>NC_142825.1:9542500-10167500 GCF_057945365.1 Rhopilema esculentum
GTGCCACCACTGTAGGTGAGTGATTTATAAAAATACAAGAATCTAAAACTATTTGAAGTAACGTTTACACAGGTTCTTAATGAAGATTCCATTTGGGAGAAAAAGTGTTGCTTTTCACTGATGAAGAAATAAATTGACTGAAAAGTGCCAAAAATTCCCTGAGAAACTATGGCTTCTTTAGCTCCCCTTTGGTTGAGCCACATCATAGAATTACTTTGAATAAAAAAGCAAAGCTAAAAGGATGTTTTCTATTCGCACACTTGGAACATCAGCGCCTTTATGGCGTCATCGAACCTATGATACTTCGACTGGTGCTTAGACAAAAGGGAATTCTAAGTTTATTGGTACTATAACTGCGTTATTCAATGAAAATTCGGCAATTTCAAAAGTCAGAGTTACATATGATAGCTACATAGAACAATTTTTTGCCTTTTACAAAAGTGTCTGCCAGGTGTGACAACATATTGCCTCTTGCAACAAGATATTTTGTAGAAACCTGAAAGCGTTCTTGGCCAACGTACTACGACAGAAGCAAGGCAGTTATTATGTTGACCACCTAAACTGTTAATTGATTCAAAACAGCTACATGCTTCGATTTTGAAAAAAAAATCTTTGAAAATTACACCTATATAATTTCCATCCTGACAGGGTTCAACCTGATTAAGCTTGACATTCTCACCCAGCTCCTCCTACTCGATCACACGTCCAAAGTAGATTGGCTTTGATACTTACTTCTCTGTCTAGATTGGGTCTTAAAACAGCATCAATACGCCTGTCAAATGTCGCTATCATCTTGGCAAGTTTCTGCGCTTGTGTGTTGCTATTTGCAACCTTAAATCGACAAAAAACACAAGTCGGTAAGCAAGTAATAAATACTAACTCATGGGCTCCGACAAAGGTTGAGAAGTGGGGGGGGGGGGCCACGGAAAAATTTAACACCCATAACAAAAGATTTTGAAAAAAACTCTACTGTTTTGCAAAAAAGTGGGGGGCAAGGCCCCCGGCCCCTCCCTTCGTCGGAGGCCCTGTAACTGCATTAATCAACGCCGCTTCAATACATAAGATAAAGCTATCCACATTCCTCCGAAACTTTTATTGAGTGCACACCAAACGGAAAATCACAACTGGGGACACACCTATTCCTGACGTCCTCCCTTAGACTAAAGAATCGATAGGCCATGTTTCCCAGTTATTATTCGCGCCGAAAGTAAGAATCAAATGAGCAAATCTAATGCAACTGACATCAACACACAGAGCAAATCCAAGAATACAATCCTTGATTATTCCTTCGACCGTAAGAGGCAGGGTTGAAAAGATTCAAATGAAAGCCAGTTGACACCATGCTCGAAAAGGATAACCTGGTGCCTCTGATACTATCATCAACAGGATTATGGGTTGGGACTTAAAATAAAAATAAACAAAACTTTGCACAGTTTCCTAGACAAGGAATTGTTGAATGGTAGGGGTGGGTCCTGTAAAACGTTATGAGTGTTTTGGGGTGCTTGGCTAGCAGTTCGAAAGATTCATGCCCCTGTTGTATCGTTATTGTACCGTAGTTTGTGTAGTAGGGTATTGGAAATTTCTATGAGCATAAAAAAAGAAAAAAATGCTAACTAAGAAAAACAAGGAAATAAATAGTTTATAAACTCTATTTATTTACAGAACTTTGGTCATAATAATGACTTTTTAAGGCACGGCTGAATTTCATAGTTTTGACCAATTAAACTATATGACAGAAAACTCAAAATGTGAATTTGTTAGAAATAAACCAATTCCAAAAGTTTCCTGTCATTAGAGCTCGGTTTCCTTGCTTATAGAGTAGACTCCGGTTGAAGTTACACCAAATGTTGCTTGAAAACTGATTGTGACTGTAAGCAGTTGATAGTTTATTATATTTGAGTCTAAACCTAATGTGACTGAGTGGCTATAAGCGGAGTGAATGACTTATTAATGCTTGGGCATGATGAAAACAAAACTTGAGATAAATTCACCTCCGATTTGATCTTCACTTGAATATTAGTAAGCCATCGTGATATTTTTTCAAGGTAGGTCAAATCGAACAAGTGATGTTTGAATCTGCGCGAAAAGAAAAGGAAAATTTCTCGTTGAAATCCTAGACATGAAAACCAGTACTATAAAACTAGCTACGATTAATAGTCTAAGTACCGTAAATCCTCGAATAAGCCCCCGGGGGCTTATTTGCAAAAATTAATTTTTGCGTGGGGGCTTGTTCGAGGGGGGCTTATTGGAGGGGAGGCTTATTTCAAAGTTTAGTATTTTCCCCAAAGGTCGACATAAAAACGACATTACTTTTCTGACAAATCTAACAAAGAACTAACAAATATAAAAATTTTTATCATCACAAAAGTCGCTTTTTGCTTGTTGGTCTCCAGTAAAAGGAAGTAAATAGCTATTGTCCTGTGGGGGCTTTCTTTAAATAAGATATTTGAATCTGCAATTATGCTTACTATGATGCTTATATATTGCAAACACAACATACTGCAATGCAAACACGATATACTGCAATATCTTACCTCTCTTCAAGTTTCCCTGAGTATTCATGAGCCGCATCCAATCGTCTAGTTTCCATGCCTTCAAGCTCGGCCATCATTGAGCCTTCGGCATTGTCAATTTTGGTAGCCATATGTTCCTGATAAAAACACACACAACGTAAATTTTATTGCTCTTGGTTGGGGTGCTCAATCAATTTTTCCAATAAATGATCCCTCTAGTTGATATTGTTCTCAAGCAATTGGCCCTCAACAATTCAATCCTTCTTACGGCACTGTATTTTATCTTTTGATAATTAGGAATTCTATGATATCTTTGATTTAAAAATGCTTTGAGTATCTAATACGCAATGCTATTATTAACATCATCAGTTACGTTTACATTATTAGTAGATGTGAATGGTTTTGGTGCAGCTCGACAAGAGAACCATTCACCAAATTATCAAAACGAATTTGAAATGTCTTTAAAAGGAGTGGAGTGCCAACATAGTGTAAAGGTTTCCTTTTGGCTTTATCACGATTTCTATCTTCACTTCTCAGGTTTAGGAGTGCTGTTAGAAGACACCTGACAAAAGAAGCATTTCCCTAAAATATTCTTTTATGTAAATTTTACTTCGAGCACAAGTTTACAATAAGTAGCCAATGACTCGCCTTTAAAATCAAAACTTTTAAGTGATAAAAACAAATGTACTTAATTTCAACATTATGCTGAAAACAAAGAAAAATATGCCCAAATCTTTTTTAGGCTGCCTTACCAATTTTTTTCGAAATTCTTCAACCTCTTCAGGACAAAAGTTTCCACCCTCAGAAAATATCCTATGGCAAATACACCACACTATTGACACTTAAGAATTACAAGGAACTTCGTGTTTAATAAGGAGGATGAAAACATGATAGAAAATGTCTTTTCCTTCTTCAATAATAATAAATTTAATTCTTATTTGATATGCTGATTCATCTATCATCGTTTTATCGGATACTCTTAAACAATGAGATACCGGATATCGGAAACAATGAGAAGTAGCTTTTACAAATTGCAGCTAACTCAGAGAGCTTTGTTAAATACAACAACCTGCAGTGACCTGATATGCCGGTGGAAAGAGTTCTGAAGTTTGCAGGGACGTAGGGACCATTTTTCAAGGGAGGCACGAGCCCCCCTTAGCCCCCCTAAGCTCCCTCCCAAAAAATTATAAAAATTTCCCTTGTATTCCTTATGGAATTTCAAATGAATGATCCCATTTGTTCATATTTTTCAAACAATGATTGGTCCTTGTAATTCTATTATTCCAAAGGTACTAATTCGAATCTCCGTTTATTGCAATTAAAACAAAGGATTCTCAATTAACGTACTTGAGCATTCGACGGAATCTAGCGTTTGAATTCCTCAAATTATTGAGCATTTCATCTAGGTCTTGTCTAAATTTCCGCAAAGATGCACGAATAACCTTCATGTACTGAAATACAAAAGATTCGTTGTTATCAGATGAGAAAGATTAACAAAATAACTCGAGTCTACCTAAAAAAGGGAGACTGACATGCAAAATCCCTTCCTCATTCTATCATGCAACATCTCAACAGGGTTTGTTTTTATGGTTCAGTTGTTGTAAAGTTGTTTTTATGGCAATGTTGTGAAGTTCATGTTATCATAGTGAGCAGAGAACTTGAAAGACAGCCTAGTTTCTAATGATGTTGATATTCTCAAAGAGCTGATAAAATGAACTAAAATCATAAATGAGCTGAGAAAACAATACCTCGTCAAGTTGATTTGAAACCTCGTCTTTTATTGAAAGTAATCTAAAAAGTTGTTAGCAAATATTAATGTATTTATAATGTAAGTTGAGTCAAATGCAATGCTGCTTGAATAGAAAATTACAAGTTAAATATTACAAGTAAAACCGGTACCGTGCAAATGAGACCATCCCAACATTATAAGCACAACCCCTCATTGATCTAGAATTTATTTGATAGAAATATATTAAACCTACTCATGTGACTTTGTCGCACTAACAAACGTATTTTCCAAAGATTCAACCGAGATCTTGAACTTTTCTGTCTGTAAAAAACAACAGGCATCTTTCATGAAAACGAGCTTATTTAAATTGCAACTATTTTCCACTATAGCGTATTTCCTCTAATGAACGCCGCCCTCTATTGAACGCCGCACCTTCAGCCAACCATTTGAAGAAAAAAACGCCGCCCTCTGTCAAAAACGCCGCCCTCTTTTGAACGCCGCATCTTGAAAAGCGGCGTTCATTAAAAACAGACCAAACATGAAGTAACGAATCAATTATAAGCTTACTATTCGAAAGCTATGAAAGTTGCTATGTCATAGAGACGGGGACTCCTATGACAGAAACAGGGATATTGACATTCCTTGACATTTCCATAATGTGAACACATCTTCAGTGAACTTTAGAAAATTGTTTACACGATCTTTATTACGTGTCTTATTACGGAAAAGAAAAAATTGTTTACAGCTTGTTTTTATCTTTTTCGTCGCACTTTTCTTGCCATTTTTCATTTGACAAACTTTCTATCGAAAGCCGCATACAAAATTTAGAATATTTAATAAACGCCGTGGCGTTCTTAAGAGGAAATACGGTACACATAAGCTTATAAATACGTTGGGGATTGTTGGGAGAATTATCATTTCCATGCATTGGCAAAATTTCAAAAAACTTCATGGAAATTCAGATAAACTCTCTGTAAATTGACAATAATTCTGTTGAATCTTAAAGAGAGTAAAATTACAAAAATTTCACAAGTTACTCTAGAAGCAAAGTGTCCAGACTTTTATGGGTTGATATAGTGTTTATAAAAGCTGCTTTGGCAAACACCAACAATCGTGGAACCAATAGTGACTTGCGTCACAAGTTTTTCGCAGTGTCAAATAGAGTTCAATAGTCATGACACCATATAAATAGGCTTTTTGTATTCTTAAAACTAGACGATATAACCGAAAGAAGAATCTTTTACGAAGTTGCTGAGACGTGTCCAGATGAGCAGACGGTCTTCTCCAATCAAATCACTTCAATTTTCTTTGTTCTAAACCTATGAACCAGGCAAAATGCAGTAGCAAAATTCAGTTCTGACACTTTTTTCATCTCAGTAAATTTGTAGAGGATCTTACAGATGTTGTATTTTCAGATAATTCACAAATATGGCTATTCAATGAAACAGAAAAATTATAAAAATTGATATATGATGTCATGCTTTATTGACACAATGTAATTACCTCGCTATCATGCTCGTGAATCATGGTTGAAAACCTCGATTTAAATGTTGACAGCGAGTTAAGGATTCCTTGGCAATGCTGTGTGACCCGTTCTCTGTGGACAACCAATTCGGCTGCAAATTAACATGACATAAAAATCAATGTTTACAGGTCTTGTAAGCTTCAACAAGGAGTATTTTAATGAAAAGAACTAGAAAATTGTCAAAGCGAGCTGCAAAGAGCTCTTGGTAGACAAAGTAAATTATCGAATAAGCACCCCCTGAATGAGTGCCTTCTACTTAAACGAAAATGTCTCCTTAAAACGAGAAATAATTTTGTACTGACTCTGTAAAATTAATATTCTTTATATAACATCGAATGTAAGTGCAATATTGAAAATTTTATCTGCAGCTTCCTTCGAATGAGTTCCCTCCCCAACAATTATCGCACCTTGAATTATTGCTCATTTTAAGGATTTACGCTACCCAAATTTTATTTTAAGAAATAAATCAACATGGGTATTACCAGCTCTCACGTTGTGGACGTCTTTCTCCGCTCTATTTGGCCTCGGTTCATGCAGATGTAAGCGCAAATCAAGCTCATTGTTAAGCTCCTCGATCTGCAAACAAATAAACAACTAAAGAACCAAATTATTTCTCCGTTTCCTTGATGCAGCACTCTTTCTTGCATTCAAAAGTTTACAAAATGCACTTTAATGCAGGCTTACAAATGCTATTTACTGAATTGCAAATATAGATAAAATACTATTTAAATTAATTGCAACAAACAAAATACCCTTTAATACAGGTTACAAAGGTGGCTAGGCCTATCAGTTTTCGAAAATCATCGACTATGGAAAAACACATGCGTGTGCTGCACCTGGACACAAACGATCGCCTTCAATGATGGCTACGATTTTCTATAAACAAGAATTGCAAGATTTCTTCATAATAAACGAAAGACAAAATCTAGAAGAAGAAGCCACTAAACCTGAACCAAGATTTCAAATATATTAGTTGTTTACATATAGGCCTATAATTGTTTAAATATTTGCAAAGATGATGATGATTATCAATATAATTTAATAGCCATGAACATAATGATTAGACGTCTCACTAATACACGCAGAGAAGATGAAAAGAAAAAACTAGAACTTACATAAAAACCAAGCACTTTTTTTAATTTTGAAGAAGCATATTTTTTCTAATGTCCTTTTCTCTTTTTTGCGTCCCATTCTTTGTGCCTGTCCTCATAATCGTTATTTTAACTTACTACCTCATCGTACCATATTTCGTTACTACTGTTGTTATATCCGTGACATCTAATCATAACATTCAAGGCGCTTTAGTCTGATTAAAGTCATCATTTTCGCGTACTCTGATTTAAACAAACCTTTGCGGCCATAAGATTTTCTGATTTATTTATCGCGTCCGTTTTCCAAAACTCGAGATGTTCGAGAAAATCTTTTCGTATCCTACAAAAAACCGCATGTAAACTGTTATACTCAAAAAATGCTATGAAAAGAGGAAAATGCTATCCATTGTTATGTTATGTATTCTCAATTCTTAATGTAATTTATTTGAATATTGAATGACGAATGGGCTAAAATATGAGTTTCAAATATGCTTACAATTCTTTGGTCTCGTCAATAAGGATGTCACTGATTTCAAAGCTTGCCACATACGGCATAACTTCCATTTCATCTGTAGGAAAGGAAGATTTAATATTAAGTATCATATGTAAAGGTTGAAAAATCAATTGTTATACAAAAAAACCATGCACTGTACCATGCACTGCATAGATGTAAACAAATATTAGAAGGACTACATTCATACAGTTCTAAGCTACAACTCCGCGTTTCACACTTGATGCAATCATAAGGTAATTCTGTGTACAGCCCTGCCTATACGGCATCGAGCAGTACATGACATAACAGTAAAATAATTTTCGTTAGCATATGACAACAGATACAAACAAGTAGTGGTCAGAGAAGAAAAGTAGGTCGATGAAAGTAAAATGTAAAAAAGATCCAACTAGAACATGGAAATGAAAGCAGAAAAAATAGGGCAGCAAGCGGTAGCATCAGAGGATTGTCAATTTATAAGCACACAATTTGTAGTATGTTCTGTCTGTATGTGTAACGCTATGAGCTTCATTGAAAAGTTCTCAGAGAAATATTGATAGCGGTAAGGACAAATAGGTTTATGAAATAAGCGATTACCCAAGTTATCTGTGAGAAATGTGTAATTGGTTCGAGTGGTTGCTGTTGTATCTGGAGGTGCTATTGGTTCTTCCTTGTCATTTACTAAATAATAAATGACTCCAGATGACAAATGGATCGCCTGGTCTTTACATGGTTCCTATGTGGAAAAACTTCAAAATATCAGGATCGTCAATCATATGAATCAATGCTTAAAATAGAAGACGATTTTTCGTCAAATAAAATAAGTTATCTACAGTCTGTTGCAATAAAAGGTAAGAAAAGTCATGCTATCTGATCAAATGAAATTATATGATAAGGCAGCCAGGAATACAAAGCTTTTGCACTGTTTAACGCACGCAAAAATGAAAACACTTAAAGCGAAAGCAATTTTGACCCAGAAGCACAGAAATACTTTTTTCATAAGAAATTGAGGTAATGACGGCATCTTCACTTTAATACTAGAGATGAATAATAAAAGAGAGCTTGCCTCTTCGTGCGACGCTTTTGTGGCTTCCTCCTCAACTCCGGTATCTAGCATAATAAATGAAAATAATCATATTCGATCCCAAACGTTCTTCAAAACAATAATATGCTTTCAAAAGTCTACCTAAAATCTGTTTTAGTTCACATGACTCAGATCAAGGAACTTTTTCAATAGCATACCTTCATTGGCTTTCAGTTCCTCTTTCGTTTTCTTCGGTTTGTTAAGAGTAACCCCAAAGTAGCTGCAAACAGACTCAGAGTAACTCTTCAGTTCTCCTTCTACCAGGAATGGATACTGTTTGGCAGATTTTATCTGCAGTGTCTGGAAATCGTGGTACCTGGAAAACGAAAGCAGGCATTTCATCTGCAATGATTGATGACTTGACAGAAGTTTATAAACTCTCTAATAAACTTTGCAGAAGTTTATTACAGAAATTGTTGACAAAAAAAGATTTCAGACAAAAAATTACTTCGATTCTTTAACCCCTTGGCGGAAAATTTGCAATTTAAATCTACATCATATAAGGTTCTTATACTGCGAGTTAATTGTGCTATTTTTTGAACAAGCTGTAAGTGTTCTTTGATCCTTTTTCTCGCAGAAAACCTTCACAAACATTCTCCTTTAGATACTTTTTGGAAGTGTACGCAATCTATACGAATTTGCCTATCTATTTCAAAGACGGGTTTAAAGAGATTGGGTTGAATCATAAAGCAAAATTAGGACCATAAATTAAGGGAGGCCGGTCGAACCAAAGAGAGAGAAAGAGAGAGAGAGAGAGACAGAGAGAGAGAGAGAGAGAGAGAGAGAGGGAGAGAGAGAGAGAGAGAGAGAGAGAAAGCGAGAGAGAGAGAGAGAGAGAGAGAGAGAGAGAGAGAGAGAGAGAGAGAGAGAGAGAGAGAGAGAGAAAGCGAGAGAGAGAGAGAGAGAGAGAGAGAGAGAGAGAGAGAGAGAGAGAGAGAGAGAGAGAGAGAGAGAGAGAGAGAGAGAAAGAGAGAGAGAGGGAGAGAGAGAGAGAGAGAGAGAGAGAGAGAGAGAGACATTCTAAGCAGATAAAGATAACTCACGATTTCTTTATTTCTTCCAGCATTTCAAGAGATTGCTTAAGACTCATATTCAAAGCCTAAAATAGAAATAAAAATATTTCAAGTGCTTGGCGTAAGGAAATAGTATCAAATTCATTTGGTTTAGGTCTATAGTGCTATACAAAAGCGGCAAGTGCTTAGTCTTGCTCAAGATCTCAAAGTTACAACGATTAATATGTCAATATGTCAGCATGTCAAGGGGAATAAATCAGCTTTCACCTCCTCCGAAGGATCTTGTCTCATTCTATCCATTACTATGTCCAGTTTTGCTTCCTTGATCTGAAACGGGATGAAATGAACCAAGATGATTTCAGAAAGCTAACTTGGCATCAAGATAGGTAAAAATGTCTGATAACTGACAAAGAGAGACATAGGAACAACAGAGCATCAGAAATGCCAAAGTGTCTTCAGAACTAATTTTTTCCAATGGGGCTGCCCATCCATTTGCTTTTAAATTCAATACTCCCTTATATTGGAGAACTAAGGCTCTCTGACCGAACGAGGCATGTAAAAATGTGCCTCGAAAAAACTGTCTACATTTTGATCTTTCAAAAAATGATTTCTAACAAATCATCGATTATCACTAGAAGCGGTCTAGGCTTCTGTGGTCAGAGTGCTTTTTGTAGAGGTGTGTTCATATTATACCAAATACTGATGCGGTAAGTTCAGACTATACAGAAAGAAATCTCAATTTCAAACCTGATTCTGTGTATCATGTTCCCGTCTGTTCTTGTCCAGCCGCTCCTACAAAATATGGAAAAAATTAAGCATAACAGATGTAATAAAAGTTGAAAAACCACCTTCGTTTAAAATGAATAAAGCAAAAAAATGCATGGGTTTGAGCGAAAGAGCCCATTTGACAAAATACCAGCGCTACAAGGCCAGTTTTACAAGGCAAGCTAATTTTTTCATTTTGCAATAAATTTGCATTCAATTCATTGGGTGGGCCACCCTACCTGATTGCGTTTACATGGTTAATTTTCATCCCATCTGATGCGGATCCCACCTGTCCTTCTTGCGGATCTCACCAGAGCGGGCTACTCCACTCTCCATGTAAACGCAAATTAAGATAACAAAAAGAAGGTGTTGAACGTACGGATCCCACTTGAGGTGACCAGGCGACTTAAGTGGGCTAGCCCACTTCATGTGTATAAGCCTTTAGGATATCAACAGGTCATAACACTGCAAATACGAATAAACAAATATGCTAGTTGTGCCTGTAGTTCTCTTTCCTCCCTTGTCAGTCCAATTTCATGGGTATCCCAGACGTGAGCAGCTCCTAGTAGGAATTTAAACAGCATTTTGAACAGCTGCTTCTGAGCGGCAGGGATTTCATCAGTGTATTTCTGTGAGAAAACAGGCAAGTAAATATGCGTTTGAGATTATTTACAGTTTTCTGTGAAAAAACAGGCAAGTAAATTTGTGTTTAAGATTATTTACGAATTTCTGTGAGAAAACAGGCCAAGAACATTTGCGTTTGAGATTATTTACGAATTTCTGGGTAAGAAATGTCAGAACAATTCAATTATTGATGCTAGAGTAAGATAGAAATGTTAGACATCCAGGAATCTAGTCATCCATTTAAGATTATCTCGTTCACTCTAAAGAGGCTGAGGACACTTCCTAACGGTTTCCAATTTCAGTCATCTTGACTTATGACTTCTAGAAGTAAACAATGTCTCTTTCGACCCTTTAGTCTCAAAAGCATTATATATGAGTATATGAGTCATTTCTTATCTCCATTGGTCTCTTGGTTTTAGTTTTAACCGTCCTCGAACTTAAAACCAAAACTCAATCACTACTATTGGGTGAAGCTGCAGATCGGACACTTTCTACTTGTATTATTGTGTAAATAGCATTCGAGGGACACTGAGAAGCTAAGTTTATCGAATGTGCTTATCTTTAGAGAAGAAGCTAAGAATACAGAGAAATGTCCTGGTCCCTGCCCTCCATGGGATTAAACACGCTTACGACATTCCCATTTTATGTAAAAATTTACTCATGACAGGACTCGAGCCTCAGCCACTTTCTACGGTAGACCAACACCATAAATTAATGTGGCAAAGAGCCTGTTTGTTAGATATACATACTTCGTACTTATCGAGCTCATATTCAAATCTTGCTCTCTTCTCACCAACCAAAGGAGACAGATGATCTGTAGAAATCTGTAAAGGCAATAAAGTTGTTAAGTGTAACATAATAGAACGTGGATTAATCACAAAATAAAATGAAGAACTTTTAGTAAAAACCATCATCATTAGCTTAACCAGCGAATAATAATCATGCAAAAATAACCAGCACATGATCTAAGAAAATTTTAGTTAAATAAAAGTAAAAATGGTAGCATTACTGTCTCAAATTCTCATTAATGGTAACAAATAAACTTATGTTCTCATTTTGTTTAGCTATAAATAACAGCCAGTTATAAAGCTTATGCTTCTTTTTAAAAAAGTAGAAGTGAAAAGTGAAATTTGTGAGGAAAGTATTATCACATTTGTCATTATTGATGATTTGTTTTCTTGTTTCATTGATTTTTATTTATTCTATTACATTAAGCCTGTGCCCCTGTCCACAAATCCTGTCACATTTATGGACTGTGCAATATTGATGAATATTCTGTCCTCAGCTTCCATCAGGATCTGGTGTTAATTTATGCGAGCCTTCAAAATAATGCAATTAGCTGAAATTGTCAACTGTTCCAACCTTGTAAAACTTTAAACTCTCCATACATTATCTTATCTATGTCCTGTTTGGTTTCAGTGCATATTTCTTCGATGATGTTTCATGGTACATATCAATGGTTTAATTGCTTAAATTATTTTCATACACAAGACCCAGCCCTCTCTCTGGACAGTATGTTTATCAATATTGCACAGTCCATAAACGTGGCAGCATTTGTAAACTGGGGCGCAGACTAGTTATATTAGCTTTACAGATACATTCGTTTATTTGCTTATCTAAGGAACAGATTCTGAGTAAAATGTCAAAGCTTAGTAAGCCATTTATGAAAAAATATACCAAAGATCTATTTTTACTTATTTCTAGGCAAAATTTGATATTTCAAATTTACCTGTTCAATATCTTCTTCATTACAAACACCTTCATTGAACAACAAAGTCTAAAATATTGAAAAATATACATTGAATTAATGCATAAAGACAGAAAGCAATGTATAAACATGTGCAAGCGCTAGAACTTCTAATCTATCAAAAAAGAAGGTTAGCCTGAAGCTGACAAATAAGGAGACAAATCGATCCTAAAATAGTCAAGGCCTAAAATGTTTGATGATTATGAATTTGTTTGAGAAAAGGCTAATAATAAGAGTTAAAAGTTGAAATTTATTTTCTACTGGAATCACTGAAGCAGTATGACTAAAATGAGAGTGTTTTTTTTGTCAACAATTGTCCATGTTTTTTATCTCTAAAAAACATAAAACAAATTGTCGTTTTTGAAAAATATCCAAGAAATTATCGATTTCCCAGACGTATGTAATCTTATATTTAATTTCCAAATTGGAGTTTATAGGCGAGAAAATGTGATTTGCCGTCAAATTTCTAGCAAATTTGTTGGCTATATCTCCAAGACTATTCCCGTGAGAAGAAATTCGAAAGAGCGGCACCTGACACTCTTGTCTGGCCTAAAGACATGCCGATCAACAATCCTCGCTTGCCTATGCTGATGTAAGCATAGAAAATGTATAATTTGATGTTCCATATTTGATGCTAGTGCAATATCATTGCAAAAGGGAATAAAATACTGTACAGCCGATTGGGAAATCCACTAAAAAACAGAAGACTGTCTTTAAAATGGCTTTGAAAAAGCAAACATTTTAAATATACTAGCTAAAAGCCTTTTCGTCTGACACTCCTCAGAGCATAAAACGACAGAATGAAGGTCTGAAAGAACATGATGAAAAGTATATACCCAGTTGTGGCTCGAAATAGGCCAATCAGAAAAACGCAAGCACAAGACCGGTATAGTTGACCAATCAGTGCTGCGTGCCTATAGAAAAATTACCACTGGAGTTCAAGAGAGAAAACGAACTCCTTCTGTCTACAAAATGGCGGCTTTTTCGTTTGTATGTAGATCGATTCCAAAACTGCTAGATGGAAGGACGACCCGACTCTGCCAATTATCCGAAACATGTCGTCATTATAGAGTTTTGCACAATCTGGGTTGTCTAAAAGATGTTGACCGATGGCAGAATCAGTTGTTTTAACAGTGTTTCTAGACCTACAAGATCGAGGAGGCTGTTCTCTTTGTGGGGCAGTTTTGTTTCTTATGTTGGAAGGAACATGCTGTTTTATCCGATCCCCCAAGACTGTCCTTCCAATAATTAAACAGGGAGAAACTTATTATGAAGGTAGGTAATGAAGTGGAATCATTTCAAATATGCTAAACACATTATGGTATATGCGAACAAATTTGATTCATAAAATGATATTCAAAGATTTTTTTGGGGCTAATAAAATAGTCAAATAATAAAATAAGTATAGAGCGATAATTATTCAAATTACAGTAGCTCGACAATTTTCCGAAATCTGTTCGACGGATGGCTGTTAATTTATAAATTTATATCTTCTATGAAGTATCTAGAAACATTTATGAAATATCTTCTTTTATGACCAAAATATTAATTCATACTTGAAATATACTGAAGCCTTGTTGAAAAATTACCCTTGCTAGTCCAATGAGAAACCCTATTGTATTTCCAGTATATATGTGGAAATCGATGAAAAACATTTAGCATTAAATCCAAGGCGTAACTAGCCATATAATACAAAAGCACAATAACAGTACCTTAACTCTGACCAACTCCTCTTCGCATTCAGAGAGGGCCTTCTCGTAGTTAACACGCAATATGCCCATGTATCTCTTATGGACATCATCTAATATGAAGCAAAGCGTAATGGGAATGTAGTAAATTTTATTGATATACCAATAAATTGATTGTAAATCAGCTAAGGAGCTATAAGATATTGGAAATCTGGAATCCGTCTGTTATGTTAGATTTTGTTAAAATTCATATGGTATGTGACTATCACAAATAACAAATCATAAAAGTATGGCGGTGCTATGCTGCGCAACAAGAACACCCAAATAAACCTTTACGGCATGATGCAGACTGAAATGTAATTTGTTTCTTAAAGACGTCTTCGACAAAGAAAGCATCATTGTTAGCAGCTTTTTGGTTAAATCCGCAGATCAAGATAATTCACAGGTCCTAATGCAATAGCCAATAGGCATTCAGAACGGATAACACCAAGTAGGCGTTTCAACTGTTAGGCTCCATTGCACAAAAATAGATGGAGACCCTGGCAGGACAAATAAGAGAACACCTTTCTAAATGCTGCAATTATTCTCCTTTGAAACAACCGGCTTTAGAATGAAATTCTCCATGCCCGGACGACATCATTTTGCAAAATTCCTGCTAAGTAAACTACAGTTGCCAAGAAATTCAAATTAAGAGTACTGGATGTTGAGATATTGGAATGCTTATAAAAATTTAGGTTTTTTTTCATTCGTCAGAACATTCGATTCCTTTTCTAAATTAGCTAGATACAATCGTCTTCAAGGAAATTGACCCTTGTAAAGTGCCTTAATATATCTGACAGGTCCTTTCCTAGCTTTTAGTTGCAATCATATTTACCTAGTTGTTCAGTTATACTGGTTAGTGAATTATGCCATTGGTAAACTGCAGTTTTTGTAGATCCAGGAGGCTTCATTTCCCTGTCAACGAAAAATTCGCAAAGAAAATGAAGTACAATAACTCAGTTTAAATTTAATAATTTGCAATGGACAATGAATAATAATCATTGAATTTGTGCTTTGGCTGATTATTAGATATTTTCACCTTCACCTTTTATCGAAAAGCTGGCCTGTTTAGCGTAAATCCTCGGGGCTTATTCGAGGGGGGGATGTTTATTTGAGAAGGGCTTGAATCAAAGTTTAGTATTTTCCTCAAATTTCGACATAAAAACGATATAATTTTCTCAATGAAATGTTGACCAATTGAATGGAAAAAAGATAAACATGAGCATTTTGAGCTTCTTATTACAACAACTTATATCATTAAAAGAGTTAGAAAGTGCTGTGTGAAGATGTAACAAATATCATAATTTCTTATCATCACAAAAGTCGTTTTTTTGTTTTATGGTCTCTAGTCAAAGAAAGTAATACTGTATAGCTATTATCATGTGGGGGCTTTCTTGAAATAAGACATTATTCTGCAATTATGCTTCCCTATAATACGCCCCTATGGAGCTTATTTGCAAAAATGATTTTTTAGGTGGGGGCTTATTCGAGCATGGAGGATTTACGGTACAGATTATTAAGACAGTCATTACAATATAGAGAGATATTACAAAAATTCGCTTCCTTTTTAGGCATATTTTTTGCTACATTTTAAGACGATAAATTGAATATACTTCTTTGTTGGGTACATTCTACTATTTTGCTAAAATACCTGAGAAAAGTACCTGAGTTGATTGAAAAGCTGTAGTCTTCTTTGATTTAAATTCGTCTGCTCGGTGACAAGAGAATTCATAGCATGATGGACATTTGGCGGATCATTCATAGCTGAGCTTGTCATCAACGCTCTAGAAAATATACAAATAGCTCTACGTAAATAGTTCTTAGCTTTTAAGCGTTTACACGTTATGACATTTGTTTCACTGTCACTCCGACAGAAATTTTTGGAAATCTTTTAATCTGATAATGGTCCTTAACCCTTTTAGCGCTGACTGACAGCCATAGCTTAAAGGCATTGAGTCATGATATAATGGATTGGGTATACCCTAAGTGCAAAATCCGCTGAGTGATTTTCATGACTGCCATGCTATTGGTTGACCTGGAACTGGTCACATGAACTCACCTCGTACTAGTACATAGCAAGTTGTCAACAGCGGATGCAAATATCACATGAAATAGCAGCGATGACGACGAAACCAAATGACCCCCTATAGAGAAAGCCTATTTACCATGACTCAATGCCTTTAAGAATCTTTCAAGAAATGTATTTTTACATGACTTACGTGAATCCTTCAATTGCCATCTCTGTTTTCATGCTCTTCCAATCCTCTACCCTTGTTTTCCAATGCAGATAGTACTTTCGTTCCTTCTCCATATCAGCTACGATTATAAAAGGTACCACGAATAAAAAGTCACTGGCAAAAGTTCTGATGCATAGGTCTTAATGAACGGGAGTTGAGACTTCTCTAAAGAGGGAAAAAACTAATAAACAGGGGAGGATTGGCTTAAACGATAGAGGTCGGCAATGTTTTAAACAATATCACACTAAATTGGGGATTCTGAACGCTTAAAGGCACCATCGTAACATCGAGAATTTGCCTTAAATTACCGATTGGCTATGAAACAATAGGCCCATTATGTATTCCAACCAATTGGAAAATTTGAATGGACATCAAAATTCACCGAGAGTCTTTAACTGTAGCTTGCAAGTTATAAATTAGGTATAAATTCCTAAACTGTTTTTATGGATCTGGCATGAAATGGGGCTATCGTTATGCTGAATCTCGTAATGTCAACAACGTTGATCTAAAATCAAGCTGCAGCATGTCAGTAAGCAATCGATTGACTGATGGCTTAAGCCACTTTACTTACTGTCGATTGCCTTTGAGCTCTTCTAAATCATTCATTTATTTAATAAAATCATTCTTTTAAATTATGGGGTTAATGTTATTGCCAAGACTATGATCGAGCCTAGAAAAGTTACATGGATCGAAAGATTTAAAATACCCCTACCCAACTGATTCGTTACTTTAAAGTCAAACGACAGATACAAAAGTGGATTAAGGCTTAAGCCATCTGTCAATCAAAATTAGTCAGCCAATAGGCGGCGTGACAGTGGAATCACACTCACTGATTGGTCAATTTTTCATTGAAAGATGGCTTAAAGGGAATCTGTCACGAAGTTGATTGATTATAAGAGCAAAGGGATTTTTTATTGTTTCCAGGCCCCCTTTAATTTATCGCATTGTAAAAAATATGGCGGAGCACTGGAATTGTGTTCGGGCTATTGTTCCAGCTATTGTTTTCGTTAACCAATCCACAACGAGACAGATTGCCTTTAAGCCCATTTAGTGTCTTGCCTTTAATAGGCAAATAATGCACAAACACAAGAATTAATGTTTATCAATGATACATAAAGTTGAGAAACAGTAAGCTGTTTAACAATACTTTACCCATTTTCAAACGTTTGATCAAGTTAGCACAGTATCTCTTGTTTGAAAGCAATGTCTGGTTTGTACCCTAAACGTAAGAGAATCCAAAAAATACTTTGTTAAAATAGACTCTTTCTTAACGGCACTAGGCCCTGATGTATTTCGAATGATCATCTGAATTTTCATTGGGTGAATAATACAATAGGATATTGTTAATCTCCACCATCAATCCAGTAACCCTTTAATTATATACATGGTAAGAAAGAAGAACTTTTGCAAAAGCTCTATTGAACGCCACTGTAGCCTTACTTCACATATTTACATTAAGAATTCTGAATTGTTGTATGTGCTTTAATCGCCTTGTATATAAGGAAGTTTCCAAATTCTGAAAAGGGTAAATATTCTAAGAACTTCAATCTGCGAACATCTTCTCACTTTTGTCAGATGATAAAAGACGATTTTTTATAAGTTCTCATTTAGCTTTGAAGCCACGAAAGTAAATTTCTCCATGAATCAGCTGAGAAACTAATAATCCAATAAGTCTTAGATTTGTCCAGCCATCTCCCTTAAGTGAAAATCAATCAGCTACCTCTAACATAGTACATATTTATACAGGGGCAAATGCTAATAATATCGAAAACTACCAAGGCTTTAAGTAGAAATACGGGGTACGCGGCTCAGACATTCAAAATGATGTCGAACTTGGGACAGAACTTTTTTAAAAGGCTGAGCCTTGTAATTAATATTATCAGAGGGCTTCTTGAAAACGAGCTTCTGCTGAAGGGCAACCCCCCTCCTCCCCCTTGAAAAATTGAATATGAAACATAAAATACGGATCAAATCAAATCACATTGTTTGTAGACAAAATAGCTACAGGCATTGAACTTTCATTTCTTTTGTAAACATATTTATCTTAATGACATACGACAGATACCAAAGTGTCTTGTTCCAGAAGCCTGGGCAAACTAGAAATGGACAACCGGACTCAGTTGAAACATTCTGCATACGATTGTTCTCATCTTTTGTTTCCTCCTCTTTCCGAAATAACAGAACAATTATTCGCTGGACAATAGGCAACTATTTAACGTTGTATGTGATATTTCCGAGAAAGTTTCAACAATTAAGTTATTGTTTAACAACTTTAAAATTTCTTACTAAGCATTCATCTTCCATGAGTCTGTGCACATCTGGTGGCATTAGATGGGCAACTCTCACTAATCTCTGCGTGTATGCCTTGTACACCTCCTCGATCTAAACCAAAAGAAGCACTTATGATCAAGATTGCTTTTCCTCTATATGATCCCAAGATATCTGGCACCGCATAGACGTAGGAAGCTTTCTAAAAGTGAGGGGGAGGATAGGCAAAAAGGGGCGCTTCTGTGAGCTGCAATAGGCACATGTTGGGAAAAAACAGGGAGGGACATGTACCAATGTGCCAGTTTTTGCGTCAGCATTGAAAAAGTTTTAAAAAAGAGTGCACGAGTTCCTCCTCTGATCTTCTCGAGCCATATCTGAAAAGAGAAAAAAAAGCTAGCCTTACCAAAGTCGCTCTGTCCGTCGCTATTGCACTCAGCGTGAGATCAAGCTCTTCAACCCATGAATGCCTTACTTGTGTGTGACTCTCAACCTGTTTCCAAAGACCATCTAAGTCTTTCAGCGAAAAATTCACCAGGTCCTAGAAAACATTATTAAGAGCGGATAAGAGGAAGAATAAACAAAATATTCGAGAACTAGAGAACTAGCTAATAGGATATAAATAGAAATGCTGAGCTAATGGCTTCTTACACCCTAAAATAAATCAAGATAAAAAGCAGATGCATTAAATAACACACGTTTGATTCAAACTTCAACAAATTAATCTTATGCAACAGAAAAAAAGGCTGTTACCTCATTGTTCTCAAGCAACTTAATGACCTTCATTATTTCTGAAAAAAGAATTAAAGATATTTCTGCAAATGGCCTAAAAAATTGCGGCATTGGAATCAGTGATTGCATGGAAATAGAAAATTATACTAATTTAACTTTCTGATTATGAAAGTACAACCCACCCAATTGGTCTTGTTCAAGATATTCTTTGACAGTTACACAAGCCTCTGTAATTTGAGGTTCCAGTTCCTGAAAGTGTGACAGAAACCAAACAAATTATAATCCAAGGAACAAAACAAGAAAATAGTAGTGGAAAATAGTAGTGTATTGTTGGAGACGAAATTCTAAAAAAACATAGAAACCTAAAATTCAGAACTATGAAACAGCTGGTCTCTGAGGCAAGATATTACAAGCTATATTTGCTTACTTTATTGAAAATATATTATGACTTAAACCTCAGGGTGAGTAAAGGCTAATAAGTTTCCGGCAAAAAGTCTTGCAGTAGAGAGATATCCTCCATACATAGATGAAATTGATCTTATATTGCAACAAGAAACATTCATTTATTTTTTAACTTGCAAAGTAAACACACTTATTTACTTAACTTATAAATTGTTAAAAGTTTCGGAATACTACTTGGGGGTTTCAGAAAGATACAAAGATTTACACATAATAAATCACAAAAGTTGATCCCAGATGAAAATTACAGTGCCAGAAGAAACCATAAGCTGTCATCCTCTTCATATGTGTAGGAAAATGGTCACCTAAAGTTTGTACAGCTCTACCTATACAGCAAAGGACACTCTGTGACAGATCAGTAAGAAATGATTTTCAATCATTCTTTTTAGATGTATTTGAAAGCATTTCTTGCAACACTTTCAAGCAAAGTCTCCAAAAAGTGTGAAAACAATGTGTCACATTTATTCCTTGTTCGGCACTTAGTTAATTATAATATAACTGGTAATAGTTGTTCTATCATTGAGAAATTAATTGTAGCAAATACTATCATCAAGGAAGTACTTACTGAATTTATCAATGCTAGTTCTTCATGCATCTCACTGACAATAGCATCGTGTCTTAGTTAAAAGAAACTAAAATCATTATCTGGTTCCAATAACAGATTGAGAGTTATGTGAAAACTTCATATTTAACGAGTGAAAACACAGAGCCAGAGAAGAGATGATGTGCCTATTGCGTGTCTTGATTCTAGCTGAACTAAAATTGCTTAAGAAATAACATACCTATGTCTTTACAGAAATGAAAATCTAAAGTTAACACGAATTATGTGAGAAAAATTAATGATTGAAAGGGTGAGTCAAGGTGATAAGTAAATTGAATAGCATGGCAAGAATGAAGCTAACAAAAGGTAATTAGTGAATGTGTGGTAAAAGAGTGATGTAGAGGATGCCTGTGCTCCATACCAATTTTCTCAATAAATTACATATTAGGTGTAAACCTCAAACATTATAACATATTTTCCAATGGCGTTCAATGTGAAACAGGCTCAAGTATTTACTGTATAATATGTATATGTTGTATTTTACTATGTATGTATTATTATATTCTAGTATATGTATATGTAGTATTATAGTTGTATTATTAGTTATATTTAAATACATGTCATATCCCCAGGGGCAGTCATTTTATATTGCTCCTCCTGGGTTCCGTCCTTGTAATGTAGTTTAGTAGTCGTACGTACTGTTTTAGGTAATTTGTTGTGTAAGTTTTTATACCGAATATATGAAAAAAATGCCTGTGCTGTGATGTGATGAAATGAATGAGAAGAAAGAATTAATGTAAACAGGTCTAAGTAGAGTCACTACAACATATTTATGATTTAGTTGTAAATGGTTTCAAGTTTGAATGTGAATCGGAGCATGATCTGGTCAAAGTGAACTTTAAAGAAAATAGCAATCAAATTTCCCAGTTACTCCATAAAAAGCTGTTAAGGCCTGAAACCACCTTTAATATTTCCTTTCTTACCAACATTCAAGGTAACAAAGATACACAGGAAAACATTAATGACTGGAAATGTATTAATTTTACCTTTCTTTTCTATTCAATTGAATTCTCTCTAAAATTCCATTTGAGTTCTCTATTTTGCTCACTGAAATTTTATTGAAATATAATTTTAAAAAATGAACTCAAGGATTCCTAAAGTTAAATTATTTGAGGCAATATGAAAAAAAATCACAAAAGGGAACTTCTCAAAAATATCACTGATACAAGCTTTTTCTGAAACCATTGAAAACATAAATATGGTAACAAAATATTCTCCAAGAAGAAAGATGCTACTTGACATTTTTATGCCTAGAAGTATGATATGTGGATATTACAGATGCTATTACCTTTGAAATCAGAAGAAAGTCCCCTGACTTCCTGTGATGCAAAGGTATTTTCTGCCACCTCCTCTCTTCTGGATTTGATCTGTTTTTGAAGCCTGAAAAATCAAAATTGCTCAATAAAATTCATAAGACTTAAGAAAGATTGGGGTTTACAAAAAAAGTCAAATGATGAAGATATTGATATGTTCTCTAACTAGTCAAATTCCATAGGAAATTTCAATAAAAATAGAATAAATAGGAATTAAAACTGAAAGTTAAACAGTTAGACTTGTAGTTTGTTTTCTCTTGGTCTGTGTGAATGTAATTGAATACAGATATTTTTGACCAAACAAAACTGTCAATTGAACATGATAAAATTATATCAGATATTTCATACTGATGACTTTCTCTGACCCAAGAGATAACCAGAATGACATAAACTGGTGTTCTTCTTAGCTTAAGGTGACAAAATTGCAACAAGGTCATAAAAATTGGTAATTCAAATCTTTCTTAGGATTGCTTCAGAAAATAAGCATATTATGCATTTATGCCACCCGAATGATAGGAATGGCTTTCATCTTAGCTAGACTAAAAAGAATAATCTGAAAAGAGAGATGGGTGTCATACTTTTTGAGAACAGGGTTTTCAATGTCCCCTTCATTAGGTTTTGCTCTAGTCCATAATTTTTGTTTCTCTGTCAGTATGCCAGATTCAATTTTTGATAAATTGCTTTTAGCTACAGGAATGTTTGGCTCTGTTTTTGATGTTGTTGTCCTTGCATTACCAACAGATTTCCCATGGTAAGTCTGAAAAATTCAAATAGAATTTCATTAGTAAAAAAACACTGCTCAAGTAACAATAAACAATGTTCCTTGTTTTCCTCTTTTGGTTGTTTATCATTCCTTGTGTCTTCTTTCAAGTCCTGATTGCTCCTTCATGGTACTGTTAGATTCCATGATTAACGATCCCCTTTGTCTAGCTTTTCCTTATTTGCCTTTATTATAATATACTGAAGGTGACTCTAGCTAGAGTTGAAACGATTACTTAATAGATGTCACCGGACTTTCGCACTGGATTGTCAATTTTCATGAGGCAACGATTTTGTCAAGTATTGTCAATTGATCACTGATTTTGTTAATGGATTCGAGTTAAAACAGAACCACTATGTCTTTCTTTGTTGTTGCACTGGTTATAAGTCCAATAAACAATGCTTGTATTAAAGTAAGCTAAGAAACTGAACCACTGATCCAATTTAGACACTTGATCCTGAACCTAGTTTGATCTTGAGCTGTATGGAGAGGTTTTCTCTTTCCTAATTTTACCAGCAGCCATAATTTTACCAGCAGCAGCCAGCAGCCTAATTTTACCAGAGCTAAATTATCCAGATACTTTTATTCTCTGGCATTCTCTAGATTGTGAACCATCAATCTTTCCTTGAAAGTTTTTTATTTATCATTTTGAATATTTGCATTTGTTCGCTAACTGTTTTTAAGACCCCTTCATTCTTTATCTTGTCTGTCCAGGAAATCTTCATCATAATTTGATAGCACCATATTTCCAATGATAGAACTTTTCTAATGTCTGTATTGATGGTTTATGTCTCACATCGATAAAATTCTATTTTGCAATGAAAACTTTTGCTAGGTTTATGTTGTACATACCTTCTATTTTCAAAAGTGCAATGCTTTTCAATGAGACCCTTAAGTGCTTTGCTTATTTAGATTAAGCAACTTTATTTTGAGAGAAAGTTGATGACTCTATTTTTATGAGAAGAATGAAGATTCAAAAAAGCTTTATCACAGTCTAGTGGATAGTTGCCTATAAGATCATGAGAAGAGTAACCACTTCCAATCAGATAATTAATTCTAGACGCTAGCAATTGTGATCAGGTCAGGTCCTAAAGGCCCAAAGGACTTGTCTTTATATACTGTGAATAGATTTACAATATATTAATGGTTAGTTATTTTGTCATTCTGTAATTACAACAAGGTAGTATCCGTCTTTGAGGAAAAATAACAGGCAAGATGTCAAACAACAAACTGAAGTTTATAAGCAAGGAAAGGCCATAAAACATGCTTAAGAAGAAAAATTATCTTTTCATATGAAGTACATTCACAAGTCAAATGTAACAATAGTTGCATAGCGAGGGGGCAAGAGGGGGCAGGTTTCCCCCTACTAATGGCAAGAAACCTCTTTGAAAAAAGGCACTTCTGACATTCAAAAGGGTGTGGACTCCCAATTTTTCCTTCCTATATTTGCGTTTGCATCCCCCCCCCCCAATTTTACCACCCTGGCTACGCTACTGTGTAACAACCAAAACCCTAAAAGATGACAAGACTAGACACTACAGAGATGGAAAGGCAACAGCAAATGCTACAACATAGAGAATGGTCATTGGCAGGTCTTTGCAAGAGCAAGTTTACCTGGATTAAAGGGTATGGGGATAATAAAAACAAAAAAGGAAGAATGCAGCTCTGTCAATACAGACACTTAAGTTATATTTCCAGTTTATTCCAAGTCAGAAGAAGAACTTAAAATGAAAAAACCAGCCTTATGTTTCATGTGTATGAACTGAAAAAGCTGTTGAGTTTCTGAAAGAAGAGATGAGAAAGGCAAGAAATGAAAGATCCACCTCAGTGATCCTACCACAACAAATATTTGCAACAGTTGATCATTGCTGAAGAGAATAATTCCAGTACTAATTAGACAATGAAGAGTTTATTCTTGTCTGTAGATTATGTCTACTAGAGAATAAGATGCCAAGTAATAGTGGCAGTGTTCTTCCTGTTGGCATATTTTTTAATGACAGCCAAAACAGAAGGAGATGAATTTTGGACACCAAATTGTCGCATGAGTTTTCAACAGTAGTCGTCGGCCTTATAAAAATGTGAATTCAAAACCATAACCCAAAATTAGTATAAAATCGTAGCTAACCTCTCCTGTAAAAGCACTGCGATGAACATTTTTTTCTTCAACACTGCGAGGAAGGGCACTTGAAACTGACATAACCACCATTCAATTCGGGCGCCAAATAATCTTCCTTATGTTTTCAGCTCTGGCCGCCATTAATTTTTCGCTTGTTGTTGTGGCAACGCAGAATTGCACTGTGGGAAAGATCGTTTTCGTCATAACGATTTACATAAGGTGAAGAGTGGTTACGCAGCAATTATTGGTACGCACGCAGACACTTCGCGAATGCCATCGTGTTGCCTGGGATAGCAGAGAGCTGGCGACAGAGAGCTGGCTTTCCCCTCTATTAGTGAAAGTATGTGGTCATCAGGCACCGCGCCCCATTCTAAAAGTGGATAGAGTAAAAAGTGTGTGACCGATAGTTTTTTAGGCCACGCCCCTTAGAGCGCTGGAAAACACCCCTGTTAGAAAATACTTGCTTCTTTCCAATTACTATTTACAAACAGTCCGATTCAGAGAAGATATCAATTACTATGAAAGTAGATGTAAGGATATTTAGACAACAAGCTAACAAAGTTAGAAAATGCAACACATTATTAAACAAAATAAAACACCAAGAAAATGAACCAAAAAGGGTTCCTAGTCAAGACGAGCTGGTACTACTTAGAATCTCGCCTTAGAAAACATTTTCCAAAGTTGTATCAGAGTGAACTTCTTGAATATTTTCTAATCCAACCTATTATTGCAAACAATCTTAGCTTACACAGGCTTTCTTTGACGCGTAATATCCAATTAATGAGTGAAAGCTATTGACAGACAATGAATGGCAAGCAAATTCACATGACTGTCTAATTCTATATTGTATCTTTGTTAGCTTCAGACTCGCATATGCGATTATTTCTATTTCCGATAACTCGTGATGCGGAGAGATTTGCGGCGATTTCTATTTTATTTCAACCAGTCAAAGCACTTTTAAGTTTCGGTCTTTATAAGTCGTGAAAGTTCAGTAGTATTAACAATGTCAGATATTGTGTTATCATCGGCAACATAACATACATGACCACCATTAAGGTTGGAAAATGCCGTTTGAAAATCAAAGAAAAAGTATGGTATTCCGTGCCCAAAGCTCTCCCAAAACTTATAGTGCAGTGGCGGATTTAAGGGGGGGAAACTAGGGGCTACTGCCCCTCCCTCATCGAATTTAAGCAAGTCTGTCCCCCTTTTTGAGAATTGTGTTTTTGGAACGAAATCCTTGGTTCACAGTTGTTGCATATATCCCAGACACATTTTCCTGCTATCTCTAAAATGTCAAAGTTGCAAAACTTTTTCTGCCACCAACCGTGGTTGTCGCCTTCATCAAGTCCTGAACAATCAATCTTACTTTTTGCAATATTGACGTACTATTGAATTTTTGGCGATTTATTTAAGTACTGCCTAACTATACAGCCATATTCCAAAATTGAACCATGAGTTCGATTTCCCGGTAAAGAAAAGCATTCTATTCAGCCCCTTTTGCAGAGTAGTATAGCAGAGTTGGAGCCAGAGGTGCTGGAAGCTTCAGGATGCGGCGGGGGCAGGACTACCCTGGGTACCAGACTCACTATATAAAATGCTCTATTTTATTTCATATATAGTGAGTCTGGTACCCAGGGTAGGGCAGGACTAGCAGAAATGGCACCTTAGGGTGTCAAAGTTTGCTGATGAAACAGATCGTGAATTGTCGTTTAGCCAATGACGAAGCCTTGTTGTAGGTGAAAGCCCTGTCAAGAAAGAGAGGGTCGGTGTTCTGGGGGCGCAGCCCCTTGGAAAATTTTGCATTGCTACGCCCTAAAGACTCACGGGAATGGAGGTAACACCCATAATAATACGTTTGAATCAAGACTACAGTCAAAGTTCATTCTCAAAACTTCTTTCACCGCAACATCACTCATCAAAAGAGGCTGCACCCAACCTTACATTAAAACAAAATTTTGTTCTGATGACCATATTCATGGCCTGACATAACTTTTGGATGTAACTCCTCTGAACTTACCGTTTTTTTCTTTCTTTTTATTTCTATACAATCTACAGCTGTACTCAAGCTAAACAAAGCCAACTAGTTTAAATTATTCTTTTCCATGCTCTTATTTCCGTCTTCCTATTCCATAAATCGAATTCCATATTCCTTTGACAGGTTTGCAAATCGATTTTAAGTTCTCATAAAAATGGAAAATATTGACTTTTGTCTGGCATGTTGGTATCAAGAGACGCTTGAAACCTAGATTTTATTAGCATTCAGAATATTTATATGAATTAAAATTGCTCGGAAAACAATTTCTTGAAAAGGGCACTTTGCTGCCCCCGTGCTGCCTCTGCACCACTAGGGCAACGGGGGCAGCTGGAACTCTCCGGTGCCCTTGGCTGGAACTACTATGGCGGAATGGCGAATGTTCAGCTGGAGAATTCTTCCATTAAGAGAAAAAAATTTTAAAGAGTCCTTCAGTCATGTTCATCCTTAGAAAGTGAATAGAGATCCTTCTGTCAGTAGTTAGGGTCTGAAATTGTTGTATACAATACAGCGTACTCTCGTCAACAATTTCTGAAAATTTTTCATCGCCCTTACAACCAACTGCCCCTCTTTCAAATTTGCTCTGGATCCGCCCCTGGTGGAGTGTCCTTTTCTTTTGGCTCTTTGCTTTCTGTTAGATAAATAGTCTCGAGTAAGTTAAATAGAATCCATTCATACCCAGCAACAAACAGGTTCTATTTAAAGAATATTTTTTGATAAAGACTTTTCATTTCTTTTGTGACTGCTGAATGCTCATTTCAGTGAATTTAAAGTTTGACCAATGCTAATGAAATAGTTTTCAGAATCTCAGTAACTGACTGTGGGACAAAGATAAGACAATTGTTCTCAGTAACAACGATTTCTAAACCACTATGAACTATTCTAATAAAATTCGAATTTGCTGCCAAGCCAAACATTTCTCATATGACCGCATTTTGTCTAAAGGAAACTGACACTGAGGCTGGCTAAGGGGTGAGGATGGCTCAGTGTTTAAGAGTCGCTGACTACAGATCCAAGAGCCTGGGGTTTGTGTTTACCCAGAGCGACATCAGTAGCCAGCTCTGCCATTCCGGGCAGGTAGCAACAAATAGTCTGACACTTAAAAGATATTGTTAACAGTGTTTTCATCATTTTCACGATTGTGCAAAGGTAAGTATTAAGATATCTTGCTAAAGCCCAAGGAGAAAGGGTAACTTCCACATACATTCCCTTCCCAAAGGTATTCGAATGGAAGCCAATGTTGCCACTGTGCCAGTGTCGGGTCAAGTTGTTGAAAACATGAAGAGAGAAGTTAATTGCTTATTTTTATAGAATGACGATAGGAAAAATCAATTCAAAATATCAAGCAATCATAAAACAAAGTTTAAATTACACGAAATTTTAAATTTCAAGCCATTATTCATTATATTAATGAAATACTGTACCATCTCCACGCAGGGATGGCGCCAGAATTTCTGGCCCAGAAATGAAATGCTGGGGGACTGTAATGTCACTTAGTTAGTGAACCACCCACAGTTAGTGAACCACCCACAACAATGTAATATAACACCAGTTCCACTGTGTGAATTCTAGTTCAAAAAATGAAAAAAAATTGGAAAAAAATCAAACACTGAAAAAAAATCACTAAGTGGAAGTTATGAAAGTGCCGACATTGCTTAAAATTTTTCAAAAATTGAAGTGCCGACGGGGGGCTCAATGAATTTTGAAGCGCCATCCCTGGCTCCCCCCAGTATTCCTTTTGGCTCCCCCCGGAGTTTACCCCCGAAGAACAAGATGGCGATTAGGCCTAACGCAACCCTAGACAGACCATTACTGAAAATCCTTCCTTTCCTTACATTTGGTTGAAAACACTTTAGATTGCTTCATTCTCCAGTTGTTTTCCGGATTGAGAAGGCTCCAGAATTATTTTTTTAAACTAAATCTACACTTTCAATAGACTATGACTCCTTCAAGAAGACATTATCGCCCAAGTCGGTGACAGGTCGTTCCTTCATGACTTGCACTCTGTTTTGCCGGTAGGTGCAGTTATTTGCTGAAAAATTAGGCTCTCTTTTTAGGTAACAATTTATAATTCCGCATTTCCTGACGCCATCGTTTTATTTTCCCTCCAAAATTTTATCTTACTTTTTCACTAACATGGCGTTTGCTAAAATTAGTCCCAAAATTTTGCTAGACGGTTCGAATACTTTTGGGAGGAAGATACGCTGGCACAGGATGTGGCATTGTCCGGGGTACCATTTTTCAATAAGAAAATAAATTTTGGGTTATCGATTTTGGTAAAACCAAACATGGTCAAAAATGTTGGGGTTGTTTTTAGCATGAAGTTAATTTTTGGTGTTTCAGTTTTTATAAGAAAGGTTAAATGTTTTCATATACTTGATTCAGCTGTTGGACGTTTGCAAATTTAGAATAAATTTACGGGTGTGCATTTCGTTTTATATCTAAATTTGGAGCAGAGTTTTTTAAAGTTATAAGTTTTACGCCACTACTGAGGACATCAGCAAGGGAGAAGATTGCCCCACATCGCGGCATTTTTCTATGATCTTTCAGACCAAAGACTGAAATACAGCCTTTTTGTTGGGGTGGGGGCAGCACCGACAAATAAGTGTAATAACAGCCATATTTTACAGACTTACTTATGCTACGTAAGTTTTTTGGGGGGCCAAGCTCGGCCCCTCCGGCCCCCGGTATCTCGGTTCTTGTTTCAGACAACCGATGCATGTACGGTTAAGAAAATTAAGAGCAGTCAGCCTGAACTTAACTTTACTTGTTCTTATAAAAAAAAAGTGTAACCACGAATTCTTGAAACTATCATTTGGTAGAGGGCGTGTGGGAGGTGTGGGCTGGGCCTGGACTGGAGAATAATTCTTTTAGTAATTATTTAAAACAAGGCTTTGTTGTAATGCCTTTCCGAAAACATTAAACTTCCCTTAGCTAAATTTGCGTCAATTGCGATCTAAAAAGAGTGAATCTGCGGTCACGTTATTCCTGAAAGTGTTGGGCAAATACGGAAAGACTCAAGTCAACTCATGCTTTGCATTTGGCCCTTGTTCTGTACACACAAGCCAGCCAGACAATACAATTTGATAAGGATCCGACACATTGCGCTATATTACTCAGGTACAGGTCAGCACTTGGTTGCTATGACAATTTTTAGCTTCGATTTCGCTGCAGACCCCAAAAGTACTCACTGATCCTTCGTATGCTGAATGATAATAACATAATGCTTTCAATGCGTTAGCTTTTCGAATCTGACTTTCGATAAGGGCTTGACACCAAACAATATTAAAAACCTACAAAGCAATACCACTTCCTCTTATGGCTTTCCTTTGTTCGAGAAAGCAGGAAGTGGATGGTCAGCTGACTTCCGGCTTGTCTGTTTGATATGTTGCATGTAAGCAAGATGCTGGAAATGAGTAAATAATAACACAATCTTTCGAAACTCTGTGCATACAAAATGCTCGGTTTAGTAAGAAGTTACACTTGAAGATCACCAGGGAACTGTGTATGCAAGCATGTCATACGAATTAAAGTTTATTTGATGGAGTTTCTTTGCCAAAGCGAAGGCAGCGTGCTGCATAGTGGATGGCTGCAAGCAACAGGTCAATACTTTCACACCTTAGAAATTCTTAGTTATTTCATGCATTGTTTTGATCCATTTTCGTTTTACCCTGAAGAATCACTTAATTTTTCTGAAATAGATAATATATTGAAACTAGGCCTCTTTCGATGCCACTGCTTGTGAATTCTACGATAAGTTGACATGTTTCTATAACTTTTTCTAACGCATAGATCACTGTTAACGTATTATGTTATTATTATAAATTGTTGGGTTCGAAAGTTCTTTTTCACAACAAAGGTTCGTCATCTTAGAACCCATTAGTTAAGTCGTGTTATGAAAATCATGTTTGGATGACAGGCGATCACAACATAAGCAGTTCATTGATTACGATTCAGTTTTATTTTATTTACACAAACTAGACTCTGTGCTAAAGAGTGGGGAAGCAAATCTACAAGTCTTCGAATGGAAACAGAAATATTGTGTTATTTATTCAAATCGCAGACAATTCTTCCTCCATGCCGAGGATTCTGATGGAGAGGTGAGTTCTCAACCTAGAATTTGTTTATATTTCAAACTAAATGTCGACGGGCTGTCGAAACAGTGCAGATTGTGCAAGCCTTTTTTGAGTTGATTTTCTGAGGACAGCCAAGGCGACTCTTATCAAACAAGAAAAGCTCCGGGGATTCAGATGGTGCCAGCTGCGACCATCATTACACAGAAGGGCTTTGAGATAAGTTAGTTATTAATTATTTCCACAGAAAGGCAGTGATAATAAGAATAACATTAAGTATTCAATTATAGATTTGATTTCTAATTTTTGCTTCAGTTGATTAGTTGTACTGTTGCTCCCCGTCCACGACAATAATCTAAATGGTTAGTGTTTTAAACAATTAGAACCTCGTCTAAACTTGGCCCGCAGTTTGATTGAAAATTGAACTCGCTCTTTGGTACAATTTAGAGCCAAAGAGTGTCAAAAATCAAATGATAAATGTTTTGCTATTGACCCTAGGCCGCTGATCTGTGTTCTTGTGAGCAGAGTTTGTGGTTAACTGCTTACATTCAGAGGCAATCATGTCAACAGGTGCCATTCAAATTGCTTCTCACAGCTAAACCACAAAGGATCAATGCACCGAACGCCTTAACTGGTTTCATACCTTGTCCAAAAGTAAAGCAGGGGCAGATTGGCCGGTGGGGGCTGTGGGGGTGTGACACCCCCGTCCCCATATTTTTGTGTTCGTATTTAAATTTTGCTTCGATTCGGTAAAAGAAGGGGCGTTTCCATTATTTTCCAGTCACCTGACGGGTGTGGCACCAAGATCCAATCATTATCTGATACCCCCTCCAATCCATGCCGCTAAAATCCGTCCCTGGGTTAAAGAAGAATACTGAATAACTCACCGTGAGATTTGTACATTTTTATCACAAATAACATATGGATGCTGACGCAATTTAAGAAAGTAAGGGCCGAATTTCAAGTTACAAATCCAAATTCTTATTTTGCAAACTAGAAGTTCCAGAACCCTATAGCTTGGTTTGAAAGCAGAATGATAAAATCAAGATTCACAGGGCCCATAGCGTATTATTGGCATAGTTGGGCAAGTAAATGGCGGGTATGTTTTTGGTAAAAATACGGTTGAAGTAATTCAAAAGGTTTAAGGTTGATCGCTTCTGTTTTGGAACTGAGGGGTCTTGGAGCAAAAATGGTTTCATTTTATTGACCAGGGGCAACGCCCTGGGTACTCTTGATTTTGGGCTTATTTGATTGAAATCTTTTTCTAAATTTTTTTGAGGTTTAAAAACAATCTTCCAAATAAGTCCAGGTACAAAGGGGGTTGTGAGAACAATAGGAAAGGTGGGCCTGGGGTGAAAACTCGGTATCCTTTGCAAGGCAGTTATCGATTTGGGTACGTAGACCACTGTCTGCACTGTATAGAAACTCATTATTAAAACATCGAGGCGCCATTCGAAGGAGAACTGGAAGCCTACCCTTACACATTTCGTGATAATTTCCTCGTAGGAAACTTTTATGCTATTAGTCTGTAAGTGATTTCGCAATTCACAGCACTGTTTTTTAGTTCCAATTTCGCAAATCACAGCTCTGTTTTCTAGTAACCATTGTAAAGGTTGGGATCTAGTACCCCATTTTAAAAATGGCATTTAGGGACATTTTTTGAAGAGGCCTGCATCATACTTTTTTATCGTAACAAACTGTGTATCTCTACGACGCTTCATGCTTCTACCACAATTTGCAAGATTCACAAATATTTAGATTCTTACAGCCCTGACTTTCTTACAGCCTCTCAACCTTAAAAATGGACGAATTCTGCATTTTAAGGAAAGCATGAAAAGTGGTGCACTCTTTTTTTATAATTACCAGTAAATTTCAGTTAAGACTAACTGTTCTTAATTTTCATAAGAACCTGAAGTTGGATTGATCTTAATTTGTTTTTAAATTAATAGGGTGTAAGCAGAGCGATTGTTAGCCATTGCGCTTTCGGAAGGTGTTCTGGCCTCCTTTGCCAACAAATTGAACAAGATATCCCTTATTTAACGACAAGTTTGAAAATTCATCAAATAAGAACCCCTAGGTGGCAAAAAAATTGTTCAAACTTACATTTTACAGTAAGTAGCTCAGCCCCAGCTTGTTCATAATTTGTTCTAACCTTTTGACCAATTTTGAGGCTCGTGTTCTTATAAAATTGTTCTTATAAATAAATAAGAGTGTATACAACTGTGCAGGCTGCATAGGATGAGATGCAGACCTCATTTAAAAAAGACCCCCAAACCACAGAAATGTTTGAACCAAGGTAACCTGTACTTACTCCTCTCTTGGGTATTTATCAGAAATTTTAAAACCATGCTAGCTATAACTTATATGGATTCAACTATAAGTGAATCGGATTCAAACTTAGTTTTCTGGTGCAATTTAACCCCGGGGAGGGGGGCCACTCTCATTATGGCCTAACAGGAGGGTCCAATCAGGGTCAATCAGGGCCAAAGCTAAAATGTTAAAAAAGTACCCTCAAATGGTAGTGTTTTTTGACAATAACCTTCAAATGGTAGCATAAGGACAGAAATTATGCCATTGGTATCATCCATTTCTTTGAACGCGCCTGGTCCTTCTTTGACAAATTTCTTCGCCATTGACTGTTGTTGATACGGGAAAGATAAAACCTTGTTCATTGTCTATAATATATCGCAAGCTAAACTTAGCTGTTGTGTTATTATCGAATAATATTTCTTGAATAACACAGAGGAAAATGAGCAGTCTTAGACACCGAAGCATAATGTTAAGTATATGCGAGTTCACTTTCTGGAAATCTTACGAGGTTGTGCAAAGAAAAGCTTATTTTATTGCAAATACAGAGGTACTTCTAGGCACAGTGCACACCTGTCATCGTAGCCCAATTTCCGTGCTTTCGCAATTGTTGCTAATGTTTGTAAATAGAAAACTTTCATATATTTGTTACTCTACCTATATAGATCGTTCATTATTCCCCATCTAAACAGTCATGAACTCTTATGCAACTGGTCACAGCCTTTTTAATTAGGTTAGTTAAAAACATTTTGCGGCAGAACTGCCGGTTTGTTGTGTACAGTACAAAGTTTGGCTCATCTAGTGTACAGTAGTAGGTATAGCTCAATGTGCTTTTTCCAAAATTTTAAGTTTTCCCAGCTTAGGGCAAAGAGCCATTTCAAAAAGTGCTTGTTGGCTTAAATCTAAAGAACATTCCTTTTACGAGAAAGGGCATTCCTGTCGTGGGTCAAAATCGATGGAGGTTCAGAAAGGGCCTAGGCATCCCGTGCGGTAGTGTAGTGTAAAACCACTTAAAAAGGGGGTTTTACAAATGTGAGTTCGTAGGTCGTTCGCAGAAACGTACACGATAAATACGGCAAAAACTGTTATCCAATTCTCTATACACTTCTTCTAATTCATCAGTTCACGGCAAACGACTAAAAATATCTTAAACGGCTAACGGCGACAATGTAACGGCAAACACAATTCTACAAGCTAGCGACAAGGTACACTGAGTTCGACAAAGCTTACGGCAAGACTCAACCTAACTATAAAGCCACCCCTTTTATACCCTAAGAATAATACAATTTACAGAAGCTGATGCAATTGCAGCGCAATGATGCAATTGTCATGTGATGTCCTGCAATGAATGGGAACCCTGTGTTCTAACAGTAGAGGAAGGAAAAGGCAATCATAAAGCCTAGTTTTGTTTAGAAAATACAATATTCCCAGGTGATGGCTGGGTGATTTGTTTGCGCAAAATATCAGGTAACTCAAATCTTAAAAAAAATTCCTTGTTTAATTAACGAAAACTTCATAAGAAATAAATTAGGGGGTGGGCATTTTTGGCGGTAGGGCCGAGGTAGAAAATAGGTAATGTTTCACTGCAGATATTTTACCAACCGTTTGTGTTCCTGTTTAGGGCTCCTAGATTCGTACCAAAATATTACTCTAGAAAGTAAGTTTAAAAAATCTTCTTCGTAGAAGAATGTAAATTTTTTTCCCGGGCAAAAGTATGGGGGTAGGTTTTTCTCCACAGCAGCTGTGTTTTGGTTTGAAATATTGAAAAATCAAGCTCGAAATGGAGGCAGGGGATTGGCTAATGACATTTTGTAAACAAACTCGCTGATTGGTCTAGAACAAAATGTGCTCTTGTTTTGTCAAAAATATGCTCATGATTCATTGTCAGCCATGAACAAAGTCCCTACAACCTGACCGAAGAGCTTTCCATTCATAAAGCATTTTTTTCTAGAAATAAAGTTTCAAGTACAATAGAAATTCACGGTTACTTTGTTTCTAAAAAGAGACTCGTAGTTCTAGCTCTGGGCTGTAGTAGTTGGGAGGAGCTCATCTTCTAAATTGAATTTTTATTAGTTTTGAATTTAAATGAGTACACTTATGCTTTACCATCGAGGTAATTTTCAATCATACTTAGTATTTGAGAAAATAAAAAATATTAAGCTAATTTATAAGCGTTTGGATAAGGCTCATCTCACACAGTCCAAGTCTCTTTAAAAGCCCTGGTTCTTTAAAAGCCCATATTCTGGTTCACTCATACCTAGATAACCCATGGGAATGCATCAAACATTTCGCACAGCTTTCTAAAAATTGTTTCGAAGCTTCCTTAAGAAAGGGTCGAAGCTGCCTTAAGAAAGATCAGTTGAATATTTCATTTGTCTAATATTTCATTTATTTTATCTGTAATATTTTAATTGTTCAATTTTCCCTTTATTGGCTTAAAGCTTTTCTTTTGAAATCACTGCCTTTTTCGTACTACCAAAGAGATTGAAACACTGTGTTTTATTATATTCCGATCTCTTTGGGTCTTACACAGATCACCCGTTACAAGTAGAGTTTGCCCTAAAAATGTGTGTTTATCTCTGTATAAATATTATCTCCTTTGATAGAAATGAAGATTGATTCAGAAATGTGACTTGCAAAACAAGTATACTGGATACTATTGCAATCTAAGCATGTGAAATGGCCCGAGACATATAGGGATGTCGTACGCAGGCAAAATTTATTGTACAGGCAAATTTTGCTTACGGTTATCGTTTCCAGGCCCACAAAAAGTCATTTAGCCCTGCTTACAGTTTTTTTGGTCTCAATAAATGGCTTTCTCTGACAAGGGCTTTTTAACGCTAGTTTGTACTTTTATCTTTATATGCGTTAAGTATACTGTTAAATCTTTTGTGTAAACTCAGGACTTTTAGCATATCAAAGAAATTACGGCCTCAGGATAGAGAATGGCCGCAATAACCTGATTATAAGTCTATATCTATACCTTAACTTTTATAAAAGTTTTATTGCTTGTAAAATTAACGAGGTCTAGAGAAAATGAAAACTAGGGAAAAAAAAGAAAATGAGACTCGATTTCCAACTTGTCAATATTATTCAACTTATCCTTTGAGTGAGTGCTATAGTTTTCTTTATTTTTATTCATTCTCTTTATCTTTAATATAGAATAAATTATCTATTTACGTTGCTGAACATTCTCTCCTAATAAAAAAGATTGACAGATCCTTTCCGCATCTCTTCCAGACATTTTCAAACAATTTCGACTCAGAAGATGAAGTCGAGCACACCAAGCCCAAGATACGGTTTCATAAGTCAAGAAGTGGTATGTGTTTCTTTTTGCATGGAAACACCATCTCGGAATTCATGACGCCATGATGGTATTACTTAGTTCCAATCCCTCAACAGGGCCAAACTAGAGAAAAATTCATGATGAATAGAGGCTGCTCTTCCATCTATTTCGGTCATGAAACTTCTTTAGATTAGAGAAAAATACTGAATTTGGTTGATTAACAATGGATCTTGTTTGAGCTACAGAGCATTTTACAAATCTGGTTTTTATAGGTCGCTATTGTATTTTGTTGCGGCTTTTGCCCCACTTGTTTCATGTCGTCGCGAACTCCGAGATGGTCTATTGTAGCCTCCACGGACACCAATTGCTTGGAACTCGTTCTTCCAAGTCTTACATTAAATTTTTCTAATTCCTTATTCGATATGACCTGCCAGAGACAATATAGGCTGTTAACATAATTTCCATTACAGGCTATTCAGTGTACAGCCCGATACGCCTGAAACTCAAATTCTTCTTTATTCAATTTTTCTGTTCATTGCTATAGCCCCTTGTAATTATCATAATATAATATAGTATGTAATAAGACAGATTTGGAATTATCATCGCTCTTTTCAATTCCTTGTAAATAAGCTCCTAATGATTTCAGATCACGAACTGCATTTAAAATCATATTTTATGACAGTTTCATGCAACCGTTATTTGCTGCTTTTAAGTTTCTCCCTATCAATGCAGGCCTGGTAAGGAGCAAAAAGCAGGTGCTTGACAAACTGAGCACCTTCAACTTTCTAGGCACTCGATTGAGCATCATCAAATATCATCATTTGCACCTTTTTTTCGCATTCAGTTTTTAGACAGCATAAACACGCTAGGTGCTCGATCAGTCATGCTACTAGAACTTTCTAGGTGCGTGTGGAGGCGCTTGATGGAGCTCGATCGCATCTCCTTGCCAGGCCTGAATCAATGCCAAAGCCACGTCTGGTTTATAAGTTTTAGAACCAGGGCCAAATTACAGTGGTTTTGGAAAGGAAGCGAAGACCTATGTGGCCATATTTCAAGAAATATGCAAATAGGCGTTTTGTGGTGTTATTTTGGGCTTTATGTTCTAAATCCAAAAATTCTAAAAATGATTTTTATTACGTCAATACTCCGCCACACTACTTTTTCTCGATGGAATTTTGATTCGCCTTAACGATTGTGGAATCAAGTTCAATCAAATGATGCGCTGTTATATGAAATTATAAGAAATTGTGTAGGTATCTTAAAGGACTGAAAGAAATGTTTGTTTTGGTGGCTAGAAAATATTAGGTCCCGAAATTTGTGAGACAAAATGGAGAATCATATGCAGAATTGTTAAATATCGCTAACCAATCTGGACGTAGATACCGGGACATGAGGGGTACCGTGCCTCCCCCCCTCTCCTTCAGATTATACAAGTGTCCTTTCAGGTGAAGTAAGTGCCCTTTTCAGGCTGGATTTTACTATCACAGCACCCTTTTTATTATAACTTTTTAGGGGCGGACAATCCTTAAGAGTGCTGTCTCAAACGTTGCCCCTCCAAAAATTTTCAGTGGCCTCAAGTAACAAGTTAAGGACCCTTTGGTTTAACCACCAGCATCGCACGTAAAGGGGTATTTCCACTCAGCAATCGTTTCACATGCACAAGCTTCTAAGTCAGAGTCTATTTTCGATCAAATGTAGAAGTGCCACTCCACTGTCCCATTCGCATTGGTTGGTTTTGAATTTTGGATTTTGATTTGGATTTGGAAGACTGAATTTTGTAACTGTTGTGAAAGTTTTCAATGTATATAAAAGGGTTGGTAAAAGTCCATTTGCTGTTACCCTGCAGGGGTGCTCTGTATGCATCAAATAATCAAAAGAAGTGATTAGATCGTCTTGTTGGTTATTTTTTTCTGAATGAAACAACTTTTGTCGCCAGCATCATAATACATTGACTGTCATCATTTCTTGCCAGTTGAAATAAAAGACTGTTTTATTGCACAAGCAGACTTTTTGGTTTACTTTTAGTGATGGAAATGTTATTTTCTTGTAGCTGGGAGCTTTTTAGAAAGCCGAAGAAGCAGCGCCCCAAATGTTCATGATGTTGCTGACGGCTCTGGAACCAACGCATTCAAACAGTTTGTAAGTTAGTACTCAGTGTCTGCATAGCTAAATCTTTAATGCTATTTTTGAAGCAACCAGTAAATGATGTTCCCTTCTCTTCTACTGCCTTGACAGTTCTCTTAGAGAGGTTCTTCAATTTTCTTATATCTCGAACAAGAAAATGGCTTCGATTAGCTTTGAACAAATGAGATCATGTCTCGAATTCATTAGAGTTACATCACCTTGTCTAACATAGGCGTAAACTCCGGGAGGGGGGGGGGGGGGTTGGGCTCTGGGGCTTCAGTCCCTCCTGGTGAAAACCGGGAAAATAGGGAAGTGCTTCACCAATTTTTAGATTAGTTTGTTATATTAGTGGTTTCACACATAAGATTTGTTGCATTAGATAATTGCGTTTACAGCAAAATAAAGTATGAAATTATTGTGAACATGAGTTTAGATCCAACTCGAGGCCAATCCTTCAGAGAGGCTGGAAGCATCAATTTCATTTGTGTGTTTCTTCTTCCTCGATACTGAAGAATGCACGGAAAAATCACCTATAAGCCCTTAGCTAATCCACTTTCTATCCTGTGACCTCAGCAGCTGCCATTAGGAATTGTCATTAATTTTTTGAGCCTACTCTGAAAAAAATGCAAATGTTGTCTAACTGCCAGCAATGCATCTTGTTAACGCTAAACACTTCAATCAATTACATAATTTATTCATTCAATATTAATTTCGTCAAGATTTTCATTTATAACCTTATCTTAAGGTGCTGTTTTTTATTTTTTAGTACAGGTTCTTATTTTTAAGCATTACAGTACAAGGTTTATTGGATTTTTAGGGCCCTCTCAAAACACAGTTGATTTAAGCAATCGTTGTAATAACTTACCCGCTCTTGTAGGATCTGAAATTTTGGCAAGGGTGTGACTTGGTTGCTAACTGTTAAGTACTGAAAACGTCCGCTTGTTTTTCAGGAGATGCCCCAAATAAGTTCCTTTTCCTAGGGAATTGAGAACGGCTAGCAAAATTGTGCCGTTTGAAATTTGCGGGATATCTGCGAGATTTTCTTCAAAGAGATAATGAGATGCTGTTATGCTGTTAACAAAACCTAACAATTCGTATCCCAGCCTGCGTTCGGTTTGAGAAAATGCCTCAAATTTTTCTCTAGATAGATTCTTCATGTGGTTTATGGCATCTTGTCTGCATTTCTTGCTATTTCTTGCAGAACCTTTTGTTATCTTTTCTTATAATTGGCGTTGAGGGTTACTGATACGTCAAAGCATTTTTTTTACTTACCATAAAAGCTCTATTAAGCCCCCGGTAGCTTATTGTTTTTTCAGTCCTTGAGGGGGAGGCTTAAAAAAGAGGGGGTTTATTAGAGAGAGGGGGCTTATTGAAAGTTTGAAGCAAAAAATGTTTTAAAAATACCTTGGCCATTATTTGTTATGAAAATGGCCTACAAATGTTCTCAAAAAACTTTGCTAGCAGCTTTGAAAGTTTAATTAATCAATCACCTTCATCAATGTCACCAGAATAAACTGGTAACCCTTGGACAACTCCAAAACATATATTGACTGACTACAAGTCGTACAAGTAAGTCTTTACACTGGCCGTATTTAATGCACACGATCTTATCATCATCACACCCGTCAAGAAACCCTCTAAATGTGAATGTTTTCTATGTTTGACATCAAAGGCTAAAGAGGGGGGGGGGGGCTTAATAGATAGGGAGGCTTATATAATGTTTTTGCTTGATACGGGGGGCTTAATAGAGAGGGGGGCTTAATAGAGAGGGAGGACTTAACAGAGCTTTTACGGTATAATTATGAAGATAAAGTTGTATTTGATTAAAGGGGTCTGTTTTCATTGATTTTTTTAGGACAGTCTTTTAAAGTTTTGATTTACTAGCCAGAGTATGATTGAAAACTTTTTTTAAATATGATCAAAGGCAGTCTGTCCCCCATTGTTCTCAGAATTTCTTTTCGTGGCCATTTCGTTTTCAGAATTTTTATCGCTGCATTACTTCTAGTGTAGAGTGTATTGAGCAACATTTCTGATGTAAGATTCCAACAACCTTGAAAAGCACAAACATACGTTAAATTAGCAAAATTTATGCGCATAAACAAATGGTTTTTTTGTTTCCAAGCTTATTTAAAATTATGGCCTTTGCTTTTCTGAAAGCACTTCTTATTCTACTACAATTTCAGTTCGTTGACCTTAAACTTCGGGTAGTTCTGCGAGTCTCTGCGAGATATCCATATAGACAATAAGATTCACTTTTCTTTCCTAACAGGATATCTTGATCAGCCTTCTTCGCTGGACATTCCGTTTCCTCTCTAAAAAGAAGTCTTTTATTTGAAAGAAGTTAAGCTCTTCTTAATGCCTTGTCTCCTTTATTTCTATAGCCAGGATTTGAATATGATTTTCGCTTTCTGCTTAATAGAGTACCGAAGTGTGACGTCATTAAAAATCTATATTTAGAATTTCTTAATTTTGACCATATGATCTGAAAGAACGGCATAAAAAGCTTCTCATTTTGCAAAATCAGATAGATTTATTCAAAATTGGGTGAGATATGGCCAATGAAAGACTTAAAGTTTACTAACGGTTACTGTTATTTTGGCCTGGTTCATAGAGTTATGAACAAAACGAAATTACAGAGGTTTGATGAAGCGAGACCCTGTGCTCAAGTGGCCACATCTCCTCCACTTTTTAACAGATTCTACTGATTTTGCATATTTAGAGGCATTTCATGATGCTATTTCAGGTTATGGGATTAAAAGTGGAAAATTCTAAAAATTGAATTTTGTAACGTGATCACTTCGGTACTCGATTTCTGTTAATATTAATTGCTGATTCCAGGTGCGCCTTGTTTAAAAGATGCCTAGACCTTTTTTATCATTTCCCAATATTGCTGTTTCAAGAATAAAGAATATGGAGCTTTAATCGACAAATTTTAAGTGAGTTAGTGCCAGTGGCATGTCGAGAGAGTGTGAATATGCCCAAAGTTGAAAGCGGGTGAACGAACGTTTTAGATGGCATACTAACATAATATGAACAATTTTTTGCGATACAGAATTTGAAAATGGCTTTGAAAAAAGCAAACATTATACAACACACTAAAAGCTTTTTCTTCTGACACTCCTCAGAGCATAAAACGCCAGAATAAGGGTCCGAAAGAACACGATGAAAAATATATACCCATTTGTTTCGAAATAGGCCAATCAGAAAAACGCAAGCACAAGACCGGTATAGTTGACCAATCAGTGCCAAATTCGGTTGACCAATCAGTATAGAAGACCGGTATAGTTGACCAATCAGTGCCATAACATAATATTTATTTATATGGGTTGGACCCGATCAATTATAGCATTATTGCTTTTTTGGTTTTGTGCTAAAACGGACAGGCATACATTTTTATTTCATAAAAATAAAGTTAAATGAAAAAATTGCCTAGCCAAGGCCGAAGTTTTATCAATAATATTTATATGTGTTTTTTACGAAACATTTCAGCTGATAACAGTAATTGCATAAATAAACAAACGTCTTTTACTTTGTACTCCTTGGCATAAATCAAGGTTGTATATTGATTTTGTACTCGTTTAATTTTTGTATTTTCATATACTAATGATAAAATTTTTTTTTAGTTCGTTCCATTGAGCTAGTCCGCAAAGTACATTTATGTCGTGTAGTATTAGTACCTGGGTTCAGTCTTTACTAGGCTGTAAATTTTTGCTCCTGTCAGTTTAGTTTTGTTTTTTTAAATGGGAGAGCAATGATGGTTTTTCGATTTTTCAATCTGTGATGGTGTGCCAAGACAGTGGGAGCCTGGAACAATTTTGTTAAGGTTGAGCATTACAATCTTTAACGAGTTCGGTACCCTGCACTCCTGACAAATCAAGAGGCAGTTTATTTCTTTTGTCTTGCTTGTAGCCAAGTTATGATACTACTTAGGCCCTTTGAGGAATGAGATGTGGTGGTGTTATTTGCATTGATAGCAACAACCCTTCACATGACATTTATTAATCGAGCCGTCTCTTAGTTGAGCAGTCAAATCTTATATTAAATTGGAAATATTATTTTTCAAGGGCCCCAGCATTGAATCTCACTTGATATCAATATTACTATTTTAGTGGCGTCAGGTTGTTATCAGCCACGGGAGCTTTCAACTCTCTAGTTAGGACTGGCTTAAGATAATGTCTGCGGACCGAAACATTATCAATATAAAAAAGTTCTATTATTTTGATTCTTAAGTTCTAATGGACTCTGCGGATATTCATTTTAGTCTATTTCCCTGCACGAACTTTTGTGGCGCTGGTACCCAGGGTATTTTAGTCCATACCTTTCATTTTTCAACTAGAATTGCTCAAATTGCTACAATTTTTGGTCTGCAAACACTTTCACAGTACACAGTTCTTTTTTATATGAATACCTAATTTTTTGCCGAGCCTCATTATTCTTAAAAATTTTCGATTTTGACCCTAAGATTATTCTTAAATCATTCTTGCCCAACACAAGTGTAAATTCGCCTTACAATCAAAGAATTAAATTAAATCTTTTTTGATGTGTTGCTTCATCATAAATGTCAAAGTGACAGTTGTTTTGCTTTGGGAGAAAACTCAGATTAGGGAAAATTTTTAGTCTTGATGAGTTGATCCTGGCATTATTCTTAATTTATTATTAAATTTTAGACATTTTGAGCCTCAGTATTCTTATAGACGTTATTCTTATAAAAAAAGTGTCTAGCACATGTTTATGTTGCTATCAAGGCTTGAATACTTTATTTAAAAAATATTTGAATCTCAATAATTTGAGAAAAAAAAATATTTTGATCAAGCTGAAATTGCTAACAGTAAGGAACCTTCAGAAGCAAAATGAGTATTGTATGTAAACTAATTCCAGGATTGAAACTGCTTTATTGAAATTATAGTCGCAAAGCATGCCGGTTAAGCAAAAACCTTTAAATAGGAGTTATCTGTTTTCGGCATTCGATTTTTACCATTTTACTGCTGGATGATTTATAATAAACAGATAGCAGGGAGAACCTTGTGATATTTTCTCTAAGGAAGCAGATTTGGGTCGCCGTTTGCAAAATTTCTATAAAAACTTCCTGATTGAAGAGATCCAATGTGAATTGGAGCTTGAGAACGATGAAGACTTCTTTTATGTAAGCTCCTTCAAGAAAGATAGCCTTGGCTACCACGAGCGCGCGTCATTCCCGCACAGGTATAAAACACTAAAATGGGTAAAAAATAGGTTGAAAAAGCAAACATTTTAAAGCACACTTAAATTCTAGTTTGAAATGTCTAAAACTAATCTTGAACTTCAGAATATTGATTAAAAATGTAAAGTTAGAGAATATATACCAAGTTTTGCATCGAAATAGGCCAATGGCAAGCACATAAAGTGTATTTTTCATGTTACCCAAGGTTCCCATCTAAACATAAAAAGGAACAGCCCGTTATTTTGTAGACAGTTATTTTAACCCTTGGACTCAAATGGTAATGCTCTCTATAGGTATGGAACACTCTCTTCTTGCCTATCTTAATCCATGACTAGGTATATGTTTTCAACACAGACTACCCTATGGTCTTCTAGCTTCCCATTTTGGCCTGTTCTTTCTCTGCAAAGTGTCTTTAGTCATGATGCTTTAAAAATCTAGTACTGTCAAAGGATGTTAATACATGATAAAACAAAAACGAGATATGCTGGTAAACGCAGTCCATGATATAGAAATATCCAAATGGCCTGCATTTTGTACAGCTTAATAGCCTGAATAGCAGCATCCTTTCCGTTTTTAGTTCGTACTCTAATTCACACTTATGAATTAATCTCGTGCTTAGAAATGACAAGCAAATCCGAATGTATAAGCTCTCACCAAGCTGCCATCCTGTATACCTGCTTTTTTATTATACTTTAAGCATCAAAGACGCGATATCCGTAGTTTTAAGCATGCTGGGCAAAGCCGTATTGGCGGACTTATTTCTGCGGGATCTAGCCAAAGGCTATCCTTCACTTGGCTTCGCAGTCTCCAAGTTTTGCGTGAGGAAAATAAGATTTTAGGCTAGCATAATGGGCATATCCAGGGGGGTTGCTACCTGGTCTACTGGACTGCCGTAACAAACTTCTAGCTTGGGTCAGAGGAGATCATAAAATCTGGTTTAGAAGGACCCTGCATGTCGTGTGGGGAATCAATTGAATTGTCCTGTGCTGGGTTAACGTCTCGTCCATTGACAGAGGCGAAACTCTAGAGAGGTTCCTGATTCTTGTTTACGAATTAAGACAAAAGATACTTGCAGCGATTGTTCCTTTTATATACATACGTAGCGAATCTTCATTGAATCTCCTTCAGTTGAGATCATAAATTTATGCAATAGCTGAATTTTTGCAAAATATCTTCAAGAAAAACATTGAGTAAGAAAAATTAAACTTCGAGAAACGGCGACTTCGAAATATAAAATATTATTTGTTTGTTTTATGTTTTGTAAATGCAATTTCATATTTGCATTCACTTTTTTGTCGTTAGGCCTTTAAACATTGGATGATACTAGTGATAGCAGATACCAGAAAATTCCCGATGGCAACTTTTTGATAGATGAGGACAGAGTGGCATAGTGTTGACGTCACAAAATTTGTTTCTACAAGTTTTGGGTTTTTCCTTTTAACCTGGAAATATACCACAAAATTCCTCGAAATGTGCACAATCTATTTCACATTTACATGATTTGTTTCAGATCGCCTGAGATTGGCCACACGAGTACAGGCTTTTCCTATCAAATCATCTGAGGAAAAGAAAGTAACATTGAAATAGAGAGGCATAATAGATATTGCTTTCTGACCAATTAACATTGATCAGCTCGAGGAAATTACCTATAAGATTACAAATGACATCTGTTATCTTACCTACATCAATGCAGGTTTGTGAAGCCTCAGCACTTGGATGCACCATAAAATGATTATCAACAGGGTTTATATAGATATCATTAACCGCCCCAAAGCAAACTCGGAAATTTAAATATCAAAATTGATGACGCATTTTCATGGCCCTTCATCAGATGGTATTCAACCAAAACGAAAATTTCAAAACTAGCCTTAACAGTTTCACAAGAACGCTTTCAGTTTGAATGTTGCTAAGGGGAAATGGAAGGAAACTATTATAAAACGGTGCTATTATGAAACCTTTTACTTGAAATGCATAAAAGAGTGAAATTCTGGCATACAGTTTAAAGGAAAAGCCACCGTAATTTGGCACAGGTTCTACGGAACCAAGATCAAAGTAACTTGTGAATCCTTTAGCAAAAGCAAATATTTTATTGGCTACATCACAAACACATGCAATAGTTTTAGCTGATTTTTCACGCAATTTTCACCCTGTTCTTTCTGTTAAAGTTGTCAAAACTGAAAATTATAAAAATAGATCTTTATGACTTCATCAGTTTGTCACTCTGTAAACCCCTAACGTTCCTTTGAAGAAGACTAGTTTTAATGTCTTAACCATTTCAAAAGACACGCGTCACCGCCTGTAACTGTGATATAGATCTGACTTGGGTAGGCAATGACAGTAGAATTTAATTGATATCTTAATTATAGGGATTCGTGGATACTTTTTTGTGGCAATGACAGTACGATTTAATTGATATCTTAATTATATCAGTTATCTAGACGCACTACTCGCAGTGCTACTAAACAAGTATAATTTTGTAAGAAAATTTATTCGCCACCTGAAGTTATTTAGTTCGTTGAGTGGGTTTTTGGTTGCCTGGTTAAAGTGAGTGTTTGGTTGAAGCGGTTGCCTGGTTAAAGTGAGTGTTTGGTTGAAGTGGTTGTTTGGTTGAAGTGGTTTTTGGGTTTAAGTGGGTATTTATTTGAGGTGGTTGTTTTGTTAAAGTGGTTGTTTGGTTAAAGTGGGTGTTTGGTTAAAGTGGGTGTTTGGTTAAAGTGGGTGTTTGGTTAAAGTGGGTGTTTGGTTAAAGTGGGTGTTTTGGTTGAAGTGGTTGGTTGGTTCAAGTATAAAAGTTGATTGGTTGGTTGAAATAGGTGGATTTTGGTTGGTTGACTGGTTAGTTGTCGTATGTTTGTTAATTTCAAGTGTGAAATTCTTTTTTCGTTTTAGTTAAGCAAGAAGCTGCCTATACCCTATCTGCGAAGGACAGGAAGCACCAGTAAGATTGGTACACGTGACAGAGAAGATAGTGGGTAAGAACTGTAACGTTACACTATGCGTCCAAAGTTTAGTTTCCTTAGTTGAATTATGTATGTAGCGTTAACGCTAATAAAAGACACTGGTTTATACGCCTGTATTCATCATATTCTGAATCACGACTAACTTACATTGTTAATTACAATTACTTATAATACACGAATCTGGTTAAAATCAATCAACAACAACAGAGTACAAAGCATAGTGACAGCAGTACATTACGAACATGATACAGAGATGATGACATATAGATTGATTACAGGCTAGTACATTACATGTACAACATGAAGATCAAATGGAGATGGTAGACAACTTAGTGTTTTAGGTGCTCCCATCCTGTGAATTCTTAGTGTTTTAGGTGCTCCCATCCAGGGATCAAACCCTACTTAAGTGACAGTATCACAGCCTACAGGAAGGGCCACAGTACAGAAACGACACTACTCACGTTGGTAGAGAACTGGAAAGAGGCAGTTGATAAGAAGCAGATAGTTGGAGTATTGTCTACCGATATATGTAAAGCATTTGACTCTCTTTACCCTCCACTACTGCTAAAGAAAATGGAAATATATGGCCTTAGCAAGAATGCCATAGATATGATGAAATATTATTTCGAGAATCGCAAAAACAGAGTGAAAATTGGTGAAACGCGAAGTCATTGGATGAAATCAACCAGGGGATGTCCACAAGGATCTTCACTAGGTCCATTATTATGGAACATTTACCAAAATGATCTATGTCATGACACATTGAGCTGTAACTTGTCAATGTACGCAGATGATAACCATCAATTATATATCGCAAAAGAAACACCTACAGATGTAAAGAAGGCTATCAACAACAATATGGTAGAGATGTGTAAATGGTATGGAGATAACTTCTTACATGCTAACCCTGACAAATACCAAGTGCTAACTCTTTCCGGGGTAAAAACGCAGATAAAAGACATAGAAGTAAAGGTAGTCACGAAATTGATGATGATTCGTTCAACGAAGCTAAGTCCATCGGAGGCTATCAAGGTGCTATACCCTGTGTGACGTCACAATGGAAGTACGAACTCTCAGCAAAAGTTTTCGTCATGGTCATACTTTGGATGGCCGTTTTGTGCAATTTACATCAAATTTGAATGAAAAAGAAAACTTGTCCATTTTTTCTGACCCTAGACAACGCAAAAAATAAGTTTTTACAGATTTCATAATTTTCACTTCACTGCACCTTTAAATGCTATATCAAAAGCCACCTTATTTTTTTATCACATAACACCCTTGCAAGGACCTTATGGTATAAAGGAATAAGGCCTTCGTTACTTGTTTTTATAATACAGTTTCTAGGTAGAGATAATTCCTAGCCATGCTACTACCAATCGTCCCAGTGAAATAGTCCCTTTCCTCGAGTACGCGAGGAAGGCTTTGTAAACTTTAATGCTTCTTTGTCTGGAGAGGATTGTGACCACTACAATCAACTGTGACCTCTAAATAAATTTCTCCTCGAGTATCTTTTTGAAAAAATTAGCCCTTATTTATTATTTTTAGAGGGTAACATTAACTTCCCAATATCTAAAATCAGGCTTCATAATCCTTTTTGAAATAGAATCAATTTCGGTACGTTGCCCCTATTGGCCAAGGTTTGCAATTTTTCTCCTCCTAAAGCAGAACAGGATTCATAATCAGGGCCTTCCATAAACAGACTTGTCTGAACGTTCCAAAGTGCATAAGTTAAAGATTTTTATTAAGCCTCAAATCATTTAAAAGATGGTTAATAAATAGCAACAGTGGTAGACAAAGGATGCTAGGAGTGATCGTATTCTGAGCTCACCCTTCTACTTGCAGTAAGAGGTCCTTCGTTCTATTTAAAAATTTATTTACTGTGGTGTTATGCGCAATAGCCAGCAATTTTTTAAGAATATTGATTGTTTGCCGTCGCTTTCAGGGAGCAAGCACGTCTTGTCAGCTGGCGAAGCCATGAATCCTTGCTTACTGTTAGTGAGAAGGTAGGCCATGAATTTTTTGCAATACTTGTTTCAGCATTCGTCGCATCTTTCGTTTCGATTGGTATTAAAAGCAAGTCGTTACTCCATTTAGATGTTAATGTGCTTGGACTTCTTGCTAGTCTGTAATGAAGTTTGGCTCATTCGCTTGTTTTCCTGCTTCTATTAGCAAGGGCAGATTTTGCAACGAAAGGAGTTTTGGTTTGTTAACATTAAGTTGAATAGCCAATCAGAGAGTTCTATTTCTATTCTGTTAAGCATTTCAGCATGAGCTGCTCTTAACCCTCAAGCAAAGCTATAGGGACAAGATTCAGTGCTTTAAAACGTCAACAGAGCTTGGCCTTTCAAACGCACATAACAATTATAATAAGTCTACTACAACTTTTGAACGGTTCTGATTTTTTTCATGAAGGTATTTATTCCAAATCTTTTTTCGATTCTCAAACTCTTCCATTAAACACTCTATCGAGTCTTGTCCAGTTTTGGCCTTCCGTTGTGCTGTCACTATTGGCCTTTCATATTTCGTCTGTTTTAAACCTACTTGGTTTATTAAAGCATACTATATTGAAGTTCATTTATTTCTTCGGAGGCTAGCTTTTTCAAGAGACTTGCTGTTTTCGATTTAGCATTTTAGACATATTACTGTATATTAGCTTAGTGGTCTGTCGGTGAAAGTTCTTTTTTATACTAGACTTCTTCAGCCTCTAGCAGCTGTAAATTGGCCATTTTCTATACAAATCTTTCACAACTGGATAATAAGGTCTTATTTTTTCTTTATTTTTTAATTTGTCAACCTGGATTTTGATTTTGCTTCTTTTACGCTTCAACCAAATGAGATCCTAAGCCAAGGACCAATGGGCTCTATTCTGTCATCAATAATAGCGACACAATGACAACATTAACACAGTTATCTTTATTTAGGGCCTAGGTCGCAAACTACTCTAGGTTCATGACATTTTTTAAGCTCGAATAATAACTTTGCTTTGATGAAAAAACGAGGAGATTATATTTAATCCTTTGTGGTACTTATTTAATTTAATGTTTATCTATTTCTTAGGGTGGGTCGGTCGTTACTATTAAACTTCGTTTGTATTAATTTTCGATGAAGTTTAAAGAAAGAATTTTTGTACCTCAGGCGGTCGCTTGTAATCCTTCTGCCCCAGACTTTTTTATCCTATTCATAGGCAGTTGATGCTCTTAGCTCATATGTTATGGGCTTCTACTTTCCTATTTATATCAAAAGAGACGCGTGTATAATAATATACACGATTTAAAACTCATTGTTTGGGGAGGTTTTCCTTTCGGTCTGGCTGGTTGGCATAAAACTCAAGACACAAACAACATAAATTCTTGAACAGCCTCAGCATTTCCTCATAACCAACTTCAAAAGTCTCAAATTTTTTAACAAGTGTGTAAATTTAAATTTGTTCAATTTACATAAGCTAAATCCACATAATGTTAATTTACTTATGTTAATACCCCAAATATGAATTTTAATGACACAGCACCTGCAAGCTACCGAGCGTACGGAATGTCCACCCGGACTTTGTTGGAAGACTAAAGCTTATCAATTATTTAAATTATAACGTTAGGACTATTTGCTATCATGACTCAATAATGACATTTATCAGGATGACTTATTTCTATTTGTTATTTTCAAATGTATAATTTTCTTTATTCTAGAACACATAACCATTGCTATATAAATGTTCGAATGCTGCTCGTTTAAATTAAGTTTTATTAATAACTTGGTCTGCAAGTAAAAGTTGCAGCTTCCTTCATCCTGATTAGCTTCAACCGTTTTCTTGGTTCCTAAACGAAGTATAATCTCTACATAAAGCTGTCTTCCGTAGAATTTAAAAAAGGGAACCCACGTTTTCATGCATTTTCAAAGCTAGACGAATCCTACTTGCGCTAGAAGAATCCTGACATCTCTTTCTGTATTGATTGCTATTTGGTAACAAAAATCTCACAGTTGGATAGAAGTGTGCGGGTTATAACTGTGAAATTTCTTGCTAAATTAATTTGCCAAATCACTTCGCCAGGATGAATGATATAGGTAAAGTTTTTCAAATACATTTTTAATTTTGTGATCAATTAGTTTGGATCGTATGTATGTGTAACTGTATTATTTGTTTCAAGAAAGGACCATCTTCGATTCACTTGCCTGTATGACCGTGATTTTGATTAAATGATCAAATCAACTGACCCAGACAACTTTTTACTTGTTAAGGAACATAGATGCACATAGTTTTTTACATATATCCTCAAAATTCTTCTTTGTTCGTTTGTTTGTTTGTTTCATTTGGTGCAGAAGAACTGTTCGGCCATCCAATCACTGAACGCGTGAAAGCCAGCCTGTACCACGCCCTCCGTACTCATAATCGAACAAGTTTTATCAAGACAAATTAACAGAACTTATTTTATCTTGGTTTTATCAATTATTTATTTTCGTCTCGAGAAACGTTGTTATTTCTTTGCTCGTTTTTTGAAGAACTTGTATCCATATACATAGGTAAGGGGGGAACAGAAAGTTCGTATTTACGGGGTGGGGGTGAGTGGGTGGTTGGGGCTTAGTATGGATCTTGTCCAAAACTATTGCTTCATTTAGGATAAAATTGCCTAAATGGAGCCTGAATGCTATAATGCAGCCCCAGCCCCTATATTCCAGGTATTTTTTAGATAAAACATAAGGATTTCTACGAATGATGTACGGGATTTCAGAGAAGTGATTTGCCCCTCCCCTTTTTCCATACAACTTATTCGTCGTTGGTTATTTCTGCAGGTCTTTTTGACCCCTTTGTAGTTGCTGTCAAAGAGGCATATGTAATATCGTTGATTTGGGACAGGGTTGCTATCAAGGAGAACAATATTGGAACTTAAAACGTACCCCCACTCAGATTTTTGTGTGTGTTCAGTGTGGTATGTAGTGGTCAGTTAGGATTTCTTTCATTTAATTTACTTACTCGGGAATGAAATACCAATGCAACATGAAGGGCATAAAGCTCCCTCAGAAAAACTGCCATTGACATCAGAAAGGTCAGTCATGAGGCTACGTTCCCACATCATCGAGAGCGAGTTGGGCCGTTGGTGCATCGGCGCCAATCGCTCAACCTACCATATAGGGGTTACTAAGGGAAGTTACACAATAACCCCCAAATATGGTTGATAAATGGGAGGGAATGGACAGGAAAAGCTTCTTTTCCCCACTAATAGCCGATGCACCAGTCCTACCTAATAGCATCAGAAAACTCAAAGAAGCATAAAAGATGCCTAAAGGTATGAGAGGTTTCAACGATACCATAAAAGAAACTCAACACGCAAAGTTATACTGAAAAGGCATGCTATCAAGGAGAACAATATTGGAACTTAAAACGTACCCCCACTCAGATTTTTGTGTGTGTTCAGTGTGGTATGTAGGGGTCAATTAGGATTTCTTTCATTATAACGTTATGCGTTGAGAGTTGTGCTGAAGATGACCAAGTACCGTTTTCCTCTACTGAACGCCGCACTCTGATAAACGCCGCCCTCTATTGAACGCCACACCTTCATTTGTGAAGAGCGCCGCCCTCTGATCGAGGCCGCCCTCTTTTAAACGCCGCATCTAGAAAAGCACACACCAAACAAGAAGTAACAAATAGTTTTTACAGTACGTTTATTATTCGAAAGTAATTCGATATTGACATTTCTTGACATTTCGATAACGTGAACAAATCTTTTGTTAACTTTAGATACATTTTTCATCCAATCTTTATTACGTGTTTTGGGAAAAGAAACTTTGTTTAAAGTCTGTTTTCCTATTTTTCATTGAACTTTTCTTGTCATTTTTCATTTGACCAACTTCTCATAATCTGATTTCCCAGAAGTGGATTTTCTATTTTGATGTTGTTGAATGTTATGATGTAGGCCTAGTCCCAGGCTACATTGTTTAGATATAACCAAAGCTAGTCTCAACTAACGAATCCTGTGTTGAGCACATAGAAAAGCAATATACTGCAGCCAGGAATTAAAACATAACACTTACATTTTGAGTATAAGAAGAACTTTCTGTTTGTAAACAATTGGCCTCTTAAGGAGAAAATTTCATGCCTCGTATCTGAGGCCCCACGTTCCGTTCCATTTTTGTTCCAGTTTCTGGAACGAAAAAGTATACTGTTCACACGGTAACGGAACGATTGCGTATCGATTTTTGTTTATGTTCAGACGGGAACGCAATCGTTCCGTTCTGCAATTTGCGCGCCAAAATACGCAAATGATTTTTAATGCGCATGTCCATAATGGAGATAGATTTCATCATTTCGATTTATCTCTGAGCTATCTCTAAATTTTTTAAACAATTTGAATAAATGGAGAATACAAAAGCGCCCCAAAATAAGCAAGCTCGTGGGAAAATTGAAGCCAACCCTAAAAGGAAGGAGTTTCAATGTTTGCAGAATGGTGTTGAATCTTTTAAATGGATTAACGGCGAGATTCAGCCCAATGGTGTTTTTGAAATCCTCCATTTTCTTCGCTGAGTTTATTATTGTCACCTTTTCCTTCCCTCAACAACAACACAGACGCATGCGCCAAGGGCGAAACTCTTATCGTTCCATTTTCTGGACCAGTTCTGCGCGTTCACACGGGAACGGAACGGAACGATTGCGTACCGTTCCACTTTTCGTATCACTTATTTTATCGTTCCACTTTTTGGAACGGAACGATGTCGTTTGAAGCGTTCCTGTGTGAACACAACCCCTGAGCGTTCCGCTTTTCGGAACGGAGAAGAACGGAACGGAACGATTGCGTTCCCGTGTGAACGGGGCCTGAAGTGTGCTGGGTTTGATTCGGTTCCAGCCGTTTACACTAGACCTAAACGGGAACGGATCCAAGTGAGTACACGTTGGAAAGCGATCCCACGCAGGTCCAGATAGCAGACCCAAATGAGTACGGATCCAGCAGGTCCAGTGTAAACGAAAAGCCTATCTGTGCTAGTTTGGGTACGGATCCATTTGGATCCGTGCTAGAGTGAACGGGGTCTTAGGGTCCATTCCTCCGATCGAAGCCCGGGTGACAGGAATATCTTAATATACTGTTGGATTTGAATGATAAAAGTTCTCAGTTGTCTGTTGTTTATTCAATTAGTTACAAGCCGGATGTTGATTGAAATAGTATATTGACTTGTAAACGCTAGTTTGTCTAGATATTCCAAGAATTCTGACCTGCCTTCAACGAAACTATCACTATTGTAAGGTTATTTTCGATTGGATTAAAGTTTAAAGACAAAGATATCATTGTACGCTCAGATTCGTCATGATAGACCCAGATTAAAGCCAGTCGCCCAGATAATTGGATCAGCGAAAATGATTATTTTTTCCTTGCACTGGCAATAAAGTTGCAAACTCTCTAGTAGTTGGAAACATAGAGAAATGTTTGGAAGGGCAGGATTAATATCTTGCTTTGAGACCTTGTAACAATTTTGTAACAGCATCTTTTCATGAATGAAGCTGCTGTTGTGTTTTTCAAAATCTTTTATGGGAGTTAATTTGGTTTCAATCTGTCATATGCTGCCTGATGCATGAAATTGTAGGAAGAAAAAGATAAACTTTGGAACAAAGAACTTGCCAAGACATTTTCCCACAAATGTTTTTTTTCCTTTTTTTAGTTCGCACAGTTCAGTGCTTTTGAGTATTTTGTACATTATCCACTGCCCGGAAACAATTTGAATACAACATTTACTTTGATTTGTCAAGAAATATTTTTAACTCTTCCTGTTCAAATTTCCTCAATGTTAATGCCGTGTCAAGTTTTTATACCATGCTTTCTTTATCTTTCCATCTTTGTTGACAGACGGGGGCTACAGCAAGCATAATTCATTCGAAAACATAATCCATAAAATCCTTACACTTATTCGTTTGATTTGTAATTTCTTCGACAGACAACCTTGAAGTAATATGTTGGATCCATGAGCTGATAATACATTATACCCAAGTAGCTCTGCAGGGCCACATCCAGAAGGGGTTCGAGGCGTATGCCCCCCTCTTTCCATCAGATCAGTGTATATTAAGACCAACAGCCCACTGCCTGGGCTTCATCCCTTTTGGGCTCTCCTCTATCAGGGGTAATATGCACCCCCCGTAAGGTGCACTCTCCGGTTTGCATTGAAATTTAAAAAAATAGCACTCACATTTTGTTATGCCACAGAAAGAGTTGAATGTATTCATGACTCATTATACCTTATTTTATTTATACCACTCTGTGGGCTGCTCTCGTTTAATTTCATAAGTTATATTTAAAAGACTTTTGTTATAGTTTCTTGTAACTCTCCTTTCAGTAGTTCTTTTCCCCCCTCCCCCAAATCCAGAACTCATTGATCTTCCTCATTAACTACTACCTTGCATGTGACATAAAGCCACGATATGTTTCAAAAGTGCAATACTGTCAAGTTTTTGTGTAAAATGCTGCTTCAGACGTAACATCATTATCATTAAAAAGTCTGTCTATTACAAAGCCTAATTCAGCCGAAATTCTATTAAGGAATATACAGATCTTACATTTAGTTAACTAAACCGTGGTAATTATAATGCATCGGAATTGAATTTGAAAGGAGATAGCCATATTAGTAACGTCTTGGTTTTTGTATTTTGCTATAGATAAATTTTTGAGAAATCTTTACATTGTTAGTCTTTATGACATTAAACTGTCATCTAGACATTTCACAAACAACATGCAATTGTGTTCTTTGATACAGCCTAATCTATTTGAAAATCCAATCTATTGGATTCGATCTCAGTGTATCATTAGTGTCATAGTGTTAAGATGATGAATTCCCTTTTAATAGATGGAGCACGTTTTGTGGATTTGGCAGATTTGCAAATAAGTCTACATATGATTAATGTAGGTAGAAGGATTCGGTCAACTGCAAGGACACATCTTCCTGTTGCAGGGCCCGCGCCACCGGGGAGGCCGGGGTGGCCATGCCCCCCCCCACTTTCTTGCGAAACAAGTAGTTTAAAAGCTGCAGTAAAACAGGTAAGAAGCCTTGGTCCCCAACTTTTTTAGCCTTGGCCCCCCACTTCCAAATTCGTGTGGCGGGCCCTGTGTTGGGTTGGGCCAGGCCTAATGAACATGCTTACGTGTTTTAGATTAACAACAGGATGATTACCTCTTAAGGCTATTTTTATGCTAACGAACCGGTTGTTTTATTTTAAAGTATTACTGCAATTCTAGAGGTCCAAAAAAGGCGTAGGTTCCTGTGGTAATGGAGGCCGGTGCCCCCCCCCCAATCTTCTAATATATGCTCTTTCTAGTAGCTTTGCTAAGATTTTTTGAAATTCACTTCGCAATAAAGTTCATTGTGCAACCTCTATTTATACAAATCGCAATATTTGAGGTGAAAGGTCCGTTGAAGAAATATAATTTGTACTCCATGAAAATTTCATACAACTTTGTTTATTTGAAAACCTCGTTTTCCTTTGAAAAATACCTGGAAATCGTTAATTTGTTATTGAAATCTCGTCGACGCTGACATCCAGGGTTTCAATAGGAAAAGATACCTTTTATCTTATTTTGATTCGGTTTGATTTAGGTCAATCATGCTACATTCTTGCTAGATTCTGGCTTGACCAAGAAAATGCCAGTAAAGCTTTCTCCTTATGAACATGCTCTTCGCTAACTTTCTGAAGTTTCAGTAGTTTCCTTTTTGATATTATATGCTTTATTTTATTCTAACGAAATTAAGAACTTATCATCACTTGTCATCAATTATCTTAATCCATCATTCATCTCCAAACAATATCATCATTATAAATATTCATTACCAATTATTAGCATCATCATACACATCATAATCATAATCATAATCATAATCATAATCATCATTTAATCATATTAATGAATATTTGTCATTAGTTTTCAATGTCATGGCTAAATAATATCATCGTTATAAATGATAATTACCGACCATTACGATCATCTAACACATAATCATTATCACAATAATGGTTATCAATTATTTTTAGCCTATAATGTCATCGTCTTCCTCGTCCACTTCTTCGTCATCAGTCAAAAGGACCGTTTAGTTCCTATTCGTTTAAAACGCAGAATAACATTCTGTTGTCAATAATAGCGTATTGGTTATTGGACTTATTCCAAACAACCCTTCATAGGTTTACCAAGACAAAGAACTGTTTCACGTCGAGTGAATTATTTACCTTTGTAACAGTTTGCTAATTCCCTTTGAGCAAATCCTTTTATTTATTCAATATTTAGCAACATTGTCCTCTTAGGAGATAGATTATGTCAGTCTGTGATGGTTAAAAACTTCAAAGGATTGATCTGTATTCTTATTCGTTTCTTGACCTAAACAGACTGCTTAACTGAAACATTCGTTTTTCTATATTCAGTCAGATGCAGGCCACCCTCGTCATTCCAGTACAATAACTTTTCTCAATGCCTTTATTTGCTGCTGTTGTTGTTTGAAGAGCGGCGAATGCTGAAGTATTCTATTAACTGTTTAGCATTTTAGAAATTATGGGTGGGAATTCCTGATAATACTGAATTTATTTTAGAATGCATTACAACAACTTTTGTTGTTTATCAGGATATCACCCTACGTAATCTCCAAAGCAATGCTACTCTTTTTTCCAACAGCAACCACGCAAAAGTAAACAGTTTTTGCAGAGCAAATGTTTTAAAATGACGTTCTTTTCAAATAAAAGTGTTTTTGAGTTGCCTTCTCTTAAACTAGATATCGCAAGTGGCGGACTCCATAAGCCAGAATTACGCCACAATTAACTATGGTTAAAGGTATAGAGCCGAGATGGCCCTGAGGAGGAGGGGGAGTTGGGGGTGGCTTAGCCACTTAGACTTTATCTCAAACAGTAATCTTTTACTGCTTTAAGCGTCAAAGCAGAAGCCTGTTTCAACTTAAATTAAAGAATATAAAAAATTAGCAGCAAAATATAAGCCATGTCACCAGTTTCGAATTTAAAGTTTTTAGTTGTATGGTCAAGTGGCATAGACAGAATGCTAACTTTTCATTCGCGCTTTGCATTGTTTTGCAATTGGCACCATTTCTATCACTACGCATGCGTCCTAAAAAAACTAACTCAGGTTCGCCCCAGGTTTGCGTTGATCTACACTAGACTTTATCTAAACTAACCCAGGTTCGCCCCTGGTTTGCGTTTATTTACCCTACACTTAATCGAAACTAACTCAGGTTCGCCCCAAGTTTGCGTTGATTTACACTAGACTTTATCTAAACTAACCCAGGTTCGCCCCTGGTTTGCGTTTATTTATCCTACACTTAATCGAAACTAACCCAGGTTCGCCCCTGGTTTGCGTTTATTTACCCTACACTTTAACTAAACTAACCCAGGCTCGACCTAGGACGAACCCACCTTTCGAGATGGGTTGACTAACGCGGGGCGAACCTGGGTTAGTTTGCGTTTACACTACAAAAATCTAACCTGGGTTAGTTTTAACGTGGGGCGAACCCACGTTAGTTTGTGTAAGGTAAACAGAGCTTAACCCTTTCCTGCATTAATTTTTTTAAATCCAAAAAAAAAAAATTTTTTGCACTAGAATGTTTTATTTTGATGTGGAGAACTATTTTCAGACCAATTTTGACATTATTATTAGAAGATGATGTCATGTCAGATTGTTGTCCCACAACAACATTATGCAGCAATGGTATAAAGTTGTTGCTGATAATGAAATATCAAAATATCTAAAAATGTGGTTTTCTGTATATTTCCACACACTTTATTAAGACAGATAGCCAATTATTTGAATTTTCAGTTCAGATAGGGCTTTTGGAAAGAGGATTGGCCTTTTGATAATTAGCACTTTCTCCCCCTGGGCTGTTCTACATACATATTGATTCCGTTGTGGTACAAGTGATAACAGAAGGTATATACTGTTCATATATTTTATAATAACTCAACATGAACTTTAAAACTCTTAAATGAACTGACAATCTTGAACCTATCATACTGCAGTTAATGCCTAGCAAATGGTCCTAATCTTCACTTTGAATGGAAATTCTTGAAGCAGTTTCTCCCTCGTACAAAGCAGAGATGAACTTTACATTTCACACATTTGACTGCAGAGTACCCCTTAGGACAGTAACGACATCTCTGTTGCTTCTCCTCAAAATCTGGGATATGCCCAACATTATCAAAGCGAACATCATTGATGGGTGTTGCTACAGCATGACATTTTGTTTTCTTCTTTGGAGGGGGGGTAATCGATGGCCGTCCTCTTCTTGGCTGTGTGCTCTTCCCAGCAAGTGTCAAGGCATTTGCAACCATGGACTGAAATTGAATCAATGTCAATTCATCTTTACTTGGAATTCCTAGCTGCATGCAGTGCCTTCTATAGAGAAGCCATCCATTGATGACTGACACGCCAATACAATAATAAATGATATGCATGTAGTATTTGTTAGAGCGAAGTCTTATCCGGTAGAGAGCCATCAGCATGTCACATAAATCTACTCCCCCCATGTGCAAGTTATACTCTTCAACCATCAGAGGTCGAGATATAGTTATAAACTTCTTTTCTCTAGCTGACCACCTTTGAGCCTTGGAACCATCATCTTTGCCAATGTAATTTGAAATTAATTGAACAACTCCATTGTCCATCCAACGAACAATCACAACATTACTGTTGGCATCAACACACCAGTCACTGGACCCTCTTCCCTTCTTGCTCAAGCTTTTTTTGTCTTCTAGGACTTTCTCTGCACCTTTCAGTCTGTCTGCCCGTATTGTTGCTACAGCCCAGATCCTTTCCTTTTGAAGATACTGCATCAGTGCGACGGAAGAGAAGTAATTATCAAAATAAAGCTTGTAGCCAACATTTCTTTGCATCGTTGATGATAGGCGAGCCACCACATTACCACCAACGCCAAAATTTTGCAATGACTCATCTAGATTCCCCTTTGGAGAAGCACCAGTGTAAACATCAAAATCATAAACAATGCCACTGACTCCACAGCGTGCCCAAACCTTTATTCCCCATTTATGTGGCTTGTTGGGAATATACTGCCTTATTGGAGACCTGCCCTTTGTAGGAATGATCTGTTCATCAATAGAGTGCTTTTCCTCTTGTGGAACCTTCCTACATTTATTTTGAACAGAATCTATCACTGGCCTTACTTTGAAGAGTTTGTCAAACTCTGGGTGACTTCTCTGCACATTTTTTGAGTTGTCATTGCAATGAAAAAAGCTTTTGATTTTGTCAAAGCGGTTTACAGGCATTGTTTCTGAAATGCTGGAAATGTTCAGTTCTCTTGACCAGTACATTCTATACTGAGGGATTTTGTAAATACCCATAAGCAGAAGTATACCAATATATTGCTCTATCTCATCAGCTGTTGTAGCAACTGACGATCCATTTTTTTGCACAGAGTACAGGTTTGTCTGCTCAGATATGTGACCTATCAGCTGATCATCAAAAAAGTTTTTGAAGTATTCTATTGGTGTCAAAACTTCATTGGGTGGACTTGGTAGAGGTTCTCCACAGAACACACTGTTAACCACGGCAGCTTCCCTCTTGCGCCATCTTGGCATTGGGATTTTCATGGTTGCTTTGCTTTTTGTAGCTGATTTTCTGGTAACTGATGTGCCTTCTGGTGTGGTATTGACTACATTATCAGGAACTGGGTTCTCTGGGAAGCTGAAAACATTGTTCTCTCCATGTTCATTATCATCATAATGATAATCATCACAATCATCACTGTCTTCACCATCATCATCATTACTGATATTCATGTCTCCTCTGATAATGACATCATTGTTCTCATTTTCATCACTCTCTTCATCTTCTATATCACTGTTAAAAGCATCAGGGACAATAATTCCCAAATTTGCTTCTTTTTCCTCAACCCCATGATTCGTTATTCGAATTGTTGTTCTCCTGCTTCCATAAAACGAAGTGGTTGGTATGCTCTTTGCCATCTTGCAAATTGAGCCTTGTTTATCTGGGATGAAAATAAAACAATTCAATCAATCTTTCCTGATTTATTTGAAACAACTTGAACTTATCTAAGATATTATATCCGTTCAAAAAATTTAAAAATAATCTCTCTGGCTCCCTAGCCCCCTTACCCCCAGAACCCCCCAAACAATTAGCCAGACCCTCCCTACCTCCCTTTATGCTGCGTGAACAACCATTTCCCACAAGACTTCAGAAAATACCTCGATATGTATGCTGGATACAAATCAAAATATGTCTATAAACGGTACACCATTATGACCCTTCCAGCATGATGTTGTTGTACAACAACAATCATGTCTACATGCCTGGAATTTAACATAACAAACAAATACACTGATCGACCATGAAAATGTGTATAACTAAGTTAACTGAAGTAGAAATTATTTTTTATCATGCAAAAAAGAGGCTTACCTTAGTACAGAGACTGTTTGTAACCTGGGCTGTTGACACCTTCTGAAATCAGTTTAGGCCAAAACTTCAACTAAACCAATACTTCATGTAAAACGCCAGAATAAAGGTTTTATTAACTTTTCATATAGACTACCTGTGGCAAATCAGACCACACGGTTTTCAGACAAATCTAGTCTCCTGCGCAGCGACAGCAACTTTTCCAAAGATTGTTGTTGAGCAACAACATTATGCAGGAAAGGGTTAAATGGTTTGTCATTTTTTGGCGAAATTCGTCATTGAATCGAATTCAGTTGATGACGTCAGTCCCAATGAACATTCTGAATACGGACTGAATGAATATTTTGACAAGTTTGGATGAATTACACGCTTTTTTATATAAGGAACCTACCTCAAGGCCTAGTTCCAAAAGTTCTATATTCGTAGACCTCAAATAATCAAATTGTAGTACCAAAAGTTCCTTAATAGTTCCTTAATTTGTTTTGACTAAATAAGCCCTTACATTTAATAGAGATTCCTTATAGTATTCATAACAGAGATTCATAATAGAGATTCAAAGTAGGTTCTTTGTAAAGTGGTTCCTTATAACAAAAAAAGCGTGTATAAGAAATATATAAAGTATATTTGATTGCACTTGATAAATAGTTTTCAAAATAGAATGAATTTCACTGTGGTATTGAATTAGAAAGCTTTATCAAGAATTTACACTATCCGGAAATTGTTCTCTGTTTTGGCAGCCGTTAACAGAACATGATGCAAAATACGAAACCACTACAAATAACCTTTTTAGTTCTCTACCACCTCGAGGCTCTAAGTTCTGTCGCCAGGGGTTTTTTCACATCTAGTCTTAGCGTACTGTGATTAGAAAGCACCAAAAAGACTCTTTCTGGATCAATTATCCTATCAGATATTTACTCAAATTCTGGCGCTACTCCAACTTGCTATCGTTGGTTTCCTTTGTTGTAAAATCGAAAAGTTTTGCCAGCACTCGATTCGAGGCTGTCTTTGTGTAACCTCACCTCATGTAATTTAGACAGTTGGGTGCGAGTAGGGGGATGGGGGCTGTCTTCCAAATGCTAGCAGTGATTCTGCACTCACCCACATCGTCATAGCTATAACTTTGTTGTGAAAGCCCTGCTACAATGGTTGCCAAAAGGCTTGGTACACTAACGTCATTTTCCAACGGCAAATTCAGCCACCCCCTTTGAACAATGTTGGTTTACGACAAAACGACATAGGGGTTTAGGAAGAGCCCTTCATTCTGCGACTTCTAAGATATGTTTCGAAATTATCGACATTATTTAGGGGAGGGGGTGCGGAAATAGGAGAATCTGGGAAAAGAATTGAAAAATATAAAAACACAACGCAAATCGCTCGGTATTCCAAGTAGTTTCGGCAATGGTTGTAGTCGCCCGTGTAGAACTGAAAGATTTAATAAACCCTCTGTTTGACATATAAAACGCTCTGGATGTACTAACTGTAAAAAGGCTTGCCTAATATTATCTTGACGTCGTTTTTATCAAGGTCAATTAGGCAAAAGTTCACGAATATTCCACAACCTTAAGAAAAAGTTCTAAAAAGCATTTATCAAGTTTCATTTGAAACATACGCGTTTCCTAAACTCGTATTGTGCGTTTCTGGAAAGATTATCTTGAGACTGTTTCGACACACTCCAAAACCGAAATTCTTATTCTCAAGTTATTTTACCGCACAAAGTTGTGAGATGAAAATCGCGGTTTGTTACTCACGTGTAGAAATTCTTTAAATAATTTATTAAGCCTTGGGTTCTTTGTGAAGAAACCGAAATATAGGACGGGCGTGTACGGTGAACTCTGTTAGATTAATTTTTCTGTACAAAAGAATGTGTGTCACTTCGAAGTTTATTACAGTTCTGCTATTGAAGATACTTGGGTGATCTTGGTTGAAATAAGGCTTGTATATGTGCAATTGGAAAAGAGGTGAGACACTGCACTAGTGACGCACATACCAGGGGTGTTGGGGTTGCGACACCCTACAATGCTTTTCTGTCATTCGTTCAATTTTGCTTTTATTCTGTTAAATGAATTTTTAGTATGCAGAACGCAAATGTTTCACTTGGTTTATCTTCTTATTTTATCGTTAAAGGTTAGTCGTAAAAATGGGCGTTTCCTACATTCGCTAGCCATCTGAAGGGTGTGGCTCCAATATCCAATCATTATATGACACTCCCCAATCCTTGCCTCTAAAATCCGTCCCCGTGCTGCACCGCAGCGAGCTAATGGCGGCACCCTTCTCCAAACCTCGTAATTTTTCAATGAACTGCCTCGTTTTTCCCTGCCTTACATCTTAGTACATTACAATAAATCTTTGCACATTTTCGCTTGTGTCGCCATCTCCCTTCTCAAACAGTATTGTTTTATAAATTTTTGCAGATTTGTTTGTTCATAAATTATTAGCATGTAGATAGTGAACTCGATTGTCAGTGAGCTCTAGAAGAAGGGGAGGAGGGCGTTCTGGCCCATTCAATATATGAGACACCACTTATTTCCGATAAAATTGAAAACTCGCCAAAATCACCCCTAGGTGACAAGAACCTGTAGTTTAATGAGACGGAGTTTTTTAAATGAATTTCAACAACAGTTTATCTAATCTATTACAAAAACTTGATTGCAATAGAAAAAGTTCCACATGTTTTTGTGAGGACAAATTCGTCGTGAATGTCTTCTTTGAAAAACTAGTGTAAATGCTTCTATTTCCCAAATACTTTGTAAAAGTAGAAAAGTTTTTTCTCAAAGGTATTCAGAAAACAGAATAGATTTATCAATGCATGACTTTGATCAATGCAATCCAGCGTTCATATTTTGAATCATTTCGCACATTACGTTTGTTTGGTTATTCCCAACTACTCATAGAAGCTTTCTATTTTGAAGGACGTTTAAAACTGCACTGCCACTTTTATGACGCATGCTTTACTCTTCTGCCCATTGAATCTGTTGAGTCAATGTAAACAAAACAAAAACTCGTTATTTTCTCCGATATGTAAACCATTTTCTCCCCCATTGTTATGAAGTCTTTGCTTGGGTGGCTTCCCCCCGGCCAGTGGTCAGTCGCGACTGGAGTGTAACAAGATCGTAACCGACAGGATTTCGTTCATCGAGAAAGATTAGTTTGACGATAATCTACGACTGGATATGTTATGCTATTGCCACCAACCGCACCGTTGAACATTGCTGGCCTTTGAAGTGATTTTATCTATGTTTTTAAGTCATTTTCTTACCTATTTCGCGGTCAAAAATGGTTATGGAAAAGTCTGAGCTGTCTATTCGAAAAATTTCGTCTGATCAGAATGGATCAAGCGCAGGGGAGAACGAACTTAGGATGGTTGTAAGTGATGTCTTATAATTATTAACCAGCAAATTAATCAGTGACCTTTTCCAGATAGTTTTGTCTTGTTCACTTGAAATTATTTCGTTCAAGCGAGATATCATTCATGTGGAAGGCCGCCATCCTATCGGCGTTGCCTTAGAAAAGACATCGTAATTTCGCCTTCATTTTAAAATACACCGTGACCTTTTCGACCTCTGCAGGTTTTCTGTGCTGTTGATAAACTTTGAAATATTCATGTTTTGAAATAACCTTTGTTCACATCTCATTTCGGCTTTGGTGTGTGCGAAATTTCAGAGCAGATGTTCCAGGCAAACCTAGATACAAAGCGAGCAGTACATAATTTAGTTGTTTTATTTCCAAATGGTCAATATAGTCTCGCACACTTTCAGTCTAGTTATTTTGAGCAGATTTTATCCTATTCACAAGCTGTAAACTACACCACCAGCACGCATACATAGGCCAACATCAAAACTGATCACACCGACTTTGAGAAAATTGTCCTACGCCCAATCTTTAAAATTTTTAGAATAGTAGATATACAGACGTTCTCTTTAACACCAGAAACAGACTTCGAAGATGCAGTTACACTGAAAAGCGAAAAGATGTCTATTTTCTTAGTCATAGCAAATTTGTTTCGTTTTTGATCCAAATAACTTTGTGACCTGCGGTCAAACGGTGATATCTAGTTCTGTTCCCGGAAATGTTGCATCAGTTGACTGTGCTGATGAATTTTCTCCCATTTAAATCGTTCTCCCATTTCTATTTGAATGTTTATATGGGATATTCAGAAATGTCGATCTTTCATCTTATTGCTATTCACATCGACATTGATTCTCTTTAGACTGGTTCAGTCAACAGCTTGTCTGTTATGACGGAAGAGGTTGTTCTTTTCGGTATTGATGACTTCATCACCTCCAGTTTCCTTGCTTTTTATTTACTGATAATTCGACAAGGGGGTGGGTTCTGTCAATTCTTGGTTTTTAGTGAAATATCAAAGCCTCCTTTCCTCCGCCTAGGAGAATGATTTACTGTACTTCTTATTAACAGTTTCTGGCAAATACTTTTGTATTCAGATGATTTTGTCAGTCCATATTAAATTGAGATCAACAAAGTCACAATCATCATCATCACAATTACAATGATTGCCTAGCTCATTATTCTTTTCACTATAATTGTCGTCAGCTAGCCATAATAATCATTGTCTCCACAAACACAATATTTTTCTCTTAAGGAATGTGTCATCATTTTTTTAGTGTTGTGTATAATGCTAGTTTTTTACAGAAGAGGCTTCCATAAGAGGCTTTTGTTTTATCCTTGCAAGAATCATTTCTTTGATCTTGCACAATTATGCAACAGTATCCCAAGCTTTCAAAATGCAAGTCAAGCAGATCTTTCCAGAGAAACAAATTTCAGCAATCTGGAATGTGACAAAACTGTTCAGAGTATGGTATAGAATTTTTTTGTGTCTCTAAAAATCAGTATTAGAGCCTCTGTGCAAAACTCAACAAATTAAGGATGCAAGAATACTGTGTTTGTCATGTGAAGTACTTTTATTTTTAGCTTGAAGTAATGTTTGTAGAATTCTTTTAACTGTCCTTAAGTATAAGATGTTGGATAACTCTCAATTTTTCAGTAATATTTTTATTTAAGTTTAGATGAAAAAAAACTTTATATATGAGGAATCTTTTGTTATCCAACCTTTTCTGAATAGTATCAGGCAAAAAATACTTTATATATTATGCTATTTTTTTTACTTCTGTAAAACCAAAAATTCCAGCTTCCTTCATTTATTCTGATTTTTGGTTGGAGTGATCAAATTTTAGTCTTAGCTGTAAAAATGCATTAAACTTTTTATCCGGAGTGGTGCCTAAGGGGTGGGGGAGGGGGTGAAACAAAGCTCTCTTGGCTTCCCCAAATACTGTTGGCACATCATAGATTACTAATAAACTTTTTTTTATCCTACTCAGTTAAATAGTAGTCAATAAATAGCATCTAGTAACCACTGTACTGTTGTGTAGAATGCAAGTTAGGCTGACAAATGTTCTTCTGTAGTTCTTCCACTGCTTTTACTGAGGATACTTGTTTTTGCAATTTTATAATTTTTACTATCTTATTTCTTGGAGCAAAGTGGGCCAAGTTGTTTCAGTAAGCAATTTACTTGATATGAACTTTCTATCATGGAAGTTAAAATTTTGATGGAATTATAATTAAACATTTTATAATCCACAATAGAACAGTGAATAAATATTGAAAGCATGTAATTCCAAACAAAGGAGGAATTGTAATGAATAGCCAAACAAAACACAAATTATGGTAACCAGGCTAGTCCCTCACTTTGAGTGCCTGAAATCATCCTCGGTTTGACTACAAATCCAAAGATCCTCGGTTCAGGGCCCTGACATTACCCAATTTCTCTCAGAGTGAGGAGAGTCTCCAGCTCTCTGTAATTCCAGGCAAAGGGGTCACAAAGTGTAGCCACATTGAGTAGAAGGTCCTGGACATTGCTCAATAAGCATAGCTTTTCAGAGTCCTAAAGCTATCTTCAGAAGCTAGGTAGAAAACACTACAATACAATACTCTCATAATCATAATTATAATCACAATGACAATCACTACTATCACTAATCATTTCTTTAGCAACATCTGAGTATGAGGAGCATTAAGGTTGTTGTTCTTTCAACCTGACTGTAAACCTTTCACCAGCAAAAGCGCATCGTTATTTGTATTTTTATAAAATACACTCTTTTTTAACAATTTTGAAACAATTTTATTAACAATTTAAGAACAATTTTATAAGAACACAAGCCTCAAAACTGGTCAAAAGTTAAGAACAAATAAAGAACAAGCTAAGGCTGAGCTTCTGCAAAATGCAATTTTGAACAACGTTTTTTCTCAAAATGGAGGATTTTTAGCATTGTGTGGGTGCTTTTTTTGGTGAATATTCAAATTTGTCAGCAAATTAAGGCTGTCTTACTCACTTCCTTACACCTCCTTAGAGCGAAAAGCTAGCAATAGCATTGCTTACACCCTCTTAATTTAAGAACAAATTAAGAACAATCTAGCCTCAGATTTTCGAAAAAATTAAGAACAGTCAGCCTGAACTTAAATTTACTGGTTCTTATAAAAAAGAGAGTTTATGACCCGTTCTGCTCATTCATTGTCAAATATCATATTTTGAAAAGCATTCCTATGCAGTGAGCCAATTGACACAGCGTAGCGGAGTTTCACTAAAATATTGTTGCTTAGATGATGCTGAAACTATTACTTTGCGTAACGTTTATACAAAAGATCTACCCACTGCTATTAGAGAATCCGCTCTCCGCTATTCATTTAAGACTAACTTACGTTGGATTAACATGAACGAGTTTCCGATTCCTTTCATAAGACAGGTAAACCTCCCTTTGGGCTTCAAATCTCCCATCACGCGGTCACGCTCAGTATATACGACTTCCTTCCGACCATTACAATTCATGGCAACCTTCCCTGCAATTTTTAAATGTTTATTGAGTATTTATTACCTAACCGTTTTTAGAATTCTGAACTACAAAGGATCATGTTACTTAAGTAATTCTTAGGTTTTTTAACCATGCCAGTTTTCTAGATTAATGGCTAGAAACACTTCTTGTTTAAAAACTGCAAAGTCCAGAAAAATTAGGAGTCACAATAATTTCCGGAAAAGCGAGCGTTTTACGTAATTTTCCCGGAAAAGGGGCACTTCCCCCTTGTGAGAAAAATGGCAGGGACAATGTTGCTACTTCCAAGCCGCTATCTGATAAATAGTGGTGTGACCTTATGTACCGTTCAAACTTTTTTTATATTTTTGCCTAATTTTTTGCTGAGCCTCAATATTCTTACCTTTTTTATTTGAGCCTAAGATCACAAGGTGCAACGGTGTTGCATAATAGTTCTAAGACTCCAAGGCCAGATACGTCTATTTCAAAACATTTATCGTGAATCTCGTTTGTTTTCCAAAAAAGTCTAATAAACAAAAATCTTAATTCTTGATGAAGCTTGAGCCGTGCATTATTCTTAAATTTATATTAAAGTTCAGCGATTTTGAGCCTTCTTGAATCGTGGCGGCACCTTCTGAATTGGCCGTGGAGTTATGTCAAATTCAGTTACGCGCCGCAACCAAACATTTGCGCTTCGCGGCACTGAAGCGTGTGCCAAATCATTCGATCTTTTGGGCTGCAAGTGTAAAGAAATGGAAGATACTAATACCATAAACAATTGAAGAAAACATCTAGTTGTGCCATGCTAATACATTTAGTGTCGAAAACGTGTGCGTTCGCTCTCTAGGTTCCTTTGATCTGTTTTGATACGGAAGCAAAAAATACAAATTGACCCAAGTTGAGGAAATATTTGCACGTCTTTGTAACGGTAAGACAGACTTCAAAGTTTTAAAATGCCGATTAAACAAACATTTCCCTAATATTTTTTTGTGCAAAAGGAAGATAATATTTTTAAAGTTTGCTGGTTTTCGTTTTCACCACTTACTAGTTTGATGAAAAACCTCTCTTTTTCGAACCTTTTATTAACATTGTTAATAAGACGATTTGGTTGATAAGGACAGTCTAAAACAGGGACGCCGGAACGATCAAGGGGCAAGGGGGCGGGCTTGAGTAAAAGGGCATTTCAAAAAATTAATTTCCAGCTACCAGCAATTCTTTCGTAACTGTCATTTTCTTTCGATCTTCTGTCGGTATCTCAAAATCGGCTAAATTTTGGCATAAGAAATTTCTTCGAAGTTTCGAGAAATTGTCGTCATGAATTTCCTACAAAAGGCCGGCGTCAAGGGCACTTCTATGAAAAGGGCACTTCTATGAAAAAAGCACTTCTATGAAAAGGGCACTTTACCCCCCTTGCCCCTCCTATCAACTAGCCCCCCTTGCCCCTCTCTCCGGCGTCCCTGGTCTTAAATCAATAGCTGATTTTATATCGCTGGGTTTTGATCCACGGGAATCATTCGGGTGCTGCTCTATCTCAATCTAGATAATGATATTTGATCACTTACAATATTCTTATATTTTGTATTGGTTGTTTCTTGTTATCATATAGTTGAATTGCATTTATGGTTAACTGACGATAAGCCATTCCGGCCTACAAGCCTTTGTAAAAGATATTAATTAATATTGTATCGTAATCAATCAGCTTCAATCGTATTCAAACATCATCAATCATCATCGATCTCCTGCAATCATTATCAGACTACTTCGATCATCTTTTTTCAAAATCAATTATCCTCATCTCACAATCATCTCAAATCATCTTCAACCATCATCAATCATCCTCATCACCATCAATCATCTTCAATCGTCATCAATCATCCTCATCACCATCAATCATCTTCAACCATCATCAATCATCCTCATCACCATCAATCATCTTCAATCGTCATTAATCATCCTCAGCATCAAAACATCATCACTTGTGGTATTAATCATGGAATAATGATCATCTTCAATGCAATCATTGACAAAGTCACAGTCATCAATGATAATAATAATTATTATTCGGAATAGATGGGGTTTGGTTTAAACGGGGCGGGTGGGCGGAAATTTCCCAAATTATGATGAACATGGGAAAAGGCTTTCATTTCCTCTAAATTGGAAGTAGAAAGAAAAAAGACAAGCCGTTGGTTTATTTAGATAAAAAAACGAAATAATAAAAAAACGCAAATATGAAAAAAACGAAAATATAAAAAACCTTTTGGTCTGTGACGCAGGCTAAAAAAACCAAGAATATAAAAATACGTTGTATAAAACACGTATTAACATATCGAGCATAACAGTTACGTGAAAATCGCAACGCTATGGCGTGCTTTGTTGTATGGACCTTGAAGTTTCTTGATACACGTGACCCAAAAGTAGTTAACGGGGGTTCTTGAATAAGGATTTCATTGGTGGTTTTTTCGCAAAATTATTCCGGACTCGAGAGTATCATCATCAGATGTGAAGAGGATCCCCAAAAATTTTGTTCTTTGTTACTGTGTTTAGTATTTTTTGCTTGGCACCCTGCTCTGTGATCCACAGAAGGATTTTGAACTTGGGTGTACCTGTAGAGGGCTTATACGTTAAATTTATCTTTGCCGAGGAGACAGTTCACGTAATTCATGAATAGCTATTATGCCATCTTGCTAACGGATTGCGATTTGAATGGGGCTGGAAAACCTTTAGATTTTTGATGTTTTGATTAGTTTTAAGTCGCTCATTTTATGGATACCATGAATGATTAAGTCATTCTAACCATAGATTTACCCTGATTTGTAACCAAAGCCTCTTGCTCCGTTGCTTATTTCATGCATATGAAATTGTATGCCTTTAGCTGGTAACCAAATTTTTCACAGTGGCTCCATTAGGAGGAATGGTTGAAAGAATCATTATTAGTTTGAATGAACTTTACTCAATTAGATTCCATTTATCAGGGGAAGATTGCGGTCACGGCTCTCGTAAAAGACGCACTGAAAACCCATTCCATATCGATGATGTGTCGATTTAAGGTTCTATCGCCATGATAAGCTCATAGCATCGATCATTGTTTAGTTTCAGAAGCGGTGAAATCTAGTCATGGTCTTCCTTTTTTCTTTTCATCAAGCCTTTCTTAGGAGGCTTTCATGTTTAGCAATTCACGTTTTGTTCCGTTTGCTCTTTTTTGTAGTTGGTATAAGAATATTTTATTGCTAGTTGTTTCGTAAACTTCACATTCTTTCTTTATAGCTGACTTGTAGGTACAATTTTCCCTTTCTTTTCTTGATGTGGTCTTGATAACGAGCATCGTCGACACTTTCCAAAAAAGGTTGTGGCAAATCATGCTCTTCATATTTTCCAATTTTCCCTCGCCCCTTGGCTCTACGCCCGTTGAAGAAATTTACTGATTGCTTCTGTCGACATGCATAAGCTTTTTTGACAAAAATGACTAAATTTGAATTGAAACATCTTTTCACAAATTTAGTACTATAACATCATTTGCAAGCCCTTTCATTTAAACCCAAGCCCCTTCTACGTCATATAACCAACTAAATGTTGCTGACCAGTCAGGTTTGCCTTATATTTTCAGTGTAGATTCTACCCATGTCACTAAAAGTACGACACAACCGTTAAAAATCACGGGCTTTTGTATTGCATGAATATTTTATAGTACCTTAATGTTTCACGAAGAAAGAAAGACGTTGAGATTTCAAAAAGACAAGACAAACTAATTTCCAGCTCTTATGATCACAATGTGTCTGCCTAATTGCTATTCTTTATTATGCTCCTTGTCGTGGCATCTCGTGAGACGCAGTAGGCAGTTCCTATCAAGAAAATATCATTTTATCATGATTCAAGCAGCGCTTAAAACCCAACCCAAACATAAAGTAATAAGGAATAAGGCGGTTATTTGTCGTTAAATGACATACGTATCTTATCTGTATGAAAATGAATATAGGAGGACTTTTGGGCCTACAACCATTGGCATTAGTCGTGGTACACTAACGTCTCAATTTACACGGTACATTAGTCTTGGTAGACTAAACTCTACACAATAACGAATTGGTCTATGAAAAATGCTTTCAATATGCTTTGTATGATATGATTTCACAATCAACATTGTTTTAGGATTAAGTGGTACCTGAAGTGACAGTTTTCGGGAAAAGAACGAAAATTATAGAAAGAAGACAATCATTAAACGTTCCAAACAATCTATTTGATAAGGTTTTAGAATACTAAACCACCGTCTTGCATATATCGGATGTCAGTACCCCCATACTTCGGATGTCAATATCGGATGTCAATAATGTATGACCCTGCATACCGGGGGGAACTTTTATAGATCTTGTTGCTTTGTCAAAGATATGGGAGTATGCGTGTGTGTTTTTTTGATGCTGCACTTTGTAGAATTGTATTTAAAGCAAGCCAAAAGAGGTTGATGACTGGAGGTGAAAGGGAGCTTAGATACGACATTCGAAACGTCGACCTGATTCTATTCATATAGACAGCTTTATAGACTGTGATCTTCTGTTCTCGCTAGAATCAAGTCATCATGTATGAAAAAGTCATATTTAGCAAAATTTTGGACTGAACTTAAACAAGAGATTAAGTTCCCATTCCGGTTAACATATTATGGTTTTTGCAGTCTTTTTTCCAGTCGACGTTCTCGTGGAAAATAACTTTTCTTAAATTTTCATTCATTCCTTTACTAGCAATAACCTATTGATAGAAACTGTTGATAATATTTGAACTTTTTCTTCTCAAATAACCATATATTTTTGCAGGAGCTAAATTGCAGAAGTTAAAAGATCAGTTGAATCATTGAATGAACTATTTGCATCTATCGTTGCAGGTTGAGTCCATTGATTTGCCGCTGCGTGGCCTCACAGTTGTTCGACCGGTCCACTCAAGTGTCCTCCACAGAAGTCACTGTTTTCAAATTACAACACCTTTAGAAACGAGGTATTTCACTTGCAATTCAGCCGAGGATGCAAGCAATTGGGTTGCCGGGTAAGAGTTCTCGCTTCTATTTTTATGATTCAAGTGAATGGACAGCGACTAAGAGGCAGGGCTTGCACTTTGCCATCTAAGTCTCTGATCGATCCGACAGTTTTATCGGGAAATTCTGATTATTAGGCCCACTCTAAAATATAGACTGCAACGCAACTAAACAACATCAGACGAATTAAGCTTTGGAAATTAATATGTTAAATTTTTTTTACTAATTTAGAATCTATCCACGACTAAAACTACAGGAATTGATGCCTCTTATGATGGTGAAAGACAAAAGGTCATCTAGTCTTAACTATTAGTGACATTAGCAGTATTCAAATGAAACTACATATGAACGCAAATATATGTTTATTTCTTTTGTTAGCTTTTAAATAGCAAAGCACACCATCTAAGAGTTTTCAAGCACAGATTTTTCTTTAAGCACAGAGTTCTATTCATCTTACCTCTTAGTTGTCAACTTTTCCCAAAATGATGACAATTTTTCTTCACCATTTCAAAATTTTCTTGTATCGAACATTTGACTTTGCTTACCTAATGGGACTAATTGATTACAGCTACTCTCAAGCTAAACTCCATTTTGCTTACGAAAGTAAAAAAGGCAAGACATTTAAGGGTAGTTTTAAGGCATTTTGTTAAAAGGAAGAAATTTGTTAAGAAATTTACAAAATTATCATTCTAGATATCTGTTAAGGACGATGTGAAGACATAAAATCAGCCCCCCCCCCTCCCCTACATTTTTATCTGTTTCACTGACTTTTGTTTGATGGAATGTTATCACTGCCACACTCGAGGGGCAAATCACTCCATAAAAATCTCGTACACCTTTGGCAGAAATCCTAATATTTTTATTGAAGATCCCTAGAAATCCTTTTGTTTTTGTGGAAATTTCGTACGCTGTTTTCAAGAATGAAATGCCCCTTGGCAACACTCACCGGCGCATCGGACAAATTTTCAATTTGTTGCATAATCTTCCATAACAAATCGCGTATATCCAGGGCGCTAATTCTGATTCTGTCGTGCAACTTTAAGCATTTTTTTCTTCATTTTATATTCGAAATATTTTCAACTTGTTACGCTTTCATTTTGATTTTGTTTTTGCTCTTTTCACATTTGCAAATCGTCATCGGCAACCTTTTTGGTAGTTGCAAATTGACTGCTACTCGTTGCTAGGTTACAAAACTGTTTAGCTGGGAAAGTCAGTAAAACATTATGAATCAAACTAAAGATTTCAGCAGATGCTGCTAAAATGCAATCAGCTGTAGCATCTGGGCTGAATATCATATTTTGGATTAGGTCACTTTGAAAAGCAGGAAATAGGATTTACAGAAAAATAACAAGTGCACGAGGCTGAACGAAGCAAAAATATACAAGAAAGACAATATTAAGCTGGAGCTCGGCGGGGTAATGAAAGCCATTTTGTTCAGTTTCCTAAATATTTAAGCTTCATTGTAAAAAGCCTTTGCTCCTTGTAAATAAACATTCAAATTCTCTCATCGCCATTTCAACCAAATACTCTTGGTTTCTTGAAGTTTGTTTCTTTAACACAAACGTCACGACAATTCACAAATGTGGCCTGAATTTATTTAAACTTGTAATTTTTACGGCTGGAATTGCCCTGGTGACGTAAGCACTGTATTTCGATCAATTTGATTGCTAGTTTCTCTTCGAAACACCATGGCAGGTGCCAGTGTACTTCCACATTCCACGTGAGTCTCTTCGCTGGCCTTTTCATTTGAATTGTTTGCTGTCGCAAGCACTAGGCCGTCTCTGTGACTGTACTTCTGTATCCATTGATTCAAGCTTACAGGGCTCATCAATTGTTGAATCCTTGAAAATTTTTAAAACAACAAAGTGATTTGGGAAGATTCTTCAACCGACGGCGACATTAAACCTTGATTTTCTATGCTCATGAGTTTGTCTTGGTGTAAACATGACTGAGCAGGTCCAGTTATCCGCTGACCCTTTAAGGTATGAAATGAAATATTGTACATCTAATCTTAGGTGTCTTTTACTCCGCTTAAAAACTCAATTTCTGCTTAAAATTTTTTAAGCTAAAACCGTTGTCTCATCCCTTCTGAGAGTTTTGAGGTTTCCAGTAAGTGTTGCATTGGATGAAATCAGGGGAGTACCGATCATGACATATTAGAAAAAGTTTTAAATGCTCTCTTCTCCTACGAGTTACAGTATTAAAGAGGCTTGAAGAAACAAGTACTTGAAAATCAGAAAAAAAATGCAAAGTTCAGTACTAAAAGCAAAAAATTACGAAATATATACACTCTGTGAAGGACACAAAAATCTTAAATTTTGTGAAAATTCATGAATGCTTTCGGCTGGTTGTCATTAGGCATAGTCAGGTACCTTCATGTTGAAGTCAAGTTGCTGTTTAATTATTGTTTTCAAATGCATGTTTTTTATAGTAAAGTCGTCATCATTTTTGGGTCCGTGGGTAGAAATAATTAACAAAGTATTTTCAAATCAAATGTAAAAAGAAAAAGGATGATTCTTCAATTAAAAGTATGCAACAAATTTTATCCATAAATGAAAGAAGCTAGTTATCTAGTAGCTAATTAGTTATGTCAGTTTACTTTGCAAACAAGTTAGTTTGTTTTGTTTGTTTGTTTTTTGACCAGTTAGTTAGCTTACCAGTTGGTTAGCTTAACAGTTTCCCAGCTTTAAAGATTTTTTTAGCTTACTTGTAATGGATATGCTGTCCAACTGGGATAAATCTAGAATGAAACGAAGCTTAAACTTTCGTTCTAGAATAGGAGGCCAATTTTTGTAATGAAAAAAAAGCAAATTGCAACACAAAAGTCTTGCGATTTTTAGGAGACTCCCTCCCTTTGCCCATATGTTTACGCCCTGGTTGTTTTCACATGCTGGTTAAGATAATTGTTCATTTGAAAGCTGTTTTATATCTTAACAATATTATTGATAATTGCAAATTCAGTTGAAGTTAGAAAATTTACGAATGAAGACACCAAATTTTCAATGCAAAGTAGAGAGTGAAAAATGCGAGTTATAACTCGGCATCCAGTTCGGATATTCTGCCTCGATAGTTCTATCAGCCTCTCTTTATTTTTTTACGTTTTTTATTTTGCTATTTTTTGCTTGAAATTATTTGTTGAATTTTGTCTGTAACTGGTTTTTCTGTTTTAGCCTCAAGGAAATAATTTACCCAAATCGAGACAAAGAGAAAAGGGTTGACACCTCCCTGGATGTTTGGCTATTTGAGGCCAAAGGGCTTCCATCAAAGAAAAGGTAAAACTACACAATGCTTGTTGATTTGCGGTGAAAGCAGCTTATCTTTAAATATATCTTGGTTAATTGGTAGATATAGGCTGTAAGTACCATATAAGATCGAAATAGCTCCTTAAAAAATCCAGTGTGATGTTCAACCTAATTCAGTTTGGTTTTGATAATAATCACTAGGGTAGGATGTACGAGGAAAGCATGTAAACAACTAGATTACCCAATCGAATCAATCCTTACTGTCACCGATTTGCCCTGCAGTTGTATGTGTTTGCTCAACTGCAAACCATTTTACCACATCTTTTATGTATGTCCCTTTTTTAAAGTCAGAGTAAACATTTAGCCTTTTCACTAAAGGTCGATTAGCCATGAAGGAAAACTTAGCTACAGCCAAGGAGTCTCTACGGAATCATCACTTATCCTTATATTTACTTATGCTTATGACGTGTTTATCATTTTCAATTGACTAAAGACATCAATATTTCTGGACCTGTTCAAACAACCTTGAAGTATTGAAAAAGTAAGCAAAAAACCTGTTGTAGGCAAAAAATCGCCCCGTTATTGCGAAAGATGATGTTTGAAAAAAGTTTCATTTCATTTTAGCTTTCAAAATGGGACGGTTCCCGTTACCCTTAAGGGCTACGTCACAAAGTATTTTTTCAAGGTGTTCCCTCTAGCCCCCCCCTCCCCCCGCTATTTATTTACGATAACCAAAAAGATAGACTTTTTGTGAAAAAGAATCCTCAAATCTCCCCAACCGTTTTATTTACGATAACCAAAAAGATGGACTTTTTGTGAAAAAGAATCCTCAAATCTCCCCAACCTTTTTTTGAATATCAAAAATTTGTTTTTATCTCAATCTTTGTTTAAAGTGATGTAAGCCAATTCCGAATCCTATCTCCCATTATATAATCTTGTCGTTCTAGGTATTACTGCGAAATTGTCTTGGATAAAGTTCTCTACGGAAGGACATCAACGAAATTGAAGTCTGATATACTTTTTTGGGGCGAACAGTTTTCATTCGAGTGAGTAAGCTGAATCAAAAATTGGTACCTAGCAGTTCCGAATCGTTTCTGTATTTTTTCAGGATCCAAAAATAATTTTTGACAAATCTTTCACCACTGTTAGGCAAAAGTTTGACCCCAAAAAATCAGACTGAAAATCCCCCCCCCCCCCCCCCATTTCTATGTGCCAAGTGCAAGTTCCTGTTTGTAGATAGTTATCAAAACATTTGAAGTCTGCTGGATTACCGGCAGAGTGTTGGTGTTACAGGTTGTGGTGACTCAGATCAAAGACTGGAACATGGTAAAATGTATCGCATTGATCTATTTTGTGACGTTTTCGTATTGACTGTGTACACAGATAGAGTTGCAAAAAGGTTTTCTACTTTCCTCTAAACCTGCAGTTTTATGGCCTACAATTGCTGAGCGGTGTTCTGTACCACAGGAAAACATGTCATTAAGTGTCTTCCTTTGATTTATTTGGAAGTATAAATTTGCAACTATTGACCTGATTTTAAACGTCTCCAAGTAAGATTTATTTGGTGATTTATTATTTCACACTTAAAAGAACAAGTACAGATATATAAAATTTTGTTTTTGTCAACAAATCTATCCTCATTTTTTGGCAAAACTATTGTCCAAACGAGGTCTTGATGTTTGTAGGGTTTTTGTGTCTCTGTACATAGAAACTACAATGCTTGCCAAAAGTACTTGGAAGATCCAGCAATCTTCATTTCATTTTATATCTTTCCTAGAACAATATTGATGGACCAACCCCCTCTTATATCTTTAAGTATTTGCAGTTTTAAACGTGCATTTTTTCCTCTCTATGTTGTGGCCCCGGGGTAGACAGAGTTAATGCTCTCCGGGGTATCGTCCTTGAACTGTATGTAAGGTCGTGTAGTTTAGGTATTACAGTAACTTGTTTTGTAATTTTTTGAAATGTATAAAAAAATGTTGATAGTTTAGGCAAATATCATTTGGAAAGCGCAAAAAAAGGTGCTCCCTAATTCCCTTACCCGTTTTATAGTGAACCAACATTGTTCCATGGGGGAGAAGGGGGGATTGGTGGCTGAAATTGACCTTGCAAACGGACTTCAGTTTTCCATGATTTCGGCAGGCATTGTACATAATTTGCAACATGCTTCTGTTCAAGTGTAAACGTTAGTTTTTATTGTTCGCAGTGACCTCCCAGGCGTCGAAAGATTATGTCTTTATGTGTTCAGAGAGAATGACAGCAAAAAGAAACGGAAAGAAAGGAGTGCTTTTGTCGGTGAGTTATTCAAATTATCTGGGAAAGAAGAAATAGCAGTAAAGAAAAATTTAAGACAAATTTAGTTAGGAAAAATTAAGTCCGTGAACTAGTTAGCCCAAGGCAATGTCCTTTTTTCCCTAATAAAGTATGGAGTAAATTGTACATGAAGCTACAGTAAAAGCCAGCAAAAAAGATTCGAATCAAACTTTAAGGTTCTTATAAAAGGAATAAATTTTAAAATGAATCTGATCTTTAAAAGCGACTTTCTCGCAAGATTAGGAATATATCAGAACCAGCCTGAGAAGTCCTTATAATTATACAATTGGAAAGAAAATAGTGAGTTTTTAAAGAACATTTTTCTTGATTAAATTATTAAAAGTCTGATTTGTTTCTGAAAATTGCTTCTTATATTTATTTCACAAGCTTATAAGAAAGCGGGAAAATTCAGGCTCATCAGTTACTTGTATTTTGGTACATAACGTACATTCTAGGGTAGAAAGGGTTGAAATACAGGGGAGAACACTAATCAGGTGAAAAAAGGTTGGGGAAATTTCGTTAACTTGCAAAAAATTTTGTATTCTGCAAAAAGAGCTAGTAACTTGTAAAAATTTTAGTAACTTGCAAAAAATTTTGTATCCTGCATGAAGAATTAGTAACTTGTGAAAATTTCAGTAACTTGCAAAGGATTTTAAGCCACTTGCGAAAACTTTAGGTAAATTGCAAAAATATTTTAGCATCTTGCAAAAGTTTTAGCCACCTATGAAAAGTTTTAGTAACTTGCAAAAAAATAATCACCTTTCCTCGATTTTTCTCAATGATAAGGTATTTTTTCTCATACGGTTGATCATCACCATTTATCATCATCTGCAGCGTCATTATCACCATCATCTTGAATCACCACCCTCATCATTATTAATCATCAAACGTGATTCTCAATCACCAATCGTGATTATCGTCAATCATAATCATTATCATATTATCCTCACCAATCACTTTCATCACTATCAATCACCATTATCATTATCTTCATCATTGATACCATTGTCTAGATTTGATTGGAAGCAAACATATTGCTTAGATTGGCTGATCTGTCTGACAGGTTTGAAAATTTGCCTATGGAAGTAAAAAGATAAACAACTCCTCGCCGTTTGAACAATATTTTTTTCAAACCTTTTGAACAATAGGGGGTATCACACCCCAATACCCTCTTCATCATGACCCCTTTCAATCTATAGGAAATTAAAAAAATTGACATTTAAGATAAAAAGTAATTCACTGATCAAGGCAAAGGCGCATAGAGTTGTTTTCTAGGTTTCTCTATTTCAGTCCTAAAAAAGCATTTTAGAACCATTATTAATCCTACATGAATGTCTTCTGATGCATCTTTCATGTGTCTTGCAGGGTCTGTTGAAGTTCCTTTGGACACGATTCCTGCGAACAACGAAGTTGAACAATGGCTACACCTCCGCCTACCGGGAACCTCACCAAGACCTTCTCCGAAAAACTCCAGCAATAAAAATGATACGCCATCCATTCGCGTTAAGGTGAAGTACCAGGTAATGCACCTATATTTTTCTGTATGAACTTGAAATTATTTGAAATTGCCAGCGTTTGGTAACCTCCTCTCATATGGCTAATAACAGAGAAGGGTTTGAAAACCCGAGGTAGGACTTCTATAGTTTTGTAAAAAAGATGGTTCTGCACTGAATTGGTTGATGTTGAGCACAAATTTATGTGTCTGAAACTGCTACGAACAAGGCAGTACGGGGTTAAAAAGCTGAATGCATCTGTTATTATTTGTTTGTATACAGCTCTAATTTAAAGGCATCCAAGGGATACGTAAGCCTTGAAATTATGATTTCCTAACCCCCTCCCCCTGCACCCTCTCCCATTATCCTGCTATTGCACCCACCACTCAAAGTTTTTATCCACTTAGTTCTTTAGAATATAATCTAAATTTTACGTGCTCTGCTTCTTTCATGCAATAGATCCTTAAAAATTTCATCTGTAGCTACATTAATGCTTGTACATTTGTTTAATTTGTGCCACAGACAGTTGCCATACAGCCAATCTCAAAATACAGAGACCTCCACGAGGTAATTCGATTTTATACTTTCCATAGCTCACGTTGAAGAAAGTTCTTGTCTGTAACTAATTATATCAAATATATTTTATTACTTTTCAATGCTAATTTCTAAAAGAATATTTGGCTGCTATCGAAAACAGTGCTTATCTTAATCATATACTAGTTAATGGACATAGCATCTCTTTTTTGGATCTAAAAATTTGAATTTAAGGGTAATGTTGTTATCATTCAACTGTATAATGTTTGTTTTCTTTTGCTTCAATTTTTTCCCAAGCCGAAGCGTATACCCCAATACATTTTTATGATTACACAATTTAAAAAAACGAAAAAATTAGCGTAGTTCATGGATTCCGAGAATCGCACGGATTCTAGTGAAAGGTACGGCGTAATTGCGTTGGATCGATTATTGCCCCTTTCTCTCGATGTCTCGTCCTTCTTTGCATATTTTTCGTCTGCTGAACGGTTTGTCTAAATCTTCTAAATTCGCTTGTTCTTTTTTTATTCTTAGTACATTAAACAAAACTACTTCCTGTTATGCAAAGAGCTGGAACCCGCTATAAGCCTAAGAGCTAAGGTAGGATCCTTGCCTTTTAATGTATAACATTTAGACACAGACTTGTTATATTCGCTCTGTGTTTTCGTTAAATCATATCTTTACCGGTGATTCCGCATTGAATAAATAAAGATTTATCTTGTTTTCTTCTTCATTTCAATATTGTTTTAGCATGTATTTTTCGGGGTTATTTTTAAAGACTTCTACCATTTTAAATCTTGCCCTTGAGATTTTGAAACAGAAATTCTTTCCCCATTGGTCCCTGCTTTAAGTTGCTTAATTCTGAATTCTGCATCGAGAACTAAAGGATATTGCTGGGGAAATGAAGGATAACAACGGGAAGCAATCCCATACTTGAAATCATGGGGCAGGGTATTACGAAGCGCATCAAAAGTCTGGGAATTTATGAGGGAATTTATAAGCAGAGGATAGAAATTATTTTAATTATCTGCTTGCACAAACGACGCACACTAGGAACAGTGCAGATTCTTTTTCTGCTCAGGTATATTTTGTCGTAATTCTGCCATTTTTGCATACTTTTGGCATATTTTTTATGGGACAGGGTCAGGATGCTAAAGGTTTCCCGCATCACTCTCCTGGACAAGTGCCCCCCCCAACCCCCCCCCCCCCGAGCAGTCCAAAGGGCATGCCGACTGAACTTGATCATCATTATGCATCACTTTTCCTATTCCTTTTCCAGGATGATTTGGCCCAAACGCTCTTAAGAATTCTTCAAGTGACAAAACAAGCCAAAGAATTTCTGGCTGATATCATAATTGCAGAGGTCAATTCTCTTGGTAGGTTTCCTGGCATATGTAAACACTTTTATATCTAAATATGCTTTGTCCATGCTGACATAAAAGTGCTTGATGCACAGAGGCACAGAGCCATTAGTACATTAGCCATTGGTATATTTGGGGTTTGATCGAAGTTGAGGCAAGTTCGCTGTTACTCAAAGCTTCTTGTTTGCGCACTCACCAGACAGAGTCTAAATACGCTGACGTAAATTCGCTCGAGCATAGGTTTCTCCAGTCTGACAGATTTTCCGTGATTAAATCTTTATACAACTATAATTCGAGTCTAGAACCTAATCGAAAACTACACGGACGACCCCTTTCATGTTATCTTTTCAGGCTCAACGAGAGTTGCTTGTCAAGGTAACAAAATAAGTTTTATAATGAGCAAACGTGATTCCAGTCAGTATAGGCCGCTATTTTCACTGGACCACCATTTCAAGTCTGGTGGTGTCATATTGACCCCCGGCCATGTCACAATTGCCCCTGGTGATGTTAAATTTTTTGTAACCTGCAGTTTTTTGTAGTCAATAGAAAAGCGAAAAGACACAGAGGAGGCTTCTAATTGAAGAATAATTGAAGAAGAATGTCCGGATTTGAACATTTTGATTTTTCTTGTCTTTATGCAGCCACGTTTAATTTTAATACCAGTTTCAGCTAATCACATATTTTAGTTATTACTGTGTAATCCCTTTGTGTATTTCTCTTTTAGACAATGAAAACCTAACATTCCGCGGCAACACACTTGCTACCAAATCTATGGACACTTACATGAAGATGGTTGGTCACAAGGTAAATTTCTCCTAATAATAAACGGCAGGCCCCCCTCCCCAATTTCGATTCAATCATATCAAATTGAATTTCTTTTTATTATATCATATGAATTTTTCCTACTTTGTGACTTTGTGTTTAAACCCGTTCGTCAATGACTTTCATATAGGGGATGAGAATATATAATTGGGTTTTCTGGGGATAATGAATTAAGGAGACTGTTGCTTAGATTGAATAAGTCAAATAGGATTTATAATAAAGAGAAATGGCCAAAGACTGCAGAAAATGAACGAAAACGCCTCATTTTACGGCTTTTAGATATGTTTTACAAAATTGTAGCATTTCTTTGTTAGTTTCAACGTAATTTCATTGTTGTTGTGCTTGGTAAGTAAGAGTCTCCTTCCTTCTGTTGGGTGCCCAAGATTAATCCTACAGATTAAAGAACTGTTTTGTTTGCAGGCTGCAGCTTTTTGTAAGTGGATGATTCAAAGTCGTTGCGATTTATCGTCTTTTTTAAATGAGTTTTTCACGTTTTGTTACTGTTCTTTTTAGTATTTGCAAAAGACATTTGCACAGTTCATAAAACGGCTATATGATCTTCAGGACGAATTCGAGGTAAACAACTATCTTTTCTACTGCTTATTCTTGTTTCTGGGAAGAAAATTTTCATTTCGAAAAGTTTTATTCGAGTAAATGACAAGCAGTCATTTAGGGCAACTATTGGTGTGCCGAAGGAACCAGTCTTGACTCTCTTGCATACCCAGGGAAGGCGAAGGAACCAGTCTTGACTCTCTTGCATACCCAGGGAAGGCGAAGGAACCAGTCTTGACTCTCTTGCATACCCAGGGATGGCGAAGGAACCAGTCTGGAATCTCTTGCATACCCAGGGATGGCGAAGGAACCAGTCTTGACTCTCTTGCATACCCAGGGATGCCGAAGGAACCAGTCTTGACTCTCTTGCATACCCAGGGAAGGCGAAGGAACCAGTCTTGACTCTCTTGCATACCCAGGGATGGCGAAGGAACCAGTCTTGACTCTCTTGCATACCCAGGGAAGGCGAAGGAACCAGTCTTGACTCTCTTGCATACCCAGGGATGGCGAAGGAACCAGTCTTGACTCTCTTGCATACCCAGGGATGGCGAAGGAACCAGTCTTGACTCTCTTGCATACCCAGGGAAGGCGAAGGAACCAGTCTGGAATCTCTTGCATACCCAGGGATGGCGAAGGAACCAGTCTTGACTCTCTTGCATACCCAGGGATGCCGAAGGAACCAGTCTTGACTCTCTTGCATACCCAGGGATGGCGAAGGAACCAGTCTTGACTCTCTTGCATACCCAGGGATGGCGAAGGAACCAGTCTTGACTCTCTTGCATACCCAGGGATGGCGAAGGAACCAGTCTTGAATCTCTTGCATACCCAGGGATGGCGAAGGAACCAGTCTTGACTCTCTTGCATACCCAGGGATGGCGAAGGAACCAGTCTGGAATCTCTTGCATACCCAGGGATGCCGAAGGAACCAGTCTTGACTCTCTTGCATACCCAGGGAAGGCGAAGGAACCAGTCTTGACTCTCTTGCATACCCAGGGATGGCGAAGGAACCAGTCTTGACTCTCTTGCATACCCAGGGAAGGCGAAGGAACCAGTCTTGACTCTCTTGCATACCCAGGGAAGGCGAAGGAACCAGTCTTGACTCTCTTGCATACCCAGGGATGTCGAAGGAACCAGTCTTGACTCTCTTGCATACCCAGGGATGGCGAAGGAACCAGTCTTGACTCTCTTGCATACCCAGGGATGGCGAAGGAACCAGTCTTGAATCTCTTGCATACCCAGGGATGGCGAAGGAACCAGTCTTGACTCTCTTGCATACCCAGGGATGGCGAAGGAACCAGTCTTGAATCTCTTGCATACCCAGGGATGGCGAAGGAACCAGTCTTGACTCTCTTGCATACCCAGGGATGGCGAAGGAACCAGTCTTGACTCTCTTGCATACCCAGGGATGGCGAAGGAACCAGTCTTGACTCTCTTGCATACCCAGGGATGGCGAAGGAACCAGTCTTGAATCTCTTGCATACCCAGGGATGGCGAAGGAACCAGTCTTGACTCTCTTGCATACCCAGGGATGGCGAAGGAACCAGTCTTGACTCTCTTGCATACCCAGGGATGGCGAAGGAACCAGTCTTGACTCTCTTGCATACCCAGGGATGGCGAAGGAACCAGTCTTGAATCTCTTGCATACCCAGGGATGGCGAAGGAACCAGTCTTGACTCTCTTGCATACCCAGGGAAGGCAAGAGAACCAGTCTTGACTCTCTTGCATACCCAGGGAAGGCGAAGGAACCAGTCTTGACTCTCTTGCATACCCAGGGATGGCGAAGGAACCAGTCTTGACTCTCTTGCATACCCAGGGATGGCGAAGGAACCAGTCTTGAATCTCTTGCATACCCAGGGATGGCGAAGGAACCAGTCTTGACTCTCTTGCATACCCAGGGAAGGCAAGAGAACCAGTCTTGACTCTCTTGCATACCCAGGGAAGGCGAAGGAACCAGTCTTGACTCTCTTGCATACCCAGGGATGGCGAAGGAACCAGTCTTGACTCTCTTGCATACCCAGGGATGGCGAAGGAACCAGTCTTGAATCTCTTGCATACCCAGGGATGGCGAAGGAACCAGTCTTGACTCTCTTGCATACCCAGGGATGGCGAAGGAACCAGTCTTGACTCTCTTGCATACCCAGGGATGGCGAAGGAACCAGTGTTGAATCTCTTGCATACCCGGGGTTAAACAAGTGGCCAACCTAAACATCATTGCTTTGCTTTGTTTTCTACAAAATAAAGCCGGCCAACATTTTAAACCCTGCTTCTATTAACAGGATCGAACTTTTAACATCTGTTCGTTTTCCTTCCGACATCTTTTAAGATTTTTTTGTATTTCCTTATCGGGTCTTGCGACTTTGAACGAAAGGTTTGTTATTTTGCCTAGGTTGACCCGACGAAACTTACTAGCGGTAATTTGCTGGACAATCAAAAGAATCTCTTAAAGTTGGTGGAAGAAGCCTGGGCGCGAGTTCTTGGATCATATTACCTCTTCCCAGCGTAAGAATTATTTCTCTCTTGTCTTCAATTTCTCTCCACCTTTGGCAAGGCTGGAATGCAGCAACAAAAACCCATAGTCGGCAATGTTGGATGTATTTTGTTTGAGGGAATGGAACATGATTTCCTTGGAAAGAAATTTATTGTATTATGTTGTTGTAAAAGAATTGATTTTTGTACCATCCTATTGTTTAGAAGCCTTTTATATCAGGAACTATGTTTCGTCTTCGTTTTATTCTTGATGTGTAACTGTTTCCTGATGTGATAGCGCACGATGCCATGTATAGTGTATGCAAGGTTATATTTGGTTTCATGATGGCTTAAGATTGTACAGAGAGAACGCATTCCCAAGGTCATAAACTGTATTCTGTCAGACCTACCTGGACGATAATCTTTTTGGCTACCCTGGTAACGGCTGTGAACTTTTCGTTTACTGGCATCTTTATTAGAAGAGACTAGTGTATTCGCAAAGCCAAGCTTGAAAGTAAAAACACAGAAAACCTCAGTGGAAGACATTCTATCTTCAGTTCTATTTTGATCTACAATTGTTTTATACATTGTCCTATTGTGTTGTGCCCATTAGTGTATTTGTAGCAGATCTAGTATATATTTTTCTATAGCTATTTATTATATACTTATTGTATGTTGATAGTAATTTTTCTTAGTAAACACTAAGAGGATAATTTTATGCCCGAATTTATTTTTTGTTTCAAGATGAATTAAATGTATATGCTTTGTTTTTTTCGTTGAAGTGACCTTCAGGAAACGTTTTGCCTGATCAAGAAGAGGTGCGAGGCGATTGAGAAGGATGTCAGTGTAAAGCTTATAAGGTATTGTATTAGATATTATCAATAGACCCAATCCAGAGTTATGCAGTTACGTAGCCCGTCGCATAGTTGCCTAAGGATACTAACATCGCTAAGGTTCTCCAGATACTAACATTGTATGTATGTAAATGCTTAAATTATTTGCAATCTTTTGCCAGCCAAATTCGATACCGCTTACTTAACATGGGCATTCTACAATGCCTAACACTCAAATTGTACACTACACTAAATTTATGAATATTCTATGCTGCGTACCCCTCTCTCCCTCCGTTGTTATTTGCAGAGGTCAGAGGCTTGGTGTGGTCCAATGGGTTCATTCAGATAGCATTCTTTTGTTCCCTGTAGAGACAAAAAGTTTGGGTCTTTTTTACCCGAAACAGAATTTAGGCAACTTGGTGTTCCAAAGACTTTTGGCCGAGATACTTACTGGGATACCTAATTACCTGGCATTTTTTTATGTTGATATACAGATAATTTCGTGAATTGACTCTTATTTAAAGCTGTCATTTATTTCATACACACCATATTTTTAAAAATTCAACGAGCCATGCGATTCAAAATTAATTAATTGATTTTTTACAAATTATGAAAATAACAAACATCTTAAAAGTAAAGTTAGAAAATGTTGTTAACATTTAAGCTTTTGAATAAAAGCTCTCAATGTTGATTTGATTGTCGTGATTAAATTTTCTCAATGTTTGATGCAGCTACCATTGAAAGGTCTAGATGCACTTCCTTAATTATTTTCTTCTTTTTTAGTGGTTCCATTTTTCTTCGATTTCTGTGTCCAGCAATCCTATCGCCAAGTCTTTTTCATTTAACAAGAGGTTCGTTATAATCAATTACATACACATTTTAAAAATGGTGTTATTTTTAGTAGAGATAATCAAAGCTATGACCAACCAAACGCACTGCTCTCTCTTTGTGAATAACTTTCCTCTTAATCTCCTTCCGCTTAATAGTCGTCCTCTTAGTATTCTTCCTCCTAATATTCGTCCTCTTAATCTTCTTCCTCTTAATTTTCTTCCTCTTATTATTCGTCCTCTTAACCCTACTCCTCTTAATATTCGTCCTCTTAATCGTCTTCCTCTTATTATTCTTCCTCTTAATCCTCTTCTTCTCAGTATTTGTTCTCTCAATATTTGTCCTCTTAATCTTCTTCCTCTTAGTATTCTTCCTCCTAATATTTGTTCTCTTAATATTCGTCCTCTTATTATTCGTCCTCTTAATCTTCTTCCTCTTAATATTCGTCCTCTTAATCGTCTTCCTCTTATTATTCTTCCTCTTAAAAGTCGTCCTCTTAATCCTCTTCTTCTCAGTATTTGTTCTCTCAATATTTGTCCTCTTAATCTTCTTCCTCTTAGTATTCTTCCTCCTAATATTTGTTCTCTTAATATTCGTCCTCTTATTATTCGTCCTCTTAATCTTCTTCCTCTTAATATTCGTCCTCTTAATCGTCTTCCTCTTATTATTCTTCCTCTTAAAAGTCGTCCTCTTAATCCTCTTCTTCTCAGTATTTGTTCTCTCAATATTTGTCCTCTTAATCTTCTTCCTCTTAGTATTCTTCCTCCTAATATTTGTTCTCTTAATATTCGTCCTCTTAATATGCGTCCTCTTAATAAGTATTCTTCTTCCTAATATTCGTCCTCTTAATGTTCGTCCTCTTATTGTTCGTCCTCTTAATCCTCTTCCTCTTAATTTTCTTCCTCTTATTATGCGTCTTCTTAATCTTTATCCTCTTATTATTCGTCCTCTTAATCCTCTTCCTCTTAATATGCGTCTTCTTTATCTTCTTCCTCTTATTATTCTTCCTCTTAATAGTCGTCCTCTTAATCCTCTTCTTCTCAGTATTTGTTCTGTCAATATTTGTCTTCTTAATCTTCTTCCTTTTAGTATTCTTCCTCCTAATATTTGTTCTCTTAATATTCGTCCTCTTAATATGCGTCCTCTTAAGTATTCTTCTTCCTAATATTCGTCCTCTTAATGTTCGTCCTCTTACTATTCGTTCTCTTAATCCTCTTCCTCTTAATAGTCGTCCTCTTAATCCTCTTCTTCTCAGTATTTGTTCTCTCAATATTTGTCCTCTTAATCTACTTCCTCTTAGTATTCTTCCTCCTAATATTTGTTCTCTTAATATTCGTCCTCTTAGTATTCTTCTTCCTAATATTCGTCCTCTTAATATTCGTCCTCTTATTATTCGACCTCTTAATCCTCTTAATCTTTATCCTCTTATTATTCTTCCTCTTAATAGTCGTCCACTTAATCCTCTTCTTCTCAGTATTCGTTCTCTTAATATTTGTCCTCTCAATATTCGTCCTCTTAATTTTCTTCCACTTAATATTCATCCTCTTAATATTCTCCCTCTGAAAATTTTTCCTGCCTTTATTCTTCCTCAGAATATCCCTCATCTCAATATTGTTTCTTTCAATTTTCTTTAACTGAATATTCTTTCTTCTTCTCCATACAATTTTCTGTTTATCCTTTGGTTGGCATAAGCGTCATAGCTGCAGCTTGTTACAGTTGATTAACCTAACCAAGCATTAAATTCACCCTCAACGAAGTGCGCTTGAGCTGGAGGTCAGTTTTTTTTGCTTTTTAGTCATTACCCCGCAATTAGGCTTTTAAAGTAGGTATTAGGCTTTTTAAATTATTCCTAATGACGTCATTTTTTTCCATTAACAAAATGAATTCTGTTTTTCAGAATATCCCGACGAAAAGACCGGGCGATGTCTCACCTTAATTGCAAAAGCACTTCAAAATCTTGCAAACTTTACAAGGTAAGGTGTTTTTAGCAACCTGTTGAAATGTCTAAGGGCTGTGTCACGGGATAAACGGTGTTGGAAAACGCAAGTTGAAAGGAATTTTTTGAAATTGTCGCATTTCATATGCTACATATTAAAGGAATTAAATACCAAAACCTCATTTTACAGTTATATTGCCATATTTCTTTTGATAAGCATGGTGAGGCCGAAAAAAATAACACGAAAATGGTTTAAGAATGATATGAGAAACCTATCCTACCTATTCGAGTTATTGGCAGAAGCATTCAGTCAAGTTTGCAAGACAATTTTGGAATAATCGTTGTATTTCTCGTGTAAAACTTGGCTTGAACCTATGCTTTATTTCATTCGCTTAAGCCAATTACAGTACTTGTTTCTTATCAAATTGCAATTCCATGTTAGTTAAAGAGGGTCTGATAGTAAAGTTTTGAATTTTTTCGAATCATCAGGACACCCTCTGCCATGAACCTTTAATTAAAATTTGGTTAAAAACATACTATGTCTCGCATTTTAGCCAGTTTACCGAACCATGATACAGCCTTTTGAGCTGCAGTTTGTGCTGAGTTTTCGCTACAGATTATCAGAAAACTCTTAAACTAAAGGGGCCACGACTGCTGATTTAAAAACTTACACATTCAAAAACCGTAATACCCGTGTTTACAAACGTAATACACCAATACCAACTTCACAACGCACTTCACAACTTTTTACCACGGCGCTACGAAAGGGACATCCGAGTATATAGTGCAGTGATCTAAATTTATTGTGTTACAGGTTTGGTGGTAAAGAAGAGTACATGGAGAGTCTGAACGAGTTCGTTGAGAGAGAGCTTCCAAACATGAAAAATTTTCTGGATCTTATTTCAGTAAGTCTTTTGATCGTTTTGATAAATGTGAACGTCCTTTTGAAACGTAACATAATAGAGTGTTCAATAAGGGAGAGTTATTTCGCAAAAGAATATAAACAAAGGTGATCGAATCATGATGTTCTGTTAGCTTTCTTCACTTTCACATGTTGTGTCACTTAGACCATTATGTTTACGTACATCCATATATTTTTCCAGTGTCCAATACAGTAAAAATCCAAACGTTAAATAATAAGAAAACTACGATATATCTCTTGCATGATACAGAGCCTTTACTTAGAGTTAAAATGTAGCAGGATATGATCTTAAGTATCCACCAAGGTGTTTTTGTCCTTCAAAATGTATTCCCTTTATAAGGAATTCGAAAATTTGAACCAAACAAATTGCGTTCTATAATGCATCACTGTGCCTGTTTTGTTCCCTTGATTAGATTTCCTCCATTTATATATGTATGTTGCTAATTTTGGATAGCAAAAAAGGACATATTGCTCCTTGATATTTATTTTTCATTTTGATCTTTCAGAGTAAACCAGAGCATTGCGAGCAAAGCAGCTTTGACAGTTACATCGATATTGGTAGGGAACTGGCGGTCATCTCAAAACTTCTAATGGAACAGCTGCCCTTGCTGAATGAGGTGACTTGCGATAAGAAGGCTCTCTTTGCCGATTCTTTTGGTCTTTTATGGATACAATATTTTTTACTCGGAGTATGTTGCCAGGTTCCACGGGAGGTTTTCCGGAGATGGTTTTTCTAAAATATTTGTCTAAAATACGTTTCTGAAATGTTTTTCCAAAATGTTGTTCAAGGGGCAGTACAATATTTTCGTAAACAACCCGCGCGCCAGTTCTGCATTTCATTAATAGTTTGTCATCGATACCAGGGACTGAGGGTTTCCGTAGATGGAGCTTTGGGTGCTCAGCCCACCTTGTTAGAATTTAGAGAGATTTCGGTAGGGCTCACGTCTGAAGTTGTCTTTGACCCGATGTTGATAGTGAGAGTGAATTGCCACGTTTGGATCAAAATCGAAAAGTAATATTTGTTATTTTTTAGATTATGTCTTTTAGATTAAATTTGTCCTCTCAGTTGAAGCTTATTTTGTTGCTAACGTTTTGTTTCAGGATTCACGGGCAAGACTTAGTCCATTGGAATCAATAATAGAATCACTGAAAATGACGTCAAGTAGGATAATTGGCGTGCAATCTTTGAAAGTCAATGATCTGGAAGTAGATAGGCTTTCGCCAATGCCTCGTTCTCATAGCATACCGAAAGAATCTGAGCATGGAGTATTTCGCAGTATGTCGACGGGCAGCAGGCCCGTAAACGCCAATAGGTTCTCTATGTATAAAGACTGTGTCTTAAGCAGTGCCCAAGACTATGTGTCGGGGTGCTCGTTGATAGCCCATACGCCATGTAAACCAAAGTCAGGTAACTCCAAACGGACAAAAGGTCGTGCGTCCGACCAGAAGTTGCGATTTTGGTCAAACAGATCATTTAAAGGCCAAGATTCGAATCTGTCACTTGATCAATCAAACTTTGTCCGCAGTTCATCTTATCATGGACGGAGCTCTAGGGATGAGCGATCAAATTACTTTTCGATGTCGCAATCCTTTGATACTGGCTCTAACCCGAATCGATCAACTGCATCTTTAAAATCTGATTCAAGGCTCAAAGCTCTGTCCGACCCAGTGCCTCCCGAGCTTGCAAATTCGAGATCACTTCAAGAGCGTTCTTTGCTAATCAATGACGATGGAACAGCCAAGGCTCGAAGTAACAGTTTTGCCAACGGTGCTAAATCTCTCTCTGCTAGCCGGCTGCAGGATTCGTCTTTGGATGGCGATAAAACCATCCGACGTCTTCCAGACATCATCCATGAATTGGTGTCACGAGATGATATCACTTTACAGCCCGACCAACCCCTGTATTTTTCGCCAGCAACTGAACCGATGACACCGTTAGGAAATCGAAACTTCAAGTTTGGTTTTAGTTATGGCAATCAAAGTGAGGAGGGTTCATTAAACAGTATCACGGACTTTGACAACCAGAAGCATATAAATGCAAAGCAGACAAATGGAGATCGTAGCAATAATGAAAGTTCTTGCGAAGCCAGCGATGCTGGGCCACTTGCCATACCTATAAGTTATAACACGTGGTCAAGCAAATCTTCAGACAGTGACTCGCTTGCTGCGCCAGGAAATTACCGTATATCGCTGCAGGAACTGAATGGTACCGATACCGGCACACCTCACTTGCGTAGAAATTTTGCCGCCGAATTGTCAATTGTTAAACATCCAAATTTGTCATCGAATTCGGAAATGAGCCTCATCAGCCCCCAGGATGGAAATCTCGACGAGGGACTTAAATACAAGCCGCACTCGGACTCAATTTTGTCCGGGTACTCTTCGATTAGTTCAGACCGTGAGCGAACTTCTGATCATGAGGCTGCTTCCATTTGTTCCAACGAAACGTGTAGCTGCACCTGTTCGGAGGACCAGGAATCCCCAGCGCATCGTGGTAAAGAACGCAGCCACAGACGCCACCATCCTCATAATCTGAATGACAGTTTTTACGACGATCGATCAACAGGGCAACCTCTTGAAAGGTGACAATTTCTCTTTTGGTAGATACCTCCTCTTTTTTCCACTTATGAAATTGCATGCTTTCTAAGAATTTTAGCTTATGTTTGAATCATTTTTTTTTATATTAGGTTTAATATTTTCGATTTTCCAGTGCAGATATTCCCCAAGGGTATAACTTTGTAAGCTGAATACAGTATGTGCTGCCTCAGCGTAACTAAGCATCGTTTTGTTGTTATTTGATTATTGCGCGCAGCGAAGGAGCAAGCAAAATATTATGTGCGCATGCGCCACCTGCAATCATTGGCAACAATTAGAACGGGTCACATGATATCACAGACAGCTGTGGTTGCGCATTAGTGCGCACAGCGAAGGAGCAAGCAAAATATTCTGTGCGCATGCGCCACCTGCAATCATTGGCAACAATTAGAACGGGTCACATGATATCACAGACAGCTGTGGTTGCGCATTAGTGCGCACAGCGAAGGAGCAAGCAAAATATTATGTGCGCATGCGCCACCTGCAATCATTGGCAACAATTAGAACGGGTCACATGATATCACAGACAGCTGTGGTTGCGCATTAGTGCGCACAGCGAAGGAGCAAGCAAAATATTCTGTGCGCATGCGCCACCCGCAATCATTGGCAACAATTAGAACGGGTCACATGATATCACAGACAGCTGTGGTTTGGTAACTGTTCATTAGTGCGCGCAGTTTGGTAACTGTTCATTATTTCTAGTCTTAAGGATTGTTAGAGGCATGAGTTAAAATAATCGCCGCATAGAAACATCGCTAAAAGAGAGTTGAATAATAAGTAGCAGTTACATAAACATCGAGACCTACGACATCGAAACAAAAAATAGATCTTTAATTGGCTGGTCGGCAATATCGTTATTTAGTCTTTAATTTTCAACGTTGAATGTTTTTGTAGGTTTGCGAATAGGAGGCCTATTTCTCACATTTCTTGACAAGAAGCAGCGAATCAAAGGCAAAAGAAAACGCGAACTTTCTCTGCACTCGTGCTGGTCTATTGTTACAAGTCAACAAAATATGAAGCCGCTTTGCCGTTAATCTTCGTGCATTTAAGCTGCAGTGCACAGCTGTGTTGGTTTTTACGCTATTGAAAACAAACCCTTTCAAAGTTGATATGTTTCATAGATCAAATTCGTTTATAATGTCTTTTGTTCACCTCTCTTATCACCTGTGTCGAGATATCACAAAATTTCTTTTCACCATTTGCACGGGGGCTCGAAGTTATCTTCAGGTTTGCAATTTTGTGTTTCTAAAAAAAGCTGTGTAATATTTGGTATCTAATATCTTTTTATAAAAATTTTTGCTTTTAAATCAACAAAAATGTTAAGAATTTGAGTGCTATAAACCCGACCTCAGGTTCTTATAAAAGAATTGAGTGTAGTGTTGAAAAATCCAGATCCACATGCTTTTTTAAGTAGTCTGCACTTCAATGGTCTTTGAACACGCTTTTGTGCATTATTACCCAATTATAACTTATCATTGGCTTTTCAATGGATACCTTGATAAATACGAGTTTTACACGGTATTGTCAAGCATTTGTGCGGTTTTAACAATTATAACAGTAACAACAAGGACAACCTGTCGACCCATACGATACTCCAGTCATAGTTTAGATGACCCAAGGTCGTCTTATAAATAATACAAACTAATTTAGCGATGAATAATGCATAAATCTCTTGAAAATCTTTTGACTTTCATCAAGAATCCATTGCTTATCCTAGGAACATCTACATTATCCTTGCCTTCTACTTTATCGCCCTCTTATCTTTAGTCATAACTATAAGGTTGCTTGATTTGAAGTACTAGACCCCCGGCGCTGAAGCTCCAGGAATTCTTTTTCGTCTTCTAATCAGCCTTGTTTGTAATTTTTCAGTTCAAACGAACATCACAACGTCCAAGAGAGCATGGAACGAGACGTCGTTGCTGAAGGAAAGGCACCTGAAGAGGTTTGTTCTTTTATGCAAATAATTGTGTTAATAGCTGTGTTGTCATTTTTACCTATATTTTTTAGTAAGAAACCTTTGGAAATGAAAACCTTGCGATCATTTCATTCTCGTGGTAGTTTTTGCAAATGTATGAAATGTATTTAACATATATGCAAGAAAGTCTTCACGATATTTATCAAATGTTATCGCTCTCTTTCCTTTTCCAAACTCTAAAATTGCACTTTTCGATGTTTTACATTACTGTGGCCTTCATTCTTTTTCCCTATCCAATGTCCAGTGTATCCGATATCCGATGAAACAAATAATTTTCTTTTCATTTTTTCTGACCCTGCCTGCAAGTATCAAATTGAATTTATTTCCGATTCTCAGTACCTGATCAGTATCAATTTTACTACCCTGAGTAATAGACTCACTTTATATAAAATAAGAGACTTAATCTGATACCCAGGGTAGAGACTTATTTTATATAGAGTGAGCCCGGTACCAGTGGCGGACACTTGGGGGGGTGAGGGGGGCGACCGCCCCCCAATACTTTAGAGGACAATGGTCTTTTGTTCTAGAACAATGGGACATGTGACGTCATCTTATTAAAACAATAGGCTTGCCCCCCCCCAATATTTGATCAAGTGTCCGCCCCTGCCTGGTACCCAGGGTACAGTTTTACAAGAATGAAATTCGTGTAACGAGTAGTTTTTGCTGATTTGCTGGAATTAGTAGCCTTTTGTCTGCAACGCAGAAGCAGAATAATAACAGGCAGCAAGGCAAACGACCTTCAGACAAATGCTGGTTAGTCTCCCCAACAGTAAAGGCAACCGACATCATTATAATCATCATCACCATCATCATCATCATCATCATCATCATCATCATCATCATTATAATCACCATCATCATCATCACCATCATTATAATCATCATCACCATCATCACCATCATCATCATCATCATCATCATTATAATCACAATCATCATCATCATCATCATTATAATCATCATCATCATCATCATCATTATAATCACCATCATCATCATCATCATTATAATCACCATCATCATCACCATCATCACCATCATCATCACCATCATCACCATCATCACCATCATCACCATCATAAAAAATTAATTTATCTAAATACATATATCGTTGAAGAGGGGCTCTTACTAATGTGGCCTAAGCCACATGTCAATCAACATTACCCAACCAATAAGTGCTTGGACGGTATCACGCCCACTGATTGGCCATTTGTAGAATGGCTAAAGGGACATTAGTTTCTGACATTAGAAAAAATACCAGGTGAAGATTTTTTGTATTTGACGCATGATTTATGGAATTCCCAAAGTAAAAAAGCGATTTTGGAAGGCCCCCTTTGAGACATTATATTTATTTTAAAGTTATTACTGATTTTTTGTATTCTACATTTCCAGGGCGCTTTATAATTTCGAATGCCTTTCAGCTTTTTGAGGGAGCGCTTTTTCGAGAGTGGTCATTTTCTAATATAAGTTTTTCGTTATTTCACCCAGTTTTTTTGTCATCAAAAATTAATTTTTTGCAAGTTTAATAGGGAAACGTAAGCTTGAAGTTGGCATCAGTGTTCCAGTTTCAAGCTATGACAATGGATGCTAGACAAGCAAACCTTTTGAATGGCAAACTACAAAATATAAAACAAATTTAACTCATTTTGAACTTACGTATGAAAAACGTTATAACTTAAGTGCAGCATTTTTCCTAGACTTTTTTATCAATCAAGATGAATTTGGAAGGGTCTTTTTGCGGAGGGAAGGGCTGTTTTTTCGAGGCAACAGGCCCATTGAAAATAAGGAAGAAGGCATAGAGATTAACTTGCCTAATCTGGTGGGATGATTGAAGCCAAATTTTGCAGTAGTTGTTAAAATGTTGTTAAAATCTGTTGCTGAATTCGGTATTTGTTAAATAATAAACTCTAGTTTAGCTCGACTTGTATGTTTACCAACTTAAAAGAAAGTGAAGAAAAATATTTTTTACAATACGTTAGCTAAAAATTGTAAGAGCAAGGTTCAGAACAAATCTGAATTCCAAGTCTCCTGTACCTTTTGTATATTTTGTAGTAATTCAGGAGTTAACGTTGCCCATATCGGGTGTATTCAACTACCAAATAAAGTCTACGCAAGTTATTTCTTTGGTCAACAGCAGGCATAGGTTTGCAGGCATAAGTTCTTTATTAAGATGTGCTCTGTTCTGTTGTTGGCATCTGTTTTTGCATATCCTTTTTCTGGTTGTTTTGCAAGACTGGGTGGATTTATGAACGACTAAATCATTTAGATATTTTCAAAATTGTTTGTAACTATACCTGAAATTTGAATATCAAACTGGTCATAATCGCTTATAACTTCAATGAAAACCTCTTATAGATCACATGGTAGAATCTCTCTACCCAAAAGTGAACGTTATTGAATGGAAACCTTTATATCTTTGAATCGCTTTATTTTAGTATGAGATTGAGAATGCCTCTTTGAGACGTCAGCTGCTCGAGTGCCAGGTCAAACTGCGTTTAAAAGGAGAAGAGCTTGCCAAGTTTGCGAACAGTTACGAGCAGAGAATGGCTGCACATAAAAAGAAGCTAGCAGACACCGAAGCTAGGCTGCGTAAGCAGAAAAAGGAGAAGGACGAGCAAATGAAAAGCATCATATCAAGGCTGATGAACGTCGAAGGTGAACTAAGAAAAGAACAGGCTGAAATGCAAGAGGTCATAGAGGCAAAGCAGCATATAATTGAAGTGCAGGAAAAGAGGATTAAGTCACTGGACACTGCTAATCGAAGGCTTGTTGCTGCTCTGACGCAGCTGAGGAATAAGTACGGCAGTAGAAATGGCACCATACAAAAGAAATCAGAAGACCCTGAGCGAAGGGCGAAGAACGACCCTGACAGCACGAACTGTAGCGACAGTCAAGATGTATAATTTTTCGTGCGGCCGTTCTTATGATTTTTGTTAAATACTTCTATGTTGAATTGGCTAGCTTTTTATTAATTTAGAACGTTTCGTTAGCGAAATCTGTAAATGTGGGATATTCCTTCGCGCATTCTAGTTGATATCGGGTGGTGCATACAGATATTTTGTAAATACTTGTGACGTTTCTGTGTTGCCTGTTCAGGGAGAAAGCGAGGCATCATGTAAATTCAGTATTCATACTTCATTTATATCAGCATGCACCTGTCCGCAGGCACTTTTTGGCTCCGATGTGAATAGCCTGCTTTGTCTGCAATTCAAGAAGAACAATAAGATGGACCTCTTCTATCTAGAAAAGTATATATACTTTTAAATTCTGACAAAGTGAAAGTTATCAACTGCAAGTCCACATGATTTACTAAGTCCGCATTATCGATCGTATCGAGGAACTCGATCTGCCCCAAATCTGCCACCAAGCTTACAGCTTTACAACCAAATTGGTTTTATTTTGATTAATCTGCAAAGAGGCGTCTTTATTTGACATTTGATGTTTAGAAATATTTTTGTAAATGTTGATAGTGATTAAAACCATTCAGTCATTACGTTGAGTATCAAGGTAATTCATTGTTTTTCTTTGTTCCATTAGGAAACTGAGTTTTTCTTTTAAGTCCTCTCTGGACAACATGAAACATCCTCAAAAAATAACTCTGAGTTGATTCGTATTATGATGTAAATCATAACAGCTTTTACCAAAGTATTATAGCAAATATCGCTAGATCTATATAATAACATGGAGGTTTTTTACAGAAAGCTACGTCATCTGTTAGCTAGGTATGACAAATTCTACAATAATAAAAGCAATCGAATGATACTATAGTGGCGTCAACCCTCTATCGAGCACCTGTTGGCAAATCCGTTCTTGTGATGCAAAAATGTTTATCACAACTTAATAACAAGACAAGAATGCGCTGCAGTTTAAAACCAGAGTCCAGAAAAATGGCAACCTTCTTGCGGCCAAGAAAATCGTGCTATGAAACCTTCCTCGTTTTTAATAGGTTTAAAATGGGCGTTGTCACTCAACTCCTCTCCTCTCCTTGCAACTCTGTTTTTCCACAACATTTTAAGAATTTTTCAAGGAATTGAATCATGATAAAATGGATTGGGCATTCCCAAAGTGCCAAAATCCGCTGAGTCATGATTTGTTCTCAACTATAGATATTTTTAGACAGATCAATTAGTAACAAAAGCGTGCCATAATTTAAATAAATAGATTATAAACAGTTTATGCCTGAATTTTTTACAGTACAAAGCAGTTCTGCAAACACATTCATATTGAAAACAAAATTTCTTCAACTGCCTCAAGTTTCTAAACTTCCTCAATTCTTTAATATTCTACAAACTTTCTCCGATCAGTGGCCGGGGGGCCGTGATGTATTCCTGACTCTGTTCAAAACTATACTTGAAGCCGACTTCTGCAAAGAAAAAGCGAAAAATTTTTCCTCGGTATTTTAGAAAAAGGAATTGAACAAACTAGGCCTAACAGAAGTTCATTTCCAGAGATTCGTCTGGGGTTCAGGAAAAAAACAGAAGACCTTGGGGATAACCGTCGAGAAGATTTGAATGAGGTGTACAAAGAAATTTGTTTACATGATTTTATATGGGGACTGAATAACTAGATGAGCTAGGGGAAACCTTCGAAAAGATTAAAATTATGACACTTGATAATTGGAGGCTAATGAAAATGTAGTATGAGTGTAATCCTTGGAAAGACAAGAACAATGCTATGGGGAGCCTCCAATCCCTTTTTCCCCTAGGATTCCCCTTCCTAGCGACTGTCACAAGATTGTGAGTATATTTCGCGTAGGAGTGCGTCTGATTTCGTTACTTCATTCCGTAGAAACCTTACTTACATTTTCTATCACGCATTGGTAGCGTCCATACTGTTATAACGCTATATATAAATAACTGTTATGAGTCATGTGGAACTTCTAGAGAATTTTCTCATTTGCATAAAATTAGAGAAACACTTGAAGTATTCATGTAATAGATACAGAACATCACTTACATAAAATGTGGTACCAAAGGTAGCATTGATACCGAAACCCACTGTCATTGGCTTCCTTAGACATTTGAGTAGATATTAGTTTTCCAGTTGTGAATTTGACATCACTTTACAGAAAATCTGGTGCCAAAGGTACCGGAGGTGCTGAAACCCACTCTATAGGCTTTCTTAGAAATTTCAAGTATAACTAGTTGTCCCATTTTTGTAGAGGTTCTGCATGACTCCATAGAGTCTTAGTAGAAACCATGCAAAACGATACAAAAAGAAATGGCATGTTGTAATATTTTGCGTCGGTATGGCCGATGACACGGTCTTAATAGCCCAATCTGAAGGAAAGCTACAAAAGGTAGTAGAAGAAAGTAAGAAAAAAGGTTTAACCATCAATTGTAAAAAGACAGAATGTATGGTAATTAGCAAGCAATCTGACCAGCTATGCAGACTAAAAATAGAGGACACTGAAATAAAGCAAGTAAAGTCATTCAGTTACCTAGGTAGCCTAATAACAGACGATGGAAAATGCGACTCCGAGATCAAGCGCAGAATTGGGCTGTCTAAGCAAGCTTTTCAGAAGTTAAAGAGAGTGTTGAAAGATAGAAAAATGTCGTTGGGAACTAGGAAAAGGATTCTACGCTGCTATGTTTATTCCATCTTAACATATGGCAGCGAATGCTGGACAATTTCAGCCGGTATGGATAGCAGGATCGAAGCCGTTGAGATGTGGTTCCTCAGAAGGATGTTGAGAATATCATGGGTGGACCATATATCAAATGAAGAAGTATTGAAAAGAGCCGGAGAAGAAAGAAAGCTAAATAAAATGATTAGAAAGAGACAGGCCGAATTCATTGGGCATATCATGAGAAAAGAGGGTTTAGAAGAGATTATTATCACAGGCAAGATAGAAGGAAAGAGAGGAAGGGGAAGACCTCGGCTGAACTACCTGACAAGTCTCAGCAAGTGGATGCAAGATCAAGTTCCCGAGGAACAGCAAGGAAGGTATAAGGTCCAGAGTCTGATAAGAACCTGTAAGGACAGAAAGTTGTGGAAATCCATGGTCGCCTACGTCCACAAGGGACATGGTACTTAGATAGATAGATGCGTATACCGGGTTTTACTATAAACTGCAACCGGTGATGAGTCTTTGGGCCGGGAGGCCTAGAGTTCTAGGAATAATGGAGCTACCCCTTGATCAGCCACTGCTCCCAGGCCCTATCTGACCCGGAGTGGTAGTACCTGTCAGGGTCCCAGTTATGGGTCAAATAACTCCGGCTTGTGGTCAAGAGTGAAGCCATTTGGACCAGGTGGTGGATGATGGAATAGGCACCAAATAAATGTTAACAGCATGGGCTATGATGTCGCTGATGCTAGGCAAATGATTCTCTATAGGAGGATAATGGTTGGGATCAACTGTCTAGTGAAGAATGAAGATACTGGGCCCGGAAGAAGGCAACAGCAAACCTTTTCCGTATCTTGCTAAGAAAAAAGTCATGCTTATATCTCCACAAACCACAATTATAGTGCCATACGGCGAGACCCTCAGGCTTGACGGTACCCACTCTGTGACTGGGGAAGAGCTCCAGGATGCATCAAGTAGGTCTGGTAGAAATCCTGGGTATCATCAGTTAGATACCCAGGGTAGAAATGACGATGGTAGGACAAACCCGCAAAGAATCCTGGCGTCTGACACAACAAACTCCAAAGAATGTAGACTTATTTTGAGCAAAAAACACAAAATCGGAACATGGAATGTCCGAAAAATGAACCCAAGGACAACTGGTAATCATCAAACGTGAAATAAAGCGGACTGAAATTGACCTTGCAGCCGTGAGTGAAATGAAATGGGAAGACGGAGGTCACTTTCAATTAGACGACTACAAAATCTACTACAGCGGAAACGAAACATTGAAAAAAGGGGTTTCATTTATATGTAACAATGATGGCAGCAACAGTGATGGGTTGATAACAGTGTCCAGTAAATGACAGCAAGACTGTCCAGTAAATGACAGATTGATATCAGTCAGGATGTTTTTATCATCACAGGAGATTGAAATGCAAAAGTAAGCGAAGAGGCATTTCATAGAATTTCAGGAAATAATGATTTAGGTGAAAGGAATGAAGAGGGGGAGAGAATGTAACGCAAACGAGATGGTAATAAAATAACCAACACTTGGTTCAAAAACAACCGAAGCGAAGACTGTACACATGGACAACACAAGATGGAGTCCACAGAAACCTGATTGATTACATGCTGAAAAAAAGAGAAGGCGAAGTCAAAGACTCCTTGTGGCCATCATCGTTAGAGAAGAGGCCATGGCGAACATGCACAAGGCAAAGAAAAGGATAAAATCGAAATGGCTAACACTAACAAGTGAAGCAATTGAGATTGCGGACAGAAGGCGAGAAGCCTAAAAGAATGAAGCTCCGAGCGATAACATACTTGTTGGGGATATAACGATGTCCCCCTTTTGTTTAAGACAAAGAAGTTCAAGTCAAGTCTGATTGGCCATACTTCATTGGCGCTTGCGCAGTACGAAATCAAATTCCCGCGAATGTGGTTGCTGTTCCCGGAAAAATTCACTGGTCGCGCTATGGAGGTCAGCCATGGATGTTTTGCGTGGTTCTGTCTATTTAGTGCAGTGTTTTTACGTGGTGGTTGGCCCAGATAGAGTGTGATATCAGCCTGGGCAAGGTGAAACAGGGCACAGGCCGATTATGATCGTCAGAATAGGCCTGTAGAGCCCTTGTAAGCAAAAAGCCTTGACCTAGTGCATGGTACGCTCTTAGCGTAGTCTCGGTTTTTTAACTGGCTGATCCTCTGTAGTATGGCGGGGTTCCAAGTACAGGATCATTTTACCTTCTTTTGTAAGGAAACAAGAATTGGAAGGCATTGTAACCGAACTGGGTGCATGCTTAAAACAACGGAGAGTCACTATCATTGCAACTATTGTGCAGTTTTCTTTCGAGGCTTGAATTCAACGAGGATGGAGAAGCATATCTGCTCCAAGCACGAAACAGAATTATGTGCCAATAAAATTCTCATGAATGCTCCTATTGATTCACCTAATGATAGTAGACTCGAAGCTTCCTCTCTACCCAATGAAGGTAGTGATCCTGTCTTGGAATTATTGTCTCCCCCTACTAGTCCCCTGCAAAGTTTTGTTATTAAAAGGCAAAAGATATCAACACCATTGTCAGCAAAACATGGCATTTCTAGATTTTCTCCAGTTAATTCCTCTCAGTTTCATAAGTTAGCATCCAAAACTGATGAGGCAAGCAAAGAAGAGTTAAACAGCAAATGTATTGTTGAAGGCTGTTTTAGTAACAGAAAACATAAGACTTTGGCAAGGCAGAAATCTAGAGGGTCAAGGTCAGGCATAATAGACATTCAAAGTACCTTTTCTTCTTATTACTTATTACCATCTTGAAAATGTAGGTGATCCATTTGATAGATTTATATGTCATGATCATTGGGAAAAGTGGTATAATTATAACTACTATTTGAAGGACTCTCTAGGGTACAATTTTGATGAGGACCTTGGATGCTCTGGTATACCAGAATTTGACAATGAACAGTCATGTCAAGAAGATATCTCTGTTTTTTCAATTTGTAATGAGAGTAAAGAAGGCTTGGTTTTCAAAATTTTTGATTTCCTTGGTTATCATGATCTACAAAGGCTTGCCCGAACTAGCAAAGGATTTAAAACTAGTGTTTTGAATTATTTAAAGTCTGAAAATGTTTGGGAAAGGTTATTAAAGCACCATTACTGGGTTGATAGGAAATTGAATGGGAAATCCTTTAAAGAGTCTTTCAAAGCAATCAACATGTACTGTTCTAATGAAAAGGGAGCTTACAATTGCGATCTTGATCCTCAAAGAATTATAATGCAGTTAAGCCATGAGTTTTCTGTCAATGGCAGTGAAAACAGTGACCTCTGTCAGCTTCTTGAACTATTTGGTAAAAATAGAAAACCAAATGCTCTAGAAGTTCTTATTTATTTTGCTGCAAAGAATATTAATACCATCTTCACTCAGTGCCTTAACTCAAGAAAAGCTTTCCAGGGCCAGACATTTTCTGTGTCTGACTTTAGGGTGGGAGCCGAGGTGCTCAGCACACCGTTTATTCTTCTACTTTTTGATCTTGTTATTGCTAGCAATGGTAACCTTCAATTAGATAGATGGAAAGATAAGCAAAATCTTTTCAAATTGCTTGCCATCATTGGGATCAGAGAAAAACTTATTGACCCAAGGGCAATAAATCAAACCCAAAAAGTTGTTTCAAATGAAGTTTCACTAACATGTAGCAAGAACCTTATGACTGTTTTAAATAGGACAGGTCTTTCATTTTCCTATGCTAAAGACATTAAAGACAGTAAGTTAGCTAGGCAACTGTGGAACAAAGTTGGAATAAGGGCAGCTTTACAAAGTACTGAGTCAAATATGCATTGGATTGAGTGTGACAATTTGGAAACCATGTTGAAGTCCACCTTTATACACAATGCCGAAAGACTGACTCACTTTCTAACATCACAGCTTGAATTTATGAAGGGTCATTATACAGTATTAGATCTACACAAAGAAAAACCAGTCATTTTATTGACAAATCTTGTTTCCACTTAACTGATGATGATAAGGCCAAGGAAGCATTTTTTCTCAACAAATGCCTGCAAAAAGTTGTACTGCTGCACAGTTATCTTTTTTGTGATGAATTGGTGAGGGTCCTAACCCAATCTGCTGCAGAAAATAATGAAAACTTTCAGCAGCTCCCTCACTTTGGTGACAAGAAACCTTCAGAAAGGATTTTAGACAGTGTTGATGTTTTAGATGAGAGTACAACTGTTTTTCTAAGGATGGAAAAACTATGCTCCTCAGATGCTCGTGATGTCAAGAAACTTCTTGATTCAACATCTAATGACTATGGGTTAAATGAACTTTGCTATATCCCTAGTGTGGCTAGTTCTCCTTTACTTTTTGCATCAAAGCATTTCAACAAGATTTTTCAAACATGAATCAAACATTTTTTATGGTTAACAAGCTGTCTCATGTCACCATTATAACGACTCCCAACGCTTTCATAGTAGAGATCAAATTATTTGTAAACTTTTGACTATATCTGCACTTGAAATCGTTAAACCAGTAACGCTATAGTAAGGGCATCTTGCTAGAAGGGTGTCCAGTAAAGTATAAAACATATCCCGTATACATACATTAACAGTCAAAAAGTTCTTTGTTTACTTCAATCCGATAAAAAAAACAAGTTTGGCCTTGTTTCCCTACGATGATGCTGCAAGCCATGTCAATATTTTATCGTCTCTGTATTAATAAACATCATCATTCAAATGGCAAAAAAGTTTCAGCGCCTCTATACTTCCGCTATTATTATCATAGTTTGCATTACAAAGTCGCTGTAAACAAATCCAAGCGTATCTTTCCCGCCATTTTGTTCAAATATATACCTGCGTCCTGTGAGAGGAGTTCCTTCGGATATTATCTAGTGCGCATGCTCTAAAGAAGTAAAACTGGGGGGTGCCATAATAGAGTTCTAAAGTGTGACGTCACCAAAAACCTATTTTTAGAATTTTTGAATTCTAACCACATAGCATAAAAACTAACCATGAAATACTTTCAAATACGCAAAATTGGCCAAATATGTCTAAAATCGGTTGATATATGGCAAATGAAAGATTTGAAGTTTGCTAACGAATCACTGTTATTTTAGCTCTGTTCATGAAGTTATGAACAGAGACCAAAATACAGAGGTTTGATGGAGAGAGAGTCAGTAAACATGTGGCCATATCTCAGCCAATTCGTAACACATTAGACGGATTGTGCACATTTATAGGTATTTCATGATGATCTTTCAGGTTATGGGATCCAAATTAAAAAATTTTGAAAATAGATTTTTGTGACGTCATCACTTTAGAACTCTATTCTAGAATATTCCTATAAGAGAGGATAAAGAAGACAAGACGACAAGGATGCAGGCAGTCGCCCAGTAGTGCACTCGTTCCGTTGGTTTCAAAATGAAAAATTTGTGACCTAAGAATGAGGTTATTTATTGTTTTGATAGCATTTGTTTTACCGGTAAGTAAATCTTTATTGCTAAGTAAATCTGGGATTATAGAGCGTCTCTGGCCGACTGAGTGTACGTAGGCCTATCCAGGGTAAATCTGACCCGCAGCTAGCTACAACCCCAGTGGCGTAACGCACGGTGTGTATAAAAGTAAGGGCCCCCAAACATTCGAGCCCCCAAAAATTCGGGCCCCCAAAAATTCGGACCCTGAAGGGGCCCCCAAAAAGTTTGTCGGAAGAAAGGGTTTTTGGAGAAAAGGTTTAGTGTTCATTAAAGTAAATTGCATGTGCTAAAATGCCGATAAAGATTGTAAAAATAGTCTTTTCTTATAAACCAAAGCTAGCCAGTTGCAAACTACCTTAGATGTTATAATCGCTACATCTTGTAATTGAACTAGCGTTATTACAGTCCTGGTAACATTAGGCGTGTGATCACACATGCATTCCTCCATGCACCCTAAAACTAACAAGATGTGCTTTCTATCCTGATGTAGTTCTATGTTTTGACTTTCTAAAATTTCTAAAATTCTGTAAAAACTGTTTGGTTTTATAAAAACATAATTGGCTTTTTCAAACAGTGACACATACCTTCAAACACATATATTACATTTAAAAGGCTATCAGGTCTTCATAAAAATCATAAGAATTCCTTTTTATGTATTGCACCCCGTTGCATGCTTTTCAAGGTCTGCGATTACCAGCACTTCAACAGATTTTATATTACTACTGTACAGATTTAGTTTTTTTAGCAAAAAGGATGCTCTCTCCTTGATTAGTTTATCTATCAAGATGGCTACTCCTTATAAAGATTCCTAGCTTATAAATACCTTTCAAATTAGTTTTTGTATACTGTTTTTATTTATTATCTTGTTGTTGTTGTTAGATGGAATTTCTATGTTGTTTTGAAATATGTTGTTGTTTTAAGCAGGTTTTACTAAAATGGCCACATAGAGCTGATGTTGGCCTTCCTTTCACTGTTGTTATAAGAAGGAAATTTTATATACTTTTGTTTGTGCTGATCATCAAAAAATGTTACCAAGCATTCCTTTTCAAAAATGTTAACTTTCAAGAAGATTTTAAATATGATAAGGGCTGATGAAGTTCAAATGCCAGGTGTCTATTGCATTTATAAAATTGCCAGTTGATACTCTTTTTCCATTTTCATTAAGACTTTGGTGTTGATACGCCAATTTATTGTGTTACAGAAATTGCTATGGTTGCTTGAAATATCTAATGTGTTTGTTGATCAATTATTCACACAATTTCCCTGCAGCTTGTATGATTTTTTTTAAAAAATGACAGGAAATTTTGTTATAAGTATAAAATTATGATGGAGAACACAAATCATGATGGAGAACTCCAGATATTTTGTTGGTAGCTGTTACAAATGTTTTATTGGTGTCAAAAGGACTGCTAAACATTTTCTAAAAGCAGTGCTTAAAATTTTTTACAAGGAACACTCTTTGCTTAACAGCACTTAACATAACTAAACAAAATAAAACAAGCTGGCAAAACGAATAAACATTTTAATGAATAAATGGTTAAGGGAAAATTTAGTGAAATATTCAGTTGTTTTCCCAGGGCTTAAGTTTGTATGTGTTCTGACCTGATCCAAAGCGTTATTGAATGATCAACAAACGAGCAGCTTATTTTTAGAGAACCAGCATCCGTTATGTTTATCTACTATAATTTGCTAGCCCTTAATTCTTTTAAGTTGATAATTACAAAATGCTCTGACAGTAGTGAAAAATCTGTGCTTGTCGTCCCCCTCCCAAGACTCTGGAAGACAATGGTCTTTTGTTCAGAAAATGTGTCATCATCTTATTAAAACAACAGGCTTGTCCCCAAATATTTGACCAAATGTCTGCCCCTGCAAGTAACCATCCTTCGGAGCAGGCTACGGAAGGCTGGTAAATTCATTCCCTCTCTAGAGGGTCATTCCATATCAAAGGGGGACAAAAATATTGGAAATGTAACCCACCCTCTCAGAATTGTCCAATTTTTTGTAGTGTTGTTCACACTAATGAGATAGGAGCTTCCTGCAAATTTCAGCTCAATACCTTCATTTGTTCCAGAATAAGAGCCACTTGAAATTTGCACCAAATTCGCTCGACCTTCTCAAATCCGCCATTTTGAATTTTCGCAGCAAGTCTTTTTGGCAAAATTTAATGTCTCTTTTGGAATTTTGCACTGAAAATGTCTCTTCTGGGTAAATCAATACTTAGGAGTTTGAAAATGACATCAGAAACCTGCTAACATCTACAGAAAAGCAATGAAATGTCTGTATCCAAGGGTTGCTTTTGTCCTTAGCAACTACGCTACCCCCATTCATGTCACTTTTTGACAATGTTGCCAAAATGTGACAAATCCCAACTTTTGTATATTGAATATGTATAGTGTCTTTTGTATAGTGTCTTAGCTTGACAAGAGCAAAAAATCAGAGATAGTATTTTTTCTTTTTTTGAGATATCTTTGTTTCAAAATGTCAGATTTTAATGAAAAAGTTTCAAAATTTGTATGGTCTGATAAGGAGATTATTCAGAACAGAACATTTTTTTAAAAGTCCAAATACAAACTTATTGCTGGAATTAAGTGGGAATGGTTTCAATATTGCAAAATAACTTGCCACTAATAAATTTTAATAACTAAAAGTACTTAATAAATGCTTTATTAATTAAAGTCTAACAATGGATTCAGTTCAAATATTCTTCAATTTTTACAGTGTCAGCAGTTTCTAAGGAATAATTCCTTCCTGAGTTTTTCAGTGGAAATGGTGCACTCACTGTCATTAGAATATTCACATATGGAACCCAGCAATTAGTATCTTTAATATACTGAATTCCTCAGTCAAGCCTCTACCTGTTAATGAGGCCCCAACCCCGCAAGTTGGCAATAACCAATTAGTTTCTTAGATAAGACAGAATTTTGCAAGTAATGTCAGTATTTATACTTTTGTTTATATCTACCACAAAATTAAGTATGACCAACTGAATAAACCTCCTTAGAATAAGCCCTCTTGTAGAAGCCCCCTTTGAATAGTAAGCCTTCTCTTGAATAAGCCCAAACGTATTTTGCAAAATTCATCCCGGGCCAATTAAAGACTTACCGTATGCAAAAAACGACAAGGTTTTATGGTATGCAAACAGTGGAAGGGCTTTAGATCAGATAGTACCTTTGGGGAAATTATCTAAAAACAAAAGACAATCTGGAAGATATTTACTTTGAAACACAATAGAGTTCTAAAGTGATGACGTCATAAAAAATTTTTTTAGAATTTTCTAATTTGGATCCCATAACCTGAAAGAGCATCATGAAATACCTCTAAATTTGCAAAATCAGGCAAGTGTATTACGGAAGGTCAGAGATATGGCCACATGTTTATTGGTTCTCTCCCCATCAAACCTGTGTCTTTTGGTCTCTGTTCATAACTTCATGAACAGAGCCAAAATAACAGTGATTCGTTAGCAAACTTCAAATCTTTCATTAGCCAAATCTCAACCGATTTAAGACATATTTGGCCAATTTTGCGTATTTGAAAGTATTTCATGGTGATCTTTTACGCTATGTGGTTAAAATTCAAAAATTCTAAAAAAAGGTTTTTGATGTCATGTGTGACGTCATCAAAAACCGATTCTTAAATCGGTTTTTGATGACGTCACACAGGTTTTTGATGACGTCTTAAATGTCGGAAACTCAAGCTATATGGAGTTTCTTACAGAAAGATGAGTGTAATTTTCCAATCAGCACTGAGTACACTAATGCACTGTCACCTTTGTTTTTTAAACAGAAGTGTGAACAAATGTTCACAACAATCTGTTGTGTGGTTGCGGATGATTTTGGTGTAAGTGCAAACAATTATTCTTTTTGAGAGTATTCTAATGATTTTATGTTGAAGTCACGCTAGAATAACAGGATTATTGAAATGTGTTAAAATATAATTACGACGTAAATCAATATTGCGTAATGCATGTCAGGGCTATTCATCGACAACCATTAGTCACCACTTGAATAAAACTGTTGAAATAGCACTTCATTTTCGCAATGCCAATTTACGAAGTAAATGTGGTTCGAAGTTTTATATAAAAATGGACGAAAACAGACAATGCACAGTTGGCGCAACCATGAAAGATCCTTGTCATAAATCCACATATTGTAGAAGAACTGGCTTTAAAATGATAGAATCGCTTGATTCGAAAGTTCGAGAAGTTGTTTTTTGGACATCTGGCGTTTCTTTTACTGAACATTGATGCTGATATCTGTTTTCATCACGAACATGTGCTGACTAGAAGATTACCGATGTCATACACAAAATTTTTCAATCCATTTAATGTTCACAAGAAAGAGGTGAAGGGTGGACTTTCCAAAGTTGCAATCTTGCTGGCGAAAGACGTGGTGACACTCGGTATTGATGTTGTTCCTGGCCAAAAAATATGTCCTTCTTGTAGAATAAAGGTGAAAACCGAGATCGATTCTTACGGAAAGGAGTTGGTGCAGTCTGATGAGGAAGTGAATCTTGTCGAAACACTAGATAATGAATTATCTTTTTCCTCAAACAAGGAATCAATTGACTCAGTGCTTAGTGAGATCGATGTGTCTCCTTTGAAGATCCATTCTATCCCCCCTCATTCGAAAATAATGCAGGGGAAGAGGAAATTGGAACAGGCAACACATGCATTTTCAAAAAAGGTAGCCTCTGTGCTGAATATTGACACTTCAGACTTGATTGAAGAGAAGGACCAATCAGAAATTTCTAAAGAGTTAAAAAGAGATTCTGAAGATTTGCAACACATGATTGAATTTATCAAAAAAAAACTGAAGGTGTGTAACAGGAGGAGACGTATACAGATTTTGACCTTGATTCCACAGTCTTGGTCAATCAGAAAAGCTGCAAGAGAATTCAAGGTGTCCAAGAAGACAATTCGAAAGGCCCAAAGACTTAAAGAAGAGAAAGGATTCTTGAAATGCCTGATTTAGCTGCTGGGAAGACTCTCGACAATAATGTGATTGATGCTGTAGATGCAATGTATAACGATGATGAATTTACAAGGCAGCTCCCTGGTAAAAAGGATTATGTTAGCGTCAGCAAAAATGTCCATGTTTCTAAAAGACTGATGCTATGCAACATGAAAGAGCTTTATACAGCCTTCAAGAATAGAAATCCGCAACGGAGAATTGGTTTCTCAAAGTTTGCAAGTTTAAGACCAAAATGATGTATCCCAGTAGGGCCTAAAGGAACGCATTCTGTGTGTGTCTGCACGATTCACCAGAACTTGAAACTGATGTTAGGTGCAGTCAATTTTGAAAAAAATTACCACGAACTAATTGATTTGATCGTTTGTGATAGGCAATCAAATATGTGCATGGTTCATCGGTGTCAGAAATGCCCTGGCATTAGCAACATCAAAGATCTCCTTACAAGCATTTTTTTCGAAGGAGAGAAACATTGCAGTGTAGATGACAGTGATGAAGAAAGTGATGTTGAAAGGGAAAACATTGATGATATGGAAGAGTGCATAACATACAAACAATGGACCACCACTGATCGTGCAGAATTGATTTCGGTTACTGCAACAGTGGAAGAGTTCATTGAAGTTTTGTGCGAAAAATTAGATGCAATAACAGCACACTCCTACATTGCAAAGTCGCAAGCAAATTATTTAAAAGAACTGAAAGATAATTTGGAACATACTGAGGTTATAGTGTTAGGCGATTTTGCTGAAAATTACAAGTTTCTGATTCAGGATGAAATACAAAGTTACCACTGGAATCAGAAACAATGCACACTCCATTCCATAGTGGTTTACCATCGCTTCAGTGATAGTTCTGTTCTTGTTTCGGACTCCATATGTTTCATCTCTGATGACTTGGATCATGACGTCACAATGGTTTATCAAATAATGAGCTGCACAGTGGATTATATTAAAAGAAACATTTCTGATACCATTAAATCCATTCATTATTTTTCTGATGGTTGCGCAGGGCAATATAAGAATTGTAAAAATTTCTTAAACTTGTGCCACCATCAGAATGATTTTGGAATGGATTGTAAATGGAATTTTTTGCCACCAGTCACGGTAAATCACCTTGTGATGGCATAGGTGGTACGGTGAAAAGAATTGTGGCTAAGGCAAGTTTGCAGCGACACAAGGAGAACCAAATACTTACGGCAAGGGAAATGTTTGATTTTTGCAAGGAGGAGATTATTGGAATCCAATTTCAGTTCATAGGTAGAGGTGAAGTAGATCAAAAAAAAAAAGAACTGAAGGAGCGTTTTTCGTTTTCTAGAACAGTGCCTGGTACAAGAAGCTACCACCAATTTGTCCGCTAAGAATAAATGAAATTGGGGCAGAGAGGTTGTCTGAAGATGCCAACTATGGAATCAAGTTCAATTTCTCCAACCAGCCAGAAATAATTGAAATACTAGATGACTTAAATCCAGGAAAATTCGTCATTTCACGATATGATGAAGCTATTTGGCTCGGTGTTGTTTGTCAAGCAGACAAGGATACCGAGGATATCCAAATCCGTTTTATGCATCCTCAATTTCCCTCACAACATTTTGAATGGCCAAACAGAGATGATGTTTGCTGGGTTCCAAATGTGAATATTCTAATGACAGTGAGTGCACCATTTCCACTGACAAACTCAGGAAGGAATTATTCCTTAGAAACTGCTGACACTATAAAAATTGAAGAATATTTGAACTGAATCCATTGTTAGACTTTAATTAATAAAGCATTTATTAAGTACTTTTAGTTATTAAAATTTATAAGTGGCAAGTTATTTTGCAATATTGAAACCATTCCCACTTAATTCCAGCAATAAGTTTGTATTTGGACTTTTAAAAAAATGTTCTGTTCTGAATAATCTCCTTATCAGACCATACAAATTTTGAAACTTTTTCATTAAAATCTGACATTTTGAAACAAAGATATCTCAAAAAAAGAAAAAATACTATCTCTGATTTTTTGCTCTTGTCAAGCTAAGACACTATACAAAAGACACTATACATATTCAATATACAAAAGTTGGGATTTGTCACATTTTGGCAACATTGTCAAAAAGTGACATGAATGGGGGTAGCGTAGTTGCTAAGGACAAAAGCAACCCTTGGATACAGACATTTCATTGCTTTTCTGTAGATGTTAGCAGGTTTCTGGTGTCATTTTCAAACTCCTAAGTATTGATTTACCCAGAAGAGACATTTTCAGTGCAAAATTCCAAAAGAGACATTAAATTTTGCCAAAAAGACTTGCTGCGAAAATTCAAAATGGCGGATTTGAGAAGTTCGAGCGAATTTGGTGCAAATTTCAAGTGGCTCTTATTCTGGAACAAATGAAGGTATTGAGCTGAAATTTGCAGGGTACTCCTAACTTATTAGTTTGAACAACACTACAAAAAATTGGACAATTCTGAGAGGGTGGGTTACATCGGCGTCCCCCTTTGATATGGAATGACCCTAGATACTTTTTAAAATTTGCTGTTTAAGCTATACTCCATGATTATTGTTTTTTTCCTGTATCCTTGATACTTTCCACCAATGATCTCCTTTCTTCCACCACTTCAAACATTCAATCTTTTGCTATTGACAGTTAACTGAGCTCTTTATTTTCCTTTACAAAAAAATTCTGTTATGAACACTCCCCTTCAAATAAGTAGCCTCACTTCACAACAATGATTTGACAATGATTAAGAATCTGGGGTTAAATTAATCTTATTAGATTCATGAATCTGAATGCAAAATAAAGCCACCCAGATTGTCATTCATATAATCAAAACCATGGCCTATCCCCTCTTTCAATAAATTGTATGGAATTTAATATATATTTTCTGCAACTCATTCAAAACTGGGTCTATTTTATCTTAAATTTTTATTTTGAATTCTCACATTCCTTTCATTGTTAAACAAAATATCAAAAACCTTGGTTGCCTCTTTAGGGTAAGTTAAGTTCTTCTCTCCACCACAACTTTTATCAATTTACAAACCTCAAAATTTACCCATCTTTAGAGTACTGATTCCATATTTGGGTTGGTACTGCTAAGCTTTCTTTTTATCTGTTTGACAAAATCCAATAAAAAGTCATTGCTCCATCAGAACTTTGTTCTGGTGTGAGAGGTTTCCCTCGAAGAGATGAGAACCATAAAGTAGACGTTCTTGTCACGCTTTTGCCATCTCAGCAACGACTCACTTTTCTTATCAGACTGTTGACTTATATCTTTTACGTCAGTATTTATCATCGAACAAATGATGGTTAACAGCTTAGAAAAGGTAAATGGATTGAGAAGGGGGAGGAGTAGGTGTCATTTATTTTGCTGCTCCCAAAACTAACATCAGTCAGCCTCTACCAACTGACATGTATTGAACTTCTTTATTGTAGGTATCACAGCTTATGGCATTAAGTTGCAGACACCACGAATTTATAATAAAAAGGAAGTCTGGTAAAATTGAGTGCGAAAAATGTGAACTGTGTCCTGCTGGGGAGGAGCCCGTTCCCGCTTGTGAGAGAAAAATATTGAATATTGAAGGAGAATTCACAAAAGGATGTCGAATTTGTTCAAAAGGAATGTATAAAGACAGCCCAGATGGTGAGCCTTCTACAAAAAAGTGTAGAAATTGTAACATTATTGACTGCCGTGAGGGCTTCCGTGAAATTGAGACGTGTAATGTCTATAAGGGCAAAATCTGCTCTGAGAATGATTGTGATTTGGAACATTACAACCAGAACGATGTTTGCAAAAAGTGTTGCCAATGTGAAGGTTCGTTGAAAGTTGAGCCGAAATGCAAACATACAACCAAGGTTTGTTTTGTTGTTCTTTGATAAAGGACTAGGTAAATAATGTCTTTAATCTTAAACAAGCCAAGGGTCACATTTCAGAAAATTTTCCATTTGTTTTTACAAATATCTTGGATTGCCATGTGAGTTCTTTAGTTTCTTCTTGAGCTACTCACCTTCTGCAAAGTGCCCATTCGTATTTCCTTCCATAGATGGCTAATTAGTCAGTTGAAGTGAGAAGGGCGTTTTTGAGTGGAATTATTTTTAGAGTTGGACGGAAGTGGATAAATTTCCGATAGCTTACCGATCGAAGTTTCCTCTTTGTTTATTCTTAGTCATTTTTTGTATATATTGTAGAGATTTTTTTAGAGAACTTTCATAGTTTTTGTTGCATCTTTACAATGAAGAGTCTACATATCTAATTCGATCTCTAATCGTGCTATGAGGGAGGTGAATTAAGTATATTAAATATAGACAAGGGATTTTGCATAACCATCTAGCAACCTGCCTAAACTAATTTTTTAAAGTTTAAATCATAAGAGTAAAAGCCAATGAACATTTTAAGCCTGGGAACATTCTTGCAAATGACCGGAAGTTGCGTTTCCGGAAGCATGAAAACTGCACAGTCAGCAAATTTTGAATTTCAAATTTTTCAAATCTGATGATACTATCGGAAAAAACATGCAAAACTGAGCAAAAGGTATAAAAAGAACAATGTGATCTGATCTATAAGCAAAATGTATGGCTGTTGAAACTTTTCGTTTTGTCAAACAACTTGCTTTCTGAAGTTTCACAATAATAGCATGAAGTTTGGTACAAGTACCAATGGCCCCACCAGCGTCATGCTTCCGGAAACGCAACTTCCAGTCATTTGCCAGAATGTTCCCTAGGCTAAAATGATAGTTGGCTTTTATGATCATTGGCATCGCCCCATATCTCGTCTTCGACACACATCTACATGATATAATGGATTATGTCTTGCGCAAGTAGAAATTGTCTCCGAGAAGAGGAGATGTTTGATTAAAATTCATGCATTCACGGGGAATGGCGATGGCTCTAAAAAGGAAACCCTTGTGTTGGAAGGTGTTACAGAAAAACGAAAGGTCTGTTTGTTACAGGGCCTATTTTAAGAAATTTTCAATACTGCACATTTTTAAGAAATTTTCAATAATGCACATTTATAATCTTATTTTTCATAGGAAGTTTTTTTGTTGCAATCAGTGCAAACCCCTGCAAACCCCAGGTATCTTAGCCATGCAAGTGTAGCGAGGAAATTGCCTGAATTTTGAACACGTGTATAGGCCATGACGGAGAAATCACAAACAGATAGACGATAATATACACAATCAATAATAACATTTCAAAACAGCAACAAAGCAAACAGAAGCTACAAAACCTGAATAGAAACATAGTCATTTATCTCTTGTAAACGGAGTCACTATCTCATGTTTTGTCTGGACAGTAAAACAAAAAAGTTTTATTAGGCTCTTTATCTTTGTTTTAGTTAAATTAAGTGAGCTTCTGCTAGATGCCCAGAGCATCACAGGGCAACTGATAAATTATTACTGAATGTTTTATCTTCGACAAGATCAAATTACGAAATTTACAGCAATGCTGATATTTACAGGAGATGTTTTGTTTTTGGTTCTGGGAATTTCGATTTATTTAAATCTTGATAAGAGAATCTTTCCGATGGTTATACGAGAATTACAATACATGAACTCTATATCCAAGTGATGAGGAAAATTCACATTTTGTGAACAAAGCAGGAATCTGGGATAGCTGCAAAAAGACATTTTCACAAATCCCAAAATTCAATACTGCACATTATCGAAATCAATACTGCACGTTTTTAAATTAATACTGCACAAAGTGTGTAATACTGCACACTAAAATAGGCCCTGGTTTGTTAGGATATTCAATCTGTATGGTTGATCATAGGAAATGGAAGAAAGCACCAACTATGTCCTAGGAATATGTATGGCAAAAATATCATCATAGTCAAAGGAAAGGGATTGAAGCGAGGAAGCATCTTTTCGAAACAATATATGCAAATTAAGCCTGGCATAACCTCCGAGTGCTAACTTTTCACCTTAGTTTTCACCCTATAGGTCCCAGCAGATCACCGTTCACCATCACTTTTCTGAACCCCTACATTTGTGGGTAGTTGAAAATAACTAAAGCAATTTGTCCGCTTTCAGTTGGCACCTACCTCAAAATAAACCTGGACTATTTGCTGTATGTTTTGTTATTCTGAAATAGAACTTTCTTGCTTTTCTATCAACTACAAATATTCTTTTACCTAACAGATACGAAATTTCCGACAAATTACCGAATAGTCGGCGATAGGGTCGTGCCCCCGTGCCCCCCCCCCCCCCAGCCACTGTAACAGGCTCACTCTCCTCTAAAATATCATGCATGCGCCGTTAATTAATAGTCACATTATATATAGAGTTGAAAAATGGATGTTTAAATCGCGAGATAAACTGCGAAGACTGAAACTTTAGAGAATGACGATTTCTTGCGAGCGGCTATACTTTGCTTTCCGTTTCCATCATAGAACAATTCCAAGGCTAAACTTAAATCCAAACAGCTAACATGAACGACGACGGTTCTCCGCGAACTCTAATACTTAAAACAATCCAATGAAATATATAACGAGGCACAGCGCAGTCTTTCTCAAGAACTGCCTGTCCTAAATGCAAACTGGGGCGCAAGAGCTTTCGCGAGCCTCTTGGGCGACACGGTTAGCTTCCTTCTGATGTTTAGCCTTTCATGTCTATACCTTCTGAATTTCTCTCCGAATCTCCTTGAATCTAACTAACTACGTATATTTATATGTACAAGCCATAATTAAATAGCAAGAAGAACAATTCATTTATTATTTTTGATATCAAGATCGATGTCTCATCTAAGCCAAGACAATTGATGATACAAGATGTCAACCGATTACACTATTTACAAGTCCTTCGTGACAATAACTTTAAATTAATTGTAACGTTCACTTTCTGCATTTTATCGTGTTTTCTTCAGTGGGGAATACGTTTTAAAATAGCTTGTATTTCGAAGAATTCGATGGAAGTTTGGCTAACCTTTACGGAATTGAAATTAAGTATACAATTCACAAGCAGTTTTGATTTTGGTCATATATTGTTTGTTTGATTATTTAGTACCGGCTAATATTTTATCAGCTATGCTGTTCAAATTTTGGCACAGAAAGGAAAATGCTGATCACCTGCGAGCGAAGCGTGCAGAAAATTTGACAATTACGCCCCTTAATTTAGCTTAAAATTCTTTTCAGAACGATTTCTTGGAGTAATTTCGACACGTTAAACGGTTGTCAATTTCCCCGAGCCCTCTGAGCGCCTGAGCGTCTGAGCCCCTCCCATTCCGCCACTTAATCGGAAGATGATTCATGAAAGATGATGACGTAAGAGTGCGTTATTATGTACCTCTCGCTCTACCATATGAAACGCCTCTTACACCACGAGCAGGGGCGAAACTTCACTATTTTCATTAGGGGGGTATGAAGCTTAGATGCCCGACGAAAGGGCGTGGCATGCTTGATGAAAGGGCGTGTCATAAATGAACTTCATTTTTGAAGCACATCGCCTCAAAGGCTGAAATCATCGGCCCAGGCTGTTTGTTTAAAGTCAAGTACCCTGGGTACCAGAGCCGCAAAAATTAAAATTAAAAAATTATGAGAGTGACAATCTCATAATTTTTTAATTTTGATTTTCGCGGCTCTGGTACCCAGGGTAAAAGTCAAGAAATATGCCTCTAGTTTTTCTGGTGTTGGCTATAAACATTTGTTTCCAAAAAGCAAGCATCTGTAAGGCCTGTCTTTTCTATAAAAGGTCTAAAAAAAGTCTCCACTTTCTAAATCACCTAGCTATTAAGAGAGCAATTCAAAAAGAGATTGAAGTAGGGTCTCAATTTTATCAAAGTGGAACCAAAACACAGCTTGGAAATTTCGGAATTTAGAAACAGCTACGCAAATTACAATGTTTCAGCAAAAAAGAGCTTCAGTTGCATTTTCTGAGTTTCACTTTCAATTTTCGGTTGCTCCGGAAGCAATTTCAACATTTTTAGACACCCAAGCACAAAGTACGTATCTCTAAATTCACCATAACAAAATCCCTCAAGCAAGGGAAAGTTTTTATTGGAGGTATTTTACAGGTACACCTATCATCAAAGCTCAATTTTCGTGTTTTTGTAATCATGGATATTTTTCAGAAATATAATAAACTCGAAAGTTTTTTGCAATTCATATCTTAACTACATTTTCTTGATAAATTTTATATTATTTCCCGCTTGAACTGATTAAAATTTTCTGTTACTTGTTACGGTTATTCGAATTTTTTTAGTTAAAAAACTTTGGCGTCTGTATGACCATTTTCTAGCGAAGGGTGCAATACTTTCGAACCGTAAGTGTAAAACCTTAAGAGAATTTTGGGGCATAACTCCTTATGAATGTATGATGAACGTTTCATACATTTAGAAAAAAAATTATTGATTGATTTTTCTCAACAACGTATTTCTAGATGGTATTTCCATAAATTTGCCCGACAAAATCTGCTTTTTTGAAGATTGGGGGGTTGCAGCACCCCCCATACCCCCCAGTAGTTTCGCCCCTGACCACGAGACCCTCTTTAGAGGAAGAAGAGTCATTGAAATCTTCTAATAAGGATCTTTTACTTCATACAGCGTTGCTCCTCAGATGAATTTAATAAATGTGCAGACCTTCCAAGGACAACTACCATGGCATCAACAACATTGAAAAGTACAACCCAAAGGACCACAAAAGGACGTATGACCCCAGGACGTACGACACCAGCAACTTCAACCGAGACTAAAATCCCAGGAACCTCAGCAAAAACCAAGCCTGACACCACCAATGTGATGACAACTCGCTCATCAACAGCTGATAGTCTTTCCATCACAACACCAAAACGCATAGCATCGACATTGCTTTTAAAAACTACTCCATACACTCAAATAATCAGGCTTTCAACTGCGTTCAGGACAAGAAAAACGACCAAAAAAATTAGAACAGGAACTATAATTATTTTTCCAAACACTAGTGTTGTCGCGAAAGACACATCAACATCCAAAATACGACCTGTTTCTAAGATGTCTCGTGATGCAGAGAATTCTCGCCATGTCTCTCTCCCAACTGTTGTTCCAGCTGTGCTAGCTGTTATTGTAATAATTGTTATACTTATCTGCTTATGGTGTTCCCGAAAGAAAGATCTAAGCCAATGTTTTTTAGGTTAGTATCTGAGAAAATTTTTTGTAGTCCCCAAATATTTGATCAGTCATTTGATCAGTATAATAAAAGTCTAATGACCTTCAGTTCACAAGTCACGCAGAATTCCTATTATACCAAACTCTATTGAGTTTCAAAATGATGACGTCATAAAACTAAATAATTGATTGTTCTTCTCAGCGAGAATACGGAAATTCTTCTAATTAGGTTGAATGGAACACAGAGAAAGCTGGAAAATGGAAAAATATGTTTCGACACGATTGGGTTATTGCTATGTCAATACCTCGTTTTAGTTCATGAATATGACTTTATGTTGACTCGAATCAGACTTTAATGATGTACCCGCCTCGCTGTCAGAATCAGCTTCCACTTTTTGTTCAACCCAATGAGGTGTATAATACACCTCATTGGTTCAACCAAATTCTCGAAATAATGCTTATTTCACTTAAAATTCCTTCCATTAATAACCTAAACCGTATTTCTTCAAAAGAACACCGCGGCGTTTATCGAAAAATCCAAAGTTTGGTTGCGGCGTTAAATAGAAGACAGCGTTTCTCAGAGGGCGGCGTTCATTAGAGGAAATACTGTAAGCCTGCTCGACAAAAGTGACTGCTTTGTGCTATATTGCTATTTTTATAACGCGAAATCTTATCTATAATTACTATCGAAACTTTAAAACAATAATGAATATTATCAGTTGTCTTTAAGACCATCCTATCCACTCCTTTGCAGTATAAATCGTTTCAGATTTCAATTTGTGAACAATTTATCATAACAGGTTGGAGAGGAGGCGATATTGAATCGGGTAAGAGCGATTTCAGTAAGTGGTTATCGCTATAACAATAATTGTTGTATGTTGTTTTATTTGTTTAAATGGAGTATAAATTGTTTAAGATTTTAAGTTTTGAACAACCTATCATTATAGGTCGAAGGAGAGACAGAGATGGTCTATCTGAAGATGGTAAGAACGAATTCAGAAAATGATTGTTGCTTTAAAAATGGTTGCTTCACTTCACTTCCTTTTAACATTTCTATCAATCTCATTTTTCTGGCACGATTGGGTTGCTGTTATCTCAGTAACTCTTTGTCATTCCCCGCCTCGGTGTCATTCCCCGCCTCGGTGTCATTCCCCGCCTCGGTGTCATTCCCCGCCTCGGTGTCAGATTGTCACAGACCGGGTGCTTTTCAACACTCAATGCCAAATCACTCAGGCAAGTTTATACTGTAAATGCTGGATGCATTAAGCTAGGGATGTGTTCTACGGCCTAGTACAATTAAGGGATTATGTTCTACCGCCATGTTGGTTTATTGTTTTGAGGTCGTCGTGTATCTTTAACTTCTAATGGGTGTTGAATGGTTCTTGAAGCTAACTGTTTCGAACATGCCATCATCTCAAATACATTGGCAATTGCTTTTTGTCCGGAAGGCATTTTTTTATTAAGTTTAAAAGGGGAAGCATCAAGATTAGGAGTGATTATTTTGAAAAGTTGACAGATGAAAAAAATCCGCTTATTCTAACGCTACCTTTTCTTTCTCTCTTAGGTATACCTTTGAACCAACACAACACTAATGGTAGATCGTTTTCAGGAGAAGGTTCAGGAACTGGTAACGAGTTGTTTTTTATTAGAATGCTTGTTTTGACATACACAAATTTACCAGGCAATACCACAGAGAGCATGGGAATACATAGCAACCCTGTGGCAATTTACAATTAACATATAAAACTAAATTAAATACAATTTAAAGATGCAAAATGAACGAAAACAATAAATAGAAACTATTTCTAGAAAGAGGAGAGGAGAGAGGCAAAATGTTGTTTGTATCACCAATTTCTTCAAAACCTTGATATATTTTAGTGTTGCAGCGGGAATTTTCGAATTTGATTCGAGTGGTAATTCTTCATGGCCATAGACAATGATGTTTAGCAGACCTTCATTTGAAAGATTTATCAGACCATGGGTCAACAATATCGCATTTACACTGTTGAGGAGATCACATCTATCTACGCTATAATTATGGCAGAGCATGAAATAGTGCTCCGTGTCCTCAACACTGTATTTATCAAACTTAGCAGATACAAAAGCATGCTCATTGTAAGGCAATTTTTCTTTCCCTCTTACAGTACTGTTTCGAAAAAGATAATTATCTTGAGATCCAGACGATGAACAAGAAAACCTAATGACATAGTTGTAGGTTTGCCGTTGCTGGGTTCATTTCAACTGTCGATTTTCGCGCCGAGTACACCTCGTGTACATCAGATAAGTTAAAATAAAAGCCCTGCAACCCTCGGCCGTACCTCTCCCATTGTTTTCTATAGCACGAGGCTAATTCGCATTTATTCAAAATGATAGCGCTTCTGCCAATCAAAAGATTATTCCACTATGCTGTGCCCATATCGATCTATGCTCAAAGTGCCCACCATCTAGGAAGTTTGAGTCACATTTTGGCAAGCTCAAAACGACAGTTTTCGAAATTTGACTACCTCCTCTGACCCGAAAGTTCAGCAGAAAATAGTGTAATGTACTTTTTATGTTCTTTTTCGCTAACAATATTATTTCTTTTAGAATACTTATACTATTATCTGATTATGTTATATTGTAAAACGGAGCTTTTTTAAGTGAAAACCTAGACCTCTAGATATTTGTTTCCCCAAAATCTAGTTACTTTACATCAATCGTGGCTACAAGAAGCAATCTTCTTTCTGGCAACTTGTTCATGAGAGAAACATTTTCTGTTAATTGAAAATATTGCACTAAACAGTTCCACAAAAAAGAACAAGCTATTCATTAGGAATTCTCAATCTGGTTTTGATTTCTAACTTAAAAGATTTGCAGCTTTCATTGTTAAAGAAATTTGCAAAAAGACTAATATATATTTTCTTACTATGAGCTCAGTATGTATCTTTTACTGGTAATATATCTTTATTTTGGGCACAATTTTTCTACCAAATGAGACAATTTTCTTCGGAACCTAGTTGCTGGGCTCTATACCAATCACAGTGCAAGATTGACAAAAACCGAGAATCATTTGCTGGATATCTTCTAAGTAATGCTGTCTTATCTAAGAGGAAAACACCCTGAACATTTGGCAGGATTGAAAATCCATAAAAAAAGTTCACATTTTGGGAAAATTCATCATATTTTGCCTGCTTCCTTGGTACCTATAGATCTCTTTACAGTCGAAAATTCTTTGCTTCTGAAGAATTTTTTGAGCCATCCTCAGAAAACGTTGTTTCCTCTTTATGAATACATTTGTCAACATATCTGCTAGATTCTGCAACTTTTTAAACCGTGCCTTAGTAGCCTGGATCATATGTTAAGACTGGTTTGGTTTTGAACGACTAAGTGATTTCTGATCCCAATGGTTTCTTCATTCCAATTAACAGTTACTGTTTATGAGAAGCTCTAGAATTCTTGAATAATCACTTTGATCGAGCCGTCTTCTTTAGAAATTAAGGCACTGCGTTACTCGTAAAGTATTTCTGAACTGCTTTTTAAGTGAAAACCTAGACCTCTAGATATCAGCAACAAAAGTGGAAGCTCAGTTCCTCTTAACACATCACTACTTTTATTCTAGCCTCTCCAGCAGAAGATCAAAAACTTTTGGTCAACATTCCACCACCAGAAGGAGGTAACATTTGCACCAATTTTTGCATTGTCTATGACTCACCATTTTCTAACCCAGTCAATTTACTTAGACTTTCAGGGATATTTACAGATATCTCTGGCTATGTTTTTCCCTTTAAAATCTTAGTGAAGCAGAGAAGAAATTTATCTGGTAAACAGGTTCGCAAACAATTTTTCGGTAGTACAGAATTTAAAAATGGCTTTGTAAAAAGAAAATATTTTGAAACATTCTAAAGGTTTTCGCCTGACACTCTTCAGAGCATAAAACGTAAAAACATAGATCGAATACTCTACACTAAGAAATGTGTATACCTAGTTGTGGATCGAAATAGGCCAATCAGAAACGTGAACACATGACTTTTGAGGTCGCCTATTGAAAACATTATTTTCATTCTTTATCTCACTAACTGCTAAATATGCAATACGTAGATGCTACATTTATGCCAGAGATTATAGAATGATGCCGCATTATTAGATATTTGGAAATTATCATCTGAATAGGAGACTTCTATTTACAAGGAAAAGAAGTGGCAATCGATCGTTGTCTTACAGTGAGACATTGTTTTTGGTAAAATTAAATATTTTTTGCCTGAAAACTATACCCCTGGATTTCATCAACGATTGCAAAAACTTATTTCCTCGATGCATTGCAGAAATTTGCTATGTATTTTCAGTCACTATATATATAATCGTAAATTTTTCTGAGCATGTATTAAAAAGAGGTAGTCATAAAGAATTTCCCATGTTGGGTTCAATACTTTTGACAAGGAAGTGTTATGAAGCATGTATCATTCATAAATTCTGATATTTTTTTCGGATTCAATGCTTAAACATGAAATATTTGCTGCTTGATTTTTCATTATAGATATTTGTTTTTATAGCTGTATCAGATAGTCATTATCCTGTGCCGGAGTCTCAAGGTTTGGTTCTTTTGGAAATATCTCTTCTAAAAAAAATAATTGCCAATCGATTCATCTATGTTTAAAACATTAAAAAAGTAATAGTATAGCCAAAATCTAGCCTGGATCCCTTTAACTAAGGAAGCATTTTCTGCGATTTGTGATCCTATTTGTTGCCTCACTTGTAAAATGTATTGTAAAAACAGCTATGTTCCCTGAATAATGGCCTACGAGTTTTCCCCGTCTGGCAACCAGTTCAAAGCCCGATGGTTTCCCTGCGTAGTGTGGACCTATTGTGTCTTATGCGCGTAAGGTTTTGGGTTTGTATCCACTTGTGGACCATGCAGTGTAGTCCCACTATTGTCACTTGAAGAGGCTACAGTTGTCTTAATCTTCCTTGTTATATTTCGAATCATCAAGAAATAAATCCTAAACCAGATTCAACTTTATTTCGTAAGATTAAAAGGACTTCACTAGAGTGCCCAATCGATCTATGCAATGTGGATAACTGTGAAGAAATTTTGTCACAACTATGTGTCTTGTAGAAAACAGCTATATCTTACGTACCTAGTTAATCATACTTCGTATCTAAGGAGATTTTTCGCGTTTTTTGCAAGCCTGAAACTGTTTCCAAAGTTGGCCACCTTTTGTGGTCCGAAATTTCAACAGAAAATTGAGTAATGCTTTTCTCTCGTTTTCTTGCTGCAAGTTATGTATTCTTTTGTCGATGGTCTTTTATGAAAATTTCCTTTGAAAGTGCTGGTTGTTTTCCACTAGCCTTTCCTATAAATTATTGATGACAATAGGAGATACTCTTTGCTCATAAACAACAGTATTTATGGCCCGGTTTTTGGCAAACAGTCTATTGATTTTTTGTCATTCCTCTCAAAGGCTCAAACACTAGTGATGGCTTTGATCAGCATCAAACAGCTACAAGGAAATACAAAGAAGAGGTATTCAAACTTTGTTGTTTTGTTTTTGTCCTGCGATGTTGGAAAGTGATTTCAGTAGATACAAAATGTTAGCGTTTATAAACAGGCCAATGTGTTACTGTCGCAACTATTGAAAGGCTGTACCAATTTAATCGTATCAGCGAAACATTAGTTAAAAGTCAAATTATTTACATCCTTAAGGTTAATGGCGTTGGAATTTCAACACTTTATCATCTTGGTTCCCGCTTATTCTACGTTTGCAGCAAAAGCTTAGTATTTGTCAACGTTTAACGCTACTTTTTATCCTATTGTCTTTTTCAAAGTAGCTTATTTAATTCTCTACAGAAAGGGGCCATGGAGCAGCAAGATGAGCGAGATGAGCAAGACCAAATCAGACCTGCTGAAGAAGGAAAGAGGAAACGGTGATTTTCTTTCCGAAATAAAATTGATTTTTAATTAGCCACAGTACTTTGATGTGAAGTTCCTCCATGGCAGCTTGAACAAGTTTCAAAGTTTACCGATGCCGCTTTGATATAGCTCCTTCTATGTAGAAAATGACATAAGTATTATATACAACGTTTTACTCTCATTTTGACACCAGCAAAATAGGCATTGCTATAATTTTACAGCATTTAATTTATTTTTGACTGCTGTTAACACTCTTGCTGCAGCTTATGGGTTTTCTGTTTTGCTGATGACAGCATTGTAGTGACTGTGCTTAGGCCTGTTTGCATGCTCTTCTCTTCCCCTTATTCCTTGAAATTATCACAGCACAGCACAGACACCCTTTACGTCACTAACAAAGAACGTAACCTTTAAAGGCTCTTGCGCAACAGGCATGCTTTGAGACTGTGTCCAAAACCCGCCTAATATGATACTGCATGAAAATACTAAATACTAGAACCCTTTTCTCCTCGCTTCAAAAGGCCACCACAAAGCACGTTGTTTGCGAAAGAGCCTTTAATCTCTATTTTTCCTTCCTCTTTGCCTCAAGTATTCATTTCACCCTTCATCTCAGCTCACCTTTTCGACCATTTGTTTCCCTACATATTGTGTGCATATATTTAATAATCAACTGACAGTAAGCTCAGTTGAGTTTTACAGTCAAGTTTGCCGTTACACGACTTCAAACGAAGGCAAGGGCAGTCCATAGAAGTTGAGACACGCGCCTTTATTTAGGAAATCTCGTTTCTAAAGCACTTATGTTATGTTACAGGGAAAGGACAGAAAAAGCAAGTAAGCAACAAGCAGAACTGTCTGCTAAATCAGAGCAAGCCAAAACAGAAGCTCAGATCGAAAGGAGAGAAGAACAAGAGCGGCAAAAATCTGAAGACAAGACTTCGTTTAGCAGGGATAATTATAAGCGTAACTATGCAGTTGCCTCCACTGAAAAGCCAGGTCAGTTTTTAAGCGTCATTTGTGGACAAAAGCCTTTGCTAGACATGTTCCTTTGAATTTGGCTGTTCTATTATCCAATCAACTAAGAATACAATACATGCTACATAATACACTACTAGCTAAATCTAGTTACTTTACATCAATCATGGCTACATGAAGCAATCTTCTTTCTGGCAAATTTTTCCTGAGAGAAACATTTTCTGTTAATTGAAAATGTTGCACTAAACAGTTCCACAAAAATAAAGAACAAACTATTCATTAGGAATTCTCAATCTGGTTTTGATTTCTAACTTAAAAGATTTGCAGCTTTAATTGTTAAAAATATTTGCAAAAAGACTAATATATATTTTCTTACTATGAGCTCAGTATGTATCTTTTACTGGTAATATATATTTATTTTGGGCACATTTTTTCTACCAAATGAGACAATTTTCTTTGGAACCTTGTTGCTAGGCTCTATACTAATCACAATGCAAGATTGACAAAAACCGAGAATAATTTGTGGGATATCTTCTAAGTAATGCTGTCTTAACTAAGAGGAAAACACCCTGAACATTTTGCAGGATTGAAAATCAATAAAAAAAGTTCACATTTTGGGAAAATTCATCATATTTTGCCTGCTTCCTTGGTACCTATAGATCTCTTTACAGTCGAAAATTCTTTGCTTCTGAAGAATTTTTTGAGCCATCCTCAGAAAACGTTGTTTCCTCTTTATGAATACATTTGTCAACATATCTGCTAGATTCTGCAACTTTTTAAACCGTGCCTTAGTAGCCTGGATCATATGTTAAGACTGGTTTGGTTTTGAACGACTAAGTGATTTCTGATCCCAATGGTTTCTTCATTCCAATTAACAGTTACTGTTTATGAGAAGCTCTAGAATTCTTGAATAATCACTTTGATCGAGCCGTCTTCTTTAGAAATTAAGGCACTGCGTTACTCGTAAAGTATTTCTGAACTGCTTTTTAAGTGAAAACCTAGACCTCTAGATATCAGCAACAAAAGTGGAAGCTCAGTTCCTCTTAACACATCACTACTTTTATTCTAGCCTCTCCAGCAGAAGATCAAAAACTTTTGGTCAACATTCCACCACCAGAAGGAGGTAACATTTGCACCAATTTTTGCATTGTCTATGACTCACCATTTTCTAACCCAGTCAATTTACTTAGACTTTCAGGGATATTTACAGATATCTCTGGCTATGTTTTTCCCTTTAAAATCTTAGTGAAGCAGAGAAGAAATTTATCTGCTAAACAGGTTGGCAAACAATTTTTCGGTAGTACAGAATTTAAAAATGGCTTTGGAAAAAGAAAACATTTTGAAACATTCTGAAGGTTTTCGCCTGACACTCTTCAGAGCATAAAACGTCAAAACATAGATCGAATACTCTACGCTGAGAAATATGTATACCTAGTTGTGGATCGAAATAGGCCAATCAGAAACGTGAACACATGACTGTTGAGGTCGCCTATTGAAAACATTATTTTCATTCTTTATCTCACCAACTGCTAAATATGCAATACGTAGATGCTACATTTATGCCAGAGATTATAGAATGATGCCGCATTATTAGATATTTGGAAATTATCATCTGAATAGGAGACTTCTATTTACAAGGAAAAGAACTGTGCCAATCGATTCAAGTTTATGTTTCTTTCGTGCAGGCGCTTGGAACAAACCTCCTAGCGTAAGTGATCATGTTGATAGAAAAGAAAGCGATCAAGAATCCGGTAATTAATTTTTTTAGAATACTTATACTATGTAATCCCTGATTATGTTATATTGTAAAACGCAGCTTTCTTAAGTGAACATCTAGACCTCTAGATATCAACAAAATACTGATGCAACAAAATTTAAAGCTCAGTTCCTCTGAATATATCACTGCTTTGATTCTAGCCTCTCCAGCAGAAGAACAAAGACTTTTGGTCGACATTCCACCAGAGGAAGGTAATATTTCCAGTAAGTTTTTAATTGTCGATGACTCACCAATTTCTAACGCATTCAACTTATTTAGAACTTCTAGGCATATTTACTTAAATTTCAGGTTATATTTTCCGATCTAAAATCGTTAATGAAGTAGAGAAGAAATTAATCGGCTTAATAAGTTGGCAAACATTCTTTTGCTGGTGCAGAATTTAAAATGGCTTTGGAAAAGGAAACAATTTGAAACATTCTAAAGGTTTTCGCCTGACACTCTTCAGAGCATAAAACGTCAAAACATAGATCGAATACTCTACGCTAAGAAATATGTATACCTAGTTGTGGATCGAAATAGGCCAATCAGAAACGTGAACACATGACTGTTGAGGTCGCCTATTGAAAACATTATCTTCATTCTTTATCTCACCAACTGCTAAATATGCAATACGTAGATGCTACATTTATGCCAGAGATTATAGAATGATGCCGCATTATTAGATATTTGGAAATTATCATATGAATGCAAGACTTCTATTTGCAAGGAAAAGAACTGTGCCAATCGATTCAAGTTTATATTTCTTTCATGCAGGCGCTTGGAACAAACCTCCTAGCGTAAGTGATCATGTTGATAGAAAAGAAAACGATCAAGAATCCGGTAATTAATTTTTTTAGGATACTTATACTATGTAATCCCTGATTATGTTATATTGTAAAACGCAGCTTTCTTAAGTGAAAATCTAGACCTCTAGATATCAACAAAATGATGATATATCAACAAAATACTGATGCGACAAAATTTAAAGCTCAGTTCCTCTGAATATATCACTGCTTTGATTCTAGCCTCTCCAGCAGAAGAACAAAAACTTTTGGTCGACATTCCACCAGAGGAAGGTAATATTTCCAGTAAGTTTTTAATTGTCGATGACTCACCAATTTCTAACGCATTCAACTTATTTAGAACTTTTAGGCATATTTACTTAAATTTCAGGTTATATTTTCCGATCTAAAATCGTTAATGAAGTAGAGAAGAAATTTATCGGCTTAATAAGTTGGCAAACATTCTTTTGCTGGTGCAGAATTTAAAATGGCTTTGAAAAAAGCAAACATTTTGAAACAGACCTCACTGGCTTGAAACAGACTTTTGAGGTTACCCAATCAGTGTCACTTGCTTATTGAAAACATAACCAATGAAGTCCTAAATGTGAAAACGAACTCTTTCTGTCTACACAATAGTGTTCTTCATGTTTATGTAGATGGATTCCAAAACTGCTAGATGGAACCAAAGTCTTTCGATAGAATGGTCTCGAAATTGCGCAAAGATTCACACGATAAAACAGTGGTTCTTAAGTATTTCGAGTGCCGTCCTGAAAAACCTATAGAGAACATGAGAAATGAAGAATTTTTGTTGCACATTCTTTCATTTTGAGTTGACAGTGATTTTTTTGATATTTCAATGTTGATGGTTTTGTTAAAGCTTGATTCATTTATTTTCTCCTTCATTTCATTTTGGCTCCTTCTTTAAACTAAAAAGCTTGATTACGAGCTACAATTAAAAGGTTATTACAATAGACGAAATTATGCGACACATTGACAAAATAAAGCTTGAAAATATTTCCTCGGATTTTCCTTCAGTTAAAATCCATTTTAGATACTGTTTCTGGCCATACCTTAGATATTATATTTCTAAAATTTTTCTTGCCGCCAACCATGGTGGCCTTTCCTTAAACTTTTCATAACCTTGATTTTTTGGCCCCTCCACTTTCAATTATGTTTCGCCGGCCCTGCTTCAGGGACCCTTCTGGCTAACATTTTTGTTGGCTTCCATGAAGAACGTTTGTTCGACTGCGACAAAAGGCTGTGACATGTATACTATTACCCAAGAGGTTATAGTCTCATTATAGTTTTGTCTGTAGTAGTCTCTTTAAGGATACACAAAAGATGGATCCTAAACTAAATTCAGCCGGGTTTCGCAACATAAGAAGAAAGACTTGGCAATAATGTTATGAGCGATTAAATTAAGTACCACAATGAAATAAGTTTTGATTGTAAAAACACGAGGTTTCGAGTATGTACTCGTCATCAAGTCAAAGCAATCTTGATTTCAACAAAACAATTTTTTTGAAAAGAAAGTGTACAATTTTAGTGTACATCGGAACATCGATCAATGCAGTCACTAAATAAATCCATCCTTGACTAACGTGTCATTTCCAAACCCAGCGAGTCTTATTTTACGTGCAGAGGACACGGAGCCAGAGAGAGAGACAGTGTTTGCTTGATTGTAACTGAACTCTGAACTATGAACTGACTTACAAATTAACATACTTATATACAGAAATGAATATCTTAAATTAACACGAATGATGTGAGGAAAACAAAGGATAGGAAGGGCGAGTGAAGGTGATTAGTAAATTGAATAGCGTGGCAAAGATTATGTAAACAATAGGGATTAGCGAATGCGTGAAATGAGAGTGCCTGTGCTGCGATGTGAGAATGTGTAATACTGCTAATTTTAGGCCTTTCTCTCTAGTCCATTCGTTTAATTTTCCTTACCTAATCACTCTTGTTTATCTGTAACTTTCCTTGCTCGTTCCGCATTTTTCTATCACGTGTATTAGGATAATCTTTGTATTATTATGAGTAACTTCATACCTACGTCAATTATCAGCATGTTAAGTAGATCGCCATAGCAACCCAGTATTTTAGGATATCGCGCTACCACACCCCGCTCGTTACTAAGTAGATTTCTTCCTTTCACCGTTTCATTTACGTATATCTATTGTTTTTAGTTCAGTATATATAGGAGCCCCGTACCTCATCTTGGGCAGTAAGAATTATGGAAAAGTAGCAGCAAGAGAAAGCAGTTTAGGCATGCACCATTTTAGGGGCAAGATGCTTGTGAAAGATCTTGTCGCCTTCGTTTTGCCCTTAGTCGTTTTGAGATATTTATAGGAGATATATCAGTTTTGGAAGACCTCTGGGATAGTTCTTGTGAAAGATTATGCCCATGTCACGCGTTAATTATTATGCCGTTGTTAGCATGCAAGTTTTGTAGCTGCCGGGACGATTTTATCGAAAGAAAAGAAGGAAAGATTTAACCGATTTACGTCGCATCATTTATTGGCCATCCTCTGCTTTTTAAAGGTCCTGAGAATCAACCGATCATTAGAAACATTTTACAAATGTGGGAAAATGATGGAATGAATGAGAAGGAAAAATTGATGCAAACAGGCCTAAGTAGAGTCACTACACAATAATGATCATTCAGGTTATTCAACCCCTATTCAAAATTACATTTTGGCTTGCCTGAAACTATTTAAAAAAACCTTCTGGAGTGTTTTGTCGTGAGCTATGTAGTCTTTGGCTCGATAGTCTTTGGAGCGATATGTCGTTTTAGAGGAGAGTTCTTCATATTATCAAGGATCAAGATTAAAGGTTAATCTTGCAAAAAGTTGGCAGATATTTGGGCAAAAAGCATGCTTGTTCTAAGGCAATGTTTTTTCCCTCTTTGCAGACTCCCTGAAGCGATCTAATAGCGTGATGAAGAGTAAGTTTTGAAGAGTTATTTCTACTAGAATGCTTTATAATTGTTCATTTTGATATTTAGTAGAAGCAAGTATTTTTTCTGAAACAAGGGGACAAAGTGAATATTGTACATTTTATTGACGCATTTTGATCTTAAACAAGAGGACCAACACTCGAATGGAATAAATAGAAAGCTGCAAAAGTATTTGTCTTATTTGTTTTCATGCGCACGATACGTCTGTTGTTATTTCAGTTCCATTGCTATTTTCTGCTGTTTAAAGGGGTAGGTCACTTGTAAGGACGCGAGACAATGTTGTTTTATTGAAGCTTTGGGATGATGAATCCACCACAGCAACTGAAGGGTGATTTGGCACGAAAGATTTTGACATCATTTCATGCCCCAAAGCACTTCAGAAATAGGTCCACGAACAATGGATATAACGAAAGCCAATCGCCGCAAGCGTAGAGATTTCATGAATTGCCATTTCGCCAGACCGTGCATTGTAGATTTGTAAACAAAATCCCTAATACCCAAAGGCTGTCCCTCAAAAAATGTTTGTTTACGGCTACATGACCCAGCCTTCTTCGTTTAAAAAGAGTTAATTTCCCTAAAAAGAACCTCTGGCTAGAGTCCAGAAATGTTATCAATCTTCCTCCGGCCAAGCGTGTCTTACTATATAAAACCTTCCTCATTTTTACATTGATTAAATGGGCGTGGTCTGAAAGTTGGGGTACTCAACTAGTTTTAACCCCTTTTCTTGCAACTCTGTTTTTTCAAAACATTATTAAAAATTGTAGTTTGTTTTCAATTATAGATATTTTTGGAACCGATAAAAAGTAACATCCCTATGTCTATTAATTACAAATGCGTGTCATAATTTAAATAATAAATTGTAAAAGTTTGCGCCTAAATTTTACAGTGCAAAGCAGTTCTGTAACAACTTTAATCTTAAAAACAGGAGGTTTATAAATGTTGATTATTTTTTTGTTTTTGCCTGACTGCATTTTGGAAGCCCAAAGGCAATAGGATTTTTTATTTTCCTTATGCCTCCAAATTTTTGGCCACCTTCCTCGATTCCCTTTTGTTTCTACAACTTCCTCCGGCCAGTGGCCGTGGGGCCGTGATGTTTTCCTGACTCTGCCTCTGGCTGTCGGATAAGATCTAGAAATTGGAATCTGTTTTCTGATTTGCTCAGACTTGTATCAGACCGAAATTTTGCTATACTGTGCGTCTATCCACCCATAGGGTATTTAAGCAAAGTTGATCTTCGTTGTAATCATAAATTGTTTGCTCGTTTCAACATGTATGATCCCACAATGCAAATGAACCTTTTAACAGTGCGTATTTTAAGAATATTTAAATAAAACAATCTTTGACCTTCTTTTATCCGTAGAAACAGAGGATGAAACACTGACCCAAAAGATAGAGGTAGAATAAACTAATTTTTTTGCTTTTTATTTTTTGCTTTCAAAAATTATAAGCTAGCTCTATTCCTTTTTACATAGATAACAGTGTTTAAATGCCACAAGACATGACACCAGGGCTGGATTAACGCAAAGGTTAACGCAAAGGCCAACTAGGCAATAGCCCAGGGCCCCGCGCCAAACGAAGTAGTTTTTTTCTGGCCAATAATGATAGCATCACTGAAATAGAACGTAGAAAATGAATTTTTGAACATATGGGCAGAAAGAACATTTTGAAATGTCTCTAAATATGCAAAATCAGTTAAATCTGGTTCATATTTTCTGCGATATGGCCCAACGACGATTCGAGGTTAGTTTACGGATTAATGTTTTCTTTGCTTAGTTTAAGGATTTAAACGCTAATCAAGGGCTCTTATTAATTGAACTTGGTTAATTGGAACAAAATAAACTTCATACTAGTCTTCAGTGATTTCTTTGAAAAAGTTCATAATCCATAAATTTGCCCAAAACATTGCCGGGAAAAAGTTTATTGTCTTTAAAGTGTCAAGATTCGGAACAGAATAGGTTGCAAATTGAAGAGAACCCTACTAGAATATCTTTCAGCTAAAGCTGCAAAAAATGGCTTTTATAAAGCTAGGCAAAGTATAGCACCCCAACTTTCTAATGAAAGACCTTTCCTGCCTAATAAGGCCTAACTACACAATAAAAATGAAGAAAATTGTGACGTCTCAATCCTTTACTCTTTTTTGTCTCTCTGTTTCTTTTTTTACCCTAAGATTTTTTTTTTCTTGCTGTTCTTTAACACTAATAAATTCGACGTCTTACAGACTGCAATGTAACTTTAAATCGTAAATCGATGCAGAACATTTATTATCCAAACACCAAAAATAACTTCTCCCTCCTACATAACCTCAATATGAATTGCAGAGATTATATAATTTGTCTTCTAGTAATAATTGTAATTTTTTTTGTTAATTGACTTTGCGTATTCTTGTACTTTATGTTTGAATTTTGAAGTTTTAAAACCAGGGCCAAAGTAAAGTGGCTGGATGGAGGAAGGCCTATATTCATGGCAATGGCGGTGCCAGTCACTAAGCTCTGGGGGGGGGGGGGATCAAGACAAAAATGTTTAGTCTACGCCCTTGTATCACCAGAAAACGCCTTTTACCAATATTTAAGGGGACGCTGATTTTATCTGAAGGGAACGCCCATGACTCAATTTTGGTTACATAAAGGCAGTTTGAAAATCAAGAGATTACATCAGAAAAAGTACGCTGTTAGAATATTACCTCTCCCCTAACATTTTCTCATCAAATTTAGACGAATGATAAAATTTGATCCCTCCGAGAACTGGGGGGACGTGAACTCATGGGTCCAAATTCATCCTAATCTTCCTTACAGATCTAGCTGATTTTGCAAAGTAAAGATTTTTGCTAATGTTCTCTCAGATTATTTGTTCAAAATCCAAGAGTTCTCAACATTGATTTTTATGACATGGAAAATGACTACTTCGTTGGTCTTTTGAATTATATACAAGAAACGATATAACATAACCGATTAATTTTGTAATATACGACAGAAGTCGTTGTTCTCTTCGACCTTCATGTCGAATGTTTTTTAACAGCTGATGCTATTACACGAAAGGATTAGCATGTCATTTGCCTTACTTACATTTCGAAATACTTTTCAGTGAAATAGCTTTCTCTGCTTTTCAAGGTGACAGCAAAGAATCTTTTGAAACTGAAACTGTGCTGTGAATGTGGTGCAAAAGCTGGTAAGCCACATAAAAAAAATTTTGGTTCTTTTATTGATTTGATGGCTGAAAGACTTCTCACATGCCTCGTTTTAGAATGATGTTGTTGTTGTTTTACCTGTCCTTAATGGGTCAGTATATTTTCCGTAAGAAGTAGGAGATGTTCTCTGGGGCTTGTTCAGAAAATTTTTTTGGCACCGCGGCGTCCCAATGTAGATTGAGACATTTTTGTAGTTTGTATGTTGCATTTATGAGTATTAGTCCTCTAGTAGGAAGGCTCCTCGCAATGAATGCTGCTTCGGCTTTTCGCTTTGATAATGTTATTGCTGTTGTTTTGTGCTTTAACTGATTTATTTATAATTTATGCAACTAGTTTGTGTTTTGTACCAGAATTTGAATCCAGTTAAATCAAATTTGCTATTAGTTATAGTATGATAGTAATACTTTTTTCTTTTTGAGCTTTTTAAACCGTTTACTATGTTTGAAATATTATATTCCCAATCTTCATTCACAATCTTATTTTATTCACTAGATCAATCTATAGATGATGAAAATAGAAATATTGGTGCACAAATACAGCAGCTTAAGTTATACAAAAAAGATCTCGTGCAAATATACCGTTACATAACACGCGATCTTAGCGAAATTGAAATTCATGATGGCTGGGCCTTAACTCGGGACATTGTGGCACGTGAGCCGAACGCATCTTGCGCGCAACTTTTAGGAGCATTACAAATAATGGGAAGAAAAGGAGATCTCACAAGGTACCATGAAGAGTTTCACAGTATATAAACTGAAGTACGTGTAAACATTTTAATGTAATTTAATGCATTAAAAAGTCACTTTACGTTCGTAATATCGTCCCCTTTCTAGCCATTTTCAGATCGTAGTCCCGAAATCCGAACGTTACTTTCAAAACTTTCGACAGCAATTTTCTTGTGTCGGGAATAAACGCTCCCTTCGTTTATTTGTTTCAAGATTTTTGACGATATCAGCATTTTATTTCAACCACTTGTTTCATCGACAGAAAGATTGATTAGAAATTTGTAGGTTACGGTAAACGTTTTCTGGATGAAAACATCCATTTTTCGATTATTTCACATTCAAGTAGCCGAACTTTCAAGGAACACAATGATACCAAATTTGAAACTAACAGAAATTTTGAAAATGGAAGAAATCCCATGTAAACGAAGGTTTCCAGAATTTCTTTATCAAAACTTTTAGTTGAGGTCTAAAAATCTCTTGACCTGTAAAGCCGATTATCGTTGCTTTGCGGTTGTGGTCCCATGTCTCATTTACAATATCGCCGGCACATCCATGTATCCCATGCACGGCTGTGTTACATGGTAGCTTAGGATCTGCGCTTTCTGCTGATACAAGTCAGATTTTGATACCTCAAACGCAAGGGTACAAAATAGCTTTTGAAGGTGGTACACTCATTTGAGCAATAAAGTTGCCTGAAAAATATCATTTAACAATATTTGCAAATTATTTTGATATGGTTGGAATCGCCACGTTCTTGTGCATCGAATGTTGTATAGTTTTATCTGATTCCGTTGATACCTTTACTTTTAGGGAGAGAAAACCAAATATCGTGTCAAAAACGTTTATCGTAACTTTAAATTCAAAATGTTTTTGCGACCACTTTTAGCAATGCTCTATCTTCATTAATTGTTTTTCAAAATTGATCCTCTCTCCGTCCCCCCAAATATTCAATTTTGGATTTGGCCATGGCCTCCGATTCTTTAAACCCCATCTTTTATTCTTGATCCCAGAGTTATCCATTATGAAAATTCCTCATCGGACATTATTACGTTGGGTTTCCTGACACTCTTACATGTCTTCTATATTTAGGATTGCCCATATTGTCTAAATTTCACTTAATTAATTTCCATAGCCTTTTAAAGGGGAAATTAGCTGCGGGGACAAGTCTTTCCTTATATAAAGAGGAGGACAATGATCTATTGTTTAAAACAATGGAAAGTCACAAAGGCTGGATGCCCCCCCTAGTTAGTATGTTAAAGATAGCCCTTTTAATTTCATTCACTTTCTACGCATTTTGTACGTTTTTATGAGTTTTGTAAACGGAACATCATTTTACATACATCAGGCCTGATGTGAATTTTATACTAATTTTATTTTACTAGTAGTAAGATAGGGTTAGAATAGTGTCTTTTTCGGCAAAGTTTGTTAAGAAAATATTGATAAGGGTACCACAACCGATATTTAGATCTTTTTGTTATCTTAAATTTCACTTTAATTACGGTTATCATAAGTGATAAAAATTCGTGTTCCCAAAAGTTGTTCGCCCAAACCCACTCCCCTCCCCCGGTAAAACTGAAATTAAGCATTGAGCTTGGTTCTTTTGAACATAAAAACCTCGAATATTCCCTAAAGACGTTAAAAGCATGAAGTGCTTCCTCGTCAATTGCGGTCTGTGCAAACTCTAAGCGAGGTTTGCTATTCTGCAGCACACGCTGTTTGGAAACCAGATTTACTAGGCTGCCAAGTTCCCATTTTCCAGAATATCTTACGATTCACCGGAAAAATCTCCTTGTACTGTTGGTTACTTTTGCCGTTAACTTAATTGAAAGAAAGTTGGTAAAGAATCAGAATTTCAAGGTGAGATTTCAAACGATATTTGCTCTCAAACCAGTTGTTTCCATGCCGCAAAAGTGCGATTATTCATTATAAGGGACTAAGAAGCTTATCAAATTTTCTAGTTGTCATACGTGCAAAGGAACTTCTTGGCTAAAATCAGCAAATCGTGGGTCTCCAAGTACGTTTTGGCATCTATGACATCTATTCCAGTATCGCTTTTATCTATGCTAGGTTTTTTAATTAGACAACGCTATTTTCGTATTATGGACATCGTTTTATGGGTACATATTGTATTTTGATTAATTTGAAAAAATCGTTAATGGGTGTAAATGGTTAGAATCGTTATCAATTTTTTGCAATTAAGCCTTTTCACCCGGAAAGTGTCTGTCTCTTTGACTTGAAAATTTCCGTTATGTCATTCAGGACATTGCTACGGGCTGAACTGGGTCATGTCCATTCAAACCCCCATGTGATCAGGTAAATATTGTACATGTGGGTTTCTATTTATATCTGTGCCCCAGGGGGGTTGGTCTAATTTTGGAGGATTCAGTGGTGGAAATTTTTGGGGCATGGGGGCATGGGGGCTCAGACCCCCCGTAATTTGCGTTCTTATCGGAAAATTTGGACTTTTTGCGGATAACCGAAAGCCCACCCAAAACATACCTAGTTTTATGGTGCAGTGATAACCAGTTTGTGTAGTTATATAAAACGGTTTTGTGTGGTGATAAACAGTGAAAGTGTGCAGTGGTGAAGCTATAACTTATAGTCAAAGCGAGCAAATTTTCCGTACTTTTCACAAACTTTGATAGCCTAAACCTACCCAGGGTCACAAAGAGAGGGGACTGGGGTGATATATAATTTTCTAGGGCCTCGAGGTGTAAGAAACCTATCAAACGTTACAGAAGCAAGAAATCATTCTGGGATGTATTTTAAGCTAATCTGATTTGATCTGATTTAGTATCTACTACAATAATAATTATTAACAATATACTGATAATAACAACATTGAGGAGAAAACAACAACAAAATACAACTACCTATAGTAGAATTCTTTCGGAGGAGCTTGCAAAGTAGGTAATCCAACGAGATGAGAGCCCCCCTGTCGTCTATCAGAACTATAAATGCAATGGCAATTAAAAAATGTGTTAAATGTATCGAATAAAATTTCATTTAGGCATTCACATAGTATTTAGCAAGTGATGTTTCAAATTCTTTTTGAATAAAAATCTCGAGGTACAGTCGCGAATGTCAGCAGCTGATAGGTCACTCCAGAGTTTCGCTCCCATATATTGAATGGACTCAACGCCAAATTGTAGCGTATTCTTTTTATCTAGAAAGATATCTCCTCGGAAAGACTGTATTGTCTACCAACATAATACCAGGATATAAAAACGCAACATTCCTACTTTCAATGGCAGTTCCCTAAGCCAATGCTGTCAAATCCTTGGCTAGATTAAATTTCTACGAAAGTTGTGCCCAATTTTCTATGAATTTTGGGGAACAGATTTTTGTCATGGTCCGTGCGTTTGCAAAGTTTGGATAGTAAGAGATGGTAAGAGATATTCTAAGAACGTATTCAACATGCTTGTAGCTGATGCTGATAATGAAGACCACAATTGAGTCACAATAGCTCTCTCTCTCTCTCTCTCTCTCTCTTCTTAATATGATATAGATATTGTAGATAAGAGTAGTATGATTAAACATTTGAGACATTCTGACATTTGTAACTAGCAAAATACATCATTTATCGAAAAGTTCTTTTTAAGTTTGAAGTTGATTCTTATTCTCGCTATACTTGTTATTTCAATTGAAATGGTAGCTGTATATTAATGGACCTATGATAAACTCAGATATTAATCTTTTGGATTAATTGGGATTTGATTTATAGGAGTATTTAAACCATATTTAAATGGCTCCTTAGTTTGTAAAAAGGTTATTGACCATTTCGGCGTAGGTATCTATTGAATATAAAAATGGTTGAGCTGATGCTGGTTACATGAATTCACCTCGAACTGATTCGTACGCACAAAAGAGATTGCATTTTGTTCGTATCTTTCCCGCCTATAGGGTCACGTTACTTTGGCAGTGAAAGTTTTGAAGCCTTAGAGAGAGACCAAGCATCGACGGCCTCCTACTTTTTGTAAAAAATTCCAAATATTAAGTAATAAATTACCATTAAATCCACTTTTTATACGGTTAGCCCCCCCCCCACTTTTTTAGACCCCCCACTTTTCTCAGCGCTCCACGGTGCCTGAGAAATATGTAGTTTGAAAAATAAAGATCGTAGCATATTGCTTGAGGGAGGATGAAATGCGAAAACTAATATGCTCAATGTGATAACAACATTTTAATTGAAAAAAAATCAGATTGGTTTGGAATCGGAGAAATGTTAATTAAAGCACCATTAAGTCTCAAGCATTAAATAATTGCAACAGCCCTCTAATTTATCACAGGACGAAACAATGAATTCACAGGGCGATAAATTAATTAAACTCTGTAGGAAAAGAGCTAATTTTGCTATGAACAACTCAAAGTAAGACAATTATGCTACCGTAAGTCATGATATTTTGAGTTCTTCAAGGGATTTTTACATAGGCGATCGATTCTTATGCTCTCTTCTTGGATGTTCGTAGTCCCGTTTCTATCAATTTTGCCAGAATCAATATTGATAACATCTTGAAAAACTAAATAAAATTGAAAACAAAGCACGTCATTTAACTTTAGATATAGAATATCACCCAGGCACCGCGCGACTAGTCTAAAAGTGAGGAGGCTGCAAATGGCGTGACCAGAATTTTTTGAGGCTACGCCCTTAAGAACGCCGGAAAACACCCCTTTTAGAAATAATTGCTTCTTTTCACTTGTTATATAAAAAAACTACGATTCAGAGAAAATTTTAATTACTATAAAGTAGATATAATTAGCTTGAGGGTAATAAAATATCAAGCTTACAAAGTTAGAAAATACAACATATCATTAAACAAGATTTAACGCCGAGAGAATGAGCAGAAAGGGTTTCCAGTCAAGAAGAATTGCTGCTACTTAGGATCCGTTAGAGTAAACTTTCCAAGAATTTTCTTACCTATTATTGCAAAAAGGTGGGGGGGGGGGGAGTATACCCCCTGCTAGCTTTTTGTTCTCAATTTTGAAAAATTTCGAGGCGTGTGTTGTATTTTGGTAAATTGTTGTTATCAGAAAATGAGTGCAGAAGTTTTTTTATCTGAAGAAGAAAAATATATTAAATGGCAATCATTTGGCAATCAAATGGCAATCAAACTTTATTTTAATCCTGAATTTGATCATGAATTATTTTCTTTGTAAAAGGAAAAATAAAAGAGCGCATTTGTTGATAATTAATGGTGTTCGTTACGTCATGGGGAAAAGGGCTTTGTTATAACGTCAACAGTGGAATCAAAGGATACTGTCTGAATGAAATATTTATAATTTTTAGCAGAATAATTTCCACTGTAGAAAATGATGGTAATGCAGGATGTTTCTTTACTTTGTTTGCAATATAAGTAAATAATATCGAGAAGTCGTTTTTAAAATTTGGAAATAAGGGTATAAACGTAAAAATAAATTGACATATAATCCACTGCTTCATGCAGATTAAACTGCACTATTTGCAGGGATAGCAGAAAAATTTCAAAATCTTTAAATTCTTTGCATAACTATAGTACAATGCCTGCCAAAAGTACTTGGAACACCCACCAATTTACGCTGCATTTGATATCTTTCATTCCTTTCATGAAAAAAAATTGCTACTTCCGCCCCCTCCCCCTCAAACAATGTTGATGATTTAGCGAAGTATCATAAAAGAAGCGCAAAAGAAAGTGCTTCCTAAAATCCTAACCCGTTTGATAGTAAACCAACATTGTTCCGTGGGGGAGAGGGGGATGATTGGTTTTGACCTTGGAAATTGATGTCAGTGTTCCAAGACTTTTGGCAGGCATTGTAGCTTCTGGAGACTATACGCTTACTTTAGCAAAACTGCAGGTGCATCATTGATAGTGACTATAAGGAGGAAGGGGGGCAGCACAGCTTGCAAATTTTCCGACCACGGGTTTACAATAAGAGCAATGATTTCTTCAAGCGCATGCGCAGTATTTTAAATGCTGAAAGGCGTGGAACACAATTTGTATTTTAGCAGTGCTAGTTTTACTTACATTTTCTCTCAACTACAAGTTTCAATAAGTCAGTCAGAATAAAGGCAATGCTGGAAGACGACGGAAATCTTCCTTAAAGTTAAAAACTTTTTTGAATGTCAAAAACATTCCAAGAAAGTCAGTAGTTTTCGATCGAAAATGTAACCATTGCAACAGAACCCAGGCAGTTGCCGCTCTCCCCCTGGACCAATGGTAGACAGTTATTTTTACAAGGGTTCATATGACAAACCTGAACCGTGTTGGAAGGCCAGTCCAACGATAGCTTTCTTAAGCAATTTTAATTTTCACCCAATATAAAAAGCAATAAATCATGCTATATTTTTGCTGCTACTGGTTATCAGGAAGATCAAAGTATTACGTAGATAATTTATATGAATCCGTGAAATTGTTGTAGGTCAAGTGGGAAAAACCAAAGCTCATGGACTGGTTGATAACACCCTCGCGCAGGCCGGACAGAAACGTTAAAAGGCCGGATGCGGCCTACAGGCCGTAAGATGCTCAGGTTTGCCCTAGACAATATCTCCACGCTTCCAAAGCCTTTCTTAAAAACATATGAAACAAGAGGTTGGGTTTCATGGTTTAAGACCTTCTTCGTGGTTTTCGACCCTACCGGCTTCTAGGCTCTGGTTAGCCACCCAGAAAAGAGTTCCTTCATCAAGTAATAGAGCCAAGTACACCACTGACGTCATTAATATATTTCAAATAAACTTATAGTTCTCTGTAATTAGATGTTTACTCTATAAGTGCTTCTATGCATATAAATGTTGAGTAAACTTTTGCAGCCAGAATCTGAACGTGTATCCATATTAAAATTTTGGCTGATTTAAATCTTCTATTTAGCAGAGAACTAGAGCGGCCAGCCCCTCCCCCACCCCCTTTGTGGCTTGAGCCTTGCATCGCTCCTATTAGAAAATATATATATATATATATATATATATATATATATATGGATGCCCATCGAGCTGAGCAAAATCCCCCCTTCATGTACTCATTCTTCGTACATAACAAGTAAAATACGCTACTTGCTCAGGGTGAGATGTTGGGGTTTGTAGCAGATAATTCTCATTTTTCTTTGAGAACATCTCACTCTAAGGATGTAAATTAACAACATTTTCGTTCTTTTGTTTTTAGTTACATGGAGTTCATGATTGTAAAATGCGATCTCTCGATTTTCACCACAGCACCTTCTGCAAGAACAAAAAGTGGCCGGCCAAAGACTGGGGAAGCGAAATAGGCACCTGGGGGCCTCATCTTTGCTTTACTGCATGCAGAGTTATTACGATGCAGAAAAGGAAGAGTAAAAACACAGGTACTATTTATTTCCATCCTTATTAAAAAAAACAAATGAATAAACTTTTTATTCTTGGTTGACGAATCGGTTACCTGCAGATGGTTTTAGTGCAAAATTAACGACGAGTTGTGTGGAATACAGAAAATCTATGCTTATATTCATAAATTGCTTAGTACAAGCTTGATATTCTTTACAAACAAATTATCCGCAAGTCGGTGTGTATGAAAAAAAAGCCATCATATTCGAACAGGTTTCAAAGCAATTAAGAGAGCTCGCTTAGTAAATAACCAATAAGATTTTCGGTTCACTCCTTAATACCACGGAGACAGTTCCCGACTGCAAAAGCATTTTATCTGTTCGGTCTTTGTATCAACCTCCCTTTCCACCCTGATTGGTCCCTCGCTCTTTTAGCCACTCCCTATAAAATCTGGGACCAAAAAAGCCCCCGGTGTTAATAGAGCAGTTACGATGCGCTGATAACATGCTTCAATATTAAAGCATTATAAATATGTACAAAAACCAGGTTTCTAAAATATGCGTCTGTATATACAGGCAATGCAACCTAGTCACTTGGCCTACAATGCGAGCCAACCGAGCATACTGATGATTCTGATGCCTAACCATCTTTCCTTGCGTACTAAGAAGAGACTACGTAATTCCTTACTGAGTCAGTATTACAGTTTCCATCTTTTATCATAAAATATAGAACATAGCATGCGGATTTTTGAAAAATCTCATCTTCATCAACAGATCTGCTAAAAAGAAAATTCAACGCAACACCCCCCTCCCCCCCTTGTGATTAGCTCAAAGACATACTAACCTCAAATATGAAAACATGGAAAATAAAAAAAATAGTTAATATGAAATTTTCTAAAGTAGCTTACAGGCAATTGCCTTTATACGAATAAATAAACAACCTCAGTGTCTACTTTTTCGATGAGAATACGGCAACAAAATGATACTTAATAGCTCATCATTACTCAAAAGTTCTAAAGCATTTTTCAAAGTTAACTTATCATCAATTAACGAGTTCAGTCGAATAATTTCATCCCCCCGTCTCAAGATTCCTGAAAACAGTTTCTCGGTTTGCTCATTCACGAATGATCCGATGAATATTCCCTTTTTTATTTTCTTGAAGCCCTGCTGTATATAGAAACCATACAGGCCATTAGATGGCAGCTTTATCTCAACTCGATACAGATTTTCCTTGCCTTCGATAACTTCAACTACTCTTCCCAGGGGTGATCCAAACGCTGGAGACCCAATACTCCAATTGCCGCTACATTTTTCCTTTTTCGAATGACGTTTTCTCCGAGATTGCTTTGTTTCACCCGTGTCATCTTTCAAAACATATTCCCCAGTCTTTGTCAATCTTCGCATCAAATAGAAGAACCCTCTTTTTTTCTTCTTCACTTTATTTTTATTGCAATTTTCGTCCTTTCTTTTCGAAGAGACAAGCTCCGGCATACTTTTCCAGTCACATTTTCTTGAAACACTCCTGTTTTCTCTGGGCATCAACCGCGTTTTTCGATTGGTCGGAAAGGGTTGATCGCTAAAGGAAGCATCAGTGAGTGAGCAACGACGCCGTGCGGATCCATCACTTTGGCATTCGAGAATATTTGGAGTACTTCGCCAGGTATTTGATAGCACAAACTGACTTTTACTGTTTACCCGGTCCCGCGTTGCTGTACCAATCGGAAGGCTGGCTCTGCACGAAACGGAGCTCATTGTGTCCGAATCAGATGTAGGGCTGTTAGCTGATGAGAAAATGAACCGTTATCAATTTCTTGAAAAATACTTTAGAAAGAAGAAAAACTATCAAGTAGTTTCTAAGATTTTTGAGGCTAATAGCAACTTTGGAAAATGGAAAAAATACGACTGACACAAAAGAGGCAGACAGCCCCCCTCCCTTAAAGGCCAATTAAGAGAACCACCCGCCATTGAGCTAGCAAAACTTCATTTGAAAATTCATCAATTTATGTTGGCGGAAAATTTTCCTTGCTCATTTAAAAAAGATGACAAGGTTTGGAGGACAGGCAAACGGCCTGCTGGTAGTATAGTGGAGACCAGAGATCTTAAACAAAGCTTGCATCGGGTGGTTTATTATCCCTCAAGGTTTTAATTGAAGAAAGACAGTGAGGTAATCCTCAAGGATGCTAGTCCGGATGGAGAACTTTTGATGCTCAACCTTTGATGCTCAATCTTATGATGCTCAATCTTTTGATGCTCAATCTTTTGATGCTCAATCTTTTGATGCGCTAGGGTGTATGCCCATACAATCTTCTAATGTCCAACAGGGCATGCACTTAAAACACGACAGGGAAGAATTAGATTCACAGACAATAGTTTTTCTGTTTGTAAGTGGTTTCGATTCGTAATCATCTCACAATAAAGGGCCTGCACCAGAAAGAGTCTACATAACAAAGGGACAGTTTTTTGTCGCTAAAGATGGTATCCATAAATTTCTTGCCATATTTTGTCGAGCTATTTTCGGGAAAGCTATAGACCAACCAACCGCCACCCCTTCCCCGAAACTTCGTGACTTACTCCAAAGAGGGACTTGTCTGTGTTCAATGCAACTGAAATGTTGTTTCGGAGATCCCAAACCGCAGTTTTGGGGTGTCGGTAGAAGATTGAAATACAGATTAGACTAACTTTTTGTAGTTTAAAATAATGAATTTGATGAGGATGTTACGATTTGTGGTCCTTAATGCCTAATTAAACAATGCTAAGTTTTACTCAATGTCCTTCACAGCAACCCAGACATAATATCACGACCATAAATTGCCAAGAATATATAATTTTTTTCTTAACTCGTAACTGCAATTGTTATAATCAATGAAGTAGAATCAATGAAATTTAATTCTGGTTTGTTGATAGTACCACTTCTTGCTTTCTCTGATTTATCTCGAAACTTCCCCCCTTCAAAAATTCCATTTCCCAGGTTATGTAAAATCGGGTGTGTGGGGGTGCTACCAACCTCCCCAATTAGCGTCCCCGTCGAAAAATTCAGGCTTTCGTCGTTTAACGTGCCTACAGCTAAAGCCAAGATGTTATCCCCAATGAAAGTTTGAATTTCCGCCACTGCCTTTCCCCCAATACTTTTTCTTTTCTTCGATTCGGTAAAAACCATATTGTGTAGTGAGCAGCAAAATATGATGCAAAAATTACTTCATTTATATTTTTTAACTTAAAGTTACAAACTGCAATTTAAAAATAGGTTTTCCCATTATTTTCCAGTCACCTTAAAAATCGAATCCCTGCCCCTTTGAGTAATTTGAATGCGCACGAGGGTAATAAATTTTTCAATTTGCACCTTCCGGGAGCCAAAGTATGAGTCAGGAAGGGAGAAATTGTTACACGCATCCAATATATTTATTGCTAAACTTTGTCGCAAACCGCTTCAAAATTCATAATCAATGAACACGGCATGTCCTCTGTGTTTTGATAAGCTAAACAGTGGTATTTGAATGGTCGACTACAAACGTTTAGAAAAAATAGACAAAGAGCTTGCGATGAAAAAACACATGGAACAGAACGACCCGAGGTTAAAGGTGTTTCTATTCCCCTTGGAGCAATAAAAGACTATTTTTATTCCAATTACACCCCCTTATTGTACAAGACTCACCAGGATCCTTTCGAATTTGCGACCTGTGGCTTACATATTGAATCCTCTCGTCGTCTGAACAAAACGTAGAACTTCGGGGATCCAGAACCTCTTGGCAGAAATCAGTTGATAGATAAACTCCACTGTCGATGCTATCCTCGTAAATTGGCACAGATATTTGTTTCCAAATGCTGTTCCTGCGACATTCCTTTGGTGAATAACTTGAGGCTGATGACAAACTTTGCGCATCACTGCATTGCATTCGCTTGTCACCCTTGTAGCCCGTAGGCCTTCTGTTTTTTGAAGGAAGCCCCGAACCTTCCTCCCCGCTTGACAACGAAACATAGTATCTTTCATTCTGGTATTTCTTAGTAACTGGATGAAAGCTTGCATCGGATAGTTTTTTTTCAAATATAGAGAAATTTTGACGAGTACGCCTAAGATTCTGGCAATGCTGTGATAAATCCCTTTCGTGATTGTCAACCAACAAGCACGCTTCCAAAATATTCTTGCCCACAGATTCACGAAGTTTTTTTAATTCTGAAATGTCTTGCAGGCTCTTGGCATGACAAAGCTTGAGAGCTGTATAACTAACATTCCTTTTCTCTTCTTCCATTGCACTTACCACTGTTCTCAATGTCTGGTAATGTTGTGATTTCGATTTTCACGCTCTTTTTCAAACCACAATGTTATTGTTATTCTGCGGGCAACCCGCGTTTGAATTGTTCAAAGAGTGGCGCCTCCAGAATTTGACCACAAAGTTTTGTTTTAAACTGAGATTAAATTGATTTTCTGTGAGAAAATTGTATTATTGAGTGTCAACAAACTGTTATTCTTTAGAAACTGCTTACGTACAGACCTCAACTAAACAGGGGCGGTGCAGTGCTAGAAAAATTTCTAATGGATGTGTCCAGTGCCAGGTTGCCGAGTAGGATATTTTTGAATCTATAACAAACAAAGCATACACCAAGGTTGAAATTGAAGGGACTCTCTCCCCCATTTATTAATTTCTGAAAATCTATCTTCGTCTCCAATGACGTCATTTAAGGTTCAATGTTGTTGTCTTTGTGATTACTGAAGTGAATAAATTTCTCAATTTCAGTGTAAATAACAATTTTAATTGTTTTGGTGGTTGACCTCGGGGCGACCCGTGGCTTAAAACCCCCTCAGTTCATTCCCAACCTTAGAAACTTTCCCTGATAAAATGCCCTTTACAACATTACAAAACTTGCTGCTAAACAAGCTCATATTGGCAGGTGAGTCATGAAAAGGCGGTTTCGATTTGCTTCGATAATTACATCATAAATAATTTAGCTGGATATGCATTGATTAAATTTTACTAAACTGAAAGTTGACTCACAACTAAAAAAATATCCAAAACAAATGTAGCTTGGTCAGGCACGAAATTATGAAACATCAAAGACGGGATTGAAAATTTATCCGAAATCGCCGAGGTTTAGCTTTGCTAAGGAAAGCAACCAAAAATATAGTCTGCAATACGAAGCAAAATTGATAAATAAGAAAACTTTACAAATGGATATGTTTTTGTAAACATGGCGTTTAGACCCTTTCTTTCTTTTACTTTTCAATTAAAAACGGAAGGCAAATTCAATACATTTCCATTTCATTGAATTATATTGATACACAATTATCCTTCAGCTTCTTCCAATCTAATACATTCTTCTAATCTTTCAAATCTAATTCGTAAAAAATGATAAATTTCGTGTCTAGAACTCTGACTGCCTTATGTTGGGTAGTTTGCTGAGCATCCTTGTAAGGATACACGGAAGGTCCTGCGTCTTTAGTTTCCAACATTTACGACAATTGTAAAAATTAAGTCCAGTTATAATGACTGAAAGATTGCCAGAAAACGATGATAATAAAACAAACAGTTACATTTTAGACTGTGATGATTCGTGAATGAATAAATGAAATACAGCGTTTCGTTGTGATAATGCGTTTGTTCGTGATGATTTCAGGCGACAACACTTTTCATCAACTTTAAAGATAATACCCTATACAGAAAAGTAAGAAGGCCCTTACGTAGGCGCTTATACAAAGGGTGACCAACTAAACAAATTCAACAGCTTATACAGGAGAGCATTCGGCGTTATTTTAAGATGTAGGGTTTTAAGGTTTTAAGCGTCCTTGTCCTGTATTTTCCTGTCACAAAAGCGGTATCGTAGAGATAAAGCTTGCTAGTATCAAAATAAAATGCTTATCGGCCTTGATCATTTTTTATGAAATAATCTTCCCTTTAGGAATTAAATTCCAACAGATGCTTCTAATGCGCTTTAGAACTTATCTTCTTTTGCTGGAAGTTGTGAGGAGTGAACAGTTCGGCACTCGTTTGGTAACACAAGAAGACAAAATCTCGTAGATGATCCCTACGGCTATGACTTTTAAATTCAGAAAGGTTTGTTATGTGGCCAAACCATGTGAAGCTTTCCACAATGCAAAAATTTGACGCTCATCCGCCCCACCTCTTCTCCCCCACCCCTATGACTTTCATCCACAAAGAACATGCTTACACTTTTGAACCACTCACCTCTCCCGAATGTTGATCAAAAAAGGCCTATACTTATTCTTACCATTACTTGGCCGGACCCGGCGCAAGACTCGGAGAAAGACCCTGATCCAGATCAAGAGCCAGACCCGGAGCCAGCATTGTCCATGACTACAAGTCTGTTCCACAAGGTGATGTACGAATGAACCACCAAATCATTGACTACACGGCAAGCAACTGCCTGCTTTGCCGAAACCCGGAGCCAGATCCGGAGCCAGACCGGGAGCCAGATCCGGAGCCAGACCCGGAGCCAGATCCGGAGCCAGACCCGGAGCCACACCCGGAGCCAGATCCGGAGCCAGACCCGGAGCCAGATCCGGAGCCAGATCCGGAGCCAGACCCGGAGCCAGATCCGGAGCCAGATCCGGAGCCAGACCCGGAGCTGTCCAATCATATTATTCGAACATAAAAGTCGAAGCTACTGCTGATCTTCCAAGGCATCATGTTTGATGTTTGATGTTTGATGTTCTCGTCCCAACAAATGATATTTTAGTTCTTTTTTAAATTGGCTTAAGGTAAGGAGTTTCCCAGTGTTCATAAGGATTCTTCTCCAAGCACAGGTGCTCAATTTAAAATATTTTTTTAAAGGATGAGATGTCAAGACATGTTGGACTAACTCCGATACAAACTGGACCGACTCTTCAAAATCAATCTAAGCAGATAAACAAAATGATAATGGGTGCAGAAAACGTTTGTTCAATAAACCTCCACGCTGTGGTAAAATGGGGGAATTTATGTCGGAAATCTTTGGAGCGTGGTGGTCATTTGGTACTCTAGAGGGGAATGTCATGACACCAGATGCAACATTTACCATTTTCGCTTAACTTGTTTCTTGGGAGCGATTAAAGAAATTCTAATCCTACATGGAACAAAACAAAATATTATTTTAAAGTCTTTTTCTCGGAAAGAGAATACTTAGGGTCACACTAACAGACATGTCCCCAAGACCCACTGTACTAGAGGTATCCAGGGGGATACTCCCATGGAAAACTTTGAATCTAAGGCAGAAACCAACATTTGTGACATTCCTCCAGAAGGTTAAACTAGATAGATGACTATAAATACTACACATGTTTCTAACCACACTGCATCTGTCGATCGATATTAAGCTATTAATGTTCAATATTTTATTGATCAATGATCTTTCTGCTTAACTTTTCTAATGATGAAAATGGCTCTTTTTTAAGGTTCTGTAAATAATCTATTTTGTGCTTTAGAATTTGCATAACGCAAATGATAAAAACTTTTCAGGTACTGAACAGCTGGAAAAGAGGAAAAATATTTTTCGGGATATTAGAAGCAAAAAAGGTATAAATAGAAGTGGACCTAAGAAAGATCCTTGCGGGATTCTTGAAGTAACTTCTCGATACTTTCCAGGATAGGATACAAACCAACATTCAATAGGGCTTTCGAATTGACTTTACAGAGAGTTGAATAAATTGTTATTAACGAATTTTTGGATATGAGGGAGTCGTATAGGTTTGGGTAACTCTCTCAAGAGTCTTTGCAAAAGTAGAGACTGATTTTTTCGGCGAAATTCTGATGAGTATCAACTAATTTATTTTACATGGCCTAATGCTTTATTTCATATCGATATCCTAATGTTATTCAAAAACATCTCACAAAATGCACAGGGTATTTGAAAAAATATTTCGTATCTATAGGTTTTTGAGAGGGGCCGCGGCCCTCCAGGTCATGTTTACGAAGTAAAACGAAACAACTTTATTTCTTTCATTGTTTCTATCTGGGCCACATACTAGAACCAATTATACTGCGGCAAAATTTCAGTATCAACACACTACTGCATTTAAGTTTGACAGTTGTAGGGTTATACCCCCGTTACTGTACAATTGCTTGTTAGACTATATTCGCTTATATTCCGCTGTGCTGTATGTTTTGTTATTCTGTAATAGATCTTTCTGAGAGTAAGCCACATGAAGTATTCTCTTACGAGCCTCGACTACGGCTACACAGTAAAAATTTAATTTGAATCTAAATTCAAATGGTTAGGCAAAGATGTTGTAAAGTAAGGTTTGCGTCATATGGTACTGCGCAGCAGCGTGCGCAGAGAATTACAACCCAGCACGTCAGCAATAAATCGGATTATATTGGAGTAGTGAGTAGAGAGATTGGAACACGCGGTGATGTAAAAGTGATTTTGGTTATGAATATATATTAAAATTTTGTTGACATAAAAGGAGGTTGTCTCTCTGAATTCTGCATAGCAAGGTCCACGGTTAATAACAAATCCAAGTTAATAACAAAGGAAGCGTGAAATAGTTATCGTTCTAATCGTGTGGTCAGACTCGTGGTTTAAAGATTGTGCTTCAGCTATACGTACATCGCACTTTATGACGTCTGTGTCATACAACCAAGATAAGATCATTCTTATTTGTAAAGTGGTGAAAGAGAAGCTGCAGAAAACATAATAAAAGACTATGAAAGCCCGTAAGAACCCACAACAGAGCCCATATGACCATGCGGTCGAGAACGACGAAGAAAACTGATTCTAAGCTTGTTTTAGTGCCTTTCTGAAAAAGCTGTTGCGTATGTCAGGGGCAAAACAAAAGATCGCTAGAACCGAATTAAAGAGGCTTGACTTGTGGTCTATTTCTTAATTCTCCACGCTTTTGGCTAAAGCCCCCAGTCCCCCTGCTCCACAGTGCCTGTGAACGGAGAACCAGCGGCGTAGCTCTACCATACAGACTCGGGGGTAGGAGGGTCATCAGGAGTACAATAAACCAACGAAGACATGGATGCAGAAAAATTGAAGTGCTCTTGCACCTGCCAATGGGCGATTTACCGACTTACTTACACATAAAGGAATCGAGCAGTGACAAATCTCCCTACACTCACCGCTAGCTACGCCTCTGTGGAGAACTGCGGACATTTCCAGCAATATGATGAACAAAATTTCAGGAGCTTTTCCTTTACTGGAGGAAGCCAAAAAACCTCATAAAAGAAAGCTAAAAGAAAAGATAGCGATTCTGCCGAATATGAAACACGAATAAATAAAAAAATAACAAATTAACTGGTTTTCTGGACAAATGGCCGCTCATAATTAGGTTTACTTGGTTTTACCATGTCTTACGCGCTAATTGTAACAAATCGTTGTCGCAATCTTTGATTGTTGATGAACACTTTAAAGCAAGGGAGGGGAGGGGCTAGGGGGCTTGAGTCCTCCCACAATTTTTTTAAGATACACTAATTTGCAAAAGGTAAATACGAGAACCGTTATGTTCTATATAATAGCGAGGATCAAAGCCCCCCCTACATTTACTTTATCTTGGCCCTTCCCTGAAAGTTATGTTCACGTGGAAAAAATTTATTGAAAACCATATTGACGTTCTTCAAAAAACGAGTAAATTTAAAGCGTAAAACGTAAACACTGCAGCATATCGCACATAATACATTGAATAGAGAGGTTAAAATTATAGATACTGAGGATGAAAATAAAAGAAGAAAACAGTCTTTCTGAGAAGAATAAATTAGGAAATATAAAACAATCGCATTTGCAGATTGCGCAAAATGTTCAAAAAGAATTTTCGGGTTTTCTTTAATAATTTTAATCTAACCATAAATAATCTAAAAAAACATCATGCTCCCTGACTTTGCACGGGAGTCTAATTGTTTGGTTTGGTAAAACCAATACCATTTAAACTGAGATTAATAAATATATTTAAAAACCTGAAGGATCAATTGATGAATACATGTACTCTCCAATCAATATTTAAGAACTAGAAAGAAAGGAATATACGGTGGATCATTCAAAAGTGTTTGATTGCATACCCCCGAATAGTTAATTGTGAAATCAGCTTTTGGACTGTGCGTTACTTCGTTGTCTCGATAGCGAACATAGAATATAGGTTTAATCTGCATATGATGGGAGACTTTTCTAGGATTTCCTCAAGGATCTGTTCACAGATCTTTTATATTGAATATATACAAGTTTACAAAGGGCAAAGCCCAATAATTCTTGATTTGAGAGAAAACAATTACGAGCAATAAGTAAATTATAGAAAACCTAAGGGCCTTTGCCTTACAATTCTAATGCTACGCATGGTTATAATATATTTGCTTATTACTATTTAAATCGCTTGTCTAATCAAGACGGGTTTTTAAAGGTTCGTGAAACACTAGAAAATGTGAACTTTTAATTTTCAGAACATACAAGATTTTATTAAAATCAATATTGGACAGGGGCCTCCCCAAAGATTAGGTACTGTGGGTAACAAAAGTGAAATAAATGTAAATTTAAAAAAAATTCTCAAATTTATGACAAAATAAAGCCATCAGATTCATGTCCATATTTCAAACTTGACCAGACTTGAATGATGTTTACAAAACAACAAAGACTCAACTTAGGACGATTTTCACTGAATACTATCGCGTAGTGAACAATGACCCTACCTGACTTGCCTTGTGTAGATTAATAATAAAGGAGTAAATCCCGTTGTTCGAAGATGGGGCAAGGGTCGTTAAGTCCTGCATAATTTAATACCAGGCCTACTGCATAATTTACTTAATACATAAATTAATCTGCTACTACTTATTAACATGGATCCGAACAAACTGGGACAGTTTAGTTGATGCCCATCAATGGTACAGTAAAAAAGTCGTAAAAATAGTTAAATACGAATCTTCATTGAAAAAAGCTATTGGAGCATCTGTTAACCAATGCATTTACAGCCCCCCGGAAAGCTGTTTGAAAACAAGATGCCTGGTACACATCTCGTGCTCGAGAATAGTAAAATATTTTGCTCAAAATGTGTGGTAAACATTACACCACAGTACTATAGTAAAAGAAACAAGTAAAACTCGTGATAATAACAGTGCACTGTTAAGTCTTGGCTTTATCTGTTAAGTCTTGGCTTGGCTTGGTTTTGGCTTTATCTATTCCAGTCTTTTCTTTAATATATTCATTTCCTTTATCAATAAGCTGTACCTATCATAAAGCCTCTTTTAAAAATCATTTATAAAGATTATATTCCAATTGTATCTTCCCCAACTAGGTGGAATATTTTATACAAGCAGGTGCCTAACGAAATAAAGGGGGAAATTTAAAGAAGAAAATTTTATCAAAATATTTATCATTCCACTGTTCTCTTCCGCTATATGACTCAACATGTATCTCGTTGAAGGGCTGCTGCCAGAAAATCAAAGATCGTACAGTGCAGATCATAAAACACGAGACTGAAATACAACCTATATATTTGATACATCAAAAAACATTTGAGATCCAAAAATACCTAGAGACGACACCTCAATAGTTTTTGAGCTCATGGCCCGACCGATCACGTCCTAAACACATAAAAGTACGTACCTGGGCACTTTGGTATTGTATATTTCTCGCGGATATCCATCTTAGATTTCTCACAAGAGATTCTTAACAAATCAAAATTTTTAAAAGAAAACATTACTCGCTGTTATTAGTAATGTTCTGTCATCAAGAATAACACTGAATTCTGAAAGCCCCCTAAAATGTGGCCGTCAATATTACGAAAAGGGGATTGTCTTTTAGGTGCCCATATAGGAAGAATCGAAGGAAAACGGAGCAGGGGCAGACAACGGATGACCTATTTGAGAAGTGTAAGCAAATGGATGGTAGATCAACTACCAGAAAGAGAGAGGAGGGGAGAGAGAGAAAGAGAGAGAGAGAGAGATAGGTAAAGCATTAACCACTCAAGGAGTACGAACTGACTAAGCACAGAAACAGACAATGACTGCATCTTGTGTATTGTTCGTCTCTCGTATATTGCTTTAGAGTTTCAAAGCGACGATGCCATAAATCTGTTTTAAGAATTTTTCAAGAGAACAACTTAAAGGCCCTTGCGCAACCGGCATGCTTAGCGGCAGCTATCTTGAGAAATTGATTGTGTTTTGAATTTTCATGCAGTACGACATTAGGCCGGTTTTGAAAATATTGTCGCAAAGCATGCTGGTTGCGCAAGAGCATTTAATCATTATAAAACAATTCAAAAAAAGCTTTGTATAAGGTGGTTGGATCGCACCTTGCATTTGCTAGAAGGTTGGATAATTTTGAACAGACCATAAACATGTATCTAAAACGTAAATGTGTTTAAAATTGGCTGAGATATGGTGGCTACATGAGCACAGGCTCATGAACCAGGCCGCTTGCTATGTCTCAGTTAATTGCACCAGCTTTAATTGGTTTTGAATTTGTAGAGGTATTTCATGGCATTCTCTCGTATCAGGTGGTCAGAGTAAAAAACTCTGTCCACAAATTTTTTCTGTATGACGTTGCTCCATTATGGAGCTCTATTGCCCAACACGCTACTATGTCAGAACGTCAGTGTAAGTTGGTCAGTGTAAGCGGGGGAAGAATTTACTTACTTTTTACACCGACAAAGCCCACCAACCGGGAACGACGTTTACATCACACCCATTACCTTTGAAATGAAAAGCTGCATTATGGATCCCTTGAAGATATTGCTCTACCAATGAGAAATTTCGCTCACGGAACTTTACCTTCTAACATTGCTCTACCCATGAGCACTTTCGCTCATAGTACTTTAACTTTAAACATTGCCCTACTCACAGCAGAGTATCCATTTTGTTACGGAAGTAAGTTTATCTATCAAAACAAGATTATTGCAACATGACAAAGTTAAATGGCGACTGCTCAAAGTTTCAAAGCGACCTACTTAAATACTTCGAGGTTTGATTGGCATTATATAAATTGGGAGAATATAGTGGTACAACACTCCTCATTTGTTTATCTTCAAAGCTATAAATAAGCAATCTATTTATTGGTATCAATTGACAGCTTCTCACACTATATAGTTGCAAAGACTACCCAACAAGAAGGAAACACCTGAAAAACTCTTTCAACCATACTGTAATCAAATCGATTCGATAAACAATAGTCATGCGAAACAATATTATATTGTTTCGATGAAAAGACAAGGGTATTTTTATCTAAACACAATACCGGTCTACTTGACAGGAACCTAACTTTATAAAACTATTTGCAATAATTTCAATTGAAACATTTACTCTAAACATATTAGCTTTCTAACGACAAATTTGAGCTTTCGGAATTGAAAAGATCTCTGGGGACTAGCGTGCAAATGAACACAAGACCAATGAATGGACTTTTAGGACACAAAAAAATATGTTTCTAGTAGGCCGTCATTTCATTAAAAGTCGTTTCGTTGTTGTTGTTTGTCTTGTTTAGTCTTGTGTAAAGGGCAGTCACGAAAAAAATAGGTTTCTTTTCTGGCCTGAGCTCCAGAGAACAGCTGTCCTGTCTGCGCTTGAACTTAAGAACGCATACCTATTTGGATGCCATCGGCATTGTATTACTTTATCCTTGTGGCAAGCAACCTTGTAATGCCGAGGCACGATCGACTCTAAATCACCTTCAGTGTGTAATATAGAAACATCTGTATCGTACGAGCCTGTGAGTAAGTACTTGGAGTCGGGTGAAAATCGAACGCTCCTGCAATCTTCTTGATGCAGTCTAAAAGACTGTAATGTCCGTCCCGCGGATATATCGTAAAGGAGGATGCAACCATCTTCTTGCCCTGCGAAATAAAAAGGAACACAAATGATACAAGCAGCATGAGGACATCAGAGGGAAATTTTTCCCTGGTGATTTACGGAAAGCCATCTGAAAGAAAACCGTTAATTCTGTGAAAAGCACCGGGCCCCGGTCAAGACGACTTTCCATCTCAATACACTCTCTTCTTTATAAAGTATCAAAACAGTTTGTAATCGGGGAATATTTCTCTCAAAGTTGCTTTGTGGTGGCTTCGTTCTTTATTGAACTCCTATAAGTTTCTTGTTTATTGGACATTTCGTTCTTTCGTTCTTTATTGAACTCCAAACCCAAATTGTCATAAGGAAGAAGTGTCGAAAACATGACAGTCACAAATATTGAAGATTGTGAAGAAGGTAAAAACAAAACAACAAGAAAACAAAAGGCATTCGAGAAAAATTAACAAAGCTTAAGGACCTTTTCTGGGAAAAGAGTTAGCTTTAACCCGAGAATCTGTAGAGTGGTACCTTTTGGCTGGTATAAACTAGGATTCTTGTGGCGGCCTAAATTTTCTGAAGAAGTTGTTAGTGCAGAATGGCAAGTCCTTACCTGATGCTAGGTATGATCCGTTACAGCTTAGTGCCACGGATGCCGGGCTACTGTCTCCAACCAAAATAACATCGATACATCTGTGTGATCTGAGGTCCCATAACCTAAGGGTATTGTCAGTTGAACCAGTGGCAACGATATCACCATCACCTGCAAAAACTGACATCACGTTGCCGGTATGCCCTCGAAGCGAGCCAATAGTCTGACATGTTGCGCAGTCGGTTATTTGCACAGCACCATCGCCTACAAGAGACGATATTCCTGATTCAAAAAGCATTCGAACATCTTATGAACAACAGCTTTGATTAAGTAACAATCGTTAAATGAGAAGCGCAGTCAGCTACTTATAAACTTTTAAAAATTGTAAGTTATATACCTGCTCCACCAGAAATCAGTATGGCTGGCTTGTCAGGTGCAAAGGACAGCTCTCTAACAGTACCATTATGGATATTAAGCTCGCTCTCACTGCCATCCTGGACACAGTTGTCGGGATCAAACCGCAATACTTTGATGCTTTTATCGTTAGAACCAGTAGCAATGATGTCACCCAGTGGATTCCATGTAACACAGTATATTGAACCTTTGTGGTACTTGTTTCTCTTGAAAACGGTGGAAGGTTGGGGAACACCCTCGCTGAAAATCGATCGAGATGATGAAATATGAATGAAGCGAATAACCGCTAAAATTTGTAGAATAGACAACAGTGACGCCTTGTTGTTAGGTTCCAGGTTCAGGCGATCCTGTTTTACAATTAGAATACTGACAAAATCAGCAATAAGGAAAGTGGCTTTATGGACTGTTAGCTGCAAGATCTGATTAACAGTTTTCCAATTGATCTAATCTACATGCCATAGATCCAACAAGGAGGGCTCAGTAGTGGTTAGGGGGGGGGGGGTGGGGACAGATTTCAAATCCAAGGACATGTAGTTCAAATCCCTGAAATGACGAAAATTTCACTTAGAGTAAGGAGAGTTGCCAGCACTCTTTAATTCAATGCACAGGAAGGAATCACGAGGTTTAATCACAAAGAGAGAAAGGACCAAAATACTGTTCGATAAGCACTGCTCTTAGTGCCCTGAAAGCTACCTCCTGATGCTAGGTAGCACCAAATCAAAAAAGAAATCCACATTGCATTGAATGCGTAACATCGCACGAATCACAAAAACACTACCTTATTTCTTATCGGTTACATAGGAAGTCAAAGTAACACTGTGATCCATAACACTACACAATTGGCACCAGTATAAACGCTATTATGCTGTCCTTTCATTATAATTTTTTAGCCCTAGTTAACTTATCTGCAATAATCTAAGACCTTTTTAAATGATACCAAATGTTAATTGATACCAAAATATTTTTCTATGTTCTTCCGATAGCGATCACCGTTTTTAATCGAACGCCCAAATGAATATCTTCCAAAATCTCAAAGGAAAAACATATTTTGGACAAAACTCTATTCCAGTCTATAAAACATTTACTGAGCAAGAAAAACTTGATTTTCTTTCCAACTACAAAATTCAAACATGTTAGTTACTGCTTTACTATGTTTTTTCGATATATTTTTTTCTTGGATGCCTAGTTGAATAAATTTTTTTAGCATTTAAAATCACTTCTCGTGACTCGTTGTCTCTTATCCGTGAAGGAAGTAGCTTTCTACGTCACGACATTAAAGTAATTATCGTGCAGAACGGAGAAGCTTCTCACCTTTCGTTAGAAATAACCGGTTGGAAGGTTTTAGCTGTGCATATTCTAAGAATCTTTGAATTTGACCCAACTGCAAAAAGTTTGCCATCTGGATGAAAACAGACAGCTCTGATGGCCTGTGCATCTTCTAAAACGGAAACTGGTGAAAACTGGAGTGTTGTATTAGATTCCCTAAGTTCCACATCTTCTTTATTGCATGTCGTCTGCGCGCTTTCTTCCTGGTCTACCGTGTCGCATTTTTGGTTATTTGCTGTAGCGTTCTTTATCTCTGAGGGTGTAATTGAGATAGAACTAAGATAGGACACAATATAAAAAATATTCGTATAGAAATAGCTTTTATTAAAAAAAAATGCTTTGATTTAGCACGAGAAACGACTTTTTTACCAGTCAAATTGTAGTAACAAAAATCAGGCGACAAGAGATATTACCTTAATAGCACATCCCGGTCTTTCAAGCAAACACTATAACCTAAGTGAAACTATAAACTAAACTAGATTTACATCAAACCATACCTATTAACACATATTTAGACAATGACGACAAGGATATATAAATATATGACCAACTGTAGTCACAGAATACAGTTTGGCCTTGATAGAATAAGTGATAAAAATTTTCAGGGAAAGCTAAAACCTGGACTCTAGAACATCTTCAGGTGAATTTCGCATTGATGCTGTACCGAAAAAGAGGCAATGTGCAATGTCATTGACTCGAAGCATCATGACTGCCCTGGATTATCACTGCAAATTTTGTTTTTCCAAAATATTTTTTCGATCTTGACCAATAGCTCATCCTTACTTTTTTTTAAGATTTATTATTCCAAAGCTTTCATAATCCTATTACAAATATGTTCGATTCCTTTTTGCATTAAGTCGCATAAGACTGAATAACACATACCTTCTCTACTTTTTAGCAATTCTGTTACTAAAACCTTTGTCCCATCACGCATCTTGATTTTGGGACCTGGCCCCTTGTTAGGGGGTACAATTTCGGTTTGCTTCATAAGTGGCTTTGTTTCCTGACCCTTTGATTCCAATGCCTTCGCAGTATTATCGCCTGATTAAGATTAAAGTGACGTTTATGCAAACACATAAAGGACTACTTAAAAACTTTAAACTGATAGGTTGTCTCTCAAAAAAAACAGTTAAGGTACTTCAACATTAAATCTATCATGATCAATGACTAACTTTTGCAAAAAATGCAAGATATTAAGAAGTGAACCACCACTAAAGCCCTTTTTGTATTCGGTGTTAGTCCCCGCACCTTTTTAGACCCCCCCCCTTTTCTCAACACTCCGCGGTGCCTGCAGGCTCCCACAAAATCTTTCATTACTGAAAATATGGAATGTACGGTTTGAAAATCGTGGGCTACCAGCGCTAGATCGTTTAAAAAAAACACTTAAGATACACTTTAGGGGCTACACTCTCAAATAAAACTCCCTGGAAGATCTGCTAAAAATTGGCGGTTATCAATCTTAAAACGGTATGTAGTCATTATAGATATCTTAGTTTGCAAATAGCTTTATTTGTGCATAAAAATACTAAATAAAAGGATGAATGATACTGTCAACTTTTAAGGCCTATACTTTCTATATATTCAACAGGAACTTTCTATGGTACACAATGGGAGGCCTTTCAGCAAAATTCAAATTGCTTAACAAGAATGAGCTAAAAGGTATTTGAAGTTTATCTTACCTTCAATTCAATTCAATTCAATTCAATTCAATTCAATTCAGGTATCAGTAATGATGATAAAAATACGTATTATGAGCAACCCAGATGAAGCAGGGCTTACCTAGTTTAGCCCACGTAATAAAGGTTTTAAATGTTATTCAACTAGACATCCAAGAAAAAAATATATCGAAAAAATATAGTAAAGCAGTAACTAAAATGTTAGAATTTTGTAGTTGGAAAGAAAATCAAGTTTTTCTTGCTTAGTAAATGTTTTATAGACTGGAATATATTTAAAACGGTTAAGTTTTATTCAACATTCGTGCTCCAGTTATTTGCAAAGTATAGCTTCGCCACTTTTTATTGAATTGGACTATTTTGTAGTTTAGCTTTTGTTTTGCCTCATATTTATATGATTCCTTGTCGGTGATGAAGTTATTTTGGAACGTTTTAGGCAGTCTTTCCTCTTAAATGTTTATAATAGTGATAACATTGAAGGATTATCAACATCCACAAAACCCACAAGCTCTAATAAATCCGGTAAATCATAAAATAAATGCTCTGGTAACTTATTCAAAATTTTGACATTAATCCCAGGGTACTTAATCCCGGGGCGATTATTCAAAATTTTGACATTAATTCCAGGGCACTTATTCAAAATTTTGACGTTAATCCCGGGGCGATTATTCAAAATTTTGACATTGACCCCGGAGAACTTATTAAAAATTTTGACATTAATTCCAGGGCACTTATTCAAAATTTTGACGTTAATTCCGGGGCGATTATTCAAAATTTTGACATTGATCCCAGGACACTTATTCAAAATCTCTTGCGCATCAGACTTCGTCATTATTGCGCATGCTCTTAGATTGTAAGAACAGGGATGTGATGATCAGAGAGTTTTGACCTCGTCGTAATCTCCCCCCTCCCCCTAACAAAAATTGGTTGATAAGATATATGAACTAATGTGTAATTATACCATCTGTTTTTGACTTCGTGTTTCCGGGGGTCTTTGATATAACACTCTTCTGATCACTGCGCTTCGTTTGTAAGGCCTCTATGGGTTCTGCTGCGGGCTGTGGCTGGTTTGCTAAGGTTCTCCTTACACCGTTTATCATCGGCCCCTTTCTTGAAAAGTCGCCATCTCCTGGAGCATTTTCTTTTCCCTATAAAGAGCAACAACAACACTAACATAATACACAAGATTACAAAACAAGCCATGATCAATAGAATGGCTATGAATTGTTTCTGATGACTTTGATGAAAAAGTAGCAATATCTGAAGATTAGCGAGAGTTTGGAGCTGAGAACCTGTTTAGAAGAACGGAATAAATTTAATCGCCCAGTGAAAGACGAGAGCCTCGAGCAATGGCAACGGCACTGGAGTTTGATTTCTGTTTTTGCACGGACATCAATCATTACAATCAATCAATCAGTCAGTCAGTCAATCATTCAATCAATCATCAATCAAAATGTGGTCATCATGTTTGAATATAGGCATTTTTACGGCATTTTTACATCATGCGTCTTTTAGGTAAACCAGCTCATTTTCAAAAAAAAGTTTACCTATTGCAGGTAATCGTAAGCAAACGGTATTTTGCAGGTTTCGTTTTTGAGATTCCATTAAAAAACAAACGGCTTAGGTCGTTATTTGAATGAAGTGACCCACTGTTCCGGAAAGTTAAAACACTTAAGCTACCGAGTACAGACATTCGTGGTATAGGAACACCTCTTATAGAAACTATTAATAAAATATTTTTGATATTGAGCCTACGTGTATTCCTAAGTTATTCGCAATTTACACCATTGCATATGACATAAAGGGTTTCTTTTTGCATAAATTTGACATTTGGCTCAGAATTCAAGTAACGTCATTTAATAGTTAAGAAAGCTATGTGAAGTTTAAAACCTATGCGGAAAACTCAGATAAACAAAAATTGCACTCTTAGCGAACATTAAATGGGGATACTATGCTTAATTTATTCTTAATTTAACCTCAATGTTAAGCAGTTTTGAGCCTCATTATTCTTAGAAACTATATTCTTACAAAAAAGTGTCTATTTTTTCAGTTTGAGCAGAACAAAAAGTTTAATATACTGAAAAGGCGAGTAGCGACCTTAAGATTTCTCGGATTGTTTCTCGCTTTCAGGGCCGGAATAAAGTGGTTCCTATTGGCGCATTAGGCCCACTCCCGAAATCAGGGGAAATAGAGCTATAGAGTCCAGCGGCCAACTCTCGTCTATCTAATTCCACTTTCCCCAAAACAAACCTTATAGTATATAACAAAAAACTTGTGACAGATGCCAAACACATTACTGAAAAACAGTACATCTGATTCAGCATTCACTAATAAAAATATACGCCCAAAAATGACCTATCCCTACTTTCATACCAGTTTCCCTAGTGAATGAGAACAGAAAAGCAAGGAGGCTTTTGGAGATAAACTACGTATATTGCCAATACGCCTATACATTAATGCCTATATAGGATTAACAGATATTGCAAAGCAAGTTGGGATATCTAATAGAATTGATTTACTAGAAGCAGTACTACTTCTCTCGGGTGCTTGTTGAAGCTATAAATTATGCCGTTCTAGCTAAATGATATGGTGGGATTGAAATTTGGCTGCAGATATATGGACATTGTTGCAAAAATGATTCGCTAAGACCCCGGAGATATCAAATGAATGCACTGGCCTCGAGTCAACAGCTCAATCTATGAGCAGTAAAGAGCTAGAAAAGATAACATTGTGCTAGGCGTTCAAAGATTAAAATGAAATTTTTGTTTATAGCAGCAATCATGATTGCATTTCAAGATATGACCGCAAAATACTGCAGAAAAACAAAGCCTAAAGAACAAGCATTTTAGAGACTTAATGCACATGTATACGGTTTAGTTTTTTGAAATCTAAAGCTATTTGTACGGACAATACCACTTTTTATGATGAAAACATCGAAATTGAGCTAGATGAGGAAGTTAACAAAAAAAATTTTAGCACCTATTTCCAGCTGCGAATTCGCGGCTAGCATTTTGTTGGGTATAGCTACTTGTCTTCTAAGCTAAACTACTCACAGCCAATGCACTAAGCCATTGTGGAGTTTGTCGAGCAAGGCTTATGGCCTAAGCAAAGGTGTAAACAGATGCAGTCAAGTGGTCAAACCTGATGACTTTTGGCAACTCTATGGAGCATGAGGTGAAGCCTTGAGAACCAGCAAGCCGGCTACCACAACATCAATGTCCTTCCACGGTGTTAATGCAAAGCAATGAAGATAAGTCCAGGGCATATGCTTGTCAGGTCATTGGCCTAATTCAAGGATTTCGTGCAGTTATAGGGAACTGAGGTTAGCTGCACGAGTTTTCGGGTATGCTTTGAGCACGAAGCATGAGGTAATGTTCAAAGCTGCGAAGAGTACCTGTCATGCACAGAGCCGGATTTACTTCGACAAACAAAGAAAACAAAGCCTGTCCTTGGACAGCCATTCGTGATCGCAACGCATCAGCAGTTCGACATTCAGCCAATTGACAAGGCGCAATAGGACCATTGACCACAAGACTGTAAATCTTTTAATCGCGCAGTAGATGAGATATGTTGATGATTTGTTCACTGGGTTCCATAAACAGAACGCAAAACTCTTTTGTAAACACAGGCTAGTAGATGTACATATAATTTGGAAACAATCTTTATAAAAGACAGATGCTTTTTGATTTAGCAAGAGCGTCTGATTATAGCCAAACACCTCTCTTTTTGTTAGTATGGTAATAATCTTAAAAATAAAAACATCAAACTCTAAGCTAAATTCAAAGTTGAAAAACGAAAAAATGGTTGATTTAGTTCTTACCGTCCTATATACATTGGAAGGTCATAAAGAGCTACACATTAAACTAGAAAACATTGTTTGAGTTTCAAAGCCACGAAAATGCTGCAATTGCAAATTTTTTCAAGAAAACAACTCTTTCTAGGGAACTACCCACGCTTTAACGCGAAGAATAAATTCATTTCTTTTCAACCCTCAGCCTAGAATACACTGCCTTCGAATTGATTTTTAAGACGAGATGTCTGCACTATCTGTGTTGAATTTTTTTGCACTTTATCGTTGGTAATGGCTAATTCAATCAATTCTATTTTCAAATAATGAAATCAAAACGATTTTTAGTATATCTTGTATACGAAATGTGGGTTGCATCAAAATTTCCAAGTAAGGGACTGACACCGCGAGGTTTGATGGTGGGTAATTTTTGACCGCTCGAAACTTGGTAGGGTGGGGATTAAATTCAGTCTTGTACATCAATTGAGTCCCGATTGAACAAACCCCGTTTTTAGAAAAGACATGAGGATTATTTTTTCAGGAGAAAGGGGGCTTACATTTTCTGACGGGAAGGCAATAACCCCCTAACCCTTTTTCGCATAAATACGGATCCTACATCTTCGAGGGGGAGAGGTAACTAGATAAATGGGCATATATTTTCTTGCTGATTAGAAATAGTGCGAATTATCACTTTTAATGCAGACAATCTATTAGGTAATATGCTCAATCTTGTAAATCCTCAGAAAATGACGAGTAAATCCTCACAAAGAAGAACCTTTTTTATTTAGACATATAGCATTCAACAGTGGTTTTAGGAACTGCGGGGCTTGGAGCCGAAAACATTTGCAGGGCCCCTGTTCCCTACAATTTTAATTTTTTCTTAGATGCGGGGCCCCTTCCGGCTACCACAAATGCAGGGCCTGGGGATCGTGGCCCCCTTGGACCCCCCTTAACCTGCAACTGATAGCATGGCACGGCATTATGGACTTCGTATCTCGCATCGCCTCGCGGTGAAAATATTACATCAAATAGTTGCTGTCACAAGTATAGATACGCCATTTTGTTAGATACCCCTTAGCCCATTCATTGTTAGGATTTTCTCTATGTTCCTTGTTGCATATCATTAGCTGTGGCATACCTCTCGTTTGTACGTTATATGTCCCGCGTCATAGCATTGTCTCATGTTAGCAGGGTGACCACTGAACTCCGAAGAGCTGTCGAAAGCTACTACTGCAATTTGATTGATGAAAATTCAAATAGCTCCAAGAAGAATTGGGAAACGATTGACAAAGTTTTAAACAAAGTCAGTGCTCCACAACTCCCAGATCCTTCATGTATGAGGGTCAACTAATTGAAAAGCAGAAGGGGATTGCAGATAGGCCCTAAACTTGCAAAAAAATCATAACTAAAGAATTTGATAACCCACTAAAATACTTCGCTGATGAAGATGCATCCACAGCCCCATATTTTGAATTTCAACCAGACCTTCAGATTTTCAGACCTTCAGATTGAAATAAAAAAAATTGAAATGCAATAAATCTGCGGGTTTTGATAAGATTTTAGTTCAGTTTGTGAAAGACGCAGCAGAAATTTTATGCAAGCCACTAGCTGCTATATTCAACTCCTCATTCAAAAACGGTATTTTTCCAGATACATGGAAAATAGCGAGGGTAACCTTTATTTTCAAGCCTGGTTCTTAAAGTGAAATGGGTAATTATAGGCCTGTATCCGTGCTATCTGTATTCTCGAGGTTACTGGAAAAATTTGGGCACGATCAAGCAGTGCCTCAAAAAATGCACCTCAAACATGTATGCGGACGATACCAGTGTCACCTGTGCTTCCGAAGCTATTTACGATCTCTGTAATGATCTAAAAGCTGAGATCGACAATATTGCGATCAGAATAAGTCAGAATAAGCTTAGTTTGAATGCTGATAAAACAGAATATAATGTTATTGGTCATAAACGACAAACCAACCGTATCCTTGGTCCACTAGAAGTAAATGTAAATGAAGAGCCAATCAAACGAGCTCAAAAGGTGAAATGCCTTGGAATTTCCGTCGACGAAAACCTTATATGGAATGAGCAATATAAAAACCTTAAAGGTAAAATAAAAAATGCTCTCTCGTCCCTGTGGATACTAAAGAACATACTCCTGCAATCGAAACCAGATCAGGTCTATAAGGCACTGCTTGAGAGTAATTTGAGATAAAATGATGAACTATGGGGAAAATTGTCAAACACAAAGCTCGATCATCTTCAGCGTTTAGAAAACAGAGCGCGCACGCTAATAGAAGGCTCAAGATAAAGGACGGGTGGAGCTGCAATTGGCTTTCGGTCTCAAATTTGATGAAATTTGACAGGGCAGTTATGATTTACAAAATAATTAATGGTCTCTGCCCCGACAATCTGAAAGGAAGACTTGTCACTAGATCTCAAATATCTAACTATTCAACAAGAAATTTCTTGCGCTTTCCGTCAATCTGAAAGGAAGACTTGTCACTAGATCCCAAATATCTAACTATTAAACAAGAAATTGCCTTCACCTAGACATCCCAAGGCAAAACCTAGAATTTTCCAAAAACAGTTTTTTCTATTGTGGTGCACAGCCCTTTCCCTTCTACTTAGCCCTTCCTTTTACTTGTTATCGGCTAGTTACCATAATCGTCGTGTATCGCTAATTTTAGACTCCATTTGTACATATATACAAGTAGAAGTTTAAGTTGAGTCAGTTAGATGGAGACACAAGAAACTATTTGAACGAAACTCTGTCACTCGTCGTAAGGCTTTAGGTTAGGTTAGGGCCTAGTATGCTTCGTTTATTTAGTTGTATCAAAGTGTCTGGGCTATAAACACAGTGTATTTCTGGCGTTTTACTCTCTAGGTTTGTGATATTGCGGTGAGCAAATTTATAAGTTATCAATTTATATTGGCACAAAAACAACATCATGAGGTCCAGCAGTCCAGCAGTAAAAAAGGTCTCCCGGCCATACACGCATTTTAAAGAGCCTCTTTTTAGGAAGAAAAATAGCATACATAAAGGCAACATAGCGAAAAGAAAACAGAACACCTTAGTCGCAAGGTTTTCTTCTTTTTATCCACATCAGTTGAACCATAGACTATGGTTGAACCAGAAATTATACCTAATTGTCTTAAGAAGACTATTTTCATCCCACATTGCAAAGCAGTATTTTCAAGTAGTTTCTCAAGGTAGAGGATCGTCAGTACTATGGCTTCTCAATTTTCTGGTCATCATAGACCCCCTTTACACTGTGCCGGACAAATGTCATCCGCATCAAAATTAGTTCAGCCAGGCGTCGCGTTTACACTAGACCCACGCTACCCGCACGAATTCGAAAGCGGCTATCCGAACAAAATTAGTTCATCTAGGAGAGTGGATTAGATTAGTTCGAATAGCTATATGGTACAGTGTAAACGGATAAATTTATCACATCGTATTTTGTTCGAAAGCGATTGGCAATTTCATCCCATTCAGTTTTCACTGTCTCCAAATCAAGACCTTTCGCCATCTTGGCTGCCTTGTTGTCGATAAATACACGTGCTACAAGTACAGTGTCTTTGTCAGTCCACGTAAAATTGGCATCCTTGTCAGCCTTTCGTTACTTTTTCGCTATTTCAGCGTCATTTTGTTTCAAATAATGAATTATTAAAACTAATTTTGCATCATTTGTTTTGACAATATCTTCGGACTTCGTCTGAAAGAGTACCCTGGGTGCCAGAGCCACATCCGCTTCTCCGCTCCTAACTTCTGTTTCGCCGCTCGAAATTCTGTACAGAAATGGCTTCGTTTTGGGCGTTCTGTGCATGATTTAGGTCACGTGACTGCATTTATCTTGCACCATCGAGATGTCCGACACAGTGTAAACGGGGGGTCATATATAGAGATCGGTTTCCTACAGGCGGTTTCTATAAAAAGACATGTTTATTGGTATAAAAAGACGTTTTGAGGTCTTGCAGTAGGTAACTGGTCTCCTGGTGCCAACCTGAGCTGTTAAATGATAACTCATTAATGCGCATTGTGGACAATAATTAGGCCAAAAGGGAACCAAATTTGCAAAATAGTTAGCTATTATTACACCTTCGATTTACTGGAGCAGCTTTGCGAATATGTCAGGTCCCCTTATACCAATGTGTTGAGTATATTCAAAACTATTCGCAATCCCGTCTTTCCGTGCCACCTTGGTGTTTTGAAACAGGTTTGGATAATTTCTATCTATGGCTTCGAAAAAACAAACATCTTAAAACATACTTTAGCTTTTCGACCGACTTATAAATTGATAGATTGATTCAGCACTGATTTAGCAACCTCTACAGTCGGTTTCTCGAGGATCTGATTGGCCTACTTCGATCAACAACTGGGAACATAAAGTTCATAGCTTAGAATTTTTCGATCAATATTCTGATGTTTTATCCTCTAAAGATTGTAAGACGAAAAGCTTCAGTATGTTTTTGAATGTTTTTTAAAGTAAGCTCTTAATTCTGTACCAGCAAAACTTTGGTTCAGATAAAATGGTAGCGTGATTTTCAGAACTTTATGATTCACTAAATTACTAAACTTTACAGCAAAATAGCTAAAAATGGTAATTTCTTCTTTCCTCAATTCATTCAATTTTCACACTTAAAATGCTATTTTGGCTTGGAGTTTTTGGCAGGCAATAGACAAAAGTACTTTTCAAACTCATCTATCAACCCCATTCATCTATCAACCATATTGAAAGAGATACAAACAACATGGTAGTTTCTAATTTCTTACCAAGTGTCACCTGCAAAAAAATCATTTGATGTGCTGATAAAATTGTTTGTTTTGAAACAAGCTCAGCTTAAATGCCATAACTCTTTTGGACTGACAGAAACAGACATAATCCACAAAAGTTTGCAAACCAATGACTTTTAAACATACCTCGAAAGAAACATCTCCTTCCATATGGGCTTCTTTGACAGCTATTTGACCAGCTTCATGCTCATCTCCAGGCATATCTTTCATCAGACGAGATTGATTGGTATCTGTGCGAATGCTCTTTTTTGGTACGGCTTTTGGTGTGTTATGGCCAGTAACTAATGGCTTCACTGGAGATGCCCCAAGTGGGGGTGTCTCTGTTTTGCTGCGTTTCTTTGCCTTTGGTGTACTGCAAAATAACAGAGCTTTGAGAACTAATTTAAAACTAAAGGCTTTAAGAAACTTGAGTTAAACCTTCTGTGATAATATGATCATTCTAAGACAATATAAATGAGTCCTGGAGCCTCGCTAACATTTTGTTAATTTTGAAGAGGTCCCTTGACTTGTTGGCTATTAAGGGTCCGTAGACCCTAGCAACTATATTCAATTTAGAAATTTATTATTGCATTAAGGCCCCCCCCAATAACTGTCAAACTGTAGTATATTTCCTTTATAACAGCGTACTGACTGAGAAGGAATACAATGGGCAGCCCTCCCCCCAATACGAATTTTGCTCCAATGGCACTGAGTATCTCTGCTAATTTAAACGGGTAGCTTGAAATTTGTAATGTACTTAGCTATCTTGGTTATTGCATCTTATAATAACTTTTTACTTGGATAAAAAGATATCAATCAGCTGAACTGTTGATCTCATCTTATCCTCATCTTACACTGGAATTAGAAATTAGTTTCAGAAATGTTTTCACTAAATAGGTAGAAGAGCTTATAAAAACAAACCGCATTTATACCCCCTGGCTGACCACTAAATTTCCAAAAATAAAAGGTTAAATTAATATTATCTGCAAGTGATTATAGATTACTAATGGCTGTAAAGTTTGGTCAAAATATGTATGAAATGCACCACATTCTACCATAACTAAAACAATTTTTGCAACTGAAAACAATCTTTATTGGCAATGCCTTTATTGTCATTACTTTTCTGCTACCTTAATCAGAAAGCTTTAAATCATGAATGACTCAGACTACAAACCTTGTGCTTATTTTTCCAGATCCATCCGAAAGGCTGACAACATACCCAATATTTTTTGGTGTTTTAGATTCAATGGTAGCTGGCTTGATTTTCTCCTCTTCTGGGGACTTGACATTGTTTTGTGAATTACTTTCCACCTTTACAATTAACTGCTTATCATTTCTTGACTGAAGTAGTGGTTTCTGCAAAATATCTTTAGTCTTATATGTTTCATCAGTAACCTCTTCACCTGAAAGTTTTTTCATGGAAGATTCTGGTTTTTCTTCTTTGACAGCAGTATTGTAGTCTGTGACAAAGTCTTTTGCAGCAACATAATGTCGGTGCAAAGACAATTCTTTTTCTTGTAATGGATCTTCTGCTTTGACAACAGGTGGGGCTTCAGGTCCCTTTTCTAAAAGCAAATAAAAACAAATTTGTACATGTATAAAGTTTCTATTGATAGTGTATACAAAAAAAGAAAAAGGTATTGCCAAATCAATTTAGATAATTAGCCAGGCTTTTATTAAAATTGAAAAGTGGGATACTTTTTCAAAATAAAGCCCTTTACACATTTTTAGTCAAATGAAGCCTGTTCTTGCAATGATGCAAAAGAAATTCAGGCCTTGTGCTGTCAAAGAAACACACAAGAAGGCCCTAAGTTATAAGCATCAAAGGTCATAAAGAAAGAGCAAAATGGCATAACTTGCACTCCTTCTTAATATTAAACATTTTGCAATAGCTGCCCCCTTAAAGGCATGAGTCATGGTAAATAGGACTTCTCTTTAGGGGGACATTTGGTTCCAGCACAATCGCTGTAGTTTCATGTAACATCCGCATCTGTTATTGACAACTGTTATTGCATCTGTTATTGCAACAAGAAAATGATGAATCAGCAGATTTTTGTATGTTTGGGTATACCCTCTCTGTTTACCACCACTTAATGCCTTCAAAAGGTCTTCTTCAAGATGTAACAACATTTATAAACTGATTCAAATAAGCTTAGTAATTAATTTTGTTTTATCTATTTTAATTTTGCTCTATAAGGTTGACTTTCTGGTATTCAGCATGGAAGAAAATCGAGTGAAATGAGACAATATTCTTTTATAAAAGCCAACCTCAGAGAATAAAGACTGAAATCCTACAGAAATTCTGCCATATTTACTTTCAAATGTTGGTTTTGCACTCGAATTACTCTATCTTCAAATAATAAATATGAGCTCCTATCAATGGTTTTGCTTGGTTTCAGCATAATAGAGCGTCCAAAAAAGATAACTTTCTGTTCACAAAGGCAAACTTTGTTTGTAAAATACTTTTATTAGGCCTGGCCATAAGACTTTTAGCAGGGGAGTTGTAAACAGCTCTCCTACTAATTTCTAGCTAGCTGTTTGTAGATGAATAAGAAAAGAAAAAAGAAATATTGATTTCAAGGAGAGCAATTTGGTTTTTAGAGAAATTTAGGAGAATAATCAGTAGCTCCCTTCCAGCATTTGAGGAGAGCCTGGAGGGGAGCAAGAGCTAAGGCTCTTCTCAAATGGCCAGGCCTTTTATATATGCAGATATAAATATTGGTCTCTTTACCATCAAAAACTGCATCACTTTTTGTGAGACCTTGACTCATTTGTTCTAGTTGCATCTGCATTTTCTTCTTCCTGTTTTCATATTCCTCAAGTTTCTTCATTACAGATTCTCTTCTTTTCTTCTCTTCCTTTTTGTGGATGTCATCCTCTGTTGATTCTTGAGTCCTTTTAAAAGATTCTTCTTCAACAGCTTTTTCAACTGACAGTGTCCTTTCTTTGCTTAAGATGCTATTTTTCAAAAGATCAGTTTCATTTTTCATCATTGAAATAGCATCAAATTTCTTCCCAAAGGCAGCATCTTGCTCTTGACTACCACCAATTTCTTTATTTTTGTCTCTTTGTGAAAAACAAAACTCTTTACTACCGTTTCTAGGCTGATTATCTGGAACATTCTTAGAACCTTGTAACACAAACATAAGATCTGGTTCAGTTTTTTCAGTCACATCCTTATCGGATGTTGTCATATCAGTTTTATTTTGGTGCTCTACTTTCCTTTTAAGTTGGAGACCACTGCTTGGATATTGTGGAAAATGAGTAGAGGTAGAAGGGGACTGCCTCGATAACTTTGACACCCCATTCTGCCTATTTTCTAAGTCAAGACTGACCAAACTTCTGAAAACTATATCTTCATCATTTTTTGTCTTTTTAGGAACATCAATACTGTGCCTCAAGTTCTTCTCAGCTTTGGAACTCTTTTCAAGTACAATCTCAACTGAAACTTGTTCAAATGGTTGAGTAAATACATCATTTTTTAAACTTTTGATCCATGAAAGCAGATTGGCAGAGTAATCATCTGCTATTCCCTGTAATAAATTTGTTCTTACAGACAACTCACTTGAGCCATTGAAATTGGGAGAAGTTGCTTTTCCTTGACAATATTCTATAGATGTCTCATAAAACAACCCTTTAACAATAAGCTGCAGAAGTCTGTCTTTACTTGCCACGCTGTTTTGTTTTTTGGCTCTTTTATGTGGTCTTAAAACCTTGCCTATTACCTCTAAAACAGCATTGAAGCATTTTAGTCGTGAATTGTCTAGTGTCCAGTCCTTGAACTCACTCCTCTCACTCAAATTTGGCACAGTAAGCAACCAACACAGATTGCTGTATTCTTCTTTTGAGGGGCAGGTCTCCTCCAGTAATTTCAATGTCTTCATGACTTCTTCAATAGAGTTTGTACCCTGTCTCCCAACAACATGAGACTTTAGCGATAACAGTTCGAGAAATTTCTGTTTCAGTATCAAATACTTGAACTGTTTGGCATTAAAGTCGGCCAACCCATCAAACGGCTGCGCAAACATCAAAACTTCGTCCCAGTCACCATCAAGAATGAGTTCCCTTAGGAACAGTATGTCGTCTGTGTAGGGGCTGTTAACAACACCGCTCTCTTTTTCCAATGTACGCATAGATACAAATAGATTTCGGGATTTTAGGAAGTCAAGCACAAGCTTCAGAAGCTCTTCTTCGCGGATCCTGATTTTTGCTTCATTCATCTTCATAACTTTAATGTCGGGTAACTAAAATATCTGAATAAATTACCGAAGAAGTATGCCACCAACATGTTGCAATAAAAACCGTTTTAAATTTGCATAAACGATAATGGAAATGCATTTACATATTATGCATTGACCAGCACTCTTTCCGTTGCAAAACAGCGATATAACATCCATGTTAGGACAATGAAAACATCACGAACTTATAAAGAAAATCCAGTACTTATATGTGTACACTTAGCTATTCCACTTTTCCGCAAATACTAGTTGGTTTATAAAACCATTCGAGCAAAACAACAATCTCCTTGAAGCCAAAACCTATACTTGTGTCTAAACAGGCAGTTACGATGCATCCGCCATGTTGTAACAAAGAAACGTAAATAAAAAATTCAAAATGGCACGTTACCACATGGGGACAAGCCGCAGGTAACGGTTACTTAATTGTTATTGAAAAGAATTGTATTTGGATGGATATAGGGGGGCTCTCTGAAACATCCAGGATTCCAAGGGTTTACCTTAGAGAAAAATTACGAGCATGTGTCTAAACGAGGAAATTTTATGACCCAGTCTTGCAATAAATTTCTGATCCTTGAAGCTGATGGTTCGTTCGCCTGAACATAATTTTACTGATAATGCTTTAGTGAATTGATATGGAAAGTTAACCTGACCTCTTATTAATTTCCATATCAGGGCCTATTTTAGTGTGCAGTATTTCACACTTTTTGCAGTATTAATTTAAAAACGTACAGTATTGATTTCCAAAATGTGCAGTATTGAATTTTGGGATTTGTGAAAATGTTTTTTTGCGGCTATCCCATATTCCTGCTTTGTTAAAAAAATGTGAATTTTCCTCGTCAGTTCGATATAGAATTCATGTATTGTAATTCTCGTATAACCATCGGAAAGACTCTCTTACCAAAACTTAAAACAAATCGAAATTCCCAGAACCAAAAACAAAACATCTCCTGTAAATGTCAGCATTGCTGTAAATTTCGTAATTTGATCTTGTCGAAGATAAAACATTCAGTAATAATATATCAGTTGCCCTGTGATGCTCTGGGCATCTAGCAGAAGCTCACTTAATTTAACTAAAACAAAGATAAAGAGCCTAATAAAACTTTTTTGTTTTACTGTCCAGACAAAACATGAGATAGTGACTCCGTTTACAAGAGATAAATGACTATGTTTCTATTCAGGTTTTGTAGCTTCTGTTTGCTTTGTTGCTGTTTTGAAATGTTATTATTGATTGTGTATATTATCGTCTAACTGTTTGTGATTTCTCCGTCATGGCCTATACACGTGTTCAAAATTCAGGCAATTTCCTCGCTACACTTGGATGGCTAAGATACCTGGGGTTTGCACTGATTGCAACAACAAAATTTCCTATAAAAAATATGATTATAAATGTGCAGAATTGAAAATTTCTTAAAAATGTGCAGTATTGAAAATTTCTTAAAATAGGCCAAAATAAGAAATTTGCTTAAAATTTCTTAGAATAACTCGATGAAGTGGACAACAATTTAAATTTCATGATAAATCTGACCTGTCCTCGAAAAAGTATCTTCAATACCTTTGCAGGAAAAAAGGGACGGAATGTACAATCCTGTCCCAGAATTTTCAGCCAAAATGAGGCCCTGTTGGCAAGGCACATCCCCAGTTATAAACCCCCCGAGGCCAGGTTCAAGGAGAGAGTCACTGAAGTTGTGATACAAAATATCATTTACATATATAAAATAGTATAAAAAATATCTGCGTAAAACACAGGATCAAAGATATTCCACTGAGATTGTGGATGCAAGCAGGCTTACGTGGAGTAAGTTGTTTACCACAGCTTCATTCTTCTTCCTTTTCGTCATCGTCTATTTCCTTTTTCTTCTTCTAATTCTTCTTCTTTTTTCTTTTCTCTTTCCCCTTTTTCTTCCCTTCCATCTTCTTACTTCTCTATTTCTGTTGTCCTTCATCTGCACCTTCTCATCCTTCTTCTTTTGTTTCTTGCTCTTCTTGCCCCATCTTTTTCCTTCTTCTCGCTTTTTTCCTCTTCCTTCTTCTTCTTCAACTAATTTTTCTACTGCTTCTCCTTTCTCTTCTTAATCTTCTTCTTATTTGTCCTCTTCATCTCCCAACCTAAAATTTTCGAGATTCTGTTCTTCAATACGGTCTTAAGCGCGAGTAGAAAGAGCTATTCTTTACTTAAATAACAGGATTAGTGAAACACAATTTGATATGCGCAATAAGTTAGGATATAGACCTCTTTTGAAAAATGCCAAGTACTCAGAAGACGCTAGAATTCTATCAATCTCAAAAGTTTTTAGAGGCATCTATTTGAAGGGGGGCTGTGTATGGTTAATCACAGCACAGCACAGCACCCGTCATTGGGTCCAGAATAATGGTTTGATTGTGCCTTTTCTTTATCGAGCAACAGCACAGAAAATGAAAGTCGCCCTGGTTTTGCGCAGGGTACTGATAGCAACAAAAGAAGTGTGCCAACACATTGACATAACTGTAAAGGAATTTGAATGCAATAAAAAAGTTTAGTTTTACTGAATTAATTCAAAGATTTTTAGTTGAATGTGCCACGGGAAGATGGCTATTGTACTGACAATTCATACTTTCAAGGAGGCAAGTGTAATCATCATTGCGGTCTTAGTTTTTTTCGCAGAAATATCTGGATACAACAAATATTTTGTCTTCTAAACAGTTTACTAAAGTCAATACAAACAATAAGATCATGATACGAAATAAAACTAAAAGATGCTTTTAGGTTCTCTATATAAATGAATCAAATTTAACCAGAATTAAGAAAAAAGCTCAATTTACGCAAACATAACTGTATTTGAGGATCTTACCTAGGCAAGGTCTCTTTTAAAAGATTTGATGAAATCAAGACAATAACCATAGACACAGACTTGGGGGGGGGGGAGGTCGGGGGCATTAAAAAATTGCTAGGGACTGGTTGAGAGGGCTATTAATTTACAAGGTAATTTTGCTCAATTTTAGTTTGACCGATTAACGCATAAAAATCATTTTAAGAGATGTTATTTGATAAGTGTTTCTAGTTTCATAAAATTTAGTGTCAAAAATTTATTGATAGCAATTATTATAAACATACAAAAAATCACCGTAAGACCCAAAGGTGGACCTCTTCCTACCCTCTGACGTCAGCAAATTTGAGTACTTAAGCTTCTTAGCAATAGAGTTGAAGTTTGACGTCATAGAATGTTTTTAGAACTATGTCTTTTGACCTCTTAGTATAAAATAACATCCTGAACTACTACTAAATATGCATGTTAAATCAGTTAAACATTTCAAAAACAAGTGTGATACTACCAATCAACATTTTAAAATTTGCTTAAAGATAACTATCATTTGGGCTTAGTTTAAAAGTTATGAACAGAGACCATATTACACTGATTTGTTGAGGGAAGAGCCTAAGTCCGAAATAGCCGGTGGTACGACCTTATAAGTCTGCGACAATGACAACAACGACAGGACGGGGGGAGAGAGGGTTCGTCTATAGTAAAAGTACCTGAGGATGTGCCGCAGGCAAAGGTATACGTTTTTGCAATTTTGGTCCAGCCAAGGGTAACATATTTGACAATATCGTTGCTTTAATTATATTTGGCTCTTATAAATGCCAGAAATTCATCCTGGCAACCCTTTTTTGTTGATAATAAACAAGTAAATGGAAAGTTTTTGGTAGAGATTGGTCTCGCCAAAGGTACCATTCTTGTAAAAAACTATACTAGCCAACAGTATCACTTTGAATTTGCTCGCTGCACAAAAAATAAAGCTAACAACCTCGCCCTAAAATCCCGTGAACGACAGTTGAAAATAAAAAAATGTTTGGTGTGTGGGCTAAGTATATTTTGTGTTGATAGCCAGATACCATTTGCTATTCATTGTGATGTAATTTTAAGGATCGTAACGATTTCTATGTTTCTAGTAACTACGCTTGTCTCATAGGTTTATAGGTTTCAATTCACGAAAGTGTTTTTGATACTAATAATGGCAGAATATGTTGCAGCACCACCGCTAACCAGCGCTACCGCGATAATCTCTACGTGAAGTACTTTGATGTAAAATGGTGTGCGCTGGTTCAGTTTTAAGTAGAATACGCAAGGTAGTATAAAAGCCATCATTGTGACAGTTGAACCACCAATCAGGGACAATATAACACCAAATTTTGGTATAGCCTCTGCGACACCAAGAACCAATAGGAGGAGCAATGATCGAATCAAACACCTTTTGAATCCAAATTCTGGAAAGAAAGAAAAAAGAAGGGTTTGCATCAAATTCTTTATTGGGAATTTTCAAAACAATTTCCGTTAAAACAAATATTTGCATTGCTTTTTCATAAAAAACAATCAATTTCGAAAATTGTCTCAAGACGTTCATCACTTAAGGACAATAAAAATTAAAGTTAAGCAAAATACTTCCATTCTGGCATACTGTGACAATCTAAAAACTGTCTTGAATCATGTTTAAATTTCAGCTTTGTTGAGAGAATTGCAAAAACAGATAAGTTAACATGCTTGTTTTTATTTTCAGCTTTTCTTCGATTATGGGGTGGATATGCAGAGGATTCTAGAACTTTCTTCGTTGCTGCAAAATTGTTGCTTTTATTTGTTCGTGTACCCTGAATTGTGAGCCTTTATTAGCCATTTAAGAAACAACAACAAATTTGAACGGTTTAACACATGCTCGTACATAGCACAAACATGATAGAATTCAACTAAAGTCCTTTGTACCTCACATGCTAAAAAGTGTCTCACATCCCATCTTTGTCCAAAATTCGACAAAATTCGACATTTAACCCTTCGACATTTTTAAAAAACTTATTTTAGCTCTGGTATGGGCACATATTGGTTTTTTATTTTCATCCAGCAAACGATTCTGCAAATGATAAACAGTTAAACTCAATACGATCATTATCTTTATAAACTTTGCTCTAAAGCCTGTTGCAGTGAAGTTTTTGATTAACTGTTTTTGACGGAATTTCTTCACTTCACTTTAGAATAACTGCATCCCATCTTGTTGAACAAGGGCAGTGTTTTCAAGCAGATGTAATATGAGTATTATCTAGATAAAATTGGAGATAAACATTCAAGGATGGGTTCGTGTTTCTTTAATTTCAGTTCATTACTCTTTTTGCAAGTAACACAATAGAAGGTTTGAATATCGAAAAGCGCATGACACAATACTTACTGTGTGGCCATTTGAGGTATTCTTCAACTTGTTGAGAGATTGGGTTCAGAGTGATAACAAAGGAAAATAAGAGATGGCCTGTGATTAAAACTTCAGCAGCAGTTCCAAGATTCTTGATGGCACCAGTATCACCATGGTTTTTGATGGTCTGCAGAACATTGGATTGCAATGATGAACCATAAACCACAAAAGAAAGAATGCAAGTTGGTGCATACATCAAAAGGACAACCAGAAAGGCGGACATTGCTGCCTTGGGAAACTTCTTCGGTTCCTTCATATCGGCTTGAAAAGACGGGAACAAAGTAGCTCCTCCGAAAGAAAAAGCTATGGTACCAAACGAAGTGAAAAATGACTCTACAGTGACGTCAGTAGTTGTAACTTGACTGACATCTGTAGGCCAGTCCCATAACGATTTGACTATGATCAAGAGACAAGCAACCGATGTACTGATCGTTGCCATCAGAGCAAAAGGCCACATGTCCTTTGGCGTTCCAAGGAACGTAAAAGGAAGCAGGATGCTACTTATTATAAGCAACCATGCCCTTGCCTCTTCTTTTTCTGTTGTAAAGACACCAATTTTTCTGTCGACCAAACTTGCTACATTCTGTGCTGCCAGTAAAAGAAAAACAACACAAACACCAAACAGTGTGATGAGCAGGCAAGTTTCCACAATGCCACGTCCAACTCTTCCATAACACTCATAACCAATGGATGGGTAAGGATCACGTGAGTAGGACTGGTAAATTTCCTTCTTGTTACGCAGAATGGTCCAGCATCTGCTCAGCATAATGCCACAATACAGGGAGACAAAACAGCAGACGACTAGCAAAACAACTGCTGACCAGCCGCCATTTTCCAATGCTTTCGGCAAGGCTAAAACTCCACTTCCTGCCATCTCACCAACTATGAATAGTGCACATGTCAAGACTGACAAACCGGGTCTTGGAATTTCTGTTGATGGTATATATTCTTCTTCGTAGTTCATTTTGTCATTGTCTTCATCTGCCATTCCGTATGAGCCTCTATTTATTTGCTTTACTGAAAGATAACAAAAGAGAGTTTTCAGCGTCTGCCCTCCAAGTAACCGCTTTTCCTTATTTGGGTGGGCTTTATCTTATCACGGAAAAAATTGGAGAAAAATGAATAAATATATTGCAAGTGACAAAATTTTTTCCGCATTTAATTTTTCTCAATTTATTTTTTCGCAAGTAGCATTTTCCCCTGATTTTTTAAGACCCTTTTGGCCCTTAAAACTTTTGTTGTTGACTAGGTTTAATTAAATTTCTGTTGTTAAACCGAATAGGTGAATTTCAATTATATTGCATGCTTGACATATTAATCCAGTAAAAGCGAATAATTCTATAAATTGGTTGGGGAAAAGTTTTACAAGTGACTAAATCTTCCCCCGACTTCTCGTCACCATGATCTCCTTTTCCACGATAAGCTATCACAAATTAGTGAACGCAGAAAATAATTTGAGATGATATACTGAGATAAAGTTAATATGAGCCAGCGACAAAACCAGGCCAGGAGTAACACTGGGCTATAACCTTTTGCTGTAATAGTAGGCATTTTGGTATTTATACAAAATGTTACTCCTGTCACCAGCAGTGAAGCGAATGCCTGATTCCTTAAATATTTTCAAAAGCAGATCGTCGTAATTTTCAGCTTTCAGGGGCATTGTTGATACTGGGTCAGAGGGGACATGCGCCTTATCGTTATCTTGGAAGAGATCAGTGCAGTTTGTTCGGGGAGGAATCACAAATAATATTACGATTTTCGGAGAGACTTTTACTTTCGTAGGGTGTCGAAGATGGAGAATAGTTTTATGTTTTAAACGCTTCTTCAGATAAATAATACTGTTGGGCATCAATTAAAAAGAAATAATAAATTCAAAACCTCAATCAACCACACCCAAACAGACAAGCCTATTTTTGTATTGGCAGTGAAGCTAAAAACTAAAGCCACGATGCCTCTAGATGATTCGCTCTAAATAAAAGGTGTTATTGTCTCTGAAAGAGTACTGTATATAATACTAAGGGACGTCGGAGGGGCACATATTAGAAGGGGCGGACACTGTGGCTAAGAAAAAGGGACACTTTTCCAAAAAACCTTAAAGAGATTAAATCCTAGAAAAGGGACATTTTCTAAAAGCCGGGGCAAGGGGCTAGTGGAGAGGGAACCAATTCAGGATCATCTTCTATTTAGAAATAAATTTGCATCTTTTAAAATTGAACAGTGTCCCAATCTTGCCTTTACATTCTTAAGGGAGAATTGAAATGCAATACAGTATGATGAAAAATTCAAGAACTGAATTTTTTTATCACAAAATTAAATAACAGTCCAATTGAAGAAAGTTCAAGCCAGCAAACACAAATACCGTAAAAGCTCTATTAAGCTCCCCTCTCTTTTAAGCCCCCCGCTCTATTAAGCCCCTCCTTATCAAGCAAAATTTAAAAGAAGCCCCCTCTTTATTAGGCCCCCTCTTGAGCCACTGATATCAAATAAAGAAAACATGTGCATTAAATAGGTCTCTTGATGAGTGTGATGACGCTAAGATATTGTGCATTAAGTTTGGCCCATGTAAATGTGCATTCTACGCGTATTCTATACACCTCATTGATACTAGCCTGTGCTCCAGACCCCTAGCTTTCAAGTACTTGTGCGCCTTAGAGGACGGTGTAGATTTGTTAAGAAGATGCGTAAAACCACTTAAAAAGGGGGTTTTACAGACGTGAGTTTGTAGATCGTTCTCTGAAACGTACACAATAAATAAGGCAAAAACTGTTCTCCAATTCTCTAATGTTTTACACTTCTTCTAATTCATCAGTTCACGGCAAACGACTAAAACTATCTTAAACAGCTAACGATGGCCATGTAATGGCAAACACGGTTCTGCAAGCTAATACCAGCACCTAAAATAATAATTACGTAATAAAAATGAACACACGTGACAAATTATGATGCAATCGTCATGTGATGTCCTGCAATGGAGGTGACATTTTCCTAACAAAAAATGAATAACAGCATTTTTATAACATTTTTTACATTGAATTATCAATGATACCCCCTCTCTAATAAGCCCCTTTCTCTTTTAAGTCCCCCCTCTAGGACTGAAAAAAAATAAATAAGCCCCCCCCCCCCCGGGTATATGTAATCCTACCCTGGGTACCAGACTCACTATACATAAAATATAATATGAGTCTGGTGCCCAGGGTAATGCAATCCAAGGATACAGTAGGATATGTTAAATCATAGGTTGATTGTTATGCAAAATGTATTAAAACGCATTATAACAATTCTCTCATCTCAGTTTTAGAAGCAATGGCAGCGCTATGGGAGCATTGGGAGACACGCCCCCTCCCCCCAAAGCTTTCGTGTATTTCGTCTAAGTTAGAAGAGAAAATCTTAAGGATGAGAAGGGCGGTAAAATTTTGTCAAAGTATTATTTGTGGTGTGATTCTATGATTTTAAGCTTCCTACTAACCGAATGCTGGTCATGAGCGTTTCCTACTAATAAAATTGGCGTTCCCTGTTGCTACAAAGCAGCGTTTTTTAACCACTGCACCGCGGCACACTAGTGTGTGGTCACTGCCGTGAGTTATTGTCGGGTGTGCCTTGGAAAATTATCCAAATTCAACTAATTGGTCTGAAAAATTGAAAAAATGGCGCCTTTCTTCCATTCCTGCCAGGAAATCGACTCTGTTTTCATCTAAAAAGGCCCATTTCTCACACTGAGTGAATAAAGTCTTATTCAAGACACTTCGATGAGAACAACTATTTATTGTGAGTGTAGGCGACAGAGTTTCATTTTTCAACATTGCTTTTTGTAGGGTGTCTCGTGATTTGTTGTTATGAAAAATTGTACCTTGGATCATATAAGGTTGAAAACGGACAAAAGAAAATAACGTGACGGAAAACTTTTCATTTTCAAACTGATGCCAGCAAAGAAGAAGTTAAACATACATGAAACGCATGAGATCAGCCTTATTAAAAACAAAATGAGGCTGATGTGGTGTGTAAAATCTAATTCAAACAAAGTTGTGAAATCCAGTCAGAAAGTTCCATCTCTCAAATGGCAAGCTTTCTGCCAGCTTTGGGTGTTTTTTCGGCGAATTTTAAAACTTGTTGGCAAAAAAAATGGCTCACTCACTTTGTTGGCAAATGAGGCCTGAACACTCCCCTTGAGTACAATAGAGTTCTAAAGTGTGACGTCATCAAAAACCTATTTTTAGAATTTTTGAATTTAAACCACATAGCATAAAAGATCACCATGAAATACTTTCAAATACGCAAAATTGGCCAAATATGTCTAAAATCGGTTGAGATATGGCTAATGAAAGACTTGAAGTTTGCTAACGAATCACTGTTATTTTGGCTCATAGACATGTGGCCATATCTCTGCCAATTCGTAACACACTTGCCTGATTTTGCGCATTTAGAGGTAATTCATGATGCCCTTTCAGGTTATGGGATCCAAACTAAAATATTCTAAAAATAGATTTTTGTGACGTCGTCACTTTAGAACTCTATAGTTAGTGATTTTACTGCTTACGGCCTAATAATTTTGAAATAAAAGGAAGAACAACCCAGCCCAAAGATTTTGAAAAGATTAAAAACAATCAGTCTGAATTTCAATTTACTGGTTCTTATTAAAATAATGTATTACATCAAATGTTACGAATGTTAGTTTTACTAAAACAATCACGATAGCTTGGTCATAGAAAGGCTTAGGTTGTAAGCAGTGCAACTGCTTGCTCTTGTTAGCGGGATGTTCAGGCCTCATTCACCGACAAAGTAATTGGAGCATCCTAGGTGGCAAAAAATCTTTGCATTTGAGATGAGATTTTTCAAGGGATCTGAAGACTGTGTTCAAAAATTACATTCAATAAAAATGTCACAAGTGCATATTGCAAAATACTTTACATACAGGAAATTGCTTAACAACACTTTCAGGACAATACCCCGAAGAGCAAAGTACTATGTCTACCCTGAAGCCATTAAACATGAGAAAAAAAGAACGGATTCGTGAACCTTATACATAAATCTAACTACGTATGAATGTACTAAAAACAATATGAAATGTAAGGTGGTACTAAAATAAATTAAAACAAAATAAAATAGAATATAAATATAAATTACATTTTACAGTACCTCAGCCTCAGCTTTTTCTTAATTTGTTCTTAACTCTCGATCAATTTCGAGGCTCGTGTTCTTATAAAATAGTTCTTATAAAAAATTTATGTAGAACAAACTATTTTATTTGGCTGACGGGTCAAGATCAGGGGCTTCGATGCAAGTTAGGAAGCTAAGGGACAATTGGGAAAGTTAAAGACCCATAATAAAAGACCTTAAAAAAAGTAGAGAAGCCATTGACCCGCCCTTCTTCACCAAGGTACGCCGGCGCCGGGGGCTGGGGGGCTAAAGCTCCCTCACTTTTTTGCTGAACTATGATATTCATATTCAGGTAGTGGCATCAAAGATAATGGGGGAAAAACTACCATGCAAGTTTGCCAATTTGTCTAGAGCCATCACTCTCCCCCGTCCACCCAAAAATGTTATCCTGCATCCCTGCCCTCTCCCTCATAACCTTGGAAATAACATCTAAAACGATTATCTATCATTTCGCCAACGCGATCAATTTTTAACTTATGTTTTCTCGACAGATCCTGGTAGACTAAGCTCTAAACCTTAAAGGTAATGTGTCCAGCTATAGCAAGCGACTCTGTGGGGGTTTTTAAAAACGTGATTTTCCATGTCATCGCCTCAGTCATTACGGTCGTTCTGTTTATTTATCCTGCTGCGAAGTTAGCTTTTCATGTGAGCAGTTTTGCATCGCAAGAATACTAACCAATCGCAAACTGTTATTTTGATGGGTGGCTTGACAAGTTGGGTATGCGCAGTCCTTTTATATGGACACATTACCTTTAAAGTTATGATTTGCATCTAGAAAGTCCTTTGTTGTCACGTGATTAATGATGTCATTCTGGTATAATTTCAGTATTCAAAGTAGTCATTACTCGATCGATATTCGTCAAATGACAGTTAAACCTACATAAAATGCAAGGTATCAGCGAGCTACATACTCACTTTTGCTGATATCGGCATTTCTGTAATCACGTGACCTTCAAAATTTCCAAGGTTTACGGGTATTGAGTACTTAAATACTGAAATCACTGATTTGTGTGTTTGTTGTTGTTTATCTTTTTTTCGCCACAAGATTTCCTCCTGAGTCCGTCGAGCAGCCTGCTATCTCCTTTATGTGCACATTTACGCAGGGGCGGATCCAGGATTTTTGGTGACTGTAGCTCAAATCTTTTGGGATCGGTACCACGCCCTCCTTGCTTGTGGGACACGCCCACTATATGGGTAAATGATATAACCATGTGTGTTTATAGTTGCTTCGTATTCATAAATATTCCTTCGAACATCCTTTTTCTATTTCCAGGGACGCCAGAGAAGGGGTGTGGGGGTACAACCGCCCCTGTTGCCCTTTGACAGAAGGGGCAAACGTTGTTTTTAATAAAGTTCCCTTGAAACTGGCCAATTTTGATAATCATAGAGATTCATATAAAATTCTGAACTTCTCAAAATATGTAAAATAATTCCTTATGCCGAAAGTTAGTCAATGTTGAAGATACCTACAGAAGATCGAAATAATATTGCAGTTACGTATGAATTTGTAGAAGCTGAGAATTATCTTTCAAAAGCCCTTTTACTAAAGCCTGCCCCCCCCCCCCCCCCCCTCTTGCCGCTTGGTCGTTCCGCCGTTCCTGTCTATTCCCCTAGTTGGTCCCTGCCTTTGACACTACATTACAGGGGACCCAGGAGGTGAAAACGAGCTATAGTCCACTGTTGCTTTACAGGGGACAGAGAGTGGTGAAGTACCGTGGAAGGCCATTTTCAAACCTGACTATAGCTTCACTATAGCTCGCGCCAAAAATTATAGTACGGGTTTCATTGTCTTCGATGCCTTTTCCAGAGCAAATCCCCAGACCGACTATAGCTCGGAATATCCACTGTAGCTCAATTCTGGTTGGTTACTGTCAACAAAGAACGAAACTTCTGATTCGTCTAAGTTTTAATATTAGACCATTCTGCGCTCAGTGTTTTATATCTTATCTGGAGAGGCATTGTGATGACACATTGCCAGCATTGCATGTTTGTTAATCGCATTTGATAACCTATAACGCTGCTTTCAAATGTTGATAGTAAATACTTGTGGGCATAAACACATTTTTAGGGACTGCAAGGAAACTTTGTATTTTGAAAATCAAACACTGATATAGCTCGAGCTACAGTTGCTATAGTCTAGATCCGCTCCTGTTACGGGTATTGTCAAGAGGGCTCTCGCAACAACGTTATAAAAAACAGCAAAAAGTAGAAAAGGGCCACTCCCTGTATTTATTGTCAGCCTAATGCGGCGGGAGGCATATACATACGGAGTAAAGCTCCGTATGTATTTCCTCGGTACAAATAAAACGAAAATGTCTTAATGTTGTCAAACAGTCATGTGTATCATATATATATATATATATATATATAAGCCATATTGCCTTTTTCTGAATCAACAAAAGGAAAGGAAAAACGACGAAATTACCTGTACTCATGTTCTGTCTCTTGCGGAACTACTAGTCTTACTAAAGTCTACTAGTTCCTGTTTGGCCAACGCATCGGTTGAACAAAGGGTGAGTGATCTCCAATTTCTATCTCTGTTCAGCCTGTTGGAAGCAAGTCTGTTCTTGTTGGGGAGACGAGATCGCGGCTCCATTGTTTAGAACACAAGCGTTAGTGGTTTGTCCGAGCAAATTAGCTACGAGGAGTAGGTACACACGCGCATTGAACCTGCTAGAACAATGCTGGATCTACGTTGTTTATTTTTTCAAAGTTCCCTCCTTTGCCTATCTGTTGCACCCACTCCTTTCACGGGGGGCTACCTACACCTTACGGACTTACCCTGGCTCGTCTCCCCAACAAGTTCAGGCAGGGAATCGGGTAATCAGATATCGGCGAAACCGTACCTAGTGTATGGGCGGCGCCAGAGGAGAGGGACTTTGGGGCTTCAGCAACCTCCAATTTTATTCAAAAAGTGTTTTAAGAAAATAAAAAGAATAAAGGAAAAGGAAAAGAAGAAATTAAAAGTGCGATAAATCCTGGCATTGCCTAAATTTACCAGGAATAAGAGGTCTATGGGGCCTTAATAAAGTAATGAATTCCATTTTTTAAGACTGGAATTGATCAAATGTACTAAAAGCAATAAAGCATACCTTAAAGTGCATGTCACCTAATTTGGGATAGAGATTAAACCAACTGAAACAACTGCGCTGAGTTCAAACATCAAATTTAAAAAGCTTTTTGAGCAACGCAAGCCCTCGAAAAAGGCCCCCAAAGTCTTTACATTTTGCCTCCAATCCGCGCATGTTATAGAGGTCTAGGCTCTAGTCTTTCATGACGTAGAAACCAGAACGTCTTTCGAAACCTTGCGCAATAAATTATGGCCGACTCTGATTCCGAAGCATCCAACATCTCGTCAAATCCTAGTTTCTTTACTGATCACGAATTAGTGGATGAAAGTTGAGATTTTGAGCATGCGGGGACTGAAAACGTCGAAGCTGGGTGCTTAGAAGCTTACGCTGATGAACCAATGGCTGATGCGGCGGGGAAGCAGAAATAAGAAATATGCTTATTAAGGCCCGTCTAGGACTTTGTTGTCGACTAAATCCGTTTTTAGGAATTAAAGTAAATTCATTCGGGATGATCTCTGGTTGTGTGAGGACAGATTCGACTTCATATGACTCAGATCAGGGTAGGTCAGGTCTGACGTATGTGTAGTAGTATGACGTAAAAATAAGCTGATAGGAATGCGGAGGGAGGAAAATATTGAAGGCTGATTGCAAAGAAAGCAAATTGATGAATGAATAAATCGCATAAAATTCATTGACGATCCTTGTTTGCTTATTATGTCCATCCACATCTCTAAATATACCATCGAATATTCTCAGCACGTTTTACTTTGGTTCTGGTTTCTACGTCACAAAAAGACTATGATCCAGTCCCCTTTTTGGCGCGGTTTGGTGCTCGCAAGACATGGCAAAATGCCACTTTTGCGTGCATACAACAGAAAAACCAAAGAAATAGCAAATTATCGATTCGATTTTCGTAAACAGCGCATCAAGTATAGTAAGGGATCGCAAAGTTTGCAATTGAGGTGATATACACTTTAAAAATAGCAAATTGTTTTAAATTATTGCAAGAAAATGACTGCAAGAAATATTATGTGTTTTATGCTTATCTAAAGAGCGTGGTTGCGAAAATTTTCTGCTCGCTTCGCTCAGAGGGAAGACTCTTCTTTCGTGTGTCTTTTGTATAAACAGCCACTTTCTGTATGTATCTATTGTCATTTAAGAAGAGAAGAAGAATGATACATAAACAAAGATCAAAACCTTGGATCACTAAAAGAATCTTAAAATTGATCTCAACTAAAGATAAATACTTTAAACAATTCCTTAAAATAAAAAACCCTAATCTAAATAAAAAATATAAGTATTATAGGGACCGTGTTAATTATCTTAAAAGAAAGAGTAAAAAAGCTACTTTGCCTCATAATTTGAAAAATTCCAAAAAACAGTGAAAATCTTTGGTCTGGAGTTAAGGAAAAAATCAACAAACTAAATAATGTAACAGCTGTAAACTTAATTTGCTAATAAATGGAAAATTTACATCTGACAGCAAAACTGTCGCCAATTCATTTAACGAATACTTCATTTCAGGCTATGTTCACATTGCTCCGTATTCATTTTTATTCGTTTTCATATCGATCCGTTTTACCTGTTCACACTGCTCCGGATATATTTGAAAACGGTATGAAAACGATGAAGCGTTCACATTGCTCCGCTCTAGATAAAAAGGAAAACGCCACAAACTGGTTTACAGCACTTGCCACTGCTAATAAGCTTTTCAAACAGCTCACTGCCACTAATATTCCTCCAAGTAGTATGCTAACTTCGAGTGAGAATCTTGCTGTGTTGTTGTTGTTGTTAGCGTTTTCAAAAGTATCCGTTTTCGGTGTTCACACAGCGTTTTTGCGTTTTCAAAAGTCTCCGTTTTCAAAGTGCGTTTTCAAAAGTCTCCGTTTTCAAGGTGGAGCAGTGTGAACGCAAGGCACAAACGGATACTTTTTTATCCGTTTTCATATGAATACGGAGCAGTGTGAACGGGGTCAAATGAAACCATCTACAAAAGATTTTAGGGATTTTTTGACAAAATCGAATTTGAATAGTATTTTTTGATCCAGTGATTCCAGAGGAAGTCAGCGACAAAATAGCTAATCTTGATGAAAGTAAAGCAAATGATTCTTATAATGTTCCTACTAAGCTCATTAAACTAGTTCGCTAAACTATTTTTGAAACTTTTTTTGTGATAGCCAACTCCTCTTTTTTAGAAGATGTCTTTCCAGATAAGTTAAAATTTGCAAAATGTACGTCAATATAAAAAAGCAAATCGAAACTGCAACATGGTTATTATCGTCCTTCTTTGATTCTTCTAATTTTTACCAAAATTCTCGAAAAATTGATTTCTCGTTGGTAAAATTTTTAGGAATCAATGAGATAATATATAAGCATCAATATGGTTTTCAAGAAAATAGGTCAATTTCCTTAGCAGTCTTAGAGCTTCAATCTCAAATAATTAACAATAAAGAAAATGGCCTTTCCTCCTGCTGTATATTTCTTGATTTCAGTAAGGCATTTGATACTGTCAATGACTGGTGGCCACATTTGACCCCCATTTAAACGCCCAAATATTGAAAATTTGAAAAAAGAACAAATTTTTTAATTCTGCGTATTTGACACAAAAAAATTATATTTGACATAAATTTTGGAGGGATTCCGCAAACTTTGAATTTTTACAAACTTTACAACTCTTGAACTATGACAAACTTTACAAGCTTGAAACAGCAAAATTCACGTTTCAAATTGATAAAGAAAATAACTACACTAACCTATGACAAGAATTTCTAAAAACAAAAAACCTTCATCACTACAATACAAGACAGTCTTCCTCCCTTGGTTTCTCTCTGCAAACGATTTCTTTCGTAACAGTTTCGTAACATATGGCGTAACAGTGCTTGTGAGAGTATGTATCTAGCGTAACAGGCGTAAGGTTGTTTAGTACCAAAGTATTAATATTATATTGACAGAAAGTCTTAGCTTTGGATGGAACAAAAGGAATGGATTTTGTGTGTCAAATGTGTAATTTATTTGCTCAGTCAATCAATCAAACAATTAATTTTGTCAGAAATTTACAATAAACAACAACAATTTGTGTCAGAATATCAGAATTTTACACTTCCTTAACTCTTTTTGTTTCTACAACCTTTCTCCGACCAGTGGCCGCGGAACCGTGATGTTTTCTTGACTCTGCTTCACCTGCTGCCCTCTTTAAGTGTAAGCTTCGCTGAATCCTTTATGTTTAGGTAAGAACGGCTTGAATAAAGAAAATATTTGTTTGGGGGGATATAGTTTGTGCTGATTAAGTAGCAAGCATCCTTAAATCTAAGATATCTGTCATGATGTTTAAGCAATAGTCTGAATCCGCCACTTATCACTAAACATTAATGTGCAATAGCCATTGATTTGAAAATTATAGCCAGTGAAGAAAATAGCCATTGATTTGAAAATTACCATCTTTTAAAAATCAAAAGCCATTTCTTTGGTTTCATGGATGTAGAGCATGGATGCGAGGCTCCGAATCGGCTCTGGTCGAAACCCAGAGATCGGTCGAAACCACTGACCTCAAACATTGAACCTACAAAAGTCTTTGGTCGAAACCATTATGGTCGAAACACCTCATCGGAACCACCCACACAACAACAACAACAGCATCAACAGCAACAACATTAGCAAAATGGTACAATGGTTTATTATGGCAGTTCAAAGTTCATCAGATGCTTTGGCGCAATCGAAAGGTTGTTGAATGCCTCTTATCCTTTAGGGCTCAAAGAGCAATTCGCTGAGAGGGTTTCTCAACCAAAGTTCATTTCACAAGCACATGGTTAGAATTTCATTGTGGAAGAGATTCCTGAGACACTTTCGTAGAAACATGCTTGCCTACAAGGCATTTGCATTCTTGGGAATTTGCTCATTCTTGAATGGATTTTTACGCCTACCATGGTTTTATTTCCCTGCTATTGCTGTTACCTTCGGAACAGCGTTTTACCTTGGAAGCGGTGGGTGGAGATATCTGCTGATCGTCTTACAAACATTACCGCGTGATCTAAGGTTTGTATGTACTTCTCCTGGTCTCGCCCTGATTTGAAAATTCCATCAATGACATTTACTAGATTTATTTTGCTGCATTTTTCACTATGATCTGGAGGGTGTCAAAATTTATTAAGCAGTGGATTTATCCACCTTTTTTAATGAAATTTATTGAAAACTAGGCTGCACAGTAGGGCAAAAACTCACCCGCGATGTTTTTTCTAAAATGGTCCTGGACTCCTGATAAAAGGTGTGCTGTGGCTGTTTGAGATGAGGGTTTTTTGTTGGTGTTAAATTATTGAATTCTTCTCATTTCATATTAGTTTATCATGAAACTTTTTTGATGTATAATTGGTATCCGTGTGCATATATTAAATGCACACCATTGTTCAAACTTGTAAAATGCTAACTCTCCATCTACTACTCTCCATCTACAATTGTAAAATGCTTACTTGTAACATCAATTACTTTCACCAATGTGCACACTTGCACATTTCAAAATTTGCTTTTGCACACCTGAAACGTTAGAAACTGCTGTACCCTTCATTCGGGATTGAAAAGAATGCTGGGTTTTCTTGTTGGAAATGAGAAATGTAGTAAAAATGTAGTAAAAAAGGAACACTGCAACGCAATGAGAACAAACAACAATAAACACATGTAAATTAACTATGGCTGATATTTCGCCCTGGCACATGGGGCTTCATCAGAGCAAAAAGGGAAAAACTACATACATAGCTCAAAGCTACTCTTGGTTTTCCAGAAAAACTTTCTGGCTCACAAGATGTGATGCTTTCTCTTGGTCTCATGACTTATACTAAGTTGCTCTCAATTTTCCTTGTTTTGATTTACAATCCCTTACAAATTTTTGACACAAAATACAACTTTTGAAATTTTCTTCTAAACAATGCCCCTGTCAATTTGAATCCTCTCTTCTGCCCTGAATCAATGTTGGATTAGTAGTTCTATCACTTGTGCTTTGAAGACATATATTCAACATTAAATGGGGGGAGGGGGGTTTAGATGTAGAATTCAAATGGAAAATTCATTTATAATGTTCTAATGCATTCATATGAAGCCATACTTTGGTTGGGGTAGAGATGTCATAGGAAGGATGCTGTGCTGTAGGTTACTTCTAGAAGCCACACTCATGACACCACCTTTGGCCACACCTATGACCATACCCACTAAGCTTCCATTTTTATTAAAGATGTGTATATAAAATCAGTTGTGTATATAAAATCATTCAAACTAAATGTCAACGTAAGTTAAATGTTGAACTCCCTTTTCTTAGCCTGTGCTCCAGACTCCTAACTTGAAAGTGGAAGGTCTATGTAACTGAGGGCAAAATTGCATGCAAGGATTGAATTGAATTATTTGCATGCTTATCACAGATTTGAGTAATTATGCAAGAAGAAGAATCATATTGCAAGACAGTTGTGATGGTACGATACAGATTACTTGTTGGGAAAAAGATTTGAAGAACTTCGTTGTGACCATAACCACCAAAATGTAGCATTAAAGGAGTTGTGGGACCAATGTGATTGTATTTACGGCAATGCCCAGGGGAAGGGTGAATCTACAGCAGGAATCGAAGGTATAATTTACTTGGAAAGCAGTCGAGTCGATTTGCAAATAGATAAGTAGACAAAATGCTTTGCCTTCAAACAGCAGAAAATGACCTCTACCTATAAACAGAAATTTCCCAATAATTAATTGTCCCAGGTTCCTTTTTTGCTCTTGGTTACACAGACCCTCTACTTTCAAGTTAGGGGTCTGGGGCACAGGTTACCTTCTCTTGGCCTTTTTATTTGTTTTAGCAGCTGTGTGTTTTAGGACAGACTCTAATTAAAAATACTCTCTGACAGATTGTCTCAGTCAAAATGTGACCTGCTGGACTGCAAAGTGTTCTTTGATTGGTTGGTTAAAAAGACATGTGACTATGCAATTCCTTATCAATGGTTGTCACAGTTTATGAATCTCTGTACCAGAACAGTGGTTGCATGATCACCCCTTCAAAGTCCCTGATTTTGAATAGGTTGAAAACAAGATATACCAGAAGTTGTTATTTAAAAAATATTCTTTCCAGTTCAACATTGTTTTCTATAGTCATTTTTACCTGACAGCATATCTGATCTGAGGTGCAATGATAACCATTTTTTGCAGTGAAAAACGGTTTTGTGCAGTAATAAAATAGAAAGCTGCTCTATCATAAAACTGGTACTTAAACCTTTAATAAAAAAATGCTATGCCTTTTAGACAGACTTTAAACTTTTTGAACTGCATAAAGAGAAAATTGATAGCCTGAACATACCCAGGGCCCCCAAGAGTAGGGGAAAAGACAGAGGTGGAGCCAAAAAAATTGTTTGGAGGGGTGAAAAGGCGATTTTTGCAGACAAGAAAGGGCGTGTCTCACTCGACGGGTGTGGTCAAAAAATGAATACTCTTGTATTCTTCTTTTATTCGTTTCTGTTACAAAGTTTATTCTAGTGCCATACTTTGAAAGTTCAACTATGCAGAAATGTTGAAGAGAAGCTTGCATAACAAATGCCCAGCTAAAATCCTTACTGTGCTGATGGACAAGTTGTTGGGGGGTACCGCACCTTGGAGGAGGAAGCAAACTACAACAGAGACTCAAGATCTAGCATCTAAGGGACCACATAAAGTAATGAGTTCCATTTTAAAGATGAAATTAATCCAGCCTAAAAAGAGTATGCCTAACCATAGTAAATTTTTTTAAGCGAATAAGAAAATGACTTGAAGAAATAATTTTGAAATGTATTTGATTAAGCAAAACAAAAGGGCATGGTATTTACAATCAACAGAGATTGATATAATGCACATGTTTTGTTTTTCTTGTGCTTTGCTGCATAAATAGTCAACGAAATCGATTGATATACACTTAGGATCAGGGGTGTAGTGCTAGGGGCTGAGTCCTCCTTGTTGATGCCAAAAAACTTGGAAAATTTCTGTTTTTTCTATTGTTTTTGCAACATTTTGTGCAATAGCCCCCTTGTTATTTTGATAGCACTACACAACTGCTTAGGATTCAAGATGCTATAAGGATCCTGGTCAGAATGTAACAGGGTCCTGTTTAAGATTCTACAGGATCCTATCTTTATATTCAAGGTCCTGACAGAATAGCACAATCCAATAGGATCTTAGAATCGTTATGTGTAAGATCCTTATTTAATTCTTGTTAGATCCTACAATGTCACTCTGGATCCTCGCAAGATCCTATTCAATACCTTGTTTAAGAATCCTTCAATATTTTTATTTGATCTTGTGTAAGATCTTAAATTGTGTTTGTCCTATACACACAGGATCGTGCAGGATCTTGGTAGGATCTTGTCCAGGATCCTAAAAGTCTAGGATCCTTCACCACTGGATCCTGTGGGACCCTGCAAGACCTTTCTTGTGGGATCCTGCAAGACTTTTCACCTGGGAAAGACTGATAGGGAGTTTCTAATTCACTGAAATAGAGGGTTCTTATCTGACGAGTCAGTCAATAAGTTCTCTGCATCTGCATTTGACTTTGAGTCAGAAGAATTTCTTTTAGGATTTGTTTAGATTCAAGAAGTATAAAATGATTTGTTTCTTTGCATTTCAGTGGTATCTTGACACTTATACATGTAAAGAGAGTAATGGCAAGGCATAATAGGAATAATGAAACAATTGGAAACATTTTTACTACCACCATTGTTGATAAGTATCCCAACAAGACAGCCTTCATTGATGTGGATACTGGGAAAACAATGACATTCTCTGAGGCAGATCAGCTAGCTAACAAATTAGGAAATGTATTTTATGGAGCAAATTATCAGAAAGATGATGTTGTAGCAATTTTCATGGCCTCCTCTCCTGAGTATGTTTGCTATTGGCTTGGACTGTCAAAAATAGGAGTCATTTCTGCATTAATCAATTTCAATCTGAGAGGTGAATCATTAGCTCATTGTATAAATATATCAGGTGCAAAGAGTGTCATTTACAGCAAGTCGTTATCAGGTATGTGCCCCTTTTTATAAATTTTTCTATTTATATACTAATTATTGTCACCCTATCTGAATAGCTAAGTGCAATTCAATATAAAATCACAGAACAATTTTTGTCACAACTTTTGCATGGTGTTTATTTTAAAAGATGGTCTTTTTGTTTGTATGTTTGGGTTTTTAAGTAAAAATCTGAAATCCTGGTTATGAAATTATTCTGTTTTAACACAGCTTCAAGCCTTGAAAATATAGCATAAAGAAATCAATTTCATTTTTTGTGTGGATTGCATTTAATTCATTTCAAGGAACTGGTAGTTACTAGTGGCTTCAGTGATTTTAACTTTGAAAGTATTGAGAAAATTTGTGCAATACAGATGGTAATTCTGAAAGGTGCAAGAAGGTTGATTGTTTTCTAAATCTTTACTTTAACTGTACAATTGGGAGGTTCAGTTTCCATTTGCATCTTGTTTCAATATTGCCTATCTGCCAATGGTTATATATGGCAGTAAGATTTCCTGCATTATAGCTTTATAGCTTTTTACCAAAATGACTTTTTACAAATGAAGAGTTTAGGTAGGGAATTGCTACATAGGAATATTCTTGAAAAGACCATACGAAAGATATCCATTTAATATATTTAGGTAAAAGGGTGGAGAAAAGCCATAATTTTTCAAGTACGCAAATAAGTAAATTGGATACTTGTATAAGAAAAGTCTAGATAAAGTAAAAAAAAATTAAGCAAGGAGTACTATTTGTTAGACCTGATCAAGCTAACAGTCCCATTTTCTTTTGTTGTTATTCTTAAATTCTTAATGGTTGTTTTTTGAAGAGGCAATTTCTGAGGTAAAAGATTCTCTTGACAAGGAGTTGCAGTTCTACTGTGTTGGTGATGACTCCAACATTCCTGGAAGTTCAAATTTGGAAAATCTCTTGCAACAGAGTGCAACTTCTAAACCTCCAGAACCAAAAAATAGATCTTTCTTTGGTACAGCATTATTTGCTTTTTATAACATTGCATACAGATAATTTATTCAGATCTTGGGAAGTGCAGCTTTATAGTAAATAGAATAGCCAATTTGGCAAAGAAAAGAGGCATCTTTATGTTTCTCTTTTCTTTTGAAGCTAGAGTCTAAACGTTTAAAGACTCATTGCTAACAATGAGCCATTGCGCTACGAAAGCATCTCATAATGCATCTCTAGACAGTTTGAAATCAATTTTGGTTAATCCTTAGAAGTTTACTGCCATTGTTTGGATCGTCACCACACTCGCAAAGGCCCATTGTTAGCAATGAGTCTTAAAATAACTAAAAACTCAAAAATGTCTTACTGATAATGCTGTCTTACTGATTGTCAAATTTGGATTAAAACTGGATCCAAGCCAATTACAATGATTTATGTCGAAAACATAAAGATGCCTCTTAAGCTTTTCTTTGCTGTGTTGGCTATTCTAAATAGTATATTGGTCTTTAGACTTTATGTTCGTATATTTTATGGTGTCATGTAATTTTCATATATTTTGATATCATTTTGGGCTTACAATTCTGTTATTTTGGTTTCTGCTTGACGTAGCCCTCATGGAAGCAGTCTGAAAAAATTAAAATCGATGTTATTTCCAAGACCAAATATTCTTCATGTATTTCCTGAAACCCTTCCTTTTTGGGTAGAAAATGGAAGATCCATCCTAAACACTTTTTACTGCAAGCACCTGTATATTAACACATATTGTTTGAAGCTGCTTTAGTTTAGCCACTTTTGTTTGTGTTTTGGTTAAAATTGCCTGTCTTTTTGTATTGGCCATGGCAAAGTCATTGATATTGGTATGGTTTTCTGCTCCCCATGGTATCATCCTTGTGTCATTGTTTAGTAATTATAAAGTAAAGTAGAATGTAGTTCAATATTTTATACGAATAAAAATATATTGTGATATTAATAGTTTAAGTTGTATTTAATTTTTCAATACTTTTCTTGTAGATAAGCTCATGTACATCTACACTTCTGGAACCACAGGCCTCCCTAAAGCAGCAGTAATCAAACATGGGAGGTAATTTTTGTTAACATTTGTATATATTTACATTTTATGCATTTTTTATTCATCTGGAGTACAACCCCAGATTTTAGCATCTGTACAGTGAGAGGTGTGCATTTAGCATAAAATAGTTACTTGTATTTTTGGAAAAGAATGATGCCCTGAAAAGAATAAAATAACATTTTGCTTTGATTAAATCAGTCAGCTTTGATTACTTTCCTTTGTGGCAAAGTAACATACCAGTTCTATATGGCTGCAGTTTATAATATGAAGCACACTTCATTCCTGTTAAACTTGTCCAGAATATTGTTCACCTTGCCAAACCTTACGTCCTTTTCTTAACTCTAATGCGAAAAAACGTTTTAACCTTCTAATAGCATGTATTGTTCTGTTCTAGGTTCTTTTATATGAGCTATGGTCTGGGTACTTGTTTCAATGTCACTAGCAATGATGTCAACTACATACCATTGCCTTTGTATCATTCCAACGGTGGTATTGTTGGCATAGGCATGACACTTTTAATTGGAAATACTGCAGCTATTCGAAATAAGTTCTCAGCCAGCAAATTCTTTGAAGATTGTGGAAAGTATGGAGCAACTGTAAGTTGCTTTTCAATGTTAATACCAGGCATTAGATGTAAGAACTTAGAGTGTGGTGATTTTATAACTTGCTCTTTATTTGGGGTATCCGAAAATTAAAAAGAAGTATAATGTCTCCTGCTTCTTTATTACCGTTTCTTTTTAGTCAATCATAGCATCCCTAATCATAACATAACATTCGCTGTGTATGTTGGTGCCCAGTTTCACATTTGGCATTTTTGGGTGTTTTCATTGATCCTATTTTTTTTTCTGTTAAGCTAACACATTATATTGGTGAAACATGTCGATATATGTTGGCACAGCCACCAAGAGACTCGGACAAAAGTCACAAGCTACGTCTTGCCCTTGGTAACGGACTCAGGCCACAGATTTGGGAAGAGTTCCAAACACGTTTCAATATCAAACAGATTGGCGAGTTCTACGGTTCAACAGAAGGAAACGCAAACGTTCTTAATATTGATAATAAGAAAGCGGCTGTTGGGTTTAATTCAGTTTTGGCTCCCTGGTTCTTCCCTTTGAAGCTTTTTAAGGTTGATGAAGTTACTGGTGAACTGCTGAGAGGAGCTGACGGCCTCGCGATTCCTTGTGGATATAACGAGCCTGGGGAGATGATTGGAAAGATTAAGAACAGTGAGTTATGTTTTTTGCTTATTTTTTATTTATAGTTGACAAGAAATACTTTTATCTGATTATATAGGAAAAAACTCTTCAAGGGGGTAAAAATACTCCTTAGAAGAAAGTTCTACAAATAAGAATGATATTCAAAATTTCAGTGGCGTAGCGACATGAAAATTATGTAGAGGGCGGGGGGGGGGGGCTGAAAAGGTGGATCTAGGGGCAATTTCTTTTCGAAATCTAATTTTTCCCTCTTCTGGATGAGCCATTCTCCATTGATATTGCAATGACTTTCAAATATCATCTCACAGAATGCTAGGATATTTTAACAATATGCCCTTTATAGATCACTGGGGCTAGAGTCCCTCTATACTCTTTTGGAACTATCCATATCTCATTTCAATCACTTGTGACAACAAACTTCGAGACTCACAAACGGTTGCATCAAGCTGTGTCACTTCCTTGGTCAAAGTAATTATATTTCCACTTGCTACAATTTGATGGAATTTTTTATTCTGACTGTCGTCAGTTCGATACTTAAACCAATTAATGTTAGTTGCTATATATCCCGATGATTTTCTGTTGGAAATTCCCGACTGTGCGAGCTCTTTGGCGATAAAAACTAACTTGGTAAAAGCGTCAAGCGACTTTCATGCGAAAAAAACGAAACATTTTACAACTTAGCTGAAATATAATATGCGATATGACTTTTACCTGAAAATGAGATTCTTGTGGTACTGTCTTTAAACAACATGATAAGTTTAATAATAGAACAAAGAACATAGGTTATAGGTCCTCTAATATTTTCAACATTTCTGCCGAACTGAAATTTCAAATTTATTAAAAGTTCAATTGACAATGACACGAATGATGATTTCGTTTATCCTCATTTGCACTGTGTGAGTTGAATTCTTGTAAGACATATTGCTATTTGTTTTGCATTAGGTTAAAGCAAGTACAAGTACAGAAAAACTGTTTTTTGTTAAATTTTCAACATAGTATAGCGAATTACTTCTCTCGAAAGGATGATAAAGGATGTCTTTGAACGGGTATGCAGCACCTGCATTTGTCTTTAAATATTTTCTTCTCTTTTCTATTCACAGATGACCCATTACGAAAGTTTGACGGATACCTTAACAAACAAGCAACATCAAAGAAGATTGTCCACGATATATTTACTCATGGTGATTCTTGTTTTTTGACTGGAGACATTCTCTACCAGGACGAGTATGGCTATTTCTTCTTCCACGATCGCACAGGTAGCTGTTTGTACAAAAAGACTTACTTTCGTTGCCACCGCCTTGCACATCAAGCTCACTGTCTTCCCGTAGTTTATGTAAAGCATAGTTATATGCTTTATGTTTAGGTATAGCCTTTCAGTAGAACATAGCCATGAAATCTTTGACTGGCTGACTGCTCTGATCACATCTATTTTCTCCCGGTTTTCCGTCATTACCAATCATTACACAAGATTTTCACAATTTTACAACCAAAATTAAGCCTATTCAACCGTTTCTCCATTTTACTATGCTATCCCCAAAAATAATTAGTGCGTGCTCACGACTTTGGAAATCGACTTTCTGCCTGCCTGTTTGTCCAATTCACCCTCTTGTTGAGCGTATCATTTTAACATATCTAGTGCAGCTTTGGCCTTGTTCAACATGCAGCGGAATTTCGTTATTATTTTTACCCTTTAGCAGCTCGCCCAGGTTGTCGATGCTAAGAAGGCTAATTTTCATTTCATGTATTTAAATCATTTTATTTATCATACAAGTTTTTGTACATTGTTATTACTTATCATACCTTTTGATAAACTTCCCTTATCATACCTTTTGATTTTATTATTTCAAGTTATTTTTTCACTTTGCACGCTGCCAAAGTCTCATTGAGCAAGGAATCATTGGGTTCTATTTGAAGTTCTGTATTTTTTGAACAGGCGACACGTTTCGCTGGAAAGGCGAAAATGTCTCAACTGCAGAAGTTGAATCGATTATTGGCAAGATTCTCGGTCTGAGGGATGTTGTTGTCTATGGGGTGAATGTCCCTGGCACAGAGGGAAAAGCAGGAATGGCTGCAATTGCGGACCCTGATAATCAGATTGATCTCAACGAACTACTGGAGCCGATGCAAAAGTCACTACCTGCATACGCAAGGCCTGTTTTTATTCGCAAACAACAGGAAGTAAGTAGCGACTTTCATTTCAAATAATTTCGTCATCACCATCGTGATGATTATCAGTCATCTTTCACGTCTACCTGTCCGCAACCACCATCAGTCATCATCAATCATGATGATTCTCCTTACCGTTATCATCATAATCAATCATCGATATCATAATAATAATAATAATCATCTTCCTCATCATTTTTTGCACACAACCAACCATTTATGTATTTTAATCTGCAACTCATTCTGCTTTTAGATATCAACAACTGGCACTTTCAAATACCAGAAAGTTCAGCTAAGAAAGGATGGGTTTGATCCCAGTAAAGTAAAAGGAGATGCATTGTACTTTTTTGATCAAAAAACCCAAACATATGAGGTGCTGAATACAGCAGTTTACAAGCAGCTTCTTAACTGCAAAATACGACTCTGAATATTTTGATGTTAGTATGCTTAATATTTTTTACTCTCTGGAATCTTTCTCAGGCCCCTTATTTCCAGAGTGCAATTTCTAGTCGTATGTTGCATTTGTTTTGAGTGTGTCGGTTTTTACTCGAAAGAACATAATAATAACATAAATATTCAGGTAGGAGCTATTTAATAATGCTCAGTATGACGTTTAAAGACGACTCATCGTCAATGAAACTGCATTGCGATTTAGACTGTAGGCTCAATCTTTAGTTTTCTATTTTTTAATTTGAACTTCCTGCTGTTCTCATTTTTAGCGCAATTAAAATCTTTTTTTGGGTTATTTGCGTCTTTATTATGAAACTCTTTGTGGGGAGATTTAGAGTAACGATATCATTTAGTTGTGCGATTTGTCTATAAAAGCACAGCCTTTCTTTGTTATACTGGCGATCCAGGTATGGTTAAATGGAAATCAGGGAGCAAAGACACGATATATTTGTTTATTTGGTGCATCTTGAAGGGATTGTCGGTTTAATTCAAAAAGTTGCATTTAGAAGCCATGCATGTTGTGTATTTTTCTGTGTTTGTGTTGATACAATAGCACAAATAGTAAAGCAAAACGGCGGTCTCGAATTTTATAACAGCCATTATATCCCGTTGAAATGTCTCTACGTCTCTCGATCGCTGATGTCTCAACTGACCTACGATGTTTGGCGTAGCTGATATGACAAACCCCTAAGCAAATTCAGAGTAGCACGCATCTATAATCAATTATATACCTTCCCTCTGCACAGGGCCGTCGCTAATCACTTTCACTTAGGGGGGTGCCAGTCACAAATTTGCCGATGAAATAGGGCGTGGCCCAAGGTATTTCAATTTTTGGGTGTGGTATTTTGACGCAATTGATTTTGTTTATCAAAGAGTATGTTCTCGTTGGTCAATCATCGCTTCAATTTTAGAGTGACGGTACTTAGTTTGTATGAATAGATCTTACTAATAGGACCGCCAAGAGGTTTCGAAGGCCTTGAAGGAAACCCGAAAGACGGGGCCCCTGCGAGAAGAACGAGCAGAAATTTTTTGCGACCACGCCCTTTAGATTGTTTTAAAATGCATTTCAGAATATTTCTGGCAGTCATTTCTTGCAACCGTTTAAAACTTCTATCTATTTTTTGGCATACTTCTTCTATGTTTCATTGATTTCATTCTTAAAATGGAGTTCATTACTATTTGAGGCCCCATCAACCTGAAGGCCCTGAGGCACTTTGCCCCCTTGCTCCCCTCGGCAGCCCTGCTTACAGTGGCTTCCAGTACTTCCAGGATCAACGTTCAGAGTTTTTCAATAAACTTTGTCCCCAAACTTTAGGTAGAAATTAGGTCGCCCTGGATATTGGACATAAGATTCTAGACTCCGGCTGCCGACAGGGAGTCATTTGAAATTTTTGGTGGACATTTGCCCCTCCGTGACACCCATAACACCATCTGTACCTATTTTGAATTGCTGAAGGTTTTTGGGTGATACTTCTTCGGACTTATCCTCATCTTATCCAAACTTTTTGCTAAAGCTATCGCATTGAGAACTTCTAAAGTAAAACCCGACAAAACTCTAATTTGCCGACAAGAATTTTCTAGGGGGGGTGCCGCACCCCCCGCACCCCCCCCCCGCTAGCGACGGCCCTGCCTCTGCATTAAAATTTGCTGCATATCTTTTTTAAAAGCAGAGATATCAACATTGAATAAAGCAGGGTGGGGCTAGGTGTGGGGGGAGGGGGCTGTAGATGAGTTGAACTACTTAGCGATTTTTCATGGACAAGTAACTGAATGACGGTTGTGCAGCTAATCAACTTTGATCGATAGATGATTACCTATAAGATGATGAATAAGGTCTGCAACCAGAGCCTTTGGTATGGACATAAAGCAACACATACCCAAGTTATAGAATAAGAAACTGCATGGGTATTCACATTCCTATGTTTAATCTTAAGTAATCGAAAAAAGGTTGTACTATTTGGGTCTAAAAGTTTAGAACGACAACCCTTCCACCATCAGAAAACTCTCCACGCTGCAACAGTTTAAAAAACACCTAAAATTTCATTTGAGAAGCTGAATTTAACTAAAATACGACTCCTTGGAAGATCAGATGCACCCTTGTGCGCTCGGTGTAGTGCGCTCGCTCAATATTCTGAACAGAGGGAACCATGTGGAAACCAGGCAGAATTTGACTAGCGTCTAACACACGAATTATGGTGATTATGCTGATTACAGGCACCGCAGAGCAGTACCCAGGGTACGCAGAGCAGTGGCGGGGTGGCTATGTTTTCCCTGGAGGTGGCCAAGTCGATTTTTGCGCCCTATCTATATATCGTCACAGAATATCGTGGTTATATAAAGCATGTGTTTCTAGAAGGGAAATCGATTTTTGCAACTTGAATCCAAAGTTTCATAAAAAAGGTTTGACTAAAAATGCAAATATGAATGGAAAAGTTATGTAATCCTAACATTTGACCTCCTCGATCGTGGTTCGGTAAAATATCAAGCTATTTTGAATTGGCTCATTTTCGAGAGTCGGCCTATTTTCGAGGAAATACGGTAGGCAAAACATAAAATACTAATCAAAAGACATTTTATTCAATTACACTGATGTTTCATACAGGCTACTCATTTATTATATCCAGAATACCAGCTTCAGAGTAAAATAAGGTAGAGCAAATTATTGTTTCGAGCTCCTTAGTTTTTTGCCCGCAACTCGCGCGCGATAGCGCGCGAGTGAAGGGCTTATAGTCTGCCCCGCGTATAAGTAGCATATGGAAGCTTCAGTTCATGTTGTCAGCACTTTTTCAGCAGATTTTGTCACTTTTCTGCTGCCATGACAACTGTCAATCAATTTCATTGTCAATCAATCGGCTTTGTCGAGGAGGTCGTTAACCGCCACCTCTTTGTGCGGAAGGGAATTATCTTCGGAGCGTTGCTCTGCCAAGACTCTGTTAAAGGCCTTCGGTTTTTTGGCACGAAAACGGTGCTGCATCACAGCTCGGTTCTTCGCAATGGATGGAAGTTTTGATTCGAAGTTTTGGGAATCAAAACCAGTCGAATGCCACACTTTTCTCCCAAAAACTCGAGACCGTACGAGCAAAAGTTATGATTGTCGTGATTATCGAAAAATAAATGTCAAACCCTCGAAAAACTTCATGATTTTCAAAAGGGCGTTGGACTTAAATCAAAGGCAAACTGAAAACCAAAAATTCTTGATAAAAAGAATAGTTTAGCTTCAACTAGAGCAGCTGTTTTTATAGAATTGTGAAAACCCAAGATGGTGTCTTCTTCGAATATCCTGACCTACATTTTCAAAACAATCATTATCAAGGAACTAATTGTTTGCGGGCAGTACTAGCAAGAGCTATTTCTAGTAACTAAAGGTAACCTTTGTCCATTTCGCCACTGCTTATGGTCGATTTTATCAGCCTAGTGTCATCGCATATATCATGTATGATATACAAACATGGTTCAAGTTTGTTATTCTTAGTTTTTTTCAACAACTTGAAAGTTTCAAGCATTGAATCGCACTATTGAATCGGACAGAGGCGGCGGGCACAAAATTGAATCTGGGGTTGGGCTAAGGATCAAGTTTAGTGACAAAGGAGGACCCACCATGGTCGGGTCCGACGCGGAAGAAAATTTTTAAAATCGAGCACATAGTTAAAAGTTAACACGAAAACATATGACACAAATGTTGATTGGGTCATGGCAGCGCAACATGCTTCGAATGTAGAATCTCACGTTATTTTAGATTGTTCAAGCGAAGTGTTCTACCCGTGTACGATCACTTTTGATGTTCCTAGCCAAATATTACAAGCAAACAATTTTGGCGCCCCCTTATCTCCCACTGCGCCCCTATTGGGGGGCCATGGCCCCCCTGCCACCACGCCACTGCTGCAGAGCGTTGAGAAAAATGGGGGGTCTAAAAAAGGGAGGCTAAAACCGAACCGAATAAATAGTGGTATTTCTTGTGATTCATTGGTAAATCTTTTGCATTTTTGGCAAAAAGTGGGGGCTATAGTCCCCTAGCCACCTTCTCCGTGGTGCCTGTGATGATGTTCTTATGTTTTTAACATACTTTAAATTATATTTAGAATCATTTTTCTCAAAATTGATTGCCTACTCCCCCACTCACAATTCGAAAACAAATTAGTAATGCCCGCCATATTTGTCCATAAGCTCGTCCATGCTCAAGAATATTAGCATAAAGCTAAAACACAGTGACTCAATCAATGGTTAAGCTACAACAATCATTCTAAATTCAACAAATGTAGGACTAAGTTTTTGGTGTTTTGGTTTTGGACAAATACCCCTGTATCTCGAAAAAGCGTCTTCTTTCGCCCGATCAACATTGATTTTTGAATTCTACACCAAAAACTGGTCTAGAAAGAATTTGTTTTGTCAAGTTGCTCATCGGGTGGTCACTGACAGCTCATTCACAGGCTGCATCCCAGTTTTGGGTAAAGCCCCCTGAATCTTGGAAAAGCAACTTCTCCCGCCTGATCAACGTTCAACTTCGAATTCTATACAAATAACTGGTCAGAAAAAGTTGGTCTTGGAAAGTTCCTCGTCGGGTGACCATTGTTAGCTCATTCACAGACTGCATTCCAGTTTTTGGGCAAAACCCCCTGAATCTCGAAGAAGCATCCTCTCCCACCCAATCAACATTTCTTTTTGAATTCTACACAAAAAACTAGTCTTGTAAAAGTTGGTTTGGTAAAGTTCCTCTCTGGGTGGTCATTAACAGTTCATTCACAAGCTGCATCCTAGTTTTGTACTTATGTGTATGTATGTATCATATCTTTAATGTACATAACAGGTCTAAGTAAAATACTTGTTTTCAGCCTTATGGTTTTCAGCCAGTTTTTGGACAAGACCCCAATCTTGTCCAAATCATGTATCTCGGCAAGGGCCCATCTTCCGCCGATCAACATCAAGATTTGAATTCTACACCAAAAACTTGGAAAAGTTGGTCCGGTAAAGTCCCTCGTTGGGCGGTAATGCTCCCTCTTGACCTCCTGGACTATTACTTTTGGCTTGCGTTTGCATTGGCCATTTCTGCAGTGGCAAGGCTCGAGCCGGTATCAACATTATTCAAATAAGTTGCTACAACTACATTTCAAATAAACATCCATCCCCAAAGGGGACATTAATTAGAGAATTACGCTTATAAATCAACCTATTAAAAAGGGGGCGTTTATTGGAAATGTGTGTTTAGACATGTATTAATTTCTTAGAGAAATTACGAAATAACAAGAGCAAAGTTTTTCGGCAAGACCGTTGACATAAACTATTATCGTGCAAAACATGTGACTAGGTGGAAATGACGTAGCAGTCCCGGAAAAGCATGCTATATATGGGCAGATGATTCGTCTATTTAGCTGACGAATGCTATATATGGGCAAACCACGTTTTTAAAGATAAGCAAATGCCATAGATCATTGGTCTATTTTGCTGCCGTATGCTATATATGGGCAAACCACATTTTAAAAGATTACCTTTATTTGGACAAGTAATACCCTTATAAGGAATACTTGAGTCATGACGTCACAAATTTTTCTGGGGCATTGAAAACGAGAATCCATTGAAGTGCGGAATGGCGGCAAAGTTGCTGGTATTTATTTCGAGATGCTAGTGAGGAGCTCTTATTCCGTCCTGTCTACTTAAAAATGACGTCGATTTCAACCACAGCTTTAGAGTATATCGAAATTTCAAGTGACGAGGAGAGTTTAGAAGATTTCGAGAGCTCTAATGGCCTAAAAATTACGACTGCGAAGGAATTATTCGATAAGTTTATCCGTCAGTGTGCCTTATCTGGCGTTCGAGAAGACAATATAAATTATGTGTCCGCCATTTTTGAAAATGCAAGCGGGAATTTTCTAGCAAATCAAAGTTTTTTGTCTTTCTTAGAAGGAGCGAATCGAGAACTCCAAAATGGCAATGCGAGTCATGTTCTGGCAGAAGTAGGGCAGTGTGTTTGTTCCGAAAGCATTCCTAGTTCAAAGGGACTAGGCCAATATACTGACTTACCGCGTGCCAGTTTTAACGGTGACAATGCAGATGATAAAAACTTGGATGCGCAATTGGAAGCTGCAAAGGAAAAAATTTTGCAGTTAATTTTGAAGGCACGAAATACTCAAACTGGTTTAAAAGGCGACACACCTGGCAGCACACCAAGAAAACCCAGTGACACAATTAAACCAAACAGTGAAATTAGTTCACGAATTCATTCTTCTGTTCCAAGCCAACATAAACAAAATGTCAATTTACCAAATAAAGTTCAAGAGCTGGCAATCAACAGTGAAATTTCTAATGCTATGGAACACACAGACTTGGTTCATGTCATGGCAAATACAGATGTAGGGGAAAAATACAGAATTGTTGATAAAAAAGCAAATGAGACCCAAAGTGCTGAATGTGAGAAAACAAGTACAGTTACTTCAAATGACAACATTGAAGCTCCTAGTTCCACTGTGACTGTCGGGGCTTGCCAAACTGATGATGGCAATGATGACGATGTCATCATTATTTCTGTAAAGCATCATGATAATCAGGCAGCAAAAAGCAGTCAGGAGACCAAACTAAAACCAAGAACATCTAATGAAAAAAGAGAGAAAAAGATTGCATTAACAATTAAATCTTTAAAGAAGAGGCTGAAATTTTATGATAGCGAGATAAAAAGGCTTATGCAAGCAGAGCTGACACTTGATGAAATGGACAGTGCAGATAGTAGCTATATCAAGGAATGCAAGCTCAAATCAAATTATTCCAGATTATACAAAAAGCTTTGCAAACTGCAAGGTCAGAAAGAGAGTTACGAAGATGAACAGTTTTTGAGAATCAAAATTGAAGGCTGTCCATATCCAGAAATCAACAGAGAAGCTGAGAGTTTTGTAAAGAGTAGGAAAAGATTTCCTGACTTTTTTGAAATTAAAAATGTTGTTGGAATCGCAAGTAAGAAGTATAAAATTGGACTTAAGCCATACGAGGAAAACAATATTGCCAAAGAGGTTTTCACTGAAATGGGTGACAAATTACAACGGAAAAGAAAAAAGGAATTTTCAAGGCTATCTGGGAACTTCCTGACTGACAAAGTGAAACAAGAGGAGGACCCTGCTCTGAAAGATTCTGACTTAAAAAAGAAACTTAAAACCAACAAGAAAATATCTAAAAGTAGAACTGAAGAAGTGTTTCAACGTTTTTCTCGAATGGAATACGAGGGTTTTGACAGTGATGATGAAGAGATTGAGAAAGCAGTCATTGAAACACAGAAGAAAGTTGCCGCTGTTTCTCCAATTTTAAGTACAAGATCCCATGGTGAAAAAACAATAAAAAAACGCAAATTGGTTGATGAGTATATAGAGCAAAGCCCTGCCACATTGACAATCATTGATAAAGTACCAGAGGGCATGGTGGATGTCTCATCAGCTGATGCTGAGTGGGAAGGAAACTCTTGCATTCCCAAGTATCTTCCAAATTTAAAGAGAAAAAGGGAGATGCCTGATGTAAAACAGCATGAAAATTTGAAAATAAATGGACATGTCTCTCCTGAAAAAGAAACTAGAAATGATAAATTTTCAAGATTTGAGACTAATTGTACAAACCATGATAATGTGGTAAATGGGAATTATAGCTCAAAAACTGGACATCATAGTAAAGAACAATCTGATAATGAAATTCAAAGTTCAGGATCATGTTTGTCAGCTAGAACAAAATCAACAGAAATACTGGGCTTGGAGGGGAAGAATCCTAGAAAGATCAAGCCAACCTTGATTAGTTCAGGAACTGACAGTATAATAGCTGAAAGTGAAAAAGAAAAGAGGGGCATCATATCTTCAAAATTTTCAGCAGATGTCACAGAAAATAAGGATTTATCATCAGTTATAGTGATTGATTCAGATGAAGATTAAGGTACTCCATGTTTTTAGTTTCTTAAACATTAAAATAAAATAGACATTGAATGTTACTTCCCAGTTTTTTTGGAAAATATATATTATTTTGTGGATGTAGCATTCCAATAATATGCATCAAATTGAACCAAGATCACAATACAAGTTGCAATTCACACCTATTTTGTTCTTTTGTCTGGTTGTCTTTTTCAATTTGAATTGTTTTTCTTTCTAACATACATATACATAATAGTTATGTTTTAATCTTTTGAAAGAGTTTGGTAATTGATGTAATAAAAATGTATTGATATTATCATATATATAAATGTATAATGATATGTAAATTTGACGCTGCAGATGTTTTAATTTTGAAACCTGAATAGGAATGATGTAAAGTTGCAGTTATCTGGTATATATATATGTACACCAGAACTTTGGCTGGGTTTGCTACAAGTAACCCTACTTTATCTCTAAGTCAGTGATAGTTAATCTTATATGCTTCTAGCCAAGTAATAAAATAGTTAAATCGCTGTTACTCTGTTGTATAACCAGTCTGGATCAAATAAATCTCTCTATTTATGCATTTTTTCACATTCATCATATGCATAACAGTGCTGTCGGAACAAACAATCTTCATGGTACGATTTAAATTATTTTCTAGTAAATATTTCTAGTAAATAAACAATTTATTAATCATTTTAGAAGACCACAATTAAGCATCCCAGTTTGTAGATAGTTCTCAACATAAGCTAATATTTTTCCTTCAAGTAAATGTTTTAGGTTGGAAATTTTGATTTTCTGAAAGGTTCATTCCTAGTTGCTGATAGTAGGTAGCCATGTTTTGTTATCAATTTTAAGACTTTTGTTAGTGTTTTTGTTAGACATTTTCTGTCATATATGTTATTACACATCCTTTAATGGATTTCTTACTTGAACAGGCACTTTTCTTTTAAAATAAACATACATTTATCTCTGACTCTGTGTTTTACTGCTATTGAGAGCATGTGCAACAGAACCTTAAAATTCCCAATGATTTAACCCCTTTTCCTTGTTTCCATTGTGCAATTGGTTCAAATAAAAGTATCTCTTATAGTTCTTGCATTTTATTGCTGTTCAGAAATAACTATAACAAGCTTCATGGATGCTTTGATTATGTACATGAGGTCCATTTCGTGAGATTTAGATTCTGATCTAATTGCAAAATGGAGCAGTCTGATACCCTGCCTTAAAAATATTGGCCTCTTGGTGGCTCATTTAAGAGTTCTGATCAACAAAATATGTCTTGCTGGAAGGTTCTGGACAGGGATTTCTTCTAGAGGGGCTTGATGTGCTCAAGCCTGAGTAAGTTGCTTTGGAAGTTTCCTATGTGGAGGCCAGACCCCCTGTCCCATTTGTAAAACTGACACTATGAGCATATATTTTGTGAAGAATATTTTAATCTTGAGGGCTGGTTGATATTTAATTTTTCTGTGCAATGTGATTTTAGTTTCATGCGGAACATTATCTGCTTTTTCTTTTACATGCTTCATAACATTAAAACATTAATAAGCCCCGGGCTTATTAAATTATTGATCTTCTAGAGGGTGTGATAAGAAGAGGGAGGGGGACTAATTTTGAAATATCAATACGAATAAGCAATTTTTTTGGAATATGTTTATATTATTATAGCATTAAATTTAAATTAAATACCTGACTTTGGGGAGGGGGAGCCTGAAGAAGAGGGTGGGGGTATTTGCAAAAAAATCGTTTTAAGGAGCTTATTGGAGAGAGGAAGGAACAGTAGTTGAATACTTATCCACATAAAACCGTGCAAATGATTTGGAAGTATTTATTTTACGGATTATCATTCATTGTCTTTTTATCTTGTTCATTTTTCACATTTTTATGTCAAGAAGATCAATTTTTGAATAAAACCCATGGTTAGAGTCTGCACACAGGCTACACGACTCCCCAATCCCAAATATACGCTTCCTCTCGTACTGACACTCGAATTTAAAAGGATTCTTACAGTTCCGCTACGGTTCTTTCTACAATCCTTGACTTTTCAACCTCTGTGTATGGGCTTCAGCTTGTGTTGTCAAGAGGGCACGCCATGGCATTAACAAAGGTAATAAAATTGTTTTAAAAATGTTTTAAGAAATGTAAAAGATTAAAAATACGTATGTCATTTTACAGCGGAAAGTCTATATAATCAACTAATATTTAAGATGTGGGGTTGAACTACTTGGGTATTGGTATTGTTCTAATGTTCTTTCAATCTTGTTTCAAAGTATTAGCAGCTAAATTGAGACATTTCAAGTCTTCTTGGCTTAATATCCAGTTAAGTTGATTCCAACTTGTTAGCTGCTTTAAATTAGGGGCTATCAGTTGGAGTTCATTTAAGAAATAGCATTTTTTATCAGCATATTCCGGACACACCATAAGTAAATGAATTTAATCTCCTAAAACATTAAACCTGTCGCTAAGAAGAAACTGCAATGTCGTTTTTCTCTAGGGATAGGGTTTTTACCAAAACGACCAGTTTCTACTTCTAGATTATGAGCGCTTATTCTTAACAGTAAAAGGCGTCGTCTTTTGTTAAAGTCTTTGACAATGTCAAGATAGGAATGAAATTTCAAAACCGTTTAAATTGAGCATATGTACATAATTCCTTGTGCATTTTAAGATGGTTCGAGTGGGACGAGTGAATATTGAAAAGCGCACGGAAACACATTGCTAAATACGATAATGGATTTTGATCATAAATCTTTTCAAAAAAATTTGCGGCCCCTCTAACTGTAGGGGGCCTGGCCACAGAGCGAAGTGTGCCCTGTGATTGATGAAGCACCAGTAGTGTAGTGGAGGGGTATCGCAGAATAACGCCGTTATCCTTCCTAAAACTTAGGGCTGCAGCGTTGAACAATCTAATAAAACGAACAGTGGCGCTCCTCTTCTTAAATATTAAAAATTCTAGATACCAAGCTATTTTGAATAGATTTTCAATACTAGTCTTACCCGAGGTTCAATAGAGTATTAAATTGGTGCAAGTCATATGAAGATATCGCTTTTACAATCTTGACATATGCATTTGTAGGTTGCAGGGGCGGATCCAGCAAAAAAACCTGACTGAGTTCCAGGACAAGGCTAGTCCCTGGGCGCCGGTATAAGACTTTCTTCGGATATGCAAAGAGAGCCCTTCGTGGACTGCAGTGTTTTTCAACTTTTTTCATTGACATCCTCCATCTTAGTCATTTTTGTTGCTAAGACGTAAAAAACACTGCCAAATTCAGTGCAAATTCAAAGTGGCTGCACAAAACTACAGCTTGATGCTGGGCCAGCATCATTCCCTTTATGCCCTTCTTTACCAGAAAAAGAGATAACTTCCAAATTACGTATAATCCCAAAAATTGCAAACTTTTCAATTGGGAAGTGCATGAAAAAGAGGGTGTTTTGAGAGTACTTAGGACCCAAAACTCGGAAAATAGTTATGAAAAACGGAAAACCCGGACTTGGAAATTGGAAAATCCTGAGACAAATATATATACTTCAACGTGGTTCACCTTTTCCCGTGTTCTACATTAAAAGACCTTCGTACCCTCAGTTATTACCTGCGAGAATATTTGTCTGCAAGGCACAGGGTAGATTCTTGCCTTTTTTCTCCAAATGAAGATGTCATCAGTGTTTGCGGAAGAACAGAATTTTAGGGAAATTTGTCGTAGATTGAAAAATCTGGCAATTTTTTAACGGAACGAGGGAATTCTACACACTCTCAAAATAATACACGGATTGCAGAAATTTCAAAATGTTTAGCGGGATTCTTAACCTGTTTAGCGGGGGGCCGAGGGGCGGGGGGCCGGGTGCCATGGCCCCTCCACTTTTCTGCAGAGCTAAAGAAAAATTTTAGGCAAAAGTGAGAATAAATGTATCATATGATTCTGTCAGTAACTTTGCCTAGTATTCTCTTAAATGTGTTCTTAGCTTTACTTTGGTTGCTATGTCTTTGCCATAGAAGACATACATAAAATTAAATATGGGAATTAGATCGAAGAAATCGGTCATTGTCTAAGTTTTACAACGAGTGACAGCTTTGCTTAGCAAATAGAACGAGAAATCTTGTCGTGAATAAGCACAAATTGAGGGAACGGAGTTTCGTTTTTTCAATTGCCTAAACTTGGCACACATAGCCTGTGTTCCAAACATGAAATTTTCAAAAAAAATTAAGAACAGTCTCCCGAACTTAAATTTGCTGGTTCTTAAGTTATAAAAAAGAGTGTACAGCTTTCATCGAACTAAGGGCACTGTATTCGTTTAGATTTCTTTTTCCCTATTTTAGTGAATATAATTTTTGAGGGGATGGTCCTTTTTGACCTTTAAATCAACTTTCTACGCAAATTCGCAACAGAAACTTCGACAGGCACTTGGGGATCGTCAAGCTTGTCCCTGATATTGTCTAAGAAGTCTTTGACACCATCGCTCTTAAGAGCATGCATTAACCTCTCAAGGGTATCTTTATTGGGAGTAAAACGATATGAGTAATTCTCACTAAGCTCATTTTTTAACAAATTATTATTGAATCATTCTTTAATTATTTTTGTTAATTTCAGTGGTAGGCTATTTTTTATATAAACTGGAAATCTCCGTTTTTTTTCCAAATTTACTCATTTTGGCACCAGAGTAACTTTTTGGGGGGGGGGGGATAAATTGAGAGGGGGCTTGAAAGAGAATTTACAGTAACTGACCGTGAATGTAAGAGCCATCCTATCGAAATGATGCAAAAAGGATGTTTCAATAATTAAACGATAGGGAAGGGAGACCTTAAGAACATCCTTGGGTTGATGCCCATTAGGGATGAACGACCCAATCACTGAGCCACCGACACTATCCACACTAACCCCTTCCAGTTTTCGGGAGAAAATGCGAAGAATCTGCAGCTACCCGCAGATTTTAATGTTGTTGTGGTGTAAAACATATAACACAAAGCTTCAATGGTGGACGAAGAACTTCTGGTTTGATTGTGATTTGATAAAGGATTTACCTGTTAACAGAAATGAGAGAGTTCAAACCACTCTTAGGCTTAGACGACTTAAATAAGCATTCGAGGCTTCTTCTAAGTATTAGAGTAACCGATGCTCAAGGCAGAGAACGATCTATATCTGCCTGTCAAGCCGATACAATAAAGTCAGTGAAGGAAAAGGTTTTGGACGAAAAACATGCCAAAGAATATGGAAGTTACCGCGTTGTATTAACAAGAACGAAGAAAGCACTTGAAGATGTAAAGACCCTCGAACAAGAGGGCGTTGAAGACAATGGTATGGTTTCTTTCTAAACAAATTTCTGGCATTGCAATGCCACATAAGACTATCTTCACTTAGGCCAGTTTACAGCATCATGATATAAACAACGTAGGCCGCAACCAAAACAACGGTTTTGGTTTATCAGTGGTGAAGTAAAGCTCTCATATTTGCCAGATCTGGCATAATTTCCCAATTTTGGCTTTTTCCGGAGTTAAATTGACAGAAAAAATCGTCTTTGGCCTACTACTTTTTATAAACTTTAACACTAAGCCTTACTAAGCCTAACAACAAACGTGAATTTGAAAAAGCCATTCAGTGTAATCCTAAGTGTCAAATATTATCACCTAGCCTAACCATTAGCAAAGGAAATTTTTTGAATGACAAAGTTTCACACTTTTGTGTTTTTTCCGTTTCCCCAGTTGTCTCAATAAGGTTTACCAAGTACACTAGGGTATCAAAAGTATTGCACCACCTCAAAGGAGGAGAAATGGCGCATGGATGATCAAAAACCTGCCATTAGCTGCAGTACACCTCCCAAGCATAATGAGAGGCTAGTACATACCTGAATCAAGACTATTAAGTTCAACCATTGTTATGAAAATAATTGATGTGATCATCAATCATTGAAATTGTTCCAGACCGATATGACCCCTTGGACTAATCTGACTCCTTGGCCATTTCGGTCCAGATCAATATGATCCTTCAGCCATATTGGTCTAAGGAGGGCCATACCGGTCTGGGCAAGAAAAATGAATTTGAGGCTTTCTAATGCTTACAAACACACAGAATGTCTTTTAGTTTCTGATGGGCCTGGAGTTGCTGGTTTGAATCTTCTGATCCAAATTCCACAAATCTAAATTTGTAACTGGACAACAAGAAACACTTGTAAATTTTTAAAAGCTTGTTTCACTTGCAAAATATGATTTGAACTAGGTCAAAAATTTGGCTTATTTTAGATTTATCTGAATAATTCTCCAAATTGGCTGAATATTTGAATTTTTTAAGCAGCTGTTTCGTTTGTTTTTTGTCTGTTTTATTTGGCTCTACGGGAGCACCTTTTTGTCGATCATTTCCTTTGAGACCTTTGGGTTTCCTTTGTAAAGTAAAATACAGAAAATGAGGTGTTAATAAAATTCAATCCAATGGTGTTCTTTGTTGCGTTTGAATTGCTTGTCTTAGTGCCATAAGATCAATTGAACATTTGTGCATATCAGTTGGTTTTAAAAGGCCAAAGACCTTCTAATCAAAAGGCCTAACAATTTTTGATAACAAAAATAATTTTTTAATAGGCATTAGAGTTGCTATTTTGAGATCTGTATTTGCACATTGTTTATTTCCTCGTTTATTCTTTAAATCTTCTTGCTCAAAGTATTTATTTGTTTTTTGTCTGTGAAAAAGCTCTTGCGCCAAGCTCTAACTATTGTCATGCGAATTAATTGTGTTTTTAAGTGGTGAATGGAAATGGGTCGGAAGTGAAAAGGCCACCAATCAAAACTTCAATATATTTAGAGCACTTGTTTAAAAAATAACAGTAACAAACGTCTTTTAACAGTTTCAAATTTCTTTATTTTGACGGGTAGCCACAAACTTTTGAAATCGCAAAAAGACTCCTTGAAATGGATCCCTATATTTGGGCAATGTATTCTTGTGCAAGTTCGTATAAGGCCTGGAGAATTCTTCAAATTAATGATTATCTGCCGTTTGGACAACCTTTTGGATCTTGGTTTGTAACGTTTTTCATACGAGAACAAACTTTTTAAATCATGTTAAAAACTTTAGTTATTCTTTGTTGGAAATAAATCTTGGTAAAAATGGTTTCCTTTTACTTAGGTAACTTTTCGTTTTGTGTTGTGCAAACACTCGTTATATTGTATCTGGACGGATTTTGAGTTGCAAAACCTTGCTCAGCACTGAGTTTCATGTCGTTTAGTGTCCCTTGGTGTAAGCACAGTGAAGTGAAAGAGTCAATTTTTCTCTCCTCTAACTTAAATTATTTTTTGGTCTTCCGCTTCTCGCCCTCTTTACTATTGAAACGCTCTCGAAAAATTTTTTGGTTTCTCACAGCTGCTGTGTGGCGGCATCTTACTTAGTCAACATTTTTTTCAAAATTAAAGACCACTTCCTTGTAAATATTTTATAGCGACTCGCCTCTCAAGTGTCGCAAGGCACCAGTAAAATTTGCAAACTTTTCCCGCCCAAAATTTGCTATAAAATACGCCTATTTCACCCAATACATGCATTCAAATTTTTGGTATTGTCAAAAATTTGACAAAAAGTGCCGCCATTTTTAGCAAGATGATGCAATACTTTTGATACCGTAGTGTAATTCTGTCATGTTTTGCGACCTAACTTGGTTTGGTTCTATCAGCCAGTTCCTTCAGTCAGTGATGTTTTATCTGTTAATAGCCTTCTCATTCTTTTAGTCTGTACTTCCAGATTATTACTCATCGATCCACTGCCTCCACAATTTTATGACAATTTTATTTTATTTCACCCATTTTCAATGAGTTTGAAAATGGATGAAATAAAACAAGTCATTGCCTTTTTCCATGGAACACAGATTGATTCAAATAACATGTCCAAGGAGATGATTTTGTTCCTCTCAAGTTTGAGAAACCAGTTTTTTTGTAAGCTGCTCTAATACCCCTATGTAAAGGGTTGATTTTGGAGCAAAGTACATTTACAAATGAAATCAGTTGATCAGCTCTTGAATAACAACTCTGCTATTATTGAAAGAGCAAGGGAAATGGGTGGACATTGTTTTCATATGCTATTACAGGCAGAAAGTCATTTGAGGAAACGATTGCTTTGTTCCGAAGGTATCTTCATTTCTTTATCTTTTTTGCTTCCATCTTGTGTTTTGAGTCAAATAGATTTTGTTTTAATGGGAAAGCTGCCAATGCAAGATCTTATCCATAATAACAGTAAGTCACAAACTGACAAGCAGTACAGGAAAATAAAGTTTGTAGATGGGGCTTCACAACCAGGTTTTAGAGATGGAATGATCCCCAAGGATGCTGCAAAGTTCTAGATATTGTTGTTTTCATTTTGGGAAAAGGTAATTTGAGGAGCTTGCAAAATATGCCCTTTTATGTGTGACCACTTCACGAAGTAGCACTGCCATAAAAATAATTTTTCTCATGTGGCAGCAATCAAAACAAAGCCGAGAAACAAGATGTCATCTGCAATGCTAGAAGCAAATGTTTGAATCAGGACAAAACTACAGTTTCAAGGAGAGTGTTGCAAGGACTTTATGGTTTTACCAAAATTGCTAAGAACTTTTTAATTCAACTGACATGTATGGCAAGCAGCCTGGACATCCCCTTCCCCAGCCCATTGAACCCCTCCCTTCTATTCTGCCATGCCCATTCCCATCCACACCCCTTCTCCATATCCTAGCAGGGACGCCTGCACAAGATTAGGGCAGGAGGGGAAGTGTTGGTGCCGCGGGCAAATCATTGAAGTTTTCTATTAACATTATCGAGCATTCCTAGGTGGGACGGGGGCAAGGGTGGGGTAACATAATATAATATTAACTTTAAAATATGCCACCCATACAGAAACATAAAGAAAATTTGGACGAAATTATCCATAAATGAAAATGGTTATTAAATGGCCTTATTGCTATTCACAATTATTGGTTTTACAAAAATCATGGCTGTTATAAATGGACAGGTTGTAAAATTTTGATTGCCTGCTAAGTTTTATACCGATTTATCCCCCTTAGGTTCCTGGAGTACTTCTGAGGGGAGTACACATCTTTGGTTTATCATATATTATATTTGCCGCTCTCCCTCTTGTGGCCGAACTTGTCACAGACAAACTTTTCATTCTCTGCATTTTTGTGCTGGTGTTATCATCTTTCTAGTATTTTCTTATAGATATCAACATAACGAGAGTAGTCAAAGTGGTCAACATATTTCAGGGCACTTCTTGCCCCCTCTGCCCTTTTTCGAAGAGGGCAGGAGGGGCAGCTTCCCCTCCAGCCCCCCCTGTGAAGGTGCCCCTGTATCCTAGTGACCCTCCCCTTCAATCGCAATGTCCAGCCCTGTCCAGTCCTACACACTCCATCTATTTTTCTACACATTATTAGGTACCCACAAAGCTTTCTCCAAAGCAATTTAACTCTTCCATACCCATGCCCAGGCCTTAGTCATTTCCACACACTTTATCCATACAAAACCATTTTTAGATCAATTACCCTACAATTTCCTTTTCCCAACCCATCTGATCCTCTGCTGTCATAGCCACACCCAACCCTGCCCACCCTAACTTTATGCCCCTATGTACAGGCTATGCAAATAACACTTCCCAATTCTCCAAGCCCTTTATTTCCAAAGCAACACCCAATCATGTCTATCTGGCTTACTCAATTCAGGTGCTTCCATTGCTTCAATTCAGGTGCTTCTACAATATTTTATAAAGCACTCTGTGTAAATTGATACTTTCTTTTGATCCTCATAGCTTCCATTTGTTATCTGTATTTCCCTATGTTTGCGACTATGCCTAAGAGAAATTGACATACTGAATTCAAGCCCCATATGTCTTTCTTGGGTTTCTGGCTGATGAGTTGCTTTGTTATTATTTTCTGTCTTTCTCAAGTTAATTGCTCAAAATGTACAATCTGAGTTTGAGGCTGTAACTAAGTGGTAGTGACTGCTCCTTATCTCCTCTTTTCTTGTTTTCCATTTTGGACTTTACATTTCAGTTCACACTTTGGTTTTTTAGTTTTTACCTTCTATGCCTAAAAAAACATTGCTCTCCTTGACATTTTCTATTAAAATGATATTACATACTTTCAGTTCTATCCAGATGGCATTAGTCCTTCTTCATCACACAGTGCAAGGCCCATAATCCCTGGCACCATTCTCATTTCCATTATTAAGAGCAAGCTTTCTTCCTTTTTGCACAGGTTTTCTGATGATACAATATACATACCACTGTTTCATATGACTTGACTTTTTGCTTTGTTGGTATTAATTTGTCATTGACCATACCATCACCCAGAGTGAAGGAAGTCACACGCTCTCTGCAATTCCAAGTGTATGAATCATAAAGTGGGGTCCCATTAAGAGGAAGGACCAGGGCACTGCTTGATAAGCATCATTGCTTCTCATTTTCTCATATTCTATCTTTTGAAGCTAGGTAGCAATAGATACAAGTATCTTTGGGTGCTTTACATCAATGCATCTGCGCTAATTGAGTTACTTCCTCAGTGGTTTCTTCTTGTCAAAATTTGTAGCTGGTGTAGCCATACTTGATCAACATTCTAAGCAGCAACATATAGTTGTCCCCTGATTTCTTTGGATACCATGCCAAGATCATCAATTTGATTTGCAAATGGCCTTTTTTCTTGGCTCTAAAACCTTAGAACCTTAGATTATTAGCAAAAGCCAGGTTCTTTAGCGAGAGACAGATACCTCTTGGTTTTTAATGACCAATCATAAAGGTCTTATTAATAGAGCTACCTGTCATTGCTTTATGCATGCAGCGTGGGGTTACAACTCAGAGCCTTCCTTTTCTATCCAAAATTTAATGCTATTCTATAAAGATGAGAGAAAATATTAATAACTTTGTGAGGGTGGTGACATTGCAGTGAAAACAAACTTCATCACTAGCATGAAACTGCTCATAAACTTTTATTGTTTAAAAGTTTGCCCTTTCAGATCAGTTGACTTCCTGGTACATCATTTGATGTTATAGTTTTTAGTAAGGAGTGTAGTTATAAACTCACTGTCTTGGCTCAAATGATTTTTTGTTTGTATTTGGTAGATGCACCATATAATATATAAAATAATAATGTAACTGTCATTTTGTAGATGAACTTGTTATTTGGAAAAGAAGAAGGGATTTTCCTAATGCCTCATTAGCAAAGAAGGTATACTTTCTCTTATTCATAATGTGTTTTGTTACAGTTTGTTAAGCCTTTTTCAAGTATTAAACAAGTGTGATTTTAGATTAAAATGACTAGCTATATACAGTGATAATCTTGCTTAAGTCAAATATACTTTGCCAAAAAAATTCCTTATGCCTAAGGCAAAGGCTGGGGAAATTTTTCCCCATGCATAACCTATCAATTCGACTTATTTGACTTATTTCAGGTGGCATGTGAGGCCTTACACCCTCTAGGAATGTTTTCTGTCATGAAATAACTTCTTATTGACAAAGCTAGCAATTTGATTCTAAGCCAATACCAGAAAGCATGCCATGCATAGTTTTTTCTAATGTCTAATCCAACACCAAGCCCCCCCCCCCCCATTCAACTGAAGTTGAGTCTTAGCAGACCACTAGTGAAATTCAGTCATAACAGATCTGAAATTCAGTTATAGCAGTTTTTATCTCAAATTTGTGTGAGGCAAAGATCCTGACTTGCTCAACTTGCACTTAGACTTCTTTGTTGTTCAAAAGTTACTGAAGAAGCCTTTTGTAATGAGGAGTGACACTGTATTTGATTATTTTCCATCATGTTTTTTGGGAACCTTATTCTGAAGTGTCAGATGAAAAAGCTTTTAGCAGTATGTTGTGAAATGTTTGCTTTTTTCAAAGCCATTTTCAACTTTCAGCATCACCAAGAAAATTTTTGTGTTTGATTAGTGAATATATAATATTATAAGATTTTTTTTAATCTCCTTTTCCAGCTTACCCTCCATATGTCTTCTAACAGCTATCACAAAGTTTTTAGTTAAACTGTCATTTTTGTATGTTTGTATGTTACTAACATTTCTGAAAAAGTTCAGGAAATCTCTTCCAATTGCAGTAAAATTGACTTTTAGTCAATTTTATGTCTTGAAGTTATTCTTCTCTTATACAATACATTAAACAGTAAATTTTTATTTAAGGCAGCTGCATGTAAGTCAGTTGACTGGCAGTCTATCAAACAAAATACTGAGCAACTTGATGAAGAACATGGCCAATCTGCAACATTAGCTACAGGAACACCGGTCTTATTTGATGTATGTTATACTCTGAGAAGAATTTTCAATTATTAGTCTGCTAGGTGATTTTTATATTAGAGCTTGATGGATCTATGCTAAAGCTAGGCATTTATCAGGCAACTGTTAAACCTTTTGGAAATTAATGAGAAAGTTAGCAATATTAGCATCCACAATATAAAGATTAAATCAAGAATTGTCTGGTGATCGCATTGAAGATTCAGAGTTGTAACTTAAAACTGGCCTGCTTTACAAATACATGTACAGCTCTGCCTATATGAAATTTTGTACTATATCTAATGGTATTTGTTTGTGTAGAAAAGATTTTAAAATTGACTTCCAGATGCATTAGAGGCTCTATAAAATAAAGGAAGCCTTGAAATTCAGGAAAAACTGGGTTGGCTTTTTGCCATTCCTGCTTATTTGAGTCTCTCATTAGTTTCAAATTATGATTACATGCTGACATTTCAAACATTTTGTTTAGAAGTCAACATCATATAAGTGATTACCTCATTTGCCCTCATTTGCCAACTTTCAAGTACCAAAATCAATGTAAACTTCGTGCATGAAAATGAAAATTAAGTTTTCTTTGCCTTCATGTTGCATTCTTTCCAGTTTTTTAATTTACAGTGCAGTGTCATGATTTTTATAAATCATTTTGAATTTATCATTTTCAGTTTATTGGAGAGTTAAAAAGAATACTTACTTCCCTTGTTGAAGTTGCCAGCCTTTTGCAAACTGTAAGCTCAGAAGATCGAGATGATAGTGATATGGAAACTGATGGTATATCTTTTTGAAGTTTTCTATGTCAGAGATAACTAGTCTTTCAATAATTTTTTATTAACTGCTAGTATCTTTAAACAAAATTACCATATGTTTTTATTGATTAAATTGTAAACATTTTACCTGTTTGTTCTACTTACATAAAGTCATATTTGTTAATTTTGCAATGCTACACAGAAATACAAGCCCTCAAAGGTAATTCTGTAATCTTATTTGAAAGTTGTATGAATACAGAATTTTTCATTTTGTAACTTAAAATTAATCTGAGAATATTGATTAGTCTTCTAAGACTTTTTCTGATAAGAACTGCAGCCCTTTTTCCAATCTCTAAATTATTATTTTACTCTACCAGCAACAAATAGAGTTTTCAGAAGTTTCTCTTATTATTTTAAATCTAAAGTATTGAGCTAACAGTATTGTTACTTTTTTGTAGAACCAGAGATAGAAATCGATAAGGTAAGGATGATATTTTATAATTGCTTTTCATTTATTTCAACCAAGATTTTCTTCAATTTGTTTTATGAAGAGATTTCTGAACAGTTTTCTGGCGGTACAGAGCTTGAAAATGGCTTTGAAAACATAAAAAGTAAACATTTTATAACATATTTGCTAAAAGCTTTTTCGTCTGACACTCCTCAGAGAATAAAACATCAGAATAAGGGTCCGAAAGAACACGATGATATATACCCAGTTGTGGTCGAAATAGGCCAATCAGAAAAACGCAAGCACAAGACCGGTGTAGTTGACCAATCAGTGCCGCGAGCCTCAATGGGAGTCCAAGAGAGAACAAAAACTCCTTCTGTCTACACAATGGCGGCTTTTTGTTTGTATGTAGCTAGATGGAAAGACGACCTGGCTCTGCCAATTATCCGAAACATGTCGTCATTATAGAATCTAGCACAATCTGGGTTGTCTAAAAGATGTTAACCGATGGCAGAATCACTTGTTTTAACAGTGTTTCTAGACCTACAAGATCAAAGAGGCTGTTCCCTTTAGGGGGCAATTTTTTTTCGTATGTTCTTCCATACCGATCTTGTGCTTGCGTTTTTCTGATTGGCCTATTTCGATCCACAACTGGGTATATATTTTTCATCATGTTCTTTCGGACCCTTATTCTGACGTTTTATGCTCTGAAAGGTGTCAGACGAAAAAGCTTTTAGCCAATATGTTCATGAAATGTTTGCTTTTTTCAAAGCCATTTTGAAGAGATATCTATTTATCATTTACGTTTTGGGACAAAATTAGTATAAGGGATTAGTATTAGTATAAAATTAATTCAACAGTATTTATTTCTTGCTTCAATAATATGTAGTGAACTCTGGACAAAGAAAACAAGCTCGCAAAACAATAGCAGAGAACATTTTGTGTTTTCAACTTGCGCAGTAATTCTTTAACCCTATTTTTTTCATCTAGCTCTTTTCTCTTCCTTTTGTATTGAATTCAATACCTATCTATGGAGATTTTTCTTTGGTTTTTCACTTTACTTTTCAGAAACAAGTCGGGTTAGCTTATTAAGATTCATTTAAATTAGTAAATACAACTAAGCAGCAACATTTGCTAAAAATACCAAGTGGCACGCACTTTGATTGATTTCTTCAATCTAAAATATTGCAAAGAAGTGATTGTATTTTTTACGTGAGCTGAAATTTCAAATTTCTTTTCTTAACGATTACTTCTTTGCCAACTGTAAACGTATTTCAGGAAACTGATTCCCAGGCTCTAATACTTTTTGCAGCTCGGAATCTTTGAAGGTATTAGTATAGCTTCCACACATAACATCCTTAATTATTCTCAAGCACAACTTTGGCCTACAACTTGTTACTCGGCCAGCTTTGGCCTACAGCTTCGTTTTGTTTGTCTGTAGACCAAATTTGGCTTATTTGAAAGGTTGCAATACACGATTGATATTGTAAATCTGTTAACGAGCTAATTGATTTTATCCACTTCACTATTAACTTCGACTTTTTTAAAGAGAACTGCTTCTTAGTGTGTATTTTGTACATAGTTTGCACTCAAGCAGCTGATGGATATGGGATTTCCTGAAAATAGAGCGAAAAAAGCACTCATAATCAACAGGTTGGTTGGAAGCAAAAGAGAATGCCACGTCTATATATCCAGGAATTTCAAATGCATTTTGTTTTATGTAGCCAATGTTTTTTCTTGCGGTGTCTCTGATTTGGAGAACAACAGGGAATTTGGAGAAAAATTGGTTAAGGCGGGGGGGGGGGGGGGGGTTGTTAATTTTCCAACCCTTTTATCGACATCATATCATTCCATGCCTGTTTATTATAGCATAGCGTAGTTAATTGGTTATTGGCCGTGCGGGAAGCTTCTTCAAATGAAAATAAGGACTTTGAGAGCCGAAATGTAATCATTTTCCCTTCCAATGAATAGAAATTCCCAATTTTATTCAGCTCAAAAAAGGTTGGTCAATTTTTATTCTGCCAGGATAGCCACTGAAATTTTTCTGGTCACTGAAATGCAACCAGATAGATTGAGAAGGAAAATAGAAATTAGATTGCTATGAATTCTACGTTATTTTATAATTTTGAATGTTTATATTTTGTTCGCACGCCCGTTTTATCCCAAAGGACATATAACTTCATTGCAATGGTGCTTATTTTTTTGTTTCGTTTTTGACCCGTGTCATTTATATTTGTTTTGCAACGGTTCATTTCTTAGTTTTTAACTTATCATTGCTTTTTATCACTAATAAGAATACTTTATTAGTCATTTAAATTTTTTTGCATTCATCCAATAATATTGTTGCAACGCTAGAATGTCCCAGGTTCAAGCAATGGAATGGCTTCTTCTCCATGAAGCAGATCGTGATATTGATCAGCCGCTTTCGCAAGAAGAGCTACTTTCGTACTTGCCAGAAAGACGGAAACTATTACCAAGGAAGCCTGGGGCTAGGGAATTCACCCCAAACTCAAGGGTGAGTGTAAAGAATTTTCACACGTATTTGAAATCTAGAATCACGGGTGTATGTAGCTGTGGCCAAATGCTTGACGCCAGAGCTTATGGTCGCATGACTGAATCCACATGTCTGTCAGATAATGAATGGGTACTCTAAAGCTGAATCTCCAATAGAAAAACCTTTTCGCGTATCATATCAAAATACGCGTATATAGATATGTTTGAATTTCGGTGCAATTTCCATTACAAAATTTTAGACACGTGAATTGAATGATGGATAGCGGCTGTATTTAGTCGAAAAATTATTCTTTTATTATTGTTAAAAAGAACCGTTTCACCAAGAAGAGAAGGTTCTGGGTAAGAAAACTATTATCAGAACGAAAATCTAAAAGAGAGTTTTATCTTCTTGTGCAAGACATGCTTTTGTACGACCAAGAGTTCTTCTTTAGATACTTCAGGGTGACTTCACATCAGTTTTAAGTTCTATTTGCAAAGGGAATTGTTCTCGTGAAATGCTTCGTGTTGCTCTGAGATATCTGGCAACATGTTTCTTCGACAGAATTTAAGCCGCCATCTTGATTTCATTATCAATGCCCAGAAATACAAAGTTAATTGGTTGTCTTATGGCTTGATACGGCGTAGTACGTAAAAAAGTAGGATCCAATTCAACTTTGTTTGTGTGCATATGCACGTTCTTGAGGTACTCGTAGCTCAAAAATTCACTAAAAACACGCATGCGTGGCTGCACAATTCGTGTCGATACGTGTAGAACTTTGCTGATTGGAAATCCAGCTTAATGAGGCTACAAGAGGAGATCATTGAAGTACCAATCCATGTCTTGACAATTCGCGCACCTTCATGGCAAAATGAAGGCCATTCCCAACGTTTCTACGCAAGTTATATCGATGGTAGATAAAATGTACGGGTGAAGATGTAAATTAAGAAAATTTTGTTCATATTAGTCCCAACGTCTAGCGCTTTTCTTGACTATCTAAAGATTTTATTGAAGAAAATTTGAGTGGTATCACCCTCTTCTACACCTTTACCTATCAGGTTCACCCATGTTAAAGTTTTTTTATTGGTTTGTCTTGCTAATTGTTTCAAGGTTTCCATCTACAGGCTGTACGAAATCTTCTTGATATGGGGTTTGAAGAGCAAGATATCATACAAGCTTTAAAAGCAACAGGAAATCATCAAGAATCGGCTGTGAGTTCCAGATCCAAGCCTTGTTTTACTTGACATTGTTTTATTTGTGCTATACACATCACCCCTTCTTAAATATCATTTGTGCGTCCTAGCAAGTGTTCCTTGAATAACTTCTAGGTTTTTCATTGTTTTGTAGCCATTTTAGGGGCACGAACAGGAGACAGTCACCCAACCTTTATTGGTACTTTGCTATTAGGAAACTGCTTTGCTGTTATTACAAGATTTGCTTTGCTGTTAGTCATATACATTATCACAAAGGAGTTGTTTCTTGAATTTTTGAAAGTTTAACATTGATACTCATCTAACTGGTATCTAAATCAGCCACTTTCTGCTATTCCTCGCACGTTTTTTATAACTAATCTCTCTGTAACTCATTGTAGTTACAAACCTTTAATAGTTCATGTTGGTATTTTGTTCAAAGAGTTGAAAAATTATCATTTAGTTGGAATGGCTCCTTGGTGAAAGGGATCAAAATTCAAGCAAAACAGAGCCAGGACTAGATGCTTCGAGGTAAGCTTGGCGTGGCGTCCCTTAAAATTTTTTGTATACCTGTTCAGGATCCTTATATTAAAAGACTGATTTAAGATGCAACAATGCAGCGGCTTTGATTGCCCGACGAATTATCAACATACCGTAAAAGCTCTATTAAGCCACTCTCTCTATTAAGCCCCCCCCTCTTTAGCCTTTGATGTCAAACATAGAAAACATGCGCATTTAGGGGGTCTCTTGACGGGTGTGATGATGATAAGATCGTATGCATTAAATGCGGTCTATGTAAAGACTAACCCAGTAGTGTACGACTTAGTAGTCAGTCGAAATTTGTTTTGAAGATGTCCAAGGGTTATCAATTTATCCTAGTGATGTTGATAAAGATGAGGACATTATAATTTATCGAATAAACTTTCGAAGCTGCTAGCAAAGTTTTTGCGAACATTTGTATGACATTTTCATATCAATAAGTGGCCAAGGGCATGTTTTAACCTTTTTTGCTTCAAATTTTTAATAGGCTCCCTCTCTCCAATTAGCCCCTCTCTCTTTTAAGCTCCCCTCTAGGACTGAAAAAAATAAATTAGCCCCCCGGGGGCTTAATCGAGCTTTTACGGTAACTGTAAAAATATCCCAACAACCCCGGGCAATGTTAGTTCAAGCAGTATGCCCGCCGCATTCCGATGGCCATTTAAATTTCCTATTGGTTAGACTACACAATAGGCCTATTTTTAAGTATCCAATCGACAGCGTTAGACTCATCTTCGACGTTTTCTGAATTATAAACACGCTGGGTGCGCATTGCTGCACGTTTATAGGTGTTTATGCAACCTATGCCCGTTGGGTTTTCACATGCAGACAGAAAATATTCAAATTTAGAATTGTTATTTGGTGTATATGTAAAGCCTGGTTTCCATATAATCGCAAGGAGTCGCAATGAGTTGCAAAAAAAGTAACCCAGTTTGCCTGCGATTCTCTGCGATTATACGGAAACCGGTTTGAAATTTGTGTGCGACTCCTTGCGATTCCTTGCGACAGCTGTCGCAAGCAGTCGCAGAGATAGAAAATTTTCTATCTCTGCGATTCGTTGCGACTCGTTGCAACTCGCTGTGCTTACCACTGTTCACAAATTTTGCAACTCCTTGCGATCAGATTATCCTTGTTTCTGTGATTAATCTCACAAAAATGGCGCTTTTTAACGAAGAGAACATTTTATTCCTCGATGAAGTTCACCGCTACGATTGCCTGTTTAATAAATTTAATAAGGACTTTAAAAATAAATTCAAAAAATATAACTGCTGGATTAAAATCGGGGAAAAGTTTGGCGTTTCACCCGAAGAAGCCGAGAAGAAATTTAGGAACATTCTCTGTAAAATTCGTCTCCATGATTTACCCAGTCAGCTGTGGTTTTTGGATGAGTCAAGAATGTTTTGTTCAGTGCCTGCCAAAGAACATGGCATACCTCTCTTATTATTTTACAAACAGTTGTTTTCCCAACTCTGAATGCAAATGATATGGACTGTTGACTTTCACCTGAGGCTAAGTATCGAAAGGTAATCATTAACCTCTCTGCAGGCCCAATAGGTTTTCTTGATTTGCAATGTTTTTTCTGAAGCAGGGGGCCTACAGAACCAAGCAGATTCTCTAACCTTTCTGGGGACATTCTTGTGTACCTATAATGAAGACATGACTGTTAATGTTTATATATAATATGGTGCAGTATTACAAACAGACAGGCAAAGAAAATATTTTCTGATTTTCAAATTTCAGCAAACATTTTGTAGTCTAACTTATAAACTCCAGAATCATATGCCTCTGAACTGCAGATTGTACATACATCTGACATTGCATTAAAAGTTTATCCTACTTAAGAAATTTATAATGAATTGAAATTAAGTCATTGTATTTTTCTGTTTCTCTTTTGCCTGACGCTGGCACTTTTTCCCTCCTACCCCTGCAGCTCATTCTCTAACTAACAAAACAAGTAAATAAAGTTGAATGAGGTCCACGGCCTTGCTTTCTCACCTCACCTACCTGAAAAAGTATTCTCTATCATGAATTCTGAGTTCTTGTACTAAAGTGTGGAAAGCTCCATACTTCTCCCGAAGACGCAGAAATTTTTGAACCCAAAACCGTGGTTTTCTTCTGACTTGTCTTTCTCTAACACGATGCAATAATGTGACTACGAGATAATTTCTTGCCAGTGTAAGGAATCTCTCATAGTTTGCCGCCATATTGCATGCAACTTTGCATTATCAGGTTTGGCGCCAGTTTGCAATGACGTCAGGTCACAACAAAACAATTGCAACACCTTGCGACTCCTTGCGATTATATGGAAACCACTATTTCGGGTCACAAAAATTGCAACTCTTTGCGAGTCGCTGCGACTCTTTGCGATTCGTTGCGACTCATTGCGATTATATGGAAACCAGGCTTAACGGCTCTATAGAAACTTTGAAATCTGGTGTCAGTTTTAATCTGTTAGGTAGAGACTGCAGCTTTGCAGTCTTGCTCTCGAAGTTTTTTTTAAAAACTTTATATTTGACAATATAGTTGCTAATTTGCATTCTTTGTTAAATCAAGCCCAATGTATGCATCCATCATGGAGCACCCTGTTGTACAACTAGGAATGACAAATCCAAGAATCCTGCATGGTAAGAGACATACTAATATTTTTAATGCTAGTAGCACTGCCAGTACCCGATCAGCTTTTTTGTCAGCGCAGCATTACTATTAGGCTGCTAAATTTGTAAATGCTAAGCTTTACAATGATAAAAAGCCTTTTAGGTGATCTGGAATCTTTTTTTATCAATTTCCAGATTTATTTAGATAGAAAGAGTCTGCTTTCTAACTTGTAGGCAGTATCGCTGGGCGGGGGGACTCTCATATTTGGCTATGCTAGTGGTGTGCCCCGAAAATGTATGGGTTTTTAAGAGAAAAACCTGTGATAGGTCCAAATTTCATAGTAGAAACCTGCGAATGGTTACATTGTTACCTCCATAAAGCTACGATTTGGTCATTTCTTCAAGAAATCTGTCCGGGAATGGATAGTTTGTGCATTCTGCTATAAATATGTTTTTATTTGTTATGCGCTGTGACAATGCAAGTCTGGTGAGGGGCTGAAATTGGGAAAAATTTGTTTACTGGATTGATCTGCCTTTCACAGGTGTTTTCACATGCCTGAATACACAAACCACAAACGTCCCTCCCCCTTCAAGGGGTATATCCTGATTCATTTAAGCAGATTCAGGGTTACTGTAAGAGTGGGTCTTTATATTCGAGTTTCTACTATGTGACGATTTCGTTTCTAAAAAAGCCCTTTTACGGATTGTTGAATACCGTGTTGTCTGAATAAAAGCTACGGCAAAGCGAACTTGCGATTGCTGGGATCAGGAAAAGAAGTATTTAGAAAATATCATCAAATTAATTTGTCTCAAAACTTTTTGTCATTGGCTCCAACAGGGTCTTTTGATTGGAGATTTTAAATTCGCCGTTCTTATCTTCCAGCCTTCGAAGACATGCTTGAGAATCCAAACACAAGTGCGCAGTACATCAACGACCCGGAAATAGGCCCAGTATTGCTTCAAATTTCTCGCATAGTGCAGTCATTTTCGAGATAGCGTTTATTGAAATTAGGGACATCTCGATTTGTATTCGTAACTAGATCGGCGTATGCATTTGGGCACTGGGTTCGAATTCCCGTAACGCTAATGCGCAGATTGTATGTAGATATCAAAATATGAATCTTTTACGACTCCTGTACTGTCATTTCTCTTCTTTATACACTGTTACAATTTTCTGTTTTTTTCTCGTTGCTTTGCGTGTTTTATTTCTGACTTTTGTTTGTTCATTGTATGACTAATCGCATCCATCACTTATTCCTTTTGCGATGAAAAAATTCCTTAGTTTTTCTAATTATTTCATTTATTTCTAGCGAAGTAGCCATTATTCCAACAAAAATAATTGCCCATGTGTTATTCACAAACCTCCGAACCCCCCCCCCCCTCCCTGAATTGTACTATTCTTTCAAAAAGAATAGAAATGAACTTATTTTTCACTAAGACCAAGACTCTAAAGGTTTCTTGTTCAGAGAGGTTTTTCAAAAAAGAAGTTTATTAGAAAATGTAGTAAAATACCGTTCCCTGATTGTTCTTAGTTTTCTTCTGCATGATAAAAGAATCAGCAATGTTAACAACCCCCCTCCCCCAAACTTCCCGTTAACCTGCATTTTATTCTTACGTCACTTTTTTCTCGACCTTGGAGATTTATTGCCTTTGTTACACCTTGGAATTCTTATTATGTCTAATAGATCACATGTCAGGGTATATTGAACACGTGAACAAAGAAATGATAAAGTCACTAGCTGCGATTCGTTCTTCTTATGCTCAGTCACCCTAAAGACTACTGTTGGACACGGTAATGCTAGCCTGCGTTCTAGACCTATAACTTGAAAGTTGAATTCTTCTCATAATTATTACAGATCTGTGTAATTGTGCAAGAAGAACCGGTAATATTGCAGGACGGTCGTTGCAGTACGACTTCTACTTTTAAGCTAGGGGTCGGAGCACAGCTAGATAATGTTGTTTTAATTTTTGAATTCGTGTTGTAAAAATCTCTCAGAAAGAACCTGACAGTGGATTGCTGTGAAGACTGATAGATGTTTCACGTAAAATGTTGTTTCTTTCTATAGAAGTCTATACTATTTGCTTAACTGGCATTGCAAATCAGGGCCGTCACTCTACTCTCACTTAGGGGGGTGCCAGTCACCAATTCGCCGGCAAAATAGGGCATGGCCTAAATTGTATCAATTTTTGGGTTTGGCCTTTTGACGCAGTTGATTTTATTTATCAACGAGCATGTTCTCGTCAGACAATCATCGCTTCAATTTTCGCATTGTAATTTTCTTTGCCTAGGTAACTGAGAATACCTTTTTCAATTGTGTTCCTCTAGAAGTCAAGTTTTCTGCAATGAGATACCCTCATTTATTCAAATTGTTCAGCACGTGTAAATAGAACCTTAGTTTGGCAAATATTCAAAAATTTGGCGACAAGAATTTTCTAGGGGGTGCCACACACTCCCCCCCCCCCCGCTAGCGACGGCCCTGGTGCAAACAAGAAATTCTTCTGTAACCAACGGAGAAAGCGAATCCAAGTAGAGCGAATCCAAAAATATCTTCGGCAAAATTGATCAGAGCACAGCTCACGGAAACAGCTCACGTGAAACTGCGTAAAGAAAACATCCGGACCATTTTGTTTTCTATTCTGTGTACTTACAATAACAAATTACCTAAAACAGTACGTACTAACTACAAAATTATATTACAAGAACGGAACCCAGGAGGAGCAATATATCACGACTGCTCCTGGAATATGAAATGTATCTAAATATAGCTAATAATAAAATTTTAACACTACATAAGCATAGGCTCCAAATCTTTGCTTGGCTGTGGGACCAAAGTTCTGCATACCACATTGACCAATCAGAATTCAAGAATTCAATTCATCAGAGATTAATTTTTATAAAAAAATTAGGTTATCTTCAAGCACATTTTTTGTGGGTAGTGGTAAAAACGTTCAAAATAGGCCTGAATCTTGTTGCGACGCACGTTTGTTGTCATATTCTTGAATTCTGATTGGCCAATTGGGTATGGAGAATTTTGGTCGCTTAGCCAATCAAAGATTTGAAACCTATGCTCACTACATAATAATGCTAAAGCTCGTTTCACATGGACGCCATTGAAAAATACGTTATTATGTTTAAGGTTTATACCCAATATATAATTGATTGAGAAGATTGGTGTCAATATGGACAGTCATTTACACTATAATAAACCTAGCGTCAAATGCGAAATCGGCGAAAAAAAGAAGTAGGCATACGAAACTATATGAAAAGAGACGATCGATCGATTCGTAGCTTTTGGTGGAGGCGAAGTAATAACTTCGCCCGCCATCATGAACCAATGTGTGCTGCTCTGGGATTTCGCTGATTTTCAGAAAGTCAGAAACTGTTCAAATGATATCTCAGCGCAATTTGATTTGTCAACCAGTAAACCGTTGGTTTTCAAGGGGCTGTTAGTCATTTTTACCTGTGTAAAGCGCAGTTTAGTTTAAGTATGGAAAATGTTATCGTACTAGGTTATCTGTTCATTAGCAATACTGTGAGTGAAATTAAATAAAATATATGCAGTTTTAGCATATGCCTTTGTGAATGCATGTGTACTTTTTCAGTACGACGTCTTGGTCAATCGAACGTGATTGGAATTACAAGGCGTTTGTTGAAGCTACTACAAAGAAAATGTTTATCCAATGCCAACATTGGATTGCTCCCCTAATACTTCTAATGTCACATTTTAATTTGACATATATACTTTATCGTAAATAAGGTCTGTATGTATATATGACCCTCGAGTGCGGAAGTTTTTGATCCCAGTTTCTTTTTGCAATACCCAGGGCGTGTTTATTAATCCAAATTCAACAGTAAATCTGGCATAGCTGTTTAGCGATATCCTTGAAGCTTTTTTGTATCATCTTTTTTGTTTGCAACTTACTGGCTACATTAATATTGTTTGTTGTCGTTGAGAACTAAAGACATCATGTCATGTCATGAACAGTAAAAACAATGTTCCTTTGGGTGACAGGGAAAAAGAGATCTGGAACTTGTTCTCAATTGCTAGGATATAATGGAAACAATATTCTTTATTCATTCAACAAAATGCAAAAATGAGGAACAGGTGACATGCCATCAGCCAATTTCCACATTATTTCCACGAAACTCATTGCTTGTTTCCAACTACATCGAAACGAGGCAAAATAATTTCTTCCAACTTTTTTACGACAATCTTCGATTTCTTGCCCCCAAAGGTAGCAAGCGAGTTTGGTTTTCCAAAAACTAGGATGAAAATACGCCATTCAACACATTTTATGTTGTATTGCTCCTTGCTTGTGACTTGGAACCCTCGTGACATTTGTTGTTTGAGTCAAGAAGAATTCGACGAAAGAATTGATAACAACAGCCAGCCTAAGTATTCTGAAAATGAAGCATGCACAAAGTCAACCAGTGGAAAGGGAAGTTCTTGCGTCATGGGTCAGGTAGCACTTTCTTGTAGATATTAATCATTTCATAGCGGATTGAACATGTGCTTATATCTGGCCTAATCTAAGATTAAATAGGGGGTCAACAAACAGTATCGAACACATCTCAGGTCACTTAACGTGTTAACTGGTCACTTAGCAACAGGTGCTGTAACAGGGGCGTGTTGTGGGTGTTACTGCACCTATGAGAAATATTTGTGTTTTCTCGGGGGAACAAAATATTAATTAGTCTAACTAAGTTTTGGAACACCAATCAGCTTATTGTTTGAATCCACTGTATGCATTGATCCACTGTATGAAATAAAGCCCTTTGAAAACAGTGCATAAAATGCTGAATTTCAAATGGTTTTAAAGCAAGGTATCTAAGCCCTTCCAATAAAACCTAACCTGCATACTTCTTAACTGGTATGAAACAACCATACACTAGAGCATTCAAAAATAAATTTCAACACTTGGAAAAATATTTTAGCTTTCTTTTCAGGTTTTCTAGAGGGAGATTTATAGTATGTATCATTAGTTATTTCATGCATTTTATTTGCTTCATCAATCAGGCCATATTAAATGTTTATGACCATTCACCCTTGACTGCACATGGTAAAGTGAAGTCTCCTTGCAAAATACACAATTCTATTTAACTTTTCAGACTTGTTTCATGCAAGACAGACATTACTGAGATATCAAAATGAAACCTTGATGGAGCAGGTACAGGGTCAAGGTGCAGGGTTGAGGCTCTTAAATGATGGTGATAAATTTTATTTAAATGGGCATTGACAGCAATGTCCTTGGTTCAATGTACACGAGCTTGTCTGGCAAACTTCAAGACCTTGCTAATAAACCCTATCACCAGCAGTCATACCCCTAGACCTTCCTGGTTTCTTGGAAACAATTCAGATTCTGTAGATGATATATAATTGGTGCATACTTGAAATGCACTACCAGGACAAAGTGTTGCAACACCCTATTCACAATGGCATTCAAAATTGGAAGTTTTTCAAGCTGATAATTATACTTTGAAATTTTCCAATTATAGGAGAATAAAATCATGCTTAATGCAGAGTCAATTTCTTGGAAATTTATTGATGATTTGAAATTTTTTAACAACAACCATATTTACATGGGAAATGATGCAATTGTATGCAAAAAAATACACTGGTAAAAACAAAAATAATAATAACAATGCACTTATAGAGCGCTAAAATCTATGTACATATATTCTAAAGCGCTGAACAGTGTTAAAAAACCTTAATTTACAGAAAGTAAAGCTAGAAATGTCATTCACATGTTAAAATGATTATGAAATAAATACGTTTTTAATCCTGTTTTGAAAGTTTGGACGCTCTGAGATCTTCTAATTTTCAACAGGCAGTTTGTTCCAGAGCCTAGGGGCTGCAGTACAAAATGCTCTGTCCCCACGAGATGTAAATTTTGTCTTTGGAACTAGCAATGCCATAGATTTTTCTGACCTCAGTCTGTATCTATCACTGGTTTGTAGCCTCAGTAAAAACATAATGATTACTGGTTGAAGAGCAAGTAGCTGCCTTTGGATTAAATTTTTGTAGGAAATGATAGCCAAAGTAAAGTCTATGAACCCTATTTTTTGCTTCAAAATTTTCAAAATTCAGCTTACATAATGTTGGGGTTCAATTAGGCCTAAATGAATAGGTAAATTGGCAATTTGCGAGTTGCGAGTTGATGCAAAGAAGTATGTAAAAATGCTGCCAGACAACCTCTTCAGTGGAATCAAGTTAATGCTAGAAATTCTAGGGAGATAGTCTTTCTCTATGTATTTTTGCAGAAGTCCCCTTCAAGGACACCAAGCTTATGTAAACTGTATTTCCTTGATTAAACAAGTCCCCTGGAGTAAGTGCATGCCTTGAATAGAATAGAAGAAGCCAAGTTCCAAAGAAGTGCCCCCTTTGAAAGCAGTGTTGATTTGAAAATGAGGAGAAGTAAAAGTTACAGACACGGATGAATTTTTATATGCGTGAAAGTACGAAAAGTCATTAAGAAATGTGACACCAGACTTATCAATATATTTTTTCATTTTTTGGTATTTTAACCTTTTCTTGATGACCAAAGCTGCAGAAACTGCAGTTCTTTCCAATCAAGCTCCATATCAAAACAGAGTGAGCTGTCAGTCAAAAACTGAAGAAAACTGATCATATATGGAGGACATCAGCTTATTCAAAGGGGGGGGCCTATATGAGGGGGGAGTTTAAAATTATTGTAGACATTACGACAACATTATTGAAAAAAATTCGTCTATTTTAGTAGGAATTTTTTTATGAACATTTAATTATGTAATACAAAAAGTATGAATTTTGTGGTATGTAATTCAATAAAATTCCAAAGGCAACCTCAGATGGCAAAAATCATCAAATTGAGGAGTGCAATTTGAGAATTTAAGGTAGCAGTAAGGGGGCTTATTCAAGGAGGGGGGTAGTTGACAATTTGTAGTTCTAGGGTGGGGGCTTATATGGGGGGGGGGCTTTTCAAGGGGGACCAATTCAAGGGTTTATGGTAGTCAGGGTTCCTTTCATTGAATTTGCTATCTACAATCAGTCAACAATAAAAAGTCATTGTATGATCCGACTTGGCATGTGTTGCAATATTGTTATCCTGCTAATGTTTACTGAACTAAATTCAAAGTTTTTTTACCAAATGGTAATGTTGCATTTGCAGAGCATTTGCTGCTCTTGACACCATTGTTAAATTTGTTCTTCCTGTAAATATACATTTAATTAATTTGACCATGCATCACAATACTTGAATCCTTCATGGCTCTTTGTCTTCAAGTTTAATTAAAAATATTGGATTGCTGCCTACTTTAATAGGATTTAATCTTTGATAGACAAAATGTGTCTGGGGATATGAAGATAGCTGCACTGACTTTAAAGCCTTATCCAGAGCAGTTTGTTCTGAAGTGGAAAGTTGGAGAGTCTTTAATAGGTAAGATCATTTTTCTCTTCCATTAGGAGTATTTTCATTTCTCAAGAAAAATAGGGAGATTTGGCCAAATACAAGAACGTCACCTGGATTTTTTTAATTTCATACACAGCATATATGTTTAAGCCTTTGTGATGATCAAACAGGTAATGATTAAAAGAGGAGAATCTTCTCCATGATGGTTTTTTGCTTTTTGGGTCATTCCATGTCAAATAATCCAGGGGTTGTGATCAACATGTCTTGGATTTTGATCATATTTTGCACAATCAAAGGTTCTAAGAGATTACAAAAACTACAACACTTCAGCTTTATATCTAACATTAGTGTTAAAGTTACAGCCATCAAAAGTTGAATTGGCAAATCCGTAGAAGAATAGGGTGAGGCACACACAACTGTATATTCTTTAACAGCTACAATTGAAAAACTATTCCATATATCAAGTTGCAAATTGGCAGGAAACCAAAAAAACTATTTGAAAATTTCAAAAATGCCACTTGGAAATGTATGTGATGCTTATTTCCAGAAAAATCAGGCTTTTTCCTCAAATGATGAAAAATGCCTTGAAATTCGAGTGTTTGGCCCAATAAATTAAGCCATTATGCGAGGATGGCTCAGTTGTTAGAGGCGCTGACTACAGACCCAAGGGTCCGTAGTTTGAGTCCCTGGCACGACCAAACTTTCACCCAGAGTCATCAGCTCTCTGTAATTCCAGGCATAGGAATCACAAGGTGTGGTCACATCGAGAGGAAGCACCAGGACACTGCTCGATTAGCATAAGATTCTCATTGTCCTAAAAAGTACCTTCGGATGCTAGGTAAAAACAAATACAAATATAGCTATTTTCCCCTCCTTCCTAAAAACACCAATTTTTCCGAAAATTGCAAATATTTATGCTAATATTTCTGCTTTGCCAGAAATTTTAGTAAATTGTTTACAGTTAGCATTTAGTTTCAGGTATCTCTTCAAAACACTAGTTAAGTGTTGTGGCAGTAAATGCTTCTGTGCTCACAGTTATGTGAAGACTTTTTTTTGGGTTTATGTACTATACTAGAGATAAGATAGGCAGGCCAAAATAATACAAGTATTTGAAAGAAGGTCCCTAAACTGTTGTGACCCATTCAAGCGACACAGAAAGAAAAACAAAGGTACCATTAAAAATATCTATCCAGTTTGCAAAAGATTAGGAGTTCAAGAATGTTTTGCCTTGGTGGAAGCTTTGTAGGAACTGCTACCGGCAAATTCTTGAATATGATGGTAAAGTCCAGTCTGAAAGCTCACATTATGATTGATGAAGAAGAAGAAGAAGAAGAAGAAAAAGAGGGAGAAAAAGAAGAAATAAATGATGCTAAAATTTCTAGAGATATTGTAAATACCAGTCTGGAATTTTTTGGCGTTTCACCGATAAGGTTTCATGGCTTGAAAAACGAAGGAGAGTATCGTTAGCAAAGGAAAAACTTAAAAGAGTGTTCAGGGCACAAGAAACAGAAAAGGCAACAGCTATTGGTGTTGATGTTAAACATTTAGAGCGAAGCTCCAGCACACAATAATCAAATACATTACTTGAAGGTTAAGACTAAATCAACTTAAACGTCATGTTTTTAAATTTCAGATATAAGTATATGAATTATTTCATAGGTGCTGTGCATTGAAGTACTCTTGACATGAGGAGGACTTCTCACTGGAATAACCATGGGGCCTGAGAGAGTATAACTAGCAAGGAGCCCCACTCTAGTGGTCCTTGATTGTTTTTTTGCCCCACCAGCAGCTTCTACCACGAGCCTCCACTTTGGAAAATACACTATGTAGAGGAAGCAGTTAGTCTATTTGATAAAGATGATGAATTTTCAAGGTCATTACCAGGAAAGAAGGGTTATGTTAATACAGAAGAAACAGACGTGTCCAAAAGATATTGTGTTTTTGTAATCTCAAGGAACTTCATGTTGCCTTTAAACAAAGAAATCCACATATGGAAATAGGTTTTTCCAAGTTTTTTAGTCTGCACCGCAAATGGTGTGTGCCTAATGGGAGTCCTGGTTCTCATGCTGTTTGTGCCTGCGCATATCATCAAAATGCCATCTTGATAGCTAATGCTTTAAGAGTTAGTCATACTTACAGTAAAGATTTGATGGAAATGATTGAAACATTGAAGCAGAGAATGCATGATACATCGCTGCTCAGAGTGCCCTGGAACAAAGCCACTTCAGAAATTCATAACTGCGGAATTGGCGAGACAAGAAATTGATGAAATAGAGTACAGTCTGTGGCAAAAGCACTGATCGACCAACTCTGATTACAGTAAAAGCTAGCACTGACAGTTTCCTAGACACTCTTGTTGATAAAATAAACTATTAGACACTCCATTTATTTGTTGCCAAATGCCACAGTGGGTTTTACAAGAGTTGCAAAGAAAATCTTTCACCCACAAGCTGTATTGTTGTTCTTGATTTTGCTGAGAATTGCAGATTTGGCTTTTAAGATGAGGTGCAGAGCTTTCATTAGAACAACCAACGGTGTACGAAGCACCCAGTTATCATCTATCATAAAGATATTTCTGACCAGTATAAGGAGATGTATCTTTGTGTTTTGTCAGATGACAGAAATCATGATACTCCATCCGCCCACGAAGTTCAGCGGATAACTACAGAATAGGTTAAATTAACCAAAAGTCAAAGAAGATTTTACATTTTAAATGGATGTTGTGGCCAGTTCAAAAACTTAAAGAATTTTGTCAATCTCTGCAAACAAGAAGATGATTTTGGTCTATCTGCCATAATGTCTTTTTGGCAACTTCACATGAGAAAATCCTCCTGTGATGGGTTCGGAGGTGCAATCAACAGGTTAAAAGTTAGGGGTAGCCTACAACGACCTTTAAGCGGCCAGTTACTTACTGTTACATCGATGGTAGAATTCTGTAAAGAAACTATGACAAAAATTGAATTTACCATTATAACAAAAGAGGAAATTGTCGCTGCAAGAATTTTGCAAAGACAGCGCTTTTTGTTAAGCCAAACTGTACCAGGTACTAGAAGTTACCACCATTTTAAACCTCTGCAAGATGGCTTTGGTGTATAATTTAAACGCTCAAATCAAGATAATAAGTTTAGTAGCCTGTTTTATTTCAACGAAAAGCAAGAAGACTTGTTTTATTGCAACCAGCAGCTCTCAACACAATGGACTTCATTGCTGCTATGATGCCTTACTTTGGATAGGCCTAGTCGAAGAGATAGACAATAAGAATCACGTGCAGAAGGCACGTTCTTTCATCCACATGGACCATGCCAAAACTTTACATGGCCAGCAAGAGATGATATCTGCTTGGTACCTTGCACAAAAATATGTGTAAAATAGAACATCTTGTCGGGTGTTCATTATAAGTGACATGAAGTTGAACAATATCAACATAATATTTGAAGATTTGTTATATTAACACCATGGATGCTGTCTGGCTGTTAAGATATGGTTGTAAATAAATTGATATTTAGACTTCTAAAAATCGTGAGCTGTTATTCAAATTTTTTTGATAAATTGAAATCTTCAGGAAGTATATGAGGCTGTACCTAACGTTTTACAGCTATTATTCTGTGAAAATGGACTGTGAATTACAAATGCGTGTTACTCCTCGTGCCTTCACATACAATTGATGAAAATTGTTCTACATGCCAACCAAGCAAACCATACAGACTGAATAAGTCTGTATGGTTTGCTTGTATCTATTTTGCCACACCCTTAAATTTCAAGAAATTTACGGACAGCTCCAATTTTTATCATTTGAGGAAAAGCCTGATTTGTCTTGAAATAATATTTAAAATGACATTTACAGCTATTATTCTGTGAAAAATACGGCTTGAAATGACATTTTTTAAGTGGAATTTTTGAAATTTTCAGATTATTTTTTTGTTTCCTACCAATTTTCAGCCTCATATCTGCAACAATTTTTGAATTGTTGCTGTTAAAGGACATGCAGGTCGCTGATTCAGCATAAATTTTGGATGATTGTAAATTTTGAGACCATTTTTGATTGTTGATTGTGCGAAATATGATCAAAATCCAAGACATGTTTATCACAACCCCTGGATGATTTGACATAAAATGACCTAAAAAGCAAGAAAATCATTATGGGGAAGTTCCTCATCTTTTAATCATTAACTGTTTGATCATCACAAGGGCTTAAACATATATGCCCTTTATGAAATTAAAAAAAAACCAGGTGATTTACAAAGTTGCAAATTAAAAAGCACTACCAAGGAAATTTGTCATGAAGAAAGACACTGTAACAGGAACAATAATATTTTTCCATGCTTCTAATACTCTTTTCATAGCTGTTTGTTGCTTCGTTCCCTGGAGTCAGTTTGCTAAGGAACCTATGTCCTTTTTCGAATTTAGTAAGTCTCTCAAGATCCTACTTGTCATTATAGGGTAAGTGTAAGGGCACACATGACTTGGTTATTCAGCTCATTCACTTAAAAGATGAACATCAAAGTTCTTTTGCAAGAAATATAACTTTGTTTAGTTGTCAAACAAGCCTCTAAAATAAAGGACTCTTTGATTCGACCAATTTTTAGCATCGATCAGATGTTTCAATTTGATTGGTTGGTTCAGATGTTTGAAATAGTTAACAAGATATGCCCTGAGAGTCTGCACGATAAATTTGCTGAAAGGTCCACGATAAGCAAGTATGGTACAAGTAAAAAGACCGATCTCCAAATCCTAAGGCTAAATTTAGACTTCAGTAGAAAAGTTTTTATCACCCTGGTCTAAAAACCTGGAATTCTATCCAAAAACACACGAGAGAGTCCAATACAATAACCCTGTTTAAGAATGGGCTAGAAAGTCATTTCCTAAGCTGAAGAAATACATTTCCGCACGAATCCATGGAAGAACAGTACTGGTGTTTATATCTGTTTGTTTAAATTATCAACTGTATTAATTAGCTTTCATTTGTAACTAGGATTTTTATAATTGATGCTGAATGGATATCATGATGTCGTGATTAAATAATTATTAAAAAAAAAGTTGACAAAGGGAATTTTGATATTTGATTTTACTTAACTGTGCGGTATGTTTCTTCATTGTTTCTGTTCCACACTCGGTTTCAATTTGCCTGTCAACTTGGCTGCTATATTTTCTCATTTTAATAACAGAAAGGTACTCTAAAGCATTTTCATTGTTTCTTCGTTGGTGAATATCAAGGCATTGTCATTGCCGATCCTTGGGTGGCTCTGTATTTTCTAATTCATTATACTTACAGTCCCCTTTTCGAGAATTTAAGAATCTGGCTGTTTGAGTAGGATAGCTGATGCCAAAACTTTGGCAAAGAATTTTCAGATTTCCATGGATTTTTGTTATGGATTTTTGTTATCGATTTTCATCGTGGCTCGTTGGCATTTTCAAGGATGCTGATAGGACCTTTTCAAGGTTTTAGCGATATTCAAAATGATTTTTATGGATTTTCAAGGACTATTTAAGAATTTCTGAAATTTCCCCTGATTTATAACGACCTCCCGGATTTTCAGTGACTTTTTCGAAAATTGGCGGAATTTTCTTCATGGAATTTTTGGGAAAAGGTGTGAGACATTCATTAGCAATGGGGCCTTTGAAATTACAAAAACATTAACTCCTCTTTTCACCAGCACACAACAACATGGTAAAGCCTCTTCTGGCTATGGAAACAGGGTAATGCTCTTTTTACAAAAAGACGTTATGTGGATGAAAATCGAAAATTTTTGTCTTCTTTGAAGCAGCTGTATCGAAATGAATATTTTTATTTGTTTTAACTGGCAACCAGAAAAATCAATGTAGTGTAGGATTGACTTAAATGTATATAACAATGATTTCGAGAAATTTTTTTCTTAACATTATTAATTTATTCAATACAATTTTGCAAAGGCAAAATTGTGAGCATTTTTTACGAAATGTTTTGAATGATTATGCAAAACGTAGCTCAGGTTTGGAAAGGTCAAAAGCCCTGAAGCGTTTCCATTCCAACAGATATGTCATTTATCTTTGGCTACGCCCCTGTTTTATGACTCATAGAGCTTCAGTGCCGCCCAGCGTCATCATCTAGACATGACACCGAGTACTACCGCCAATATTGGTTTGGATGAGAATTGATGAGAATTCTGTTCTTTTTAACAAAAACACTTAAGCGATAAAAAAGCAACCAGACTGATATTCTTGATCAAATGCCTATGCAGTAACAGCACTCAATTTCTACCTCTCGTTCTTGGAGGTTTAGTTGAAATTACTGATACTGGTATTGTTGTCTGCTGCCTATCTATGTATTCATTAGCTTTTAATTATTACTTTTCTAGTTTCATATGTTCTAATGTAATTGTAGCCTTGACGACAGACTTCGTGCGTTTTGGCAGGAGAATGATTTTGGATATGTCAGAAGTTTCAAAAATCTGAATGTTATCTGCAAACCTAAAGATCTGGTATGTTGTTTAAAAATCAACGAGTTGTCATTTTTCCATGAATTCCATGAATTCAATTAAATATACTTTTTTCTCGCACACTTTTTCTTTTTCTATAATTTGAAAGAGTTTGGGTAACCTATTTTGCATTCATGATTTTATAAATATGATATAAAATGGAATTTTAAATGTTTTTCCCATGGTGTCCAGTTGCATGCTATAGTTTAATTTTAGGCTTACAATCATTGAAGTTGCATACAATCTCGGCTTATAATTAAAGTTGCATACAATCAATTGGCTTCTTCTAAACAGCAATTTAGAATCTCGTTACTCATATGTAGAGATTTTGAGCAGAGGATTTTGATCACAGCTTCAGATTTAGCACCAAGAACTCTTTTTAGATTTCTTGGTGCAAATTTTCACTTTTCTACAAACAATAAGAAAAAGAAGTTCGGAATTTCATAAGGAATTTGACTCTGGATAGTAGGATTGTTAATTCACTAGCCGGGTAATTTTTTAGGTCAAGCCCCTATATCATCATAAAATGCGTATTGCAAACACTGTCACCATAAAAACATGTAGCTGGACAAAAGTTCAGATGCTAAATCCGATTAGGGGTCTGAATTTCTTATGAAGAAATGTTATGAAATGCTCAAACGAATTACCATCTGTATGGCTACATGCCGTTTTCCTGTCTTACTTTAAATGGCTTTGAAAAAGGCAAACATTTAGTAAACTAAAAGCTTTTTCGTCTGACACTCCTCAGAGTATAAAACGTCAGAATAAGGGTCCGAAAGCCGCACGTTCTATTCGATGTACGTTGTCTGAAACAGTGCTATAATTTCATAAACTGGGGTACTATTTATGAAGGCCCATTGCCAAGAAATAGAATGCCCATAAGTTTCAGCCTTCTTTAGAAAACAACAGAAGGGCATATTTAATGTTATCGAATCTCGTTTTTTGTTCCATGAACTTTTGTAACTATGGTCAAAAGAAGGTTTTTTTGATTTCTTCTGTTTTTCCAAATAGTATTGGCCGTATATTTACTGTGGCCAAACAATCTCCCGATTTCAACTTGAGCTATCTGTTTCGATTCAATAACTAGACTAGACTTACTACCTGAATTGTGAATTGTCAAAATTGGCGAGAATGTGGCATTCTTTTATGATTTTTGCATCAGTGTGACCTGGTTAAATATATTTTTGAGAAGAAGACATCAGTTTTTGAGTTGCTATATGATTTCAGAACGGCACCATAACGCAGTGGGTATCGAAGCAGTGACACAACTCGTTTTAAACAAACGAGAATTATAAATTCGTTTTAGCCCAGGTAATTTGTTCTCAAGACAGTAGGCTATGACTGAAAGTGTTATAAGTTGTAACCTACAACAACATACAATACAATTATTTTAAAATTGTATTCTATGTTGTGGGTAAAATTTTCACAATTTTTTGTATCTACATTTTCCCCGGACCAGGCAACATTATCACCTAGTATGTTATAAAGATATTCTCCAGTATAAGCTCAATGATTTCCCCGAATATAAGCCATGTATTTGAATGGTATGTATTAATGCACTGATCGTTATATTTGGTCTGGTTTTTAAGAGACCCGTAGGTTTTCCTCGTATTTTTGACTCGGTTGGCCAGTGATTCGAATGACCTTAATTGATCTCATCTGTTCTCGAATTGCTTTCTTTTAAATGTTTGATTTGGTGTCCATGATTCTAGGATGACTCATCATTTGAATGCAATGATCGGTTAACCTTCTGTAAAGGAAGGAACATCTTCTTTGATTTTACCTCACAAGATGGAAGGTCCATCTATGAAAGGTAAGACTTAACATTTCCAAAGGCATTTAATGTCGGTGTTCAGCTTATTAACGAAATATTTTTCCCATTCATTTTCTTTCTTCTGTGATATGCTGAACTAACAACACAAGAGCTTTGTTTATAGAAGAATTATCACATTTTGTTGCTTGCAGTTTCATTCGATTGCAGAATAATTTCTTATAGAACTGTAGGGAATCAAAGTCTATGTACGAAATGAAAAGCTTGCCTTTGTCAAGCGAACAAATTTATAAATATAAATCAGGCATATCTTTAAATGGCAAAGCAATATGATACTCAAAGTTCAATCCAATCTAAAGAAGTAATAAAAAAACATAACCAAATAAAGTGTCTTTTTTTAACTAACCGAAAAATAAAGAATATTCAATGCATTAAAAGCAAATAAGATAATGCTTCAATGGCCCATGATTTTAAGATATACTGTTTTTTCATTTATATCGCTTTGTTTTCAGGCTGTAATGGTATAGTAAAAACCTCTATATAGAAATATTTATCCTTAAGTTGCCTAATATTTTCACACTAGAAGCTATAATTTTATTGTACAAACCTTGACAAACTGTGTTTATATTTTACACTAACCCCCCCCCCCCCCTCATTTCAATGTTGATTGCTTTGCTATAAACAAACATATCCTTCAACGGAAAAGATAGGTATATGATTGATTATGAATGCATACTATCCGCCGTTTGACTTGAAAGCTATGTCCTAGGATTGTTGCCTGAAATATCTTACGTTTTCTTATACTAGCGGGAATATAACCAAAAGATACAATTACTGTGATATTTTCAAATATGACATTTTTGTGGTGCAGGGAAGAGAATTACAGTATAACTGCAAGCCCGATAACTCGAACATTCGCTAAGTCGAACTTGTATTGAATTCCCCTTGCCCAATAATTTCATTCGAATATCCTCTTGATAATTCGAACATTTGCTAAGTCGAACTTGTATTGAATTCCCATTGCCCAATAATTTCATTTAAAAATCCCCTTGATAAGTTGAACATTCGCCAAATCGAACATATATTGCATTCCCCTTGCCCACTGATTTTATTTGAATATCCTCTTGATAATTCAAACATTCCCACTAATTTTATTTGAATTTCCTTTGAAAATTTCGAACATTCCTTGTCTCGAACCATTTCATTGGTCCCTTGGATCAACGATTTATCAAGAGTTGACTGTATTTCTTGAATTTCCCCAATATCTTTTACAGAATACTATTACGATGGAGGAGAGAAAATATCCTTCTAATTTTCTTGTCAACTACAATCATTTTTAGCGTATTCATACATCGTCAGTTTGTTTATCAATCAGTTATTTGTTGTAGGGCTCAGTCAAAGCCTTTTGGTAAAGGGCAGTTTGGTGGGTCATGTGATGTTCAAACAGAACATTTTCGACATCCTGATGTCTTTAGAGACAAGCTACGCTCATGGTTTGTTGTTTTGTTCATCAAATGCTTTTAGAAAATTTCGTTTTGTTTGAACCTCCTTCAACATGGAGTCTAAAGGAGGTATTTGGTATTAAAATCAAAATGCTTTATTTTTAGTTAGAAAACTAGTTTTTTAGTAAAGAGAACTCCTTCTCAAAATAGTTCTTAAAACTTAGCCCCCTTGACGTAACGAATGAAGCAGTAAAGCAATTTATTTGAAGTCGTCAAATATTTGAAAATTGCAAAGAAAATTCTAATTAAGTGCTCAAGTCAGTGCAAAAAGACGTCTTTTTGCAATTTGTCAAAATATTCTTTAGATTAGATTGAAAATGTAGTATTGGTTGGTCTGGCTTTTTGACTTCCTTTTGCATAAATTTTTCTTTATTTTATTAACAGGGCTGCAAATGACGTCGATAGTTTTGAGGCACTGCCGTTCAAGCCAAGCGAATCTAAAAATTGTGATGTCACGGTGAAGACTCCAACTATCATAATGGATCTTGATTTTAGTATGGAAATTTTTTACTTGGTATTGAATCTAATTAATCATATATCGGGTAATCCTTTTAATTAGGTATTTCAAGTATCAGGAATTAGGCCCTTTTTTATTGGTCTCTTCCATATCAAAAGACAATATCTTTATCTTTAACTCTCCTCGTGTTGAAACAGAGATATTTTCAGGAGGTTTCCTCCTCCTGAAAAAGATCAAGAAGAAGAAAAAGGATAATGGCACAAAATTCATAAAATTGCTTTGAAAAACCAAACATTTAAAGACAAACTTAAGCTTTTGTCAGAAGTTGAATGGAAATCGAAGATTTTTAGTTAGAAAATGTATTTTTGCACCTGTTAATCGAAAAAGGCCAATCAAAAACGCAAGCACATCTAAAGATTGTCCACTCCGTACCTTTTGCCTATTGACAGTATTACAAATGGAGACGAAGGGTGAAATCAAACTCCTTCTATCTACACAAAAGCGCTACACAGTATGTTAATTCCTATGTTTCTACATTCTAAAATTGCTAGATGGACTCTGATGAAGGCTAGAAATAGGGAAAGAGAAGAGAAGAAAAGGGAAAGAGGAAGAAGGAAAGGACAGAAAGAGGGGAAGAATAGAAGGAAGGGAAGAAAAAGGAATTTGAAGGATGGAGTAAACAAAAAACTGTAGAATAAGAAAATTGTGGCCAAGAAAGGATAAGGTACAAAGACAAAGATCGAACGCGTGAAGAGCAAATAAGGAAATTTGAATGCAAGAAGATAGCAGAACTTAAAGAGAATCTCACAAGAAGAGATAAGCTAATGGCAAAAACGAAGAGAGAAACAGAATTGTTTCCTAAATTGCAGAACAGTACAGAAAAATAATGTTATTAGTGCAAATCGTTTCGAAATACATTTCAATACACTTTTACTCGTAATCATTACAAATCATTTTAACAAGCATATGTTTATTCAACTTTCCTATAATGTCAAGCAGCTTTTTCTGTGTCCTTGGGCAAAGCCGATAGAATTTGAGGATTTGAAAACGAAGCTTAGATAAAAAAGGAGTTGTTTGATCACAAGAAAAGTCAAAATACTTGAACAAAAGCTGGTTCAATAGTACCAATATAGAAGAATTTCTTCTTCATTCCTTGAACATAAATGCTCCTCCTCAGTGCACAAGGAACGGAGAGATTTTCTTCCTTGTAAAATCCCCATCATTCAAATATATACTATTGTTTTTATACATTTACTGTTATTGAATATCTTTTATTTTTCTAGCGAGTCAATATTTTACTTATGCATTTGTTTTTATTTTGAGTATTTTAAAACGAAGACTGAAGTTAAAGCGGGATATTTTCCACCACTGTCTGAACTTAATCAAGTTAGCACCTCATTGAGTTAGCACACTTGATATAGTCTTCAAGATTCTACTTGAACATAGCTGTGTGAGGTTCTATGGACAGTCAAATGGGTCGGAGGCTGAGGGCCCTTGGGAGATTTGCCTCAGTAAAGGCAATTCTGTTCTTCTGTAAAGTCAAGTCTATAAGTTTTTTAGGGGTTTAAAGGTGATACTTATACGGATAACGAAAGATTTAAAGTAGATTTAAGATAGAAGCTCAACTTTATTCTGTTTATACTCAAAAATCATACTGTCAAAATCAGCCAACCTGTTTTTTCTAGATTGTACCTTGATCAACTTAACATAGTCCCAGCACATTTCGCTAGATTTTTGCGAATTTGCAATTGCATTCTCTTCCTTTTTATCTCCCACAATACTTCTTATATCACTTTCAATGGCTCAATGGGTGGTCCCAAAGCATTTTCCAATTAAGATTTATTTTTTTCTCTCTACAGTCGGAAGTCTTTATCACCATTTTTGTGACTTTTTCAATTTGTATGTCACTCTACATGTCAACGGAAGTCTGTATCAGCCTGTGAGCATTGCATTATGGCAGGTATGTCCTTGCATTGCATTATTTTCGTCCATTGTAAATATGATGGTGAACCAGTGTAGCAAGCCCGATGAAATCCATTCCCGCTGAGAATTGTCCCGACTTGGAAGTTCCCTTTCGAAAACGAATGAGCCGGGCATTTTCCATTTCCCAACCTCCCCTTCTAGCTAAGAATTTTTGTACCCAATCCTTTTTGGCACGACACCTCATCCCCTTCTAGCCCAAGACAAATTTTGCTGCCTCTACCATATTTACCTGCTATTCTCGTTGAAGAAAAGTTATCGCCGTATTTGTTGCACAGGGGTGTGGTCATACATGACCTTTCATTTTGTATAAATTCCCCAAACGACCCTCTCATCTTATTCCCTCTTACTTTTGCTCTAGCTGTGGGGCTGTAGGATTCTGAAATGTTTTGTCGTTTGTCAACCAGCAAACAAAAGATCAATTTACTGAAAATTCTGTGAATTTCAAGGTTTTTTTATAGTCTAGTCCATATACCCAGTATTCTGAGGACTTCAACCTTGGGGTCAAAATTTTATTCTTTTTAGAAGAGGGCACCTGTCTCTTGTTTTTAAGACTGGGCCTGGAAGTCTAATTGCCCTTGTATTCAAGCCTATTGTTTTGATAAGATGAAGTCACATCTCCCCATTGTTTTAGAACAAAAGACGATTGGGGTGACCCCCCCCCAGGTGTCCGCCATTGAAGCATATTGAAATAACGCCACAGTATGCTATTTCAAAGCTGTCTGCAACCCCCAGTACCGCCTTGTGGGCCTGTGATTCTAATGCCTATCAGCCAATGGCGTAAATTAAATTTTGTATACTTGTTGAAGTTTGCAAATTTCGTTTTATGGTGAGTTATCTTAATCCTTTTTAAATTGTAGACCTCAGAGAAGCTTGGTCCGTTTAAAGTAACCTGGGAAGCATTTTCAACGGAAGTTTATCCCATCTGGCAAAAGTTTTCAAACAAGAAGGTAAACGAAGCCACACTGAAGGTGGTACAAATGCAAAAACCTTTTTGAATATTGTAGAGTGAATTTGAAAGTATTTTTCTTCTGCTACAACCCAGTGGCATGGGGGCAGAGGATGAAGCCCCCTCTGTGGATAGGTGTTGTTGACAAGGGAGGCTTAAACCCCCAATAGTGCCATTAGCACCAAATTTCATGTTGTTCCCCTCCAACAATAACGTCATGTAAAATGGGGTGGGGCATAGGTCAATCTTCACAGCTTTAGACTTAGACCCCGTTTACACGTGCCCGGGCTGGCTGCTACCTACCTTCGAAGGTCAGCCCGTCTACGGTCAAAGCTCTTCAAATGTTTACATGGTAACAGCAGCGAACCCCGTTCAACCCTTCTTGACGGGTAACCCTATTCCAGGGTAGGGGTGATCCGTTGAGATGTTTTCTCATGTGAAGTCGGGTCAGCTCAACCCGGGGTCGTGTAAACACTTCGAGGTAGCCAATGTGGAGTCATTTTTACATATGAGCTAACATATTAAGCTGACCTGTGTGAGTTCAACACTCTAAAGGAACCAGCAGACCCGGGCTCGTATAAACGTAAATTGTTTTACTGTAGCGTGTGACCTGACCCGGATTGGAATCTAGCCCAGGCTCATATATACGGGGCCTTAGCCATGCCCATGTGTAACGTTTAAGGTTCGAAGGCGAGGATCAGAAAAAAACGACAAACATTCCCTTAGAAGCTCAGCAATCAACTAAATCAATTATATTATTCGTGACAATTATACATCAGATTCAAATGTAGGCGGGACATATAATATGTCTAGTACAGCTTAAAACAATATAAAAAGTCTGCACGTAACACATGTTGTAGAAGGGTTTTCATAGCCTTGGTATTCCAACCTCAAAACTTCATCATAAAACATCTCAAAATTAAGTGGCAGGGTTATTACGACAATATAATTATGATGTATGATCGCATTAAGCTTTAAACTTGGAGTAGCAACTTAATTTGCTAATAGTGTAAAGTTAATAGTGTAAAGTTAAATTCTTTGCTGCATGCTGCACTCAACATCTGGAATGTTGCATTCTTTAATCGTTTCTCATTAGGTCTGCTTCGAGAATGTTGTTTTTGGGCTGTTGCCTCGTATGGCCTTTGGCATGTATTATTCTACGCCTGTGGTAAGTAAATATTGCGTTAATTGTCTTGTGTATTGGCAGTATTCTCATTTGTCTTGGTATTTATGCTATGATATATCTTTGTTTTCAGATGTTTGCCCTGTTTGTTATTTATATGTTGTTTTTTATTTCATAAAACCTATTAATTTCAGGTTCCTGGTTGCTCCAGAAGTAGCTTGTTCAAAGCATTTTCTGAGCACGTCCTCAATGGCTTGAACGTGAAACAGGAACGAAAGTCGAAGGTTTGTGGCAAATTTTGTTGCCTGTGAGAACGAACAACATGGGTCAGACTCACGGCTGTTTTCTCTCTAGCACCTCCTTTCAGAGCATGCCCTGCACTCTATACGAAGTTTTTAATGTAACTAGCGACTACTGATTCGTTAGCACGTAGGCTTCTTAAACGAAAATTTGCTTCAAATTGAGACCTCTAATGAAGTGTCAACTTTACGTTGTTCAGGGACCAGCATTTTAAAGCATTTTAATGCCTTCAAATAGAGATAAACAATTTTCTTGCATATATTCTTTCATTTTGTAATCTCTGTTTCTAGTCTGGGCCTTTAAGGATAACGTTTCTGTACAGGACCACCATGTATCGAAAAATCGTCAACAAAGACCAGGTAATGTAATTTCAATTTTGTTCCATTTCTTTTTCGTGTTATACGTTTTTATTAACTTTCTAGTTTATTGGAATAATTTTATCTTGAGATTGTATCGAAGGTGATTCCTTCTAAGTGAGGCCTTCTAATGATAATTCGAGTGCGAACCAATCTGAACTAAACGAGAGTTTACACAAGAACGAACGAACATAAGAACTTAACGCAATTTATGCCAGTTTTGAACTCCCAACCTCGCTGGTTTTGAACTTCAGTTTTGACGAATCATGACTTAACAACAACAGCAACGATGGCACCGAGGTGCCTCCAACGTAGCCTTGGTGGAACAAAAAGTGCAACTCTGTACTGTTTTTGCAAGTCTGACTATAATGCTTCGAACCTCTCGAAAGGAGTGATCCCAATATACTCGACACAGGCTCCCTGATTGTGCTATGCATGTTGACCGCGTGCTATATCTAGTCGATTTCTAGATCTTATTTTTATATATTTTCGAAGAATTGTCTAATATTCATACCGTAGTGCTACGTTATGCAAAATGTAATCGTGATATACCAAATATTTGAACGACTTATGACCAAAAATCATTTGTGTTTCGAGGAGCAAACGCATGGAATAGACTTGACTCAGAAATGAAATAAGTCCCTTCGATCCAGTGATTCAAAACGAAACTAAAAGCTCTAAACAGAGAAAATTCAAGGAAAGCTGATCTGCAACTTCAATTTTATTTTTCTTCAACACGTTTAGTAGCTACTTCATATCAAATTATTGAAAAAAGGTTTTTATCTTTAATGGTTAAGTTTATTTCGTTTGCTGGGACAATTGGAAAGTAATTGCGTAATTGTTTAATTGAGTTGTATCCTAGGGTAAGTATATTCAAAATAAAGAAATAAAATAAGAGTTAGAGCAAGGAACGACAAAAACAGCAAGGATGAGGACCGTAACAAAAAATCTTATACTGAGATATTGAAATGTACCTCCTGTTGCTCAATGAAAAATAAGAAGTATGATATTCTTATTTCGCAGTTAATTGAATCTATAAAGTCAATTCCAAACGTCTTGGTGGATGCTGTGGACTTCAACTGGTATGAGATTATGGAATTATGTGGAAATACGTGCATTTAGGCTGCGTTTTCACGGGAACGCTTGGAATGGTTCCGTTTCAAACCGTATCAAAGTGGATACGGTTAGGCCTTGTGTTTCCACGAGACTGGTTCCGTTTGGAACTGGTTATGGCAAAACTGCAGCTGCACCCCCCTAGAAAGTTCTTGTCGGCAAATTTTCTAAAAGTAGAGTTTTGTTGGGTTTTGCTTTCAAAGGTCCCAAAGCAAAAGCTTAAGCGAACAGTTGGGATAAGATGAGGATGTGAACTTAAAAGTATTGCCCAAAAGCCCTCAGCAACTCAAAACAGGAAAAGATAGCTCTAGGGGTGTCACGGAGGGGCAAATGTCCCCCAAAAACTTCAAATGACTCCCTTTCGGCAGCCAGAGTCTAGAATCTAATGTCCAATATCCAGGGCGACCTAATTTCTACCTAAAGTTTGGGGTTTAGGGTTGGGGTTATTGAAAAACTCTGAACATTGATCCTGGAGGTACTGGAAGCCACTGTAAGCAGGGAAAGGGGGCAAAGTGCCTCAGGGCCTTGAGGTCGATGGGGCCTCAAGAAGTAATGAACTCCATTTTAAGAATGAAATCAATGAAACGTAGGTATGCCTAAAAATAGTTAAAAGCTCTAAACGATTGCAAGAAATGACTGCAAGAAATGTTCTGAAATGCATTTTAAGACAATCTAAAGGGCGTGGTCTTAAAATTTCATGCTCGCTCCGCTCGCAAGGGGACATCATCTTTCGGTTTTGATTCAAGGCCTTCAAAACCTATATACCCACAGTCACTCGAAAATTGAAGCGATGATTGACTAACGAAAACATCCTCTTTGCTAAACAAAATCAATTTCGTCAAAATTCCACACCCCCAGATTGTAATATCTTAGGCCACGCCCTATTTTGTCGGCAAATTGGTGACTGGCACCCCCCTAAGTGAAAGTGCTTAGCGACGGCCCTGTCAACTACAAAACTGCAAAGCTTGCTGAAGGGAAAACTGGGTGACAATTCTCTACTGCAAAAGACTTGACTGCACTGTTTATGAAACAGGTCCCAGTTAGAGAGGAGGAAACAAGGGATTTTCCACGATTCTCGTTTCCTATCCGTACCCATTTGGAACCGTTCCACAAGTTTCCACGATTACGGTTCCAATTGAGATCTATTTCGTAAGTAGACCCATTTGAGTACAGTTAGAAGTTCCAAATGGAACCGTTCCTAGCAGTCCCGTTGGAGCGCGAGGCCTATCCGTATTCCGTACCAAAATCGTTACAATTCCAATTGGAACCGGTCCCGTGGAAACGCATCTGTTTGTTCGAATATTGACTGTTTTGAATAAGTTTTAATTCCTTTTGAAAGATCTTTTTTTATATAAGCAATTATAATATTAAGACTAGGCAACAGCTACTTCATATAGTGCCACACAAGGTCATCGAGTTTTCTCTATAAATGGCACTTACAATATTTTTAACCATTTTGTCACTCTAGCGAACAAAGGGACAAGGACAAATCTTCATTACACTCGAAGCTCATATTTTAATACAATTAGATACTTTTATTGAAAATTTTTAATTGGATTTTAGGAATATGCCTTTTCTTGAGCAATTACAGGTAAGAATTCTTCTGTATCTTTTGAAGCTAGCAGATCTTTCAAATCTTCGCAAATCGTTCATGCCAATTTGAGAATTTTTCTGGTTACCTGTTTTGGAATTCTCAAGATAGGTGTACATATTATCACTTCGTAATAAGAAAAAGATTATTTTAGCCCTAACAAGATTATTAGATAGCTAAGCCCTAACAAGGGAAAAGGGGAGGGGTTTGGAAAAGAGGAAGGATAAATCAAGCTTGTTAATTTTTGTTTTGAATTAAAACAGGCTGTGAGAATCTGGGAAGCTGGAAGAAGGTATTGCAAGGAAGAGTTGTGGGCAAGAGTTCGTGATTTTGGCAAAGAGACTTGAACCAGTCCGCACTGCTTATAATGCCTAGTTGAATTTCCCTGTGGTCATGAAATCATTTTATAGAGATGCTTCTAATGGGTTGATTATTTGTATCTGAAAATTTACATCTTATCGTGTTCTTTCAGATTAGCCATAATACAGACATATTCATTGGAATTCACGGCGCCGGGTTGACCCACGCTCTCTTCCTTCCAGACTGGGCCGTCCTTTTTGAACTGTGAGTTGAAAGATGTTTTACCAGTTTAGACACCTCTCTCGTGATGCTTTCATTTCTAAAGCGTCAACATTCAACTCGCATTGATAACAGTAGAAGTTAAACTGTTTTGCATGGATATAAATATGCATTTACGTAAAGCAGGTTAGGTTTTCCAAAAGAGGATTTGAGTGAAAACAGTACACAGTTCATATCAGACTGTATGAAAGAAGTATCAAGATCATATCATCCGATGTTTGGTAGAAACGTTTAACAGAACAATGCTTGAGAGATTGTGCATTGAACAGCCCAGACAGTGGCCTAGATATGAAACAGCTATATTGTTCGCATACAGAGAAGTACCTCAGGAATCTACAAGGCTTCCACCGTTTGAGAACCATATGGGAGCAGCTAGGGAGCTAGTAGAGATACTGAAAGAGTTGTGGACTGAAGAGGTTTTTTTATTCAAATATAAAAACTTACAATGTTCGTTACGTTTAGCAAAACCTATCTAATTACTATACAACACTACATGTACAATACCACTGGGAACAAAAGACAATTACTACCTCATGGTCAATGTAAAAAGACACATAACGGCAAACTATAACTATGCTACAAACCATTAAAAAACTATTGAATAATATAGCAAGGATTCTGTTCCACATCGAACTCAGGTCAGGGTTTCGATAACTTGGATGATATTGCAAGCGCAACTCGAACGTAGGAAAAGGTGGAATGCCCGAAATCTGATGTGAAAAAGGGTTTACAAGGAAAAATAACATTTACTTGTTGGTACGTTTCATTGTTAAAATGGAAACAATTTGTATATTGAGAATAGATGCATCAAGCACTGGGATTGGTGCAGTGTTACTACAAGAGAATTATGGTTCACTATTTCCAGTCAGCGACTCAAGTAAGAAATTATAAGAGTGAGAAAAGGCTTATTCGACAATCGAACATTAAATTTTGAAATATTATTGGCAGTAAAGAATTGTATGCTCTGCCTTAATGGAGCAGAGTTTAGCAAACAGACAGACCATCAACCATTAGTTTACCTGGACAGAACCAAATTTGTAAATGACAGAATCTTGAGATAGCAAATGTATGTTCAGAATAAAATATCAAATTGAGTCAATCAAAAGATTAGAGAACGTTTGACCTGATGAAGAGAAAAGGTTAATCGAACACAACGTTTGGGGTAGTCGATTGGGGGAGGGGGGGACGTGGTTCGCACTGTTATACTCAATTATGTATTATGTTGTTTGTTCTTGACTTTTGTTCGTAGCATTTAAAATCGTATTGTATTTTATTAGAGAATTATCCCAATAGGACTCGACTTCGTTTCTCGTTCTTTTTAGGGAACCATCTAGTTGAGTTTTTTTGGAGTAGACGTGGAGAAGCAAGATGTTGAAATCGTAGTTGGAATCATAATTGATTTATCACTTTGTTATATTTTTTTATAACTCGACTTTTGCCAGTCATTCTCACTCGTGACAATGAACAATTTTGGCCTTTGAATGAAGCCATCATTTTTCCTATTTGAATGAAGACCACTTTCCTCCTTGCGTAATGTTCCTCTGTGACATATTCTGTAACAGCATATGACAAACAAATTGCGGAACAATAGTTAAACATCCTCAAATATTTGTGCCCAAAACTTGATTTTGTAAAACTTTTATCTATCGATTTTATCATTGAAGTGAAGTCTCTTATAACTTTAGATACAATACTGATGACGTCAACTGCTATAAAGACCTATCTCGTTTACGGTTAGTAAAATATTTCTTTTCATGCACCATCATGTGTGCATTCCTGTCATTATGTTTTTTCTAGCGATAAGGTTACATCAACAACCAAAGCTACTACCCCATTCTTTCTCCTAATTATTTTCTGCATCTTTATTTAAAATGGCCTTCCGCAACATTTGTGAATATGCATTTTTATGAGCACCTAAGAAGAATCTTACCTTGATGCTTAGATTGTATAAAAGACAGCAAATGCATTAAGTCTTGCATCTTTAAGTGCTGACGGTAATGATGATTGCAGCAAGATGAATTCTTGCTTTGATAAAATAAAATAAACCTTGGGCTTTTTGTTGCATGTAAAATAGATCAATAGCTCTTACAGAAATCGTTTACGATTGACTTGATTTCATTGGAAAGAGATATGGTAACTTTGAAAGGGGCTCTTTGTGAAAAATTAATTGACGCTTACACAGCAGGTGGACATTCTAGAAGTCGCATAATATGACTGTTTGCATGCCTGGTTCATCCTTCGCCTAGTTTTTCTTTGTTTATCAAAAGTTCAATTTCATAATGTTCAACAATGTTTCATATTTGTAGGGGAGTGACATACATCACATGGGAAGATAATGAAAAGATAAAAGATGAAACGGATGTACGTATTGTCATATTTTCTTGAAAACACTGTAGGTAAGCCAGGTAGCAAGCAAATAGACAAGCGAGCGAGCAAACGGACAAACAAACGAGTGAGCAGTCAGAGAAATATGCAAGGGATCTCCAGTTTTACCAAGGGCAAAGGGTCTTGATCGGGTCCTATTTCAAATTCAAAAGATACTGCCTGAAAAATCTCTAGAATGAGCCTAAATTTAAATTAGGATCGAGCAATGCCACATGCCGTTTTTATTCGATTCTAAGTTGCGGCTGATAATAATTTTTTGGACGTTTTCTTGCGGTTTACAAACAAGAGCGGCTTACAAAAGAAAACAAAAGAGGGCGACTTGCATTATTTTATCCAGATCCTGCTTGGTTCAAGTTTTTCGTCCGTCATTTCAAACTAAGTATCTCTTTTCATGGTGGGTGTGGCTTGTAATCAAGGGTGGCATACATTTTTTAATGAACTCAATCTGCTGAGGCCTAGAATTGAGGGCGGCTTATAATCGAGTAGATACGAAAGTATGACCCCAACTGTTAATTTAAGCTCTAACTTTTTATAAAGTTGAACACCTTAAAAAGTTTCAGATTTAATGCCTCTCTTCTGCTGTGCCAAACTGGAAAAAGTTTCATCGTGAAGTAGATAAATTGAACAAATACTGTCATAGCAAAGACACTTTGTTGGCTAGCCAATTTAGTTTAGTGCGGCAAAATATTGCAACGCTAAAACTCGAATGTACTTTAGTGTCGCAGCTTGCCGTGCCAAAAGCAATTCAGTTCAATGCGAGAAAAGTGTAGCCTTAAAACAAAAGCACGAGAAGCAAATGGTTGAGCGGAGCAATCAAGCAAACAAGGGGGCAGTAATTGCGGAGCTGATGTTTAAGTTTGCATTGATAAAAAGTTGGAAACAAGGTACCATCCTACAACGCCATTGTAGAATTTATCAGTCTTCACCTTCCCTCTCTACCTTGGTTGCACTTGTTGTTGATTTACGGAGCAAGTTCCTGATACCTGGAATATTTCTGGGGTGGCAACGATCTTCAAGGCTGGCCCATCGATTGAACGCTACATTTAAAGACCTATTTCGGTTTTTCTCTTGTATCTAGGAGTTTTTTGACCAGCTTTACTAATATCTTAGTGAACTTTCCTTCCTTACTAAGGAAAGTTTGAGCAGGGGGGTTAAATGTTGGGGGGACAAGCCTATTGTTTTAATAAGATGACATCACATTTCCCCCATTGTTTTAGAGGAAAAGATCACTGTTTTCCAAAATATTATCAAAGTGCAGTATCAGTAACTTTCATAGACCTTTAAATGGCGTTTGGTACGGTCGATACTCTTGTAAAAGTTTAGAGTTTCTTGTCTTAAAAGGAAAATTATGAGCTGATTGGATCCAATCTTAAAGAAAGTAAATTATTCTGCAAGCTACATAGCATATTTAAGTTCGAGGGAATTAACTGTGGGATCCCGTAATGTTACTGCTAAACATTATATATGTTGGCAACACAATATTTTCCTTCTTGCAGTCGATTTCTAGAATCAACATTGGTGTTTAAAAAGAACTGTAGTTTCTCAAAACATGGTTAGATGTGAGAACGGACCCCTCAATGTTGCTAAAACTCAAATTATTTTTATAAGAAGAAGGTATGGCATTAGAGCACTGCAACATCACACTCCAAAATGAACCATCTACATTAGAGACGAAATAATCTCCACAATAACTGAGTTAGAATATCTGAGAGAGTTGGTCAACCCCCTTTTTAATTGGGATTGCAAAAAATGCTTTCCATGGCTTCGGAACGATTCGTTCGCGCACAAGCTGAGATTTTATTGAACAAAAATAGGATGAAGAGGAATCTAAATCTTACTTCGAAGTGAGTGATGTTACGACGATCTATGCGAGTGTGTCTGTTAACGCGAGTTTATCTTTGTTTTGCGGGTTGATCTGTGTTGCGCGTGTTATATTGCCCACTTCAGAAGATTTTGTATAGACCAATGGTTTCTAATTGCAGGAGCCGGATCCGGATTATAATTATGCTAAATTCAGAAACTTCAGTTTTGATGTCAATGAGTTCATGAGGCTGTTAAAAATTGCAATTGCCAGTGCTGAAAATAATCTCCGGGCCTCGAATTTACCTTGATGTATCAAGGGATGCTGCTAATGGAAACAGGGTCTTACGTCATGATTTATCGCAGAAGACGTAGATGCTGCATCGGATGCTGCTTTCTGACATACCCTTCAGACGCAGAACAAGAATGAAATGTTTTATCTCAAGAAACAAATTTTAACCGAGGCACGAAGATATTCAGATAAATTGAATTCTATCAAGCTAATTGTAGTACGAACAAATATATTTACAAGTCGATAAAAGATTGAGTAAATTTTTTATTTATATAGATAACGTAACTACAATAATAAATCTTTTTACCTCCGCTCATATTGTACCGAGTTATGATTAAACTTCCCCTCTCGAAAAAACCCCCTCCTTTTTAATCAGGTTTTGAATATGCCCCCTCTCTTATAGGAGGTTCTGTTATGCTGTCAAATTTTAAAAAACAGTCATCGGTTGCAATTTCTTGTAGATGTTACTTTTGCATTAGAGCACATATATGAAGTTTTTGTACTTACTTTTAGAGCTTTTGTATCCAGTTTTTTTTCAGTTTATTTACAAATCTTATTACTTTTTAGATACATTTTTCGTCTCAATTAAGCCCCTCCGAAAATAATATCAATTTTTGAATAAGGTCTCCCCCTCCCCAAGCTTAATATCCTTTCTAAGATACCCTCCATTCTATACCCTCCAAGGTAAAGTATAAGCTCCATTCTAAGATAATCTAATTTCATAAGCCCCATGATTTGGAATTATTGGTATCTGACGTCACTCGTAGTTCATAAGTATTTCAATCAGAAAAGCTTGAACCCATAGCTTCAAATACAATTTTTGTCACAACCAATGGTCCAATTTATTTGGGACTTTTCCCCATAAAGATATACTTCGTCACCTCAGTTTTTCTTTTTACTTTACCTTAGGAAACGTCATCAAACAGCTTGGAATTTTTACCTAGAACAGTCATTGTACATGTTTAGTTAGACATTCGGTTAGTTTATATGCACAAACTTTTGGTTTCAATTGTATGTGAAAACATCGTGGACGTTCACGACACGTATCCAATGAGGATTTCAATACATTCTCCTTTAACAATTCTAGATAACATGTTATTTATTCAAGCATTTTGCAGGTTTTTTTGTAACTTTTTATTGATTAAAGCAGCCAGGCATTTATGAAGTACGTCTTTATTTATTAGTTTTTTCATTTATTTAAGTTAAGGTAATTGCAGTAGCCTAAATGATGCTTTATTGACAGCAGGGCTATGATGATGCTTGTTTGTTTCTACATTAGGCCAAAATCACACGCGCTTTTGTCCATGTAAAAGTCTTTTTAATGATGTACTCTGCTTTTTGTTCCCAAAGAGTGAGAAATTGATTCATGACTGAATGTATAACGTCATCCATTTTGGATCACGTGACTGGTGCAACGGTATTCCTAAGGACATGCTTAAAATGAACACGCTTTTCGCTTGCCTTTCTCGCTTCTTGTTCCCCTGTGTTGTTTGAAAACCATTTGCGCCGTTTGTTACCATTAACTTCTGGTTCTGTAAACAAATAAGACAACAAATCTTTAATCTTTAAATTTTAATCATCACTACTGACTGCAATTCCTTTTTTGAGTCCGTGGCTTATAAAGTTTTATTAATGCTCCGAATCGTCACGCATTGTCATACATATACAGTAAAGACAGCTGAAAATTTCGAATGTTTCCATATTTTAGGCCATTTTCCATTCTTGTCCATTCCAAGGCATGACTTTCCATGTGATTTGCTGATCCCCAAAGGCCGCCTTGAAAATTCCCAAAGTGACTGCAACATTTATTAACAAAAGCGTTTTCATACAAGAATTTATTCTCTTGATAATAAACTAGAGTAGTAAAACATTCCCAAGAGAATGGATACAAATTTATTGCTGAACAAGGCTGCAGCAGTGAAGGCATGGCGAAGGATAGGGGCGAAGGACATGGAAAATACGACGTAAGTGCAGCCTTTGTTTCTACTTTTACCAAATTTTACGCCATTAACACTACTTTCTACAACCCTGGAAGTACCAAGATATTGAGAACCCTCGAGCCAACATCCGTCTTCATTTCAGTTTTTATCCAGTCATGTTTCAAAAGGGCCTAACTCGTGCGCTGGACGTAGGCTTAGTCATAGGATTGTTCTAGAAGTTCAGGCTGCTCCCATTTGCATTTAATTGTCCTTTAAGGATTCAAAATGCAGCTTTTTATTTATAACAACACGATCTATAGATTTGCTGGGACTGAAGACAGTTTTAGGACGCATTAGTAGGCTTAGCTACAAAAGAAAGTGTAAGGTATTTGGCAGTAAGCTTTTTCAGAAAAAGACTAAAAAAATACAGTTTATGAAAACAAAACGGTTTGCAAGACAGATTTTTTTACGAGAGGTCGTTCTTCAAAAATATGTATGTTTTCTAGACATGGAATTTAAGAAACAATTAAAAGATATTTCAGCTCAAAAATTAGACGAAAGGGGAACAGCCAAGCTGAGGTTTATTTCAAACTTCTTTTGAAATATCACAAAATCCAAACGCGACAGGCGATAATGTGATCGGGGCTGCAAAGCCACAAAACCATTAAAATGAGGCTTGAAATTTAGTTTATGTTTTAAACAAATTTTTCTTTTGTTACCACTGTTCAGCATTTTTTGGAGATCAACAGAAAAACAAATTTGTGAAGATGACATGATATAATCAAGAAAAGCGCGTCTACTATCCGGACTGGCTTATACTCCATTTAAAATTTGCTTGTACGTTTATTGACAAAAATTGCATAAAACATACCAACTTCAGCTTTTCTTCTATGCGGGGATTCGCCGCACATACAAATCCGTTTCAACACAGCCTTGTAAGCCTGTCTGTATTGTTTCAGCATGCAGCCATATACAATGAAATTAATCATTGACGAAATTAAAGTCATTCTAGCAGCTGCAAAATGCAATGATTTCTTGTTTTCCTTGGACTTCAAACTTATTGTAATTGCAATCTGAAATGGTAAAATGTTTTATCAATTAGTTTTCTGTTGTCCAAAGAAAAGTTTTCACTCGAGCACAGGTCTGGGGAAAAACATATTTGATATTTTTCTTTATCGTGAATTACAACGACCCCAACTTCCTACTTATTACACGAGCCTCTACTGCCTACTTATAAAACATTTTTCAAGAAGCCAAGTAGTTTTAGACATGTTTTGCTTAGAATTCATTAGAATTTGAAAATCACACATCTGGTGCAGAATCTTGATCTGAAATCTGATCATATAGAAATATTCCTGGGAAATAATCCCTCTACAAAAATACGAGTAGTTTTTCAAAAGTACGGAAAACTAAGTAAAATAGTGCCAAATTGCTCAATTATTCACTAAAGAAAGACTCAAAGTTCTATAAAATTACGCACAATTGAGAGGAACTGTTTTATTGTTCCCAGTAACTAGTCACCACGGGAAAAGAAATTATTTAGTACGAAATAGTACAATACAATCTGTCCAATTTATTGTGAATGTATATGCTTAACTGTAGCATTAATGCATTACTTTTTTAAGTACACCCTTTCCAAACTTACTGGCTTTTTGGTAACGTGACCGATTTCCCAACCCCATACCCATACGCATTTGTCTTACCTAGCTGTTTCCCCATGGCAACCTTTTAGACCATGCTGAAGTTGTATAATCAACTTAAGATTTTGTGAGTTTGAAAAGAATGGCAACGAGAATGTTTTTACTTAAAGGCAATCCACAGAAACGTAAGAGTCTAGAGCCATTTGCAAATCAATATTAGCCACTTGATAGCTGTGCTCAATGATTGGCCAATTGCTGATCGGGTTGCTTAAGCCACTACGCCTCTGCTCCTCGACACCTATCTTCTGTTTAAGCTCTCGAAATTATGTGGCTCTGGTACCCAGGGCACTATCTGCCGATTGCTTCTAAACCCAGATCCCTAACTCATATTGCAAATACTTACAACGATTGGCATCCAACTGATGTAAAATAGAAGAACGACAATTCCCATTACAATTGCAAGTCTTCTACTGTGCTTCCAGGTCGAACTGTTTCTTTTGAAATCTTTAAGCGATAGCTGGACTAGCGCCTCGTTGTCGGTTTCTGACTCTTGAATCGTCTCGAATCCCGAACCTCGCTTGAGCACATTGTCTTTAGAATGAATGCCTGGAATATGGGTGTTTATTCTAATCTCTGGACACACTGATAAACTTTGGCTTCTTTTGTAAGTCCTCGAAAGTACAATATTTGACAATGAGCCTCGTTTTATAGTTGTTGGTGTGAGGCTAAGGCTCCTATTCTGATGATGCTTATCAGCGTTTCTTTGTTCCAATTTGGAGATTTGGATGAGACTACAGCTTCTAAACTGCCTGTTGAAGCCTCCTGTTTGATCAACAGTTAAATGGGTCAAGGGGTAGCTTTGGCTTAAAGTCGCACGAGAAAGCACTTGAGAGTTTTCGGCATTTGTGTTCTCTCGTTTTGATTTTGATGCGGCTATAGATGCGCGAATCTGTGTTGCTTTTATCAAAGTCTGTCGCGAAAGAAATGAGTTGACGCCAAACATCACCGATACATAGCAAAGCACTACTAGCAATAGCTGAACATATCCAATCCCAGCAATGGATGCGGCAAATGGACTGGTAAAGTCGAACGAGCAAAGCGGTGTATACGTGCGGACATATTCGATGCCTAAAGGTAGCGAAGCGATGACTGCACTGATTATCAACAATACCAATAAGCCGAGAGATACTGCTTTTGTCGTAACTCTTGTTCTGTAATGCAGTGGCACCACGATAGCGGCAAATCGATCAACTGCCATCGATGTTGCAACAAAGCAAGCTGCCAATCGTAGGCAGCAGCTTGACCAGGCATAAAACAGGCAGAGCCCTCCAGTGTTGCCTGTGCCACGAAATCCACCTGAATCTTCATAGTACATCACTAAACTGATATTTACAGGTCCTAGGCCGTTTATAAGGTCTATTAAAGCGAGGTAGCCAATCAGGATATCAGAAACTGACCATTTTTTGAAGGAACCAATTGCAGCGAGAATTAGTCCGTTACCAGGAATGATGAACACTTGCATCAGAACGAGGGTAGCTGCCCTCGTGACGTGGCTATCATCAATAGATTCTCCACCAGTAGAGTTAATTTGACTGAAATTGCGGCTTATATTCCCCAACATGTCCATTAGCTCAATAAAAGCAATCGCTACCCAGTTTTATTTACATTGAACATTAGGAAATGATAAAATGCACAGGTTACAGCTACAACTGTAGCTCAAGAATATTTGAAGTCATCATCTTTTGGGAACCTAGGAAAAATCAAAATATGATTTTGAAGTCTATGCTTTACTGATTAAAAAGGCACTGCAGGTGAGAGTAGATTTTCCGCAATTTATTAATAATCTCTTTAGAGACAAGAATAAGCAGGAACATTATTTGCTGACAGAAAACTGTTTCCAAAAAACTCTGAGGTAATTACGAAATGTTTATGGTCAATCGATGGTGACTAGATTCAAATTCAAGTAAGCTAAAAAGTATATCTAAAAACTAGAAGCGATCTTTTTTTCGTAACCGGTCTTCTCAATCAGATCAAAATGAAATCGGCCATAGACAATAATTGGCCATAGTCTATGAATTGGCCAAAACAAAGCAAATCAGGAAAGGTTTTCTCCTATTGGCTTGTTTCGATCCGCATTGAAGAAGTCGCTTGAGCATCTTTGGTAATCAACAAGTGTTTAAGCGCTGGGCCAAAATAGCTCTTTAAAAACAAGAAAACTTTCGTACTTTCAGCAGTGCAGCCTTGTGTTACAGGAAAAGCGAAATTCATGGATAACTATCAGAGAAACGCTTACTGCAAAAGTGGTTTTCAAATATTTACTACACATTAGATGGACGGCGAAAATCACGGTTAGGGGAAAAATTAAAAAAAATAAATTCTAGCTTAAACTTTGAGGCTTAAATAGTTAGGCTTTGGTTATACAGGTTCTGTTTCTTTTCTTCAGTTAAATAAATCGTTGTATCCAGCATTGTCTATCAGAATTCACTACGTATGTGTTTATTGAACGCAATATATCAAACATCCCGTTGAGGTTAACTTGCCATTAGAAACTTCAAGCGTCGAAGACCTCCACTACAATCACAGAAACATACCAGTTGCCCATAATCTTAATTCTTAGGTTTACTTAAGGCTCAACTTGCATTAACAAGTGCAGGTGTAAAACCATGTCTTGGCCGGTGATTCTTATTGATTGTCAGAAATTTGGTGCTATGCTGATTAATTAAAACAATATCACTGAATCCTAACTAAATTTGAAGAGGCAATTTTTACAGGAATAATGAGCCTTGTTGGGAAAGGAGAAGGAAATCAATCGCTTGCTATTTTTTTCCTAATTACTTTCTTTTTTGCTTCCTGTTATCAACTCTCAGGAAATAAAAAATATTATTTTCGATTAGATTGAAAGTCAGTTACTGTACATGACTACTAATTTTTGATGGCCACCAGTTTAATTAATCTTTTTTCTTTGAATTCTTCCATAGTCAACTTAGAAAAAATTGGAATATTTCTGTTGTCTAATTAATTCAAAGTATTATGATCCTGAACGAATTTGAATTTGCTCTTTCGAATTTGTCGAGTTTATAGATTTGCCCTCAATCAGATTCATTGTCTTTACGAATCTTTGATATATGAAGTGAGTGTTCTTACTGCTAAGTTCCGGGATCATTCGTTAGTGTAGCTACAAAGTATAAGATTATCGTAGGATGCCCTCAAGGCTCTCTTTATGCTCGTGCTGGTTGTTCACGCGCGTTAAAGATTTCTGAAACAAATCAAACTTGCTCATTCAGTGAAGGCTAATGATAGTAATATTGTTGTAACGGAGTATCCGACTTGGCAAGAATAACACAAAAAACCTCGTGAATTCTCCTCAATATTTCCTTCAATTTCTCAAACACCTTTTTTCTACTCAACTTCACTCTAAATCACTTTAACTATCATCTCCTTTTTCTCCGGTATGCCTTAATCTCCCTTTTCTCTTACAGCCTCATTTACAATACTAAATCACAGTACAACATCTTCACATTGTCATGTGAATCCAGAGGACATTGTGAAAAGTTTGGACGGCTGTGTATTTGTCTCCTATCACTAAGACATTGACATAGATGCAGAAGTAAATTACGGTATCAATCCTTTTTTGCAAAAATTCCTAAATTAGAAAGGAGCTGATATATCACATACTATTATAGATATAAAAAATCTGATTTTTTCAATCCAGTTCCTAAACGTTTCAGACCTCATTTTTTAGAAATGTACCCAATCAAAACTCTCGCATGTTGGAATTTAGCCATATCAGCCAGAACCCACCGTGTGTTGTGTAGCAATTGATTTTTTTTGTGCACCGTGACTTGCATTTGACAAAGACAGAAGCTAAAAGTTGCTTCATTAATGGTTTACCACTGCAGATACTACTTACGCCAGACTGTTTTTGATCGGTTGGGGACTGCTACTGTCGATGAATTGATTAATTTTTAGTCTTGTTTGCATGAATGATACCCGTAGCGCTTGAGTCACTGGTCCCTTGCTTGTTATTTGTCCTTTTGACAATATATTGTACTTAACAGTCAAATCATGTCAGTATGATTCTTCTTATTTGATGTTTAAATGTCGGCTTTAAAACTTAAAGAATTCTAAATTTGTTTGTCATAAATTCTCAAAACGGATCTTATTACCACTGTGACGATAACGTATAGAACGAGGTCATTTGCCTTGCGGTTCAAATACAATCAATCCAAAACAAATCGAAATGTAATGCGGGATAAAAGTCTAGGTAATAAGAATGCACTGATGACAGTAGAAGACAACTTATTCGAAGGAACTTTAAACAGCTACGAGCTTATAGCCAAGGAACTTTGCTTTCAAAACAATGGTTTTCTGAGAGCCAGAAAGGGTGCATCTATTGTTAAGAAATAACTGATTTGATCTTAAGAAACGTTTTTAAAAATTTGAGTTTAAAAATTCTATGACTTTTCAAACGCTCCTATTTTCACTATGATAGCGGTATGATTTAATTCAAGTTTCAAGGTAGGCTGAATTTCAAATCGGTAGATTAAACATTGAGCCTAGAAATACTTGAAAATGCAGTATTAAACCATATTAAACTGCAGTTGTAAAACATTGTCACGTCTGCAGATACCAATAGCAAGTTGCATATTTTACAACAAAAGGACCCAAAATGATTCTGTTCATCCAATATACTTTTCTGTCCATCCAATTTCAAATTTCCGCCAGTTGTTCAATAATTATATCGTTCATAATTAGGATATACACATGCGTATGTGGACGCTCCTTAACATTCGCAACCAAAATCCATACATGCAAAGCCCTCTTTCAGACAGTCAATAATAAGAATTTCCTGAATAAATCATATCAGAACAAAACAGTAAAAGCTATATACTTCTTGCCTGGTCATTACTATTTGTCAGTTAGACTGGCAGATTTGAGTCCTAGCTGGGTTGCTTTGAATACCTAGCGTTTCACAGTGCCACCAGAGTGAAATTCCTTGAGGCCGAGAAGTGCTGAGAGAGGAGCATAGTCTTCATTGCTTTTTGCTAAATATTCTTTTAGAATGGTATTAGTAATTATGAGGAGGACGGCGGCTTCCCATAACCCTCTCTCCCTCCTTCCACCCTTCTTCCATCCCCATTCCACCCTCCTTCCAACCTCCTTCCACCCTTCTTCCATCCTCATTCCACCCTCCTTCCAACCTCCTTCCACCCTCCTTCCATCCTCTTTCTACCCTCCTTCCACCCTCCTTCCACCTTCCTTCCACCCTTATTCCACCCTCTTTCCACCCTCCTCCCTCCTCCTACCTCCTTCCTCCCTCCTTCCTCCCTCCTGCCTGTCTCCCTCCTCCCTTCCAATTGATCATGATGGTCTGGCTCATGCATGGTGCAAGTACATGAACATACTCGATGTAGAACTCTTTATATATATACTGTAAGGTCATACTCAGTATAAAGTATTTCAGTCTTCTTTCACAGTCAATCACAAACAGTTTTATGGGACGAATTCTTTTTTTTGGAAATGTTAATGCAGTATTCACAAATGTTACTTATTACAACCTACTTATTAACCCTTTGAATAGCCTTTTTATAGCTTGATTTTTCGTCAAAAAGTATTGTGTCATAACAGTGACTAATTGGGATGTAAGCATTCAGACCTGTAATATCATGAAATTTATGAAGCTTCGAGAGTCTTACTGGCGGCCCACAGTCTGATTGCTCATATCAAATGCATGTCTTCAAAAGAATCTAAAAATCGAACGCAGTTAATGATTTCACTTTTCGTTTTTATAGCGCTTACACAACTAAAAAATTAAAATTTTGTAGACCAGTCATATATTATGGCAAAAGTTACATCTCTCCGATTACTATTATATTTAGCTCTCCTTACCCTCTGGTGATGAGAAAATTTTTGGTAAACGGTGAATCTCTGCTGCGATTACCAAATATAAGCATTTTCCCAAACCGGGGATTGCGGCCAGTTTTGAATCACGTGCACTGCAGCCTTTACCGTTTCTATCCTTACTCTACAGCGAAATAACATGATTCTGTCATAGTTAAGACGTTTTTCAATGAAGTCTGATAGCCGAATACATAAAATCTTAAATTGAAACCTTCAAAGGACGGGGTTCAAATCTTTAATCAGCGCCGTTTTGGTAGAATTTTCTCTATCACTCACTTGAGGATAGTGTCTTCACAATACCTTTGCGCAGTTTTTTATGACTTCTTCGTTTTGACCTTCTTTAAAGCATATGACATGCTGGCCAGATTTTACTGTAACAGGGTTCCTCTTGGGTGAAGTTATTTTAAAATTTGATATTCTTATTTAGCTATTATATGTATATATATATATATATATATATAGTTTCACGCTATTTGGTGTGTAGAACAGGAAGGTTCTAAGTTGCTAATCTGAGTTTCACGCTTAATGCGATCATCAGACAATAGAACTAGTTTTATCTCATATCATAACTCGATGAAAAAACCCTCCTCACTGCCTGGTCCTTCCTCTCGGCATGACCACCCCCTCGTGCTATGTCTGGAATTGCAGAGCGGTGGCGACTCCCCTCACCCTATGTAAAAGTCTAGATGGGTCAGGAATCGAACCCTTAGATCTATAATCTATGAAGTTAACCACTGAGCCATCCTCAACTGAGCTTTTGACTAAAAATGAATCTGTTGGTATTCTCAGATCAAGAGGAAGGAAAACTTAACTTTTTTTAAAATATAGTGTTTGCCAGTTTAAATATTGCCAATTTCCAGTACAAGTACAAGCAAGAGAATGTTTGCGGCTAGGCGTGGCAAAAACGATAGGTTAACAGGAGAAAACACATACCACATGAATGAGTCGTCAATATAAAACCAAGCCGTTCAAAGTAAACCAACTCTTGTGGATTCACGTAGGTCTCTGGTAACACAGGCCAGGAAGTGTCGTACCTCAAAATCAAAAATCACCGACAAGTTCATGTGAAATGTGGGCTGTGGTATCTCTAAATATTTGAAAATCTTTGATTATGGCCACCTGCTTGACAAAGCCGAAATTGAAAAGGTTTTGTAGAAACTAATATTCGTTAACTCCGTATTGACGAATAACAAAAAATAAAATTGGACTTAATGTCACCTGAAGCGTAGAAGTGGATGTTGCATCTACTGACCTCGAGCAACAATTTGTTATGTGGTCTACGAAATGCTACGACAAGCTATGACGTCATTTAATGTTATGCACCTTGACACAGTAATGAGCCTTCTCTTTGGATAATTGAAATCTACGTCACATGCAAACCAAACATAAATAATTGGAGTCAAAAATTGGTAACGAGGTAGCAATATTTTTAGAAAAATCATTGAAAACTGTCCCATACACTGAAATTCTTTTTTTCAAATAATGGAGGATTCTTCAAATGATCATTGTTATCTTGAGAAATGGTTGGTTGCTTCAGGACCCTATTATATTTCAATGTGGAGCAACAATCATTACTTGCCACATTGATATTTATTACAAAGTAGAACGAAGGTTTCAGAAGCAGAATATATTGAGCAGCAAAGTAGTACGTTAGTCATAAAATGATTGTCGGGTTTAGATATCACACACAGAGTTCAGAATAGTTTGGTCTCTTTCTGTGCTAGAAAAAGGCTACATAAAAAATAAGGAAGAAGCCTACATTTTAGTACCTCTACTAATACCTTATCGCAGCCATCTAGCATTTTGATATATGGACTAGCCCAGTTAATACTATGAATTCTGCTGTAAATCTGTAATCAAACTTTAAAGCCCTTTCTCGCCTTATGGCTTTAAACCCGTCAAATATTTTAGCTTTACCTTCACAAAGCATTATGAATTTTGAAATTTTTATTTACTTTTCACTTGGTCGCAAACTGAATCACCGAACTGGCGGGAAAGAGGTTCAACTGAATGTTCTTCTCAAGGAACTCAACCCCTAAGCAATTGTTGCCTTTTATGTTCTATTCGGGGTAAATTAGACGTTTTTATCAAAGACTGGCTCTTTTAGAGAACTGATATCAAAATTTTTCTTGAGATGTGAAAGAAAGTAGCGATAAAGAGCTTGATGTAAATGTATATGGTAATTGGTAAATGTTTGTAAGATGCAAAGACCAAAAAAAGGAGCTTAAGATAATTGGCAGGTACGAAATCTTTTTACTCGTAAATCAAATTGGCTAAGCTTCTTGACTAAGGTATTGTGAACTAAAATAGGGTTTCTTTAAACTGCAAGTAAAAAAAGGAACGAAAATTGATTGCAGATCTGCCCGCCAATTCCATGATCCAATTTGTGCTAGCAATAGGAAAACTGATGGAACCATTAAATCACTGGAAGATTTTTTATTAGAATAATTGGATAAGAATGGTTAGAATTTTCCTTGGCAGATGAAAACCGATGAAAGGCACAATCAACTTTAAAAGGGGTAGGCTTAAAAACGGGTATATGCATGCTTCTCATATTATTCTTTTGAAACTGATATTTTAATTCGATTGCTGTAGGCATCTGCTTAAAATGAGCTACCCTCTAGCAGATGAAACACATTAAACGCGTTTTGTGAAACGACTTCATTAAAACAATTGAGAGATTTTTTGTAAAAACTGCAGTCAGAATTTCATACAAATGTTTTTGTTGTCCAACAAAAATGAAACTCTTGTGAAGGCTTATCTACATATCTAACAAACACTTAGAACAATTTTAATTCTTTACAGTTCATTATATCTGGGTTCAAACAGAACTTGCGAGAAGCTTCCATCTGCAATAGCAATTTTTTCCAGGCTTAATGAAGAATCAACACTTGCACATATTGATTCAAACGCTAAAATCTGCAAAAAATCTAGCTACTAGTGAGCAAAATCGATCCACGATGTTTTCTCTTCGACTTGTCTATTTGCACGGTCGATGGTAGATTACACTTCATGCTGCGAAACCTGAGTTTGCAAAGCTGCTCAGTTTGAGAACCCATTATGTGTATAATGCAGGCAAACCAAAACCAATAACAGACCTATTTCATTGTTAAAGTAAACACTTTAAAACATTGTTGGCATTCATCATTTTTTATAGCATTTCCTAGACGGAAAGCAGTTTTACAAACCCATTAACACAATGATTTCAAGAAGGCCTATTTTCCAACGGAGTGGTACAGTAATGACGTCATTGGAATCTATTTTAAGAATATCTACCACATGAGCCTCTAGATATGCAAAGTCAGTCCAATATGTTTTGGGTAAAAGTTTCCGTTAAGAACCAAAGGTTTATCATCTACATATCCCAACTGTCGTGCTGAACAGATAGTGTTGAGATCTTGAAGTTGCATCCTCTTCCAGACTCCAGAAAACATAATGTTTAGTTAACTATAATGTTAGAGGATTGTAACTTAGAGGGCAGCTTATCTCGGCATAACTGAAACCTAACTTGTATGTTTACAAAACAATTTGGTTGCTAAGAATTGTTTTAGTAGAGCGCACACGATGAAAAAATGCTCTTTACAAAATCCAGTGGCGGCCATTTTGATGACGTCATAGAAAGTTCAAACATCTATAATTTCGAAACAATAAGTCAAACAATATAAGTGTTTTATCATTTTTGACTCAGTTTTGCATGATCTTTCGAATGGTATACTCAGATTTAAGAAATGTTGTCATTAATATTTTACTGACCGGGGAATAATTATGCCATCGATCACGTGACAACAACAAATTTTCGAAAATGTGCCCAAGGCTTAAATTGACGACCAACCATCATAGAATCATACCCACTTCAAAAATTTCGGTTACCCAGTTTGCTAGATTGTTACAGTAAATTCCCTGTCTATGAAGCTGCATCCTCATCCAGAGTCCAGAAAACATAACGGTTCCACGGCCATGCAGTTTTGAGAAAGACCACAGCATAACTTGCCGAGAGAAAAGTTTATAAAGTTGGAGGATTATACCGTTGTGCTTTAACTTTTCTTGTTTCCTGACAAACGGTAATTCACGAACCGTAGATTATCAAGAACATCAAAAATAAATTTTTTTTTGGAGGAAATCCAAGGCAAAATTATTAAGATTTTATCACTATATCTCATAGTTTATCTATTTTAATGTTGATAAAATAGGAAAAGCCTTGCAAAGTTTTAGAATAACCATTTTAGCGCAACGAGTATAACTAAAATGGCTTTACATCAAGTTGGAAATCAAGTGAGAGAGTCAGGAGTATTAAATGATGCACAGTTAAAAAAACATGAATATCAAGAAAAATAAGAATATTAAAATAGAAATACATCAAAATAAAAAGGATTAAGCAATTTTATAAAATCGAGGTGTTATTTTGTAAAATGTGATTGTAAGAACTTTTGTGAAACAATTAATTTTAATGAAAACGACGCAAGACTTGAAACTTTCAAACTGGGCTGGTCAAGACGATTTTTAAAATTAATTTCAAAGTAGACTATAGTGTTCTTTTAGTGAGTGGAAAGGGTGGACAAGATGTTTTGCCTTTATCTAAATCTCCCTTTACCAAGATACTCGTTTTCAGCTTTATAATCAGCGCTTCGACTCTTTCTTGGCTGGACAAAATCACCGATGAAATCACACTTCGAAGCTTCTTGAAAATACTTTCGAAGAACAAATCTGACGATTTGTCCATTTTTAGTTTATCATGTTCTTAGAAATATATTCCCTAACAATTTCCTCTCTCTCAACAGCTGATGTTCCCTTATAAACACATTTCAGAGCTTGTCCGATAACAAATAGGCCTCTTAGGCCAGGTTTAGGCTATAATGAACACGAAACTCCGTCACCAAGTTATTCTGAATCTTGTCCGGTTTCTCCAGCCAAACCCTAAAGGCCCCTAAACCAGGCATGCATTTCCAAGACCGTATAATGGTTGTTAGTTAGCGGTCACTTTTGAAAAGCTGTTAGTTACTCGCACAGTACATTGTGTAACCACTATGGTGTAACGCACAGCTTGCTTCGGTTTCTTCGAAAAAAAACTTTATGATCTACATACTTTCTCTGTGTACTCTAAATATCTAAATGGTAAGGAAACTTTGGCTAAGGGCATATTTCTTAGCAATGTTCAACACCATAACTAACGGAATGATAAACTGTATTTCTCTCTATCTTTTCCTCGAAAACTTTACTTTTCTCTGCATAAAAGTTAGGGGCCATCGTAGATAAAAAATAAAATGGGACGAAAAATAGAAGAAAAATATAAGATGGAGGACAAAATATTTGTGCATTTGGAATATTATTCTGTAAAATCTTATCTTAAAATATGTTGGAATAAAGAGCTTTTAGCAAAAAAGACTCTGGATATAAAAAACTTTCAAACTTAGCTGGTCAAAACGAATTTTGATAGAATTTATAACTACATTTCAATTCTCTCTTTCTTAGCAGGAATGGATTATTAATACAATCAAACTTTGAAACTTTCTTTATAATATTTTTAAAAAACAAATCTGCCGATTAGTTATTTCTCAGATCCTAAAAAAATTTCTTTCCAGTAGTTTCTTCTCCTTCAACAGCTGATTTATCTCTTTTTGTAATGTTTTGACAAATTTTCCGTTAACACCTTTTCACCACTTTTAGAGGCACTACTGTTAGTTTCCAGATAATGTGGCTATGCCCCCCCCACTTTTTTGCAAAGCAAGTAGTTGTAAAGCTGCAGTAAAAGGGAAAAAAGCCTTGGTCCCCTACTTTTGCTAGCCTTGGCCCCTCACTTTCAAACTCGTAGCGTAGGCCCTGCGAATATGCAAAAAAACAAATGAAATTTAAAAATGGGGCTTTGGAGACGAACAAAAATCTGCTGAAACAGTTCTTTTCTATCTTGTTCTTTTGTAGCAGAAGATTTATTAGTTCCATTACCGATTTGTGGCGAGAATCGACCTTTGCTCAAAATTTAATAAACCGGACCAAGATAGATTCAGATTATCGAAATCGTATACCGACTTTTCCCCAATAAATAGTTTTTTTGACTAACTCTAGAAAAAAAGGGTAGAGGGGATCTCATCCACACACCCCCTAATGTGCGCCCCTGTCAGGGACAATCAAATATAGTTGAAGAAGGGGGAGGGGTGGTGGACTACCAAAGCATATATCATTTGACGGCTTTAATCTATACTTCAATTTCTTTCGTTTCATGAAATCAAAAACAGTCCTGTCTTCTGCTCTTGAAATTGACTCTCTAATCTAGCCATAAAAATATCAAGCAATGTTACAATCTCGTACATCCAGTTTCTAAATCGCTTGCTCTTTAGCATTGGATTATTTGGTGGATGGTGGAAAGGAATTATTCTGCCTAAAGCTATCTACGAACATCGCCGTAGCTTAGTATGAAAATCTTGCCGAATATTGATGCTTCATTGATTTGAAACTGCCCGAATGGAGTCTGAAATGCGATAAATTTTGCCTGATTAGCGGAGCTGAATCATACCCAGCTCCATGTCTCCCATGACCTGTCTGCGAATAACCTGTGGAGATGCCTATAAGTAAATACCATTTTGCTTGAAGCTGTTCAAAACAAGACCTGACAACAACTTTGATAATCAGTGGTCAAAAGCATATATGGTTACCTCTAGACAAATCCTCATTTCAGTGAATGGTTACCTCTAGACAAATCCTTACTATGGCATCCAAAACCTCACAGTTTCACGTTGTTGGTACACAACCGCTGCAGGAACATAATACTGCGAGAAAACGTCGAATGAATTCTGAAGATGCAATCGCAAAAACAATGCCCGTTTAGTGATTTGAAATACCATCCTTCTCAAACACCACCACTCTGCAAAGTTAGGACATCCTTTTTACTATCGTTGACGTTGTTAGCCTAATAATTATTGGTCGCAGGTTTTGGCAAAGAATTTATTTGCACATGTTATTGTCTAGGAAAAGCGGCCGACGCATATTACTCAATCTATTCTTTGATGCTTTGATGAACAGGGTTGCCACCCTACCGACTCTATGGTTGCCACTAAGAATGGGATGATTTGAGACTAAAACCCCCGTCAGATTGTACAAGGACTGAGTAAAGCAACTGATTTCTTAACATTTCGGTATACAGAAATGGTGAACAATCCAACCAGTTAGAAGAGAAAAAATATTGATTCGAAAGTCACGTGCAGCAGAGGTATTAGAGACTTTCTATTGAGCTATGAAAACGTCATGTCGATCCAAGAATTGAAATGAAAAGCAGACGAAAGTACGGCAAGCAATCTGAACCTTTTAATTTCGGAGGAAATATTTGTATAATTTGTATTAATTATTAACAGGTAATAACATATTCAGCATTGAAAGTAAATTTTTGATGAGTGAATTCCTGCTAAACAAGATAATTAGAACACACATTCCTAAGAGCACACCAATTTCATAAAGTCTTCCCCACAAAGTATGAAACTCAATCATAGCGAGGTAAATGTACAAAAAACACCTTCTATGCACTTGTGTTAAGAATACAACAAAATTGCAGAATGTTGGCCTACAAATAGATATTTTTTATCCCAGGCCCCTGATTGTTCTGGTTTGCCATAACATGGTTTTGGCTGTTTCGATTGCTATTTATTTTGGCCAATTAATTTTGATAGAAATATTGGAAAATATGGAGTATTTTGCACTTCTCTTGGCTTTCCCTCATTTATACTCATTCCGACGAATCTTTTCAACAATTAATATCAAAACTTCTCAAGATTCTGACAGTTTGTCCTCAAGTACACAACAGCATTACTGTCCCAAGAAGCAAGAACACCAGGGCTATAGAAAGCTCCAAATTGAGCAATTTCATAAAGTGCTTTCTCTACATTTATAGTAAAAATGGTTTAGTCATAGATCGGTCATCAAGAAAGATGATAAAACCTGCATCTGAGTTTTTTTAATTGCTGCAACATCTTTTCAGTACATCCCTTCTCCACCACACTGGGGCTGAAGGGCCATGCCCCCCCACTTTATGCGAAGCAAGTAGTTTTTAGGCTGCAGTAAAAGGGGGTAAGTATTGACCCCTACTTTTGCTAGCCTTGGCCCCCCACTTTAAAATTCATGGCGTAGGGCCCGTACTCCGTCTACTTATGATTGCAGAAATAGATAGGCTTGGCATTGGCATCTTTTGTATAATAAATACAAACAAAATCTTCTCTGTCAACTCTAACAGTAAATTTGGTTTATTCTAGAGGCAGTAAGATTTCGTGGCAAGCAGTTAGTTGCGATATACACCTGGCTCATACTAAAGAGAAGATAAATTACTTCAAGACAGCAAAATGTTGGTTCGAGAGGAAGCAAGATTGTTCGGTAATTCATTTACTTACTGAACTTACTTTGAGATATACACTTATTTTATTATAAGAACTGCCTATAAGATACCAAGATTAGCAACAAATAAAGAAATTATAATACTGATCACCTTGAACCTTTATAAACTACATGAAATCCTTGTTTAAAGATGGGTGGAATTGATTCTTTTTGATGATTAGCCATCTATTTCCCGTTTAACGCGGGGTTTTACGGGCCTAAATTAATAGAGAGAAGAGCTCCTTGTAACTTACCGAGTGTTCTATTCCATGTTTTCTTGTGATATTTTGTGGTGTTTTAAAGAAGCTCTTTAGCAATTGGTATCTAAAAACGTTTTCTACTTGAATCAACATAAACTAAGAAACTGACTGCAAATCGGAGCGTAATGCAAAAAAATATCATCAACCGGATTTACAGTCGTGTGAGACATAAAATAACCCTTATATCTTTTTAGTGCATATCTATTAACTGCACTTTAGGTAAATCTATTTCAAACTATGGTTTCTAACAGATGTAGAAAACCAGCCTATAGCATATCAGAATGATTAATCTCAACTCTATACATTGAAAAAAAAACAGGACGGTCACTAGGCAACAGAAAGTCTGCTGAAGAAATTTGAAAATATCATTAAAGGAAAACCACGATTAAAAAGAATATCATAAAAGAAAAGCGCTGGATGTGCAAACACTACTTTATCTAGCAGCCATGTCTGTATTGAACACAATTAAGATTTTCAAAACATCTCATTTGAAATAAGGTACACCAGAAAACTGTCATGAAAATAAAGGGCAGAAGAACGGCGCAAAAATGATCAAACTTTATCGCTCAGAAAAATATCACTATCGTGCAATATTGGCCATAGCTCCTCCATTTTTTTGCAAAGCAAGTAGTTTTAAAGCTGCAGTAAAAGGGGAAGAAGCCTTGACCCCATGCTTTAGCTAGCCTTGGTCCCCTAATTTCAAATTTGTGGCATGGGCCCTGAGTGCTAAATATAAATATGTCTCAGGATAGCGAGATTGCGTTGTTACCTGAAGTTTGTGTTTAGTCCAAGGGCCAACATTGAGATTTGGGAAGAGATGAAGTCCAAATACGAAAATGTTGGGACGATTTTCGTTGGGTATTATCCAACAGCAAACAATAAGAAAATATTTTATTTCAAAGTTGAGTATATCGGATTCGACGTTTCTTTAAGGGTGTATAGGAAAAACAGGAAGTTTTTTGGGGGTCCAGGCCTCCTTGAATAAGTTTCTGCAAAGCTCTATACAAATTGGTTAACTATGATGGTGGTTTTCCACTATTATCTTTATTAACAGATCTTTGTTAACATACATCAGCGAAAAAGGGGGGGGGGGGGGTGGGGGGCGGTGGGATCATGCTCTGGCGTGCCTGGATCTAGAGGGTCTGCGCTTATTTTTCCTTACTGAAATCATGTAGAATTCGGAAGGGGCGAATGAAGACGAGTCGCTGGTGGAATTTATTTAAACAAGGATGACATTTGATACCTGCGGCCCATGCTTCTTTCCGGTCGGCTTTCTTAAACAGTGACAGATATTTGGCTGAATATATATTAGAGGGTAGGGTAACCAGCCTCCTCTTTCGCCCCCAGGTGTCCGCACCTGTTCTTAAAGTTTCTCAACAGCTTGGAGAATCTATCATTCAAAGCCCTATAGACTGGTTCTAATTCCAAGAAATTATAAAACAAGGGGCATTTTTAGTAGAAGCTGGGATCCAGTTGATTTTGGGTATTTCGACCATGCTGATTACGAATTTAGTGGATCCCAAGCGAAACTCGCTCATTTGAAGGCTTAATTTGCATATCAAAATGGCTACCAGTCAAAATCTCTAGAATGCTGCCAAGAAAACCCATTACATTGCATTCGACTAGGATATTCACTAATATTGCTGTTATGAGGACAGAACGTGGTAAAATGATGTACAGCAACACAATCTACAGAACAGGGAACTTTTTAAATTTTAACAGGGAACTCATTACATTTATGACGTCATTATGATGTAATAATTGAAGAAAATGGCAGAATCTGCTAACTATTGGTAATATCTTTTATAATGTCTCTAGAATGTATCAAAACGATCAAAAAGTAAAAATCAGAGATATGATTTCCATCTAAGCTTATTATCTATATTGCTTATTCATGATTTATTTACACTAATTTGTCATTGTTTCATTTAAACCCCTAATTACTGATGCAAATACACTAAAATGACTTCAATTTTCTTTTAAAGATAAAGAAAACCAATTTCGGCTCGTAAATTTGATCTATTACATTTTTTGTGATTTGCATGACGTCATAAATTTGATGACGTCATTAACTTAAAAATTGTTCACGCCATCAAAAACCAAATAGGTCATGCAACATTTGAAAGTTCTCATCGAAATTAGTCGAATGGTGGCATTCTCGATGATCTATGATCCTTCGGCAAAAATTAAAGTCATTTATTTAGTTTTCTAGCTGGTTAGTGTCTAACATTTTAAAGAAATCTTTTCCAGTTTCGTTGAGTCCATTTCATTTTAGGAGAAATGGCAATCTTTCAGGTTTTCATTTTTCGTACTAACGACAAGTTTATCTATGGCATTTTCTCAAATGAAATTTTCTCCCAAGAAGTAACCGGGTGAAATGTCAACATTGAATATTTAAGTGGCTGAACACGTTCCTTTTGTATATCCAGTTCTACTATGCTGCATTTTTGTGAAGGTCTCTAACGTGAAGGTCCAAGGTGGAATCTAATCGATTATAGGTCAGTTGATTTCATTGTTTTCAGCTTTGCTGCATATGCCATACAACTTGCTACATTACAGGCCTTACGCAAATAAACACTATCTTCTAACTAATAATTCTTGAGAGTTCTTGAGAAAAGAACAATTGTAAATTCGCTTAAAACTTCATTGCTAATTTTTAAATTCTTCCATACTTGTCAAGAATTCTTGAAGATTCTTCTCAGGTTGATATGTGCAAGGCCTGCATTGTGAAGCTTGACCCTACATTAAGATTTGAAGGAGTGTCTGATCTAAATCTTAAAGCAAACTAAGCTATATGAGTTTCTGCATCGTGTGTTACATCCACAAAAGATCATCTCCAGAGAAGCAGTAAGGATGGCTTCGCTGTCATTAGAATCGGCTTTAATCGATCTTCAGAAAGCTCCCATCCGAAATCTGTAGGTGACGGTAAGTCTTGATGCGGTGATCCAGCTTGTTTCCATATCATTGCTTGGAAGTGTGCTCTTCTTATGTGAAGGTGTGCCGCATCACTTGTTGGAGGCAATGCTTCGTGTTTTATTTTCTTGAAAAATAAAACGTGTCGGGCTTCATTTGTGGTGTTGATGTGACCTGCACCGTAAACGTGCCAAAGAAATTATTCTACTTTCCGCATAACTTGTTTGTTTATACCTCCTTTTCCTATGTTTTGCAAGAGTTCATGCGACTCTTTAGAAACTTCCCGTCTAGATGCCTTTTATTCCCAGAAAAGTACGAAGTTGTATCGCATCCATTAAAAGTATGAAAGGGGATGAGTGCTTGAACAGATCCCTCTGGCAAGGCGTGAAGAATCTTTTTGTTTGGAATATATTTTCTCTTCTTTGACGTTCCAGACATCATCCAAAGATCATTGCATCGCGTTTTTTCACAGTAGGACACGTATGAAGAATGATAAGTACATCTGAATCTCTAGCAGCAACTACTACTGTATTGCAGGTGGCATTGATAGCATGAAGGGCAAGTCTGGTATCTGCTTCTTTATGGTCTGCAATCAATAACAAGATATCAGTGTAGTATTTAGATGACTGGGCAAGCAATTCATTGATGAATCCATCCGCTGTAACAATCTTCTTTATCTTCAGTTGCTTGGCGAACAACTCTTCTGACATGAATCGTGCAAGTTCGCTTTGTTTTCTGGCATCTTTTTAATGGTTCGTGGGTACTATGGGCTCTGTGTCAGACGGTGTCAGTCTGTGCGTGACAAAGCTTAAAATTTGTTGCTGACCAAGATCGGCTGCATGCAGCAAAGATTCTTGAACTTTTTTACTTGCCAGGTCTTTAGTTGCTATATTATACAACTTTTCAGAACTTTATTCGGTTCGGAGGGTCCCTTGGTTATACCTTGAAGTTTTCTGACGGGCAGCCATTTTGAATATGCAAATTAAGCCTTTAAATTAGCGAATTTCGCTTGGGATCCGCCAAATTCGTAATCAGCTTGTTCAAAATACCCCAAATAAACTAGATCCCAGTTTCTATCCCAAAATGCCTCTTGATCTCTTTTTAAGAACTATTTTAGAGAAGTGGAACCAGTCAACTAGTCGTTACTTCAAATTTTGGGTTGTCAATATTACTTACATAGTCTCAGGCGTTTGTAAGCAGATGAGGGGCATTTCTCGGATGAGACAAATATCGTGCCGTGTTAAACCCTGGTAAAACGACTGAACATTTCACTAAATATTTCACTCAACTTTTGTTTAGTGAAGTTGAGCGAAGTTTAGCGAGGGTGGCAAAACGTGACTAAACTTTTCACTAAATGTCACTCAACTTTTTTAACTGCAGGCTGTCTATGACGCTGTTGGGTTGTTGGGCATCTTGCATAGGAATTTGCTTTTGGTTTATTTTGTTGCATGCACAAGCAGTGAATAAAAATACGAATTGGATGAAGCGACAGGGAAAGAAAAGACTTTTTAGCACATTGACAACAAAGTTGACTGTTGAAGAAGACACTGGCGTACAACGAGATATGCAGATGTCTCATAAAGGCTTTTTGGGTCACGTAGAGACAGGAAAACGAACGATAACAGACGAAAACCTTCGGGTTTCCACAGATAGAGCGCCTGCGCGATCACAACAAATGTTTAATTGGTGGCAAAACGACTAAACATTTGCTAAACAACACTAAACAACACTAAAAATTTTCGACCAGGATCAAAACTCAACAACACTCAACTCGACTAAACAACACTAAACAGGGTGGCAAAACGACTAAACATTTGCTAAACAACACTAAACAACGCTAAAATTTTCGACCAGGATCAAAACTCAACAACATTCAACACGACTAAACAAAACTAAACAGGGTGGCAAAATGACTAAACTTTTCACTATTTGCAACAATTTGCAAATAATGTCGTCCTGAACGACTGTTGTCAGTATAGTGAGTTAGTACGATGGTTCCTGCCAAGCGTGCGCAAACAGGTTGCGCAGTCCGAAACTCGTTATCGCACTCTTACCCGTACTAGATTTAGACCTCCCTAATAGCAAATTTGTTAACTGGAGGTTCCTAAGCATGTGTATAGGACAAACATATTGAAAATATATTTCTTAAGGCAAAAATACAGCGTATTGCCACTGAAAAAAATTTATTCAGAAATCTTTTGGGTCAAGTAACTAGTAGAAAATACCGCATCTCCTATAAACTAGGGGCCTTTCATGCTCTCAGGGGGCAAGAAAGATAAGCCATTTATAGGAAAGACAAATTTTATTCAAGCAGCGATCTAAATTAACTCTTTAAAAATACGCCTACAGTCTCTAAAGCATCAGTACACCACTGCGGGTAGTTGCCAAGGGGATACATTGTCCTGAAAAATCTCTGTATAAAGTCAGGAAATTTATCTTGTTTTATGCTCTCCCTTATCGTCCTCATCAGCGCCATCTACAAAAAACAGGACTAAAATCAATACTCAATTTAGAATTTTCAGATACAACCAAGAAAGCGAGCAAAAGAAAAAGGAGCGAAAAAAGCAAATGAAAAGAAATACAAAGAAAAAGAAAAGGAAAAATAACTCTCTTGGAAGTCTCACTGGTGACAATATAATATCAGTGCTGTTGCAAGAATCTAAATCAAGTTCAAGGTAAGAGGAGTTCTCGGTTCCTTATTTCTCAATAAATTTCGCCCTTTCGTGATTGGATTCATCCATAAAAAAAACAGAGCCTTGATCCTTTTCAGATTAAAAGAAAGGTTTACTCAGGGAGCGAAAAAACATGTAAAGCAGTTGCTTCTTTAAAATGTATTTATATATACAGAACAGCCAAAAATTGCATTCTGAAACTCTTCATTAGCCTACCACGTCGATAATTTTATTTTTAAATTAAACGCACGACGTATCATAGGGCGTGTGCAATTATGTAACTATTAAAAATAGATGCAAAAGGTCTCTATTTATGAAGGTGTCTGTGATGCGAGGTAACTGTTGCAAGAGAGAGTGACAGAAACCCATTTTTATAATGGTATTCACATTACAAAGCTGAAATAAGAAGCTCTCAAACTTAGCACTTAACTGATAGGAAAGAAAAACGGTACGAGAAGACATTACCAACAACGAAGGTACATGGTGCCGTGACCACAATTAACTAAGTACAATCTGATTATGGTCGAAACGAAAATCAATATCCAGAAAAGTGAACCTGTGTAAAGACCTTTTCGAAAATAACAGAAAATGAAATGAATGTGTGGCCTTGGTTTGGTTTCTAAAATCCATTTGTTCTTATGCTACTTAGCCGTGCAACGGCACATTTTCTGGATTTTAAATTCTTCATAATAAAAGACGGTAGAAACAACTAATTTCATGTTGCAAGTATTAAACAGGCCAAGCGTCATCGTCTCATGTGGCTTAGCATTGATCGATCTCTAATAATGTTATGTATTGAACTTCTATTATATAGCCATCTATTGAAATCTCTGATATGGCCATGTATTGGAAATCTCTAATATAGCTAAGCAATACCAGTTTCTAAAATGATAATGTATTAATAATCTCAAAAATAGCATTTCTTTCACTAATATGATCATGTTTTGATATTCTCCGATATAGCATTGAAATTCCCTAATATGGCCAAGTGTTGATCGTCTCCAATATAGCAAAGCATAGGCATTCTCTAATATTATCATATATTGATAGTATCTAATATGGCTAAGCCAATATCTAACATGGCGAGTATTGGCTATCTCTAACATCACTAAGTACTAACTCAGACAAGAATAATTAGTTAGGAAGAAAGTGCTTTAAAGGTACCTGATAAGCAATGTTATGAATAGTTATAAGGTGACAACCAACTGTTTCTTTAGCTGCAACCAGACTGTGTAAGTAGGCTCTGGTATAATTCTGACATGTGGAACAAAGACACTCTTTATCGATGGGATCAAAATCTATAGCATATTGTCCACTTTTCAGTTGGAGTTGCCCCCAAGGGACGAGTGCCGTTCCAAATCTCTGAAATATTAAATTTAAGGTTTTCAAGTCACTCACCTTACTAAAAGCTATAACCGAAGAAAAACGTAAAAACAATATTAATTTTCATGTAAAAGTCTCTTACAAAGGTAACTGTAACTTTTGTTAAGGCCAGTCCACATTCACATTTGCAACTGGCGGCCTTTCATACAACAAAGTTCAAAAGGAACGGAAAGCAAGAAAGTATCGCGTTATACTGAGGTACTTTAGATTTAATGTACCTAACAATGTTTCGATATGTTCTGCACCTTCATGCCATCTTGACACATGACATCACACGGAGGTAATAGCCCCTTCGCTGAAGTATGATATTAATGCTGTCGCGTCAAAGATAATAGCAGAAAAACTACCATAAAAATTGCCAATTTGTCTAGAGCCATCAACTACCCCCCCTCCCCACCACCACCCAAAAAAAATGTTCTCCAGCGCCCCTGACTACTACAAAGACTTGTGATTAAATGAGGTAAAAACCCAAGCAGATATAGAATGAAATTACCGCTGTTCTTGTTGGAAAGACGCAGTCAAACATGTCAGCACCCAGAGCACAACTAACAACCAAATCTATTGCGTAGCTAAAACATAACAGCAAGTTGCAATAACAACCATATAATCATTTATTACAATAAAATATATTTATAATGGTTTTTGTGTAATGAAAATGAAAATCTAATCAAATATTCTGCATTATTTACATAAGAAAAATATAAAATAAAACATCAGAAACAGCTAAATGCTATTCGCGCAGTTTTGTTTTATTTGCTTCTCAAGATGCCTATTGGGCTTCTTTTGACAGTTTCCTATTTGATATGAATGTAATAGAGTTGTAGCATCTATTCAAAGTTTTTGCTGAATCCGAGTTTCTTTGGCTTTAAGCGAGCCTGTATTCATGCATTTAGTTTCATCTTGGTAGGCAGCAGTGTGGAATATGGCAAAATGTCACCATAATTTTCTACATTTTAAATGGCTGCAGTTCTGATGATATCAGTTACTTCTACTAGAATTGATTTACATACAACCAAAACATTCTTTAGATAAATTATCGTATAAGCAACCATCAGTAGAAAGGTTTTTGTCAAGAAGAAAGAACAGACCTCCAAAAACTTACCCAACACCCATGACATATCTTGGCTTAGAAGCAGGCAAATGATCAGTGCAAAAGCTAACAACCTTACAAAACTCATGTTTCTCCTCTCCACCACTCAAGCCTCCTATAGCATACCCTGGAGTGTTTCGCATCAGCATTCCTGTGCCAAAGCAACAATGGTAAAGAAGAATGTTTCAAAATTAAATTACAGTCAAATCTAAAAGACATGATTTTTCTTGTAGCTCACTAAATGATAACTCATCTGACAGACTAATACTGATAAAAATAAGATTTTTGATAACAAGTTATCTAGCCAAATGCATTGTTTTTGAAGACTACACAATAATTATTGTAAAATTTTGGAAAGCTATTCTAGATCTTTGGGCTGAGGAATCTAATGCTGTTTGATCTAAAAGTTGTCTGATTTGATTGATGATGAACTAGATCTTGGATTTCTTTATGATGTTTAAAATTTGAAAATGCATATCACCTGAAAATTTCCTGGTAGCAAGAGTGCTTTGTGCTTACATATTGAATGAATACCTCCATCTCAGTTCTAGAGATGTTCAATTAACCCCATACCCAGTTGTAATCTTATTCCCTAGAGTTTTTCAACTACCCCACATAGAGTTTGAAGCCTGCTCCACATAGAGTTTGAAGCAAACTGAAACTTGTGCCAGGCTGAAGAAGTCCCTGTGTGACATGTCAATGTATTAGCAACCCAAGTAATGTTGACATGAGGTCAGAAGTTTGTAATTGAATTTAGCATAGAAGGTTATTTCAAAACAAAATAACAAAAAATGTAGTTGAATCCTCTGCAAGATTTGATGAAAATTCCTTTTTCAAAAGTCTAAAGGTACAAATGTTAGATAATTCTTACATTTTTTCAGCAAATCAGATAGAAACATGCAGATTTGACTCACCTTCAATGCACTTTTTTCGTAAATCTAAGTCAAGTCCTCCTTGCAAAACTGGAAATATATTTTGAGAGTCCATATTTTTATTTGCCTTCAGACATCTATCCAGCCATCTAATGGACCTGTACATTGCCTCCTCAACACGAGGACCTCTGGTTGAGACATGAACAACATCATCTAACTGCATCATTATATCAGCTCCAATAGAATTTTGTATTTCAATTGACTTCTCTGGGGTGAGTAGTATCTCTTCATTGTCATATGGGGAGCAAAATTTCACACCCTCCTTTCTTAAAGGAATGATAAGTAAAGAGTTGTATCAGCAATTCTAACCCTTTGGATTTGAATAAATAGAGTTGGATTATATATTTGACTATTTCAGTTTAAATGAATGGGAAATCCTGGTTTATAAAGGTAAGTTAGACCTTATGTTCAAAAATTTTGGGAGACTTAACTAAAAAGAATTATGAAAAGTATTTGTGTAGGCTTTGCAAGTGAAAGTTGTCCAGATATGCATAGTCTTTTACGTAGACTAGGTCTAGGAATCCTCAAATTTGCTTATAAGTTAGAAAAACATTTTTTAAATCAATAAGATCAGTAACATAGTTAATAACAGCCTCTTATATTTTCATTGGAAAAAAACAGCTAGGCAAGAAAATATGTTTAACACAAACTGTGCTTGATTACCTCAGTGACTTCTGATAGCTTTACCAGTGAAACCATTTGGAACCCACCACTGTCCTGTGGAAATTGAAAAGACCTAATGACTACTGTAGAGAAACTATTAAAATTTATCCCTATTGTTATGAACAAATCTAATACTGAGGGTATCATTTTTAATACTAGTAATCCAAATCGATTTCAGCTATAAAATCTCAACTTTTTTTCTACCATGGGCACCATAGGTTTGAAGGTAATGAAAAAGATGACTTTCTGTTGCAGAGTGCTTGACGCAGTAGAGACTGAGCTGTAATGTAAATCCTCCAATTGGCTTCCCCCTCAAATATGCCCCCACCCTAGAACTATAAAATTGTCAATAAGACACTGCTCAAATAAGGCCCCACTGCTACCATAAATCCTTGAATTGCCCCCCCCCCCTCAATTTGTTGATTGTTGCCATCTGAGGTTGCCTTTGGTGCTTTATTGAATTACAACAAAAATTCATACTTTTTATAATAATCAATTAAATGTTTACAAAGAAATTCCTACTGAAATATGTGAGGTCTTTTAATAATGTCTTCTTGATGCCTACTATAATTTTATAAGCTCACCCCCCTATAAGCCCCTGAATAACCCCCCATCCAAAGAAATAAAAAATAAATAAGTCCCCAGGAGGCTAATTTGAAGATTTACAGCATACCAAAGGATGGCTCTAAGTTTCTAGCCTGGGGCTCAAACAAAAATTTATCATCAGGTTACCAGTTGCTAAATTAACAAAGTTAGAGACAAACAGATTTGACACGTTCTGATTGATTTTTCTCTGTTGTATGAGTACTTACTGTTAGGAGTGCTCGTTTCCAGTTCATGAATTTATGCAGACCACCAGCTTTTTGTAATGTCTCTGGTCCCTGACAAATGTGGTTGAAACATGATAATACAAAAATAATTCATGTAGAAAACAAAAAATGAAAGCAAAACAAATTTATAAAGAACAAGGTAAAAAGTATGACTTTATGACACAAAAAAACCAGCCTTGCTCTAAACAAAATGAAGGCACTCTTTTTACCAACCTCTAGATGAAATCTTGAGAAAATCCTTGGACAGGACCGTTAAATAAGCAATGGAATGAGGAAACAAAAAACACACCAGATTATTTAATACACAAAAAAATGACAGGTTTTCTACACATCTTGATTTTATTTCATAAGTTCCTGCCATTGAAAAAAACTTTTCAGTATCACTATTGGTTTAATAAAGACCAATAGCTTTGTGTGCCACAGAAAGGAGGCCATTACATCAAAACAGAAAGTAACCACTTTGTTTATTACTATCTAAAATGTTAAGTAATCTACATGTATCTATGTGTAAGCAGGGCATTGGGAGGTACTCATGCAAAATGTTGCGAAAAATGACAAACAAACATTTCTCCTTTAAGGAAAAATCAGCTTCTTTTGGCATTGGCATACGGGTATTATTATTTTAATTTTGGCAATATCATTTTGCATTTTTAGAGGCTCGAAAAATCACTCTCAATGGCAATTTTGAAGTGGGCTTTAGACACATGCACTCAATTATGTGCCTTTCCAGGCAAGACCTGAAAAACAAATTGATTAGCAAAGAAACGATTCATAAATTAATTCACTTCTCAGCCTGTAACTTGCAACTGCTCATAATTTTTGCCACTGTTCCATGCTTATGCTATCAGCTATACCAGAACAACAAATTGACAAAGTTGTCTTTCTCAAGCACTGTACAGAGTTAAAAATCAGCTTTGCAGCCCAGTAATGATAAAGAAAACATTGGGAATTTGCCTTAAATTGTGGACTGGCTCAACAATAGATTTATTGTGTAGCCCAGCCAATGGGAAATTCAAATGGCCAGCAAAATATGTTGGGATATTGGGCCTTTAGGTTGGAGGTAAGTCATATCTTACAGCAAGTAGTTTCTCAATCTAGTTGGATTGAGTCTTTTTTATCTAATTATTGGCTGATTTATTCATGGCTGTTCTTTTAGATCATTAGTTTTCTGTAGATGCTGGCAGGTTTCTGATGTCATTTTCAGCCTCCAGAGTACTTATTACCCAGAAGAGTCGACGGGAAAATTCAAAATGGCATATTAGAGACATTTGAGCCAATTCAAGTGGCTATCAAAAAAATAAAAATATAGAGCTGGGTGCTTCTATCTCATTAGTATTAGCAGCCCTACAAAAAAATTGAACAGTTCTGAGAGGGTGGGTTACATTTTCAACCCCCCCATCTTGATATGGAATGACCCATTGTGCCTAAAAGAGGCTATATATGTACCAAACTAAACAGAGTAGAATATAAAAATTATTATACCCAAACAGAAACCAGTCTACTAGTTGGGTGGACTAATATGCTATCACCTAGAAAATTTTTATGCAAAATTTCAAGATTCCTTTCCTCTGCAAAAGTAAATATTCTTGGTTTTGCCATTGTGTTAATAACAATCTTGTCAGCCTTCATTTTAATGTGTGGTTTAATTTGAACGTCTTAATCATAAGTGACAAACACCCGTATCAGTTTTTCATGAAATTGTTTATACAAAAGGTTTAATATATTTTTGCATACTTGAAGTGCACAATTATTACCAAAGTGTATACTTGCATAATTGAATCTACTCGTTTTTTATATCCATCTACTCGTCTTCTCACTGGTCGCTGAGTAAGAAGACACCACCCAGCAAAAACAGTTCAATACCAATGAGGCAAAGTGAAATACCAAACATACCGGCCTCATTCCAAGATGATACGTATTTGCTAGAATGATCTGACAGTTGAGATTCTCTAACTGGTCTGTTGTTAATCCTTTCATAGTCCCTTGGGTGCCGACTGGCATGAAAATCGGTGTTTCGACTTCGTAATGTGGAAGTTTCAAAATGGAGGTTCTTGCTTTTGTCGTTGAGCATTTTGCAAGGATGTTAAACGACAATGGCCACTCAAGATTAGTATCCCCATTGTATATGAATCCGCTTCGATCTATTATTTGACATTTCTCGTCCATCATTGCCAATTAACTGTTTTTCCTTTTACCAAATTTGCACGTGTATACTTGGCGATCGAATTTCCTTCCTATCCTTGAGCGGAGAAGAGGCTATTCAAATAGTTCTCCGGAAAATCGTTGTTGTTGTTTTTCTTTTACTATACTGCTATTGGCGATTATGATGTACGTTACAAGATGTGAAATTTGCGTTTCTACAATGAAATAGTGCATGCAGAAATACTTTCTCGTTTTATTAGGTGAATTATACAATGAAGTGAACCTAAAACATGAATTGTATTTTTCTTCATTTTTAGTAGACATTTTGCGTTTTGAAGCCGTTCTACAGTTTGAAAATTTCAGTCTTTTGATCGTGATAAAAAAATGTCTGCGACGAGTTCAGGCAGATTAGGGGCGTTCAAAACTGATCGATATTTATGTGTGGAGTATCCAGGCTACATAAAGGATGTTGAGGGTATGTTGAAGACCCTTGGAGGTGAAGAACAATTGTCAGATACTTACTTCAATACAAAAAGAAGAGTAGAACTACATTTTAGGCCTAGCGATCCATACTGTCACAGTGTTTGTGGTGATCTGCAGCCCTCAAGAGCATTGCTGGTAAAACTGAAAAGACGAAGAAAAAAAAATCCATCGAATGAACCAGTAAACGAGTGGAAGTATGAGCAGGAAGTTATTGGTATAGTCCATAACACATATAGGTAGGTATTCATGTTGTATAGTTTTTTTTCGCCTACCCAGTGTCAGTCAGGGTACATTAAATGAAAACCTCACCCCAAAAGTGTGCCACAGAAAGACTAGGTGTGTGCCAAAGTTCATGTGCAATCATTATCCCCACCAACCTCTTCGCAGCCAATCTTTCAAAGGCAATTTATTTGTACATTGTAGATTATAGGCTACTTAGTATGCAAAAAATCACAGAAAAAGCTCTGTACTGCATTACTAGGCCCCATTCTGCAGAGTATGGCAGTTCTCGACAGGATCTTCTACATCCACTGTCATTTCTGCCACGTGTGCTGCATGTAAAATTGCTGTTTACTAGTTATCAGGTGTGCAAGCACAGTATTTCCAGGAAAACATATCAGCCCCAATTTATTGTCCAGGAGGAGCTCATGGGTTTTTTGTACCCTGATATTGATGAACCAGATACTGAAGCACTTGCTTGTGCCTTGTAACAAGTCCAAAATTTGCATGGCTTTTCATAGGTTTATTGTGGCACCACCATTACACTTGGTATTTTTAAGAAAACTTAAAAATTTGTGAAGCCTCTATATTTTTTCAATTTTATGAATTCTTAAAGAATTTCTTTATTCAATTTTCTTTGCTTCTTTTTTGTTTTATGCCCTACCTGATAAGGCTTTGCGCTACACACAATTTCAGCATTAATCTCCAAGTGCCTTGCTCTTTAAGAGATGCTTAAATGTATAGCAGCTAAGGGTAATGGTAGGCCAAGACCTCTTGCAAATTACCTGCTCACGTCTTTTTCAGAACTTCTAACTGTTTGAGAGATACTGTCATAGATGATCTCAAGATCCAATAATGTTGAATAAGCCAAAAAACACATCAAGGACACCAAAAATATGATCAAAACTTTCAAATAGCTTTTTCCTATGTATTTTCATCTATGAGAAAGGTTGTAGATTAAAAATTGCTTCATGGAGAGCATTTTCCAGCAAACTGGAACCATGGATATAAAAAAATTCTCAATTCTCCTGCGGCACCCAGCGCCACCTTGGGTAAGAAGTAAATCACATGCTTCTCCTGATATGCAAGTATATAGGAACTGAAGGCTGGTATAAAGAATTTGTGCATTTGCCATTTAAGCATTTGCATTAAATGCTTCTTCTTTTTCTTCTTAGACGTTATCCCGATTAATCAGGGTTGGTCACCCGAATCCTCCATCTCCATTGTTTTCTTTCCTCTGCATCTTCCCCGATCAGGTTCAGTTCCTGCATGTCTCTCTTGATGTTATCCTTCCATCTCGTCCTTGGTCTTCCCTGGCCTTGTTTTCCATTCACTTCTACAGACATGATGTCTTTTGCCAGTTTTCCATAATCCGCCCTGTTCAAGTGTCCAAGTGTCCAAACTATCTAAGCCTATTTTCCCTTGCCTTTGCTGTAAATATACACACTTCTAGCTCCTTTCTGATCTCATCATTCCTCTCAATGACACCCTAATAATCAGTTTGAGTATTCGCATCTCCATTGTTTCCAATATATTTTCCTCCTTTCTCATCAAAGCTCCTCATTTGCATTAAATGCTGAATGTCTATAAATATATTTGGTGTCCATTTTGTCCAGATATTTAGGCTAAGAGTGCATCCTATAGAAAATTTTAAATTTTGCATGCAGTTTCAAATTTTGGCATGCAAAGCTAGCCTTTTTAAAATTATCTGCCGACTGGACTTTGCCATTCACCAAAATTACAGTTTATGCCACATTTATGAAGGTACTTTTCTCAACCCAACACAACACCAAATTACTCAACTCAGCTCCAAAGATCTTCTGAATTTGCTTCATGGAATGCACCCTGGAGTATCAGTAGTACATCCCTATTTGTGTAACCCTGATGTTATGATTTTGGGGCAGAATTCTACGCTTGATACCTTATAATAACACTTACATTTCGATAGTATTGGGACGAATTCAAAGAAGTTTTGTCCAAAATTTTTGAAAGATTTTTCAATAATATTTTGTCAATATATTTCTGACAGGATATTGCTTGTATTTGGAAGTTTTTCATGCATGTAGGAAAATTCGAAAAAAAACTGTAAATATCTCTACTCCTTGACATGTAAGCACTGGGTTTTAAAATCAAAGAGCTAAGTTACGAGAATTGCTTGAAAACTTTTTTGGCAAATGATGTGAAACTGCATCAATTTTTGGCTGTTCAAAGTGTGCAGTTTTGCGGTGCTTAAAAAATTTTCCCAGACTAGAACAGTAATGAATATACTAAGGGTTTCTAACGACTCAAGAGATTTACTAAGCTAGGAGATGAAAGGTCTTTGCTGCAAGAACCATGGTATAATTAACTGAGTTGTTATCAGAAATTTGCTTTAAAAGTAGCTTGAGTAAATTCAATAATTTAATAAAATTGTAACCTTTTCCTTGATTCATTAAATTTTGTTTGAGCTGGCTATTTTGATTTTCTAATGTCTTTGAAAAAAGCAAACATTTTCCAACATACTAAAAGCATTTTTTTCTTACACCCCTCAGAGATAATATCATAATTAGGGTTCAAAAAATAGGATGAAAAATATATACCCAGTTGTGGATCGAATAGGCCAATTGGGAAAACACAAGCACATGACCAAAATAGTTGTCTTATCAGTACCACCTGTCCTTAGAAAAACCATCACTGGAGGCAAGGGAGAAAAAACACTCGTTCAATCTCTGCAATGGTGGTTTTTTTGTTGTTATGTAGATAGATTTCAAAATTGCTGAGGATAAAATGACCAAGGCTCTGCCAATTATCTGAAACATATTGTCATTATAGTTCTTAACACAATCTGGGTTATCTAAACAATGTCTGATGGCCCAATATCTTTTTTAAACAACAGTTATTTTTGATCCAGAAGTTAAAAGCAGAAACTTTTTTACCTTGCCTAAACCTTCCAAATTGTATTGCTGGCAAAGAGGCTTCAAATTAATATATTTGCAAAAAGCTAGGCTGTTAAAATGACTGACTATTGACGCCAAGACACAAAGTCAATAAAATCTGGTACCTACAGAGAATTAAATCTGGTACCTATTAAATCTGAATACTACAGATGCATTTGGACACTAACTTATTCCATTGAATAATTATAGCTATTAGTATCCTTAAATTTATCATAAATTAAAAGATATAGCATTGGAAAAGTCTTTTCTGTTGCAGCATTCGGATAATCTAACTATATTTTCATTTTACTTTAAGGTTTATGTCTCTGGTGGACTTTCAGTATATCACACCAAAGCCATTGCATAATGCATTTTCAACTGTGGAGACAAGCAGTCTATTAGATGAACAACAACCACTTCACATTGTACCTGCAATTTTTTCAAGAATTGATGTGCAAGGAAGCTACAATTATCACCCTGAGACCTTTAATAGGCTAGGAACAAAAGGGAACCCTGCACATAGGGAATCTCTAAACCCAGAGGAAGAAATACCTCAGCAGTAAGTGAAGCTAATTTTTCCAATTAAAGTATTATCTAAACCAACAGATTGTTAGGTGCGCAAAAGCTTGTGTTCATCTTGGTGCTGCCCTTACATCCTGAGAGGGGGCTTGCATTGGTCCACTACAGCCTGCAATACATGCTCAATTTTTTCACCAGTTTTTCTTGAAAATCAAGATATGTAAAGTTTTTTACTGTTACAGCAAAACTTTCAGTGATTAACTTTTCAGGCACACAGACCATTACCAAGGGGTGGTTTTCACACCAATTAACAGATTATCTATGACAAACTTTGAGTGAGTAATAATATTTTGTGGCAATATGGGATCAAAAACTTTCAAAAGTAAATTGGTATAAATACAAGCTTAAACATGGCTACAAAACGAAAATGGTTGTAATGAGCATTTTGAGCAAACTGAATGCTTGTGTTAGGAAACATAACATAGCTTGTGGAATGTGATGTTACTACTCTGGGCCTTGCCTATCGTATTATCTTTGGCATGGTATTCTGAAGCTCACTTCTATTATGATCTACTACTACTACTACTACTAAGACGTCACACGCAGTTAATACTGCACGACGCGTCTCACAATGCCACGCCATTTCTTTCTATCCTGTGTCAGTTCAGATAATCTATTCAATGTTTGTGCTTCTTTTGAGAGATCCAGTTTAATTCCGATGCTGGCCAGATTTTGCCTTACTGTCTGCATCCAGGTCGTCTTTGGTCCTCTTTGTGGCCGTTTTATTTTCCTGAGATATTCTTCAAGGGTTTTCCTTGCTGGTGCTTCTGGATGCAAGTGCATGAGATATCCTAGCCATGTTAGTCTCCTTTCTCTTATTATTTCACTCCATGGTTCATATTTCGTTCTGACATGGAGCTCGTCGTTGGTAATATTTCTTTGCCAGTTAATCCTTAGGATCTTTCTTAGATGTCTACGTTGGAAGGTGTCGATGGTGTTTTATAGCTTCTTCGTTAGTGTCCAAAGCTCGCTATTATACAAAAATACACTTGCTACACGGGCATTAAAAGTTCTCAGTTTGATCTTGATGGAGTTTTTCCTGCTGCTGAAAATGCTGTTGAGCGTTTTATAGGCATCAACTGCTAATATCTTTCTTCTGTTGATGTCTTTTTCTGTACCTAGTAGACTTCCTAGAACTCTGCATTCTTTCCATGCTTCGTTTCCCTTTTGCTCGATGTTATATTCTTCCGTTTTTGATTCATTCATTCGCAGGTTTCTTTCTTCAAGTTTACCAGCAATAGTTTCTTTTGATAGGATCTATTCGATGTTTCGCAATAGATGCCCATATGATGTCATTAACATACTGAGGGTTTATTTCAAAGCAGTTATTCTTTCTGGATGGATCTGCTGCTGCCTTCTCGGTATTCATGGATCTGGCAAGGTAGAAGATGAAAAGTACTGCACTTAGACAGTCACCCTTTGCATCCCTATTTCTGTTTAGATGTTTTCACCTTTCTATTTTCCGACTTTGACTCGCAAGTTTACATCCTTTACCAAAAGGGACATCATGTGTAGTTTGTCGGGTTGAAGTATTTCTTGGAGGTCTTTTAATAATTTTGCGTGGCGTACCGTGTCGAAGGCCTTACTCATTTCTAGCAGTAAAAGGTAGATGTTGTAGTTGCTGGATGTTATTGCTTTCTCTGCTAGCATCTTGATTGCAAAAACCTGTTCGGTCGTGCTTCGCCCAGCTTGTTAAGCAGCTTGTCCGATTGGGATTTCAGTGCTGATGCGGACCCAACATCTTCTAATCATATAGATGGCAAGAAATTTTCTTAGTACAGATAACAGTATGATTGGTCGTAGATTTGAGGGCTGAGAGGTTTTATGATGCCTTGTTTGATCTGTTCTGGGTATTCTCCTGTGCTTGCCATGTTGTTCAGCAGTTTGGCCACGCCTTCATGTATTTCCGGTCGTCCGTACTTTACAAATTGTGCATTTAGGTTATCATCTCCTACGCTTTCCCCATTCTTTAAACTTTCTGCTGCCTTTTGTATTTTTTACGCCAGTAAAGGGTGTTTTCATTTCACAAGGTGGTATCGTTGGGAGCAATTCTTTCGTTCCATCGTGCAAAAATGTTTGAAATGTTCCGTGATTAAAGTTATCTGTTCTTTCTCAGAGCCAGCAATGCTGCCATCCTCTCCTTGTACGACGAGGGGTTTCTTCGGCTTTCTATTTTTATGCTAAATCGTCTGCATATAACTTAACAGTAGTCTTCTACCCATATCCGATTTCAGTTCCTAAAGTACAATCACAGTTTTTCTAAAAACCTTTTATTTCATAACTCTACGATTTCTTGGAAAAGCCTCTCATTTCTCAGTATTCTCCTTCTGATAAATTAAATCTACCTAACCTCCCAACGGTATTTCTATTCTCATTCGAATAGCCTATTTGCTTTTTGCATAAACTACTCTATGTTCTCCTGGGTCCATTCTAGTAAAAAGCTCTTTGCTGCTTTTTGTCCTTAAAAACTCGTTTGTTAATATCAGAAGGTTTAAAAATAATTGTATTTCAATAATCATTTTTTTAGGTTCTTCTATTAAAGAGTTTTGTTTAATAAGCGTATCCTATAACTAACCGTGAAATTTCTAGGGTTGGTGATACCTCAATAGTATGACATTTCTTGCAGGCAGTCAGATTCTCGTATGCGGAAAAGGCGACCAAGTGAGGCTATGGCTGCCATATTCACATCCAAGGAAGTACCACAAGAACCAGGCGCTAAATGTAGAGAAATCGTCGATAGTACGAAGAAAAAGTTCAGTTGGGTCGAAAGTTCGTTGGAAGAATTGAGAGAGCTGTTTAGAGAGCGTCCTATGTGGTCTCGTACGGCACTTGTTTGTCATCTGAGCACTGAAATAAAAAACGAGAGGCTTAAGCAACTTTTGCCGTATGTGGCATTCTACTGGCTGAATGGGCCTTGGCGAGCCCTGTGGAATAGATTTGGCTACGATCCTCGTAAACTTCCTGAGGCAAAAATGTGAGAAATTTTTAGTATTTCGTACAGTTTTTCGATTTATTTAGTTTGTTTTTATTATGACGTCTCACATATTACTTCAGAGCCTTTATTTAAATATGTGATCATCATTGTCATGGAGAACATTTTCTACTTTGATGCGTGATCATCATAGTTTTGTAAAAAGCCCCTGTTTTGCAACTCAGTCTAAGTCAGGCTCTTGGCTTTGCTAATGCAGGAGTAATGTTATAAATTTTCTGTCTCAAATGGTGGCTTGGTGTGTTTGTCAAGCTTTATTGAATAGAATAAATCAGCAGATGTTTAAAACTATCCAGCACAGAAAGACTTCACAAAAACCCCCAACTCAATCTTCCAAAAGCTATATAGAGTCCAAATTGGGGTTCATGCTTCCTTTGATCAGGAACTTTGTTCATTGTTTCCTAGTCTGGATCTGGTTGATGTTCTTTGAAATAACCAAACTCACTGCCAACGTACGACCGCCTTGACTTTGTGGTTTTACTGCTGGGAAAAGTGACATCAGTTTGATAACTCATTACCTATACGTTCGGTACCATTTTACAAAAGTTTAAATATTTCAAGTCTCAATTGGTTTGGTGCTTTTCCCCGAAATTGCAACTTAGAAATTCTTAGCCATGCGAACTAGGCCAAAAGACCTAGATAGAAAATTGAACGTTATTCAGAATTAGTTTTAGCATTTTATGAAAAACACTGAACTTAAATAAACAACGCTAAATGTCACTGAGATTTTTTTGGAGCCGCCATGTGAATCCACTAGCCAGAATGTTTGATCCTGGTCAATTGAAAGTTGAGTTTGTCTGACTTTTAGTTTAGACAACGAGCAAATTTGGGACGTTTGCATTCTGCCTATTGTGAAAATTATTCTGTTTTGAGTAGACGGGGCAATTTGGTTTCACATAAGGAGTTCCTAGTCCTATTAAGGAGGATAAATTAAGAAAGATAAAATCAAAACTTTAATATAAACTATTGTAAAACTAGGGGAGGCCAAGCCAGGGGCCAAGAGAATCTCTGGGGGCTCCTGCCCTCTCCCCCGAGGATTATGTCATTGTTTCGTTTACTGACCTATTTCCATTTAAAACTAGTATCAAAGAAAGATGGAAAAAGGAATGTGGAATAGGCAAATAAAGGTTAAGGGACAGAGGTGAAAGAAAAGAAATGTTAATGGAAGGAGGTGAGAGTGAAAAGTAGAAAGAGTGATTGAAAATGAAAATGAAAAGTAGAAAAGGAAGCAATAAGGATGGATGATGTAAGATAGAACGAAAGCGGTTTTTTATATGATGTCTTGCAAATGATATGCCATGGTTAGGGAGAAAGAAAATAGGGATATTGCCAGCTCGGAGAAAAGGAATGGAAGAAAGGAAATGGCCTACAGAACTAAAGATCGACTTATTCATTTAGGCTGTTGGTTGAATTATGGTTTATCCAATTAAATCCAATGTTTCCGTTACTAGTCAATATCAGAGTTGCTGAATACTGTTCGTAATTGAAGATCAATTCACAGATCACTGACATTCTTATATATTTTTTTTAGCTATCAGATATGTGATTTTCGTGTGAGGGATAAAAAAGACAGCAAAGGACTGCCAATCTTGCCCCTTCGATCTTCAAGAATTTGCACGCTGCCGGTACAACTACAGCGATATAAAGTGGTACGTGGGAAGTCATCAATTCGCTTCATTTATCATACATATATCGGGAAAAAGAAATTGGGTAAATGTGTCGGTGTAAAGTTTAGTCACTTCCAAAAATTCAGTCAATTTCCCCGAGTATTTGTACGCCTAATTGATCTAATTTGACGCCTTTTAGCCAACCCAGAGTAAGCGCAAGGCCTAAGTGACCAAATATTTGACCGACCAAATATTCGGCAGACCCCGTGTGAATGCACCTTAAAATTTCATAAAAAGGGCAATTAATTTTATGATCATCTATTCGGAGTAATGGTAGAATTTTTTGAACGTAACCATCAGCTAAAAATACAAATAGTTTAGAAAAATAGTTTTTCCGAAAGGTTAGAAAAGGGTTTTAACGGAAGACTTTATTAACTTTGAAAAAATTTTGTCACTTTTCCAGATTTGTTTGCTCGATAAGGGAGCCACAAATTTCATTAGCTGCTTATTTTGTTGATATTGTTCTCTAGCCGTCTTTCTTTACTTAAATCAAGAGAGTTACATAAGGAGCTGTTATGTTGGCGTTACCTGGTAGTGCAAGCCCATTGTCTTCGTTTTATCAACACAACCTCCTATATACGTCTCCTAAAGTAACTGAAAGGGGCCTAGATTTAGCTATTCCTCCTCGTATGTAAAACATTTCACGGATTGTACGGAGATGCAGACCAACTTGACTGCAGACCAATTTGGCTGCAGAGCAATTTTACTGATATTCCTCAAGCATGGTGGCTGCTGCTCAATCTACATCTCGATACATTTGGCGAAGGACGAAGAATGTGAAGCTTTTAATAATGACTAAGGGTCGAGGCAGGGTGTTTTTTCACGAGACCGTTTGACCGTTGGTCACAAAAAAACACAGTTAAAAAAGTTAATTTTCTAACAGTAAATTTTCAACGATGGATAAATAATTTTACAGTTTTATACACTTAGAAGTTAGGCAGTTTTGAAGGAAATAAAATGCTCGCATAAAATTACCTCGCTACAGTGGCAAAGATCAAAACTATGTTTAGCACAGTGATATTGTACTAGATCAATTGTAAAAGTAACCAATTACTGATATGAGCATGTGTTTTGGAAAGCGTTAGCTGAAAGTATTGGATTTCTTCCACAGATTCTACCATATTTTTCTTAGCCGTAGCCAAACGTGTCAATTCTAAAGTTTTTTTATTTATTTTAATGTATATGATGAAATCCATACAGACAGTGCTATACAGAAAGAACCAACATCATTGGTTCCACTCTTTTGCACATGGTTGAAGTTTTAGGAATTAATTTTCATCAAATCGCTTCATTCTTCAAGTCTCAGGAATTGCCATTTTAATGTTCATTTTTTTATGCACGAGTGACAATATTTCCCATGTTTTTCTAACTTTTGAAAGAGTTTTGTTAATAATGTCCTTTATGGGAAGGGCCACCCAAAGGGAGGCAAGGGGGCAAATTGCCCCATGGCCTCTTGGTCTAGAGAGCCTCATAAAGTAATTAATTCCATTTAAAGAATGGGATTATTCAAACATAGCAAAAGTGTACCTAAAAAAGTAAAATGTTTGAAACGATTGCAAGAAATGACTGCAATAAATATTTTAAAATGAATCTTAAGGGCGTGGTCACAAACATTTTCCCAGGAGCTTTTGCCCCACGAACTCCAAAACCTCTCAGCAGCTCTGATTATAAGGATGGAAACATGTTTCATGTGGAATCTGAAATTTCCCTTTTAATTTAGGTGACTCTAGCTTGTCTTCAACAAGATAATTTTATCGCATAATTGATGTTTTTGAACCAAAAATCCTTAACTATTTTTTCCAAACGGAATTATTTTTTCAGTCTGGTAAAATAGTAGCCTGGGTCGAGGAAAATTTAGGTGTTGGTAAAATTGCTCCTTGATTTTTTTAAATTATTGCTGTAGTATTTTTTTTCAATTACTAGAATGCAGCTGTTAGTGTGGATAACCAACAGAAACCTGAAGCGAAACGTTCTGCGATTCCTCCAGAAGACCTGTTGTACACATTTCACCCCGACAAGCTTCCGCGTGCCCGGCAGATTATGTATCAACTATGCGATCTGTATGACGATGAAGTTCAACAGATCATATCCGAGAATAATGGCAAGGTAAAATATAAGCCGTTTTTACTTGTTGTTGCTTTAACAGCCCGTCGTCTTGGCCTATGTTTGCATTGGTGGTTTCAATTTACTTAAATAATTGATGAAAGTTTTGTACTGCCAATTCACTTTTCGTCCAGCAATCCACAGAGAAAACGTCTGATAATGACCTGATTGAATTTTCGTTTCCAGTTGTTGAAAGAAAGTAACGTGAGACTAAGAACCAGGATCGATAGGTTGCTTCCAGACCCTCAGGCCAAATTCGTTTGCAAAAGAGCCAAATATGGCCAAATTGATATCGAGGCAGGGGAACAATAGAATTAAGTTTATTGAATGAAAAACTAAACCAAAGTCTCCTGAAGGCATAAAATTGGCTCGTGAAGCTTCTTCTGTGAAGTTTCATTTGCCAACGCATTTTCTGTCCAATCAGAACCTTTTTATACCCATGCATACTTTTCTTCAAATGAACTGGAATACGAATACTTTATGCTACTATCATTCAAACTTGTCTACTTATCACAAATTCTTTTGTATTGACTGAATAGAATGATTTTGTAGAGTGATTTATATTGACTGATTTGTGATTTTTATGTGCACGTACTTTGGGTGCAAAGAAAATAAATATGTTTTCTGGTATGGTTCTTATACCACAATATTACATTCTTATGTCACAATGCCACATATCTCATGAAATTCAATTCAATGAATCACAGGAACATTGCATGAATATCGCCATTTGGGATGTACTAATTTAACGTAATTATCCTCAAGTGTACTGCTGAATAAGTCTAGCTGTTGGCATCTCCATAATTCAGTCTCAGAAATTTAGTTTGGTATTTGTTTTCACCACCGCTTCGGTTTATAATACCTTATCCCGGTTTCTTTAGACGCTGGTACCTATAGTTAGTGAGCACTAACCGGTTCTGTTTACCGAGACAATCGGTGAATACATATCTTTTTTTAATGCTGGGCTTTTGCTTTGAAATTGCCACTTGTATCGATGCTTCTTAATTTCGGCATCCTGTTTGTCTTCTTAATATTGCCTATGGCTTCTTTCAATTCATTGATGGCTTGTGTTCTTAGAATATTGTGGATTTATTTTTATATTCCATTAAAAAGTTTACAATGCATATTCCATACTACTTTACCTACAAATACTTTGCAATATTACAAGAACTATACCACGCGGAGCAAAAGACTATGACTACCCCCATGGCGTTTGAAAGAAAAGGTAAAACTACATTCAATTTTAAAAATTACTACTTTAGAAAGGGAAACTTTTTTCTTTTTTTTTCTTTTTATAATTTATAATGTTAAACTACAACACAGCTACTCAAATACATGTCACTCACAATAGTGAAGGACGCAAGGTCATCTAGTCTCCATTATGAGTGAAATTTGCAATTTTCAATTACATCTAAATATTAACACAAAAAAAGGGAGAGAAGTAAAAGAAACTAAATCAGGAAAAGTAAGGTACCTCTAGAAAAATTTACACACACATTTTTGGAAACTTTGTTTGGTATTAAAAGATTTGATGGTTGTTGCATGCATACGGTTAGATTTTGAAATTATATCAGTCAAATAGACCAGCTGAGCGGACGAGACGTAAGGTCAATTCGAGTATATTCGAGTTCAAGTCATCAGAAAGGTTTTCATCACCGTATAAAATTGGCTGTCTCAAGGCATTGTTGGAAAGATTGGTGACTGGGACAAATGGCCGTAATAATTAAGCAATTCCAGAGAGAAGATCTCTTTGCTGAACATCAAAAGAAGGGCAGAGCAACAAAAGGTGCTCAGTATCTTCAATGCCACCACTCATTGGGCACATTGGGTTCACCGTATCCTCAAAATTGTGCTTGAATTTGTGGGCATAGGTTATTTATGTATGAACTGGGCTTAGGCTGTTTATAAATTTGTAAAACAAAGTGAGGCGTCTTCTCCATCTACGGCAACTAAGTGGCTCCCAGCAAAGCTCTGCGTATAATTTTCCACGAGCAGCAGAGTACTGGACAGATTCTAACTTATTTCAGCATACCAATGCTGAAAAAGGAAGCTTTGAATCCAGGATAATTCCTATATTTTTATGCTCATCTACTCTCTTCACAGGTATGTTATTTAAGAGAATCACTGGATGATCAATTTCAATTTTTTTTCTTGAAAAGACTTATTCAACAGCTTCTTTTGAAAGACATTCTCCAATTTTGACCAAACTGTTTTATAGACATGATTCATATCATTAGTAGCTGTATTGGAATCTTTAACAACCGTGAATAATAATGTATGATTTGAATAATCATTTGAAAACAACTAAACATTACATTTTAGGCCTAGAGCTAGATCATTTATATACAAGATAAAATAAGGGTCCTAGAATTGAGCCCTGGGGCACCCCTGCTGAAATATCTCCCCATTTAGAACTCTTCCCACTAAAAACGTTTTGTTGTTTTTGATCCCTAAGAAAGCTTTGGATAAGAGAAAGGAGTTGTCCTGAGACGCCGCAGCGTTTTGATTTAAAAATTGGACCATCATACCACACCTTATCAAATGCTTCAGAAATGTCAAGATATACAGAATGAACATGAAGAGGAGGGCTGCCAATAAATGCTTTAGATATTGTATTTGTTATTGAAAGTGACTGGTTGACTGTTGTATCTTCTGGACGAAAACCAGACTGGTTTGGGTCTAGTACCTTACATCATATAAGATGCGAGTATAGAGAGTCATATATAAGTTTTTCAAGTATTTTTGCCAAAATAGGTAACAGAAAAATAGGACGGTAATTCTCCTCTAGATTTTTCTCATTTTTCTTATGAACCGGTACTACGTTTGCGTGTTTCCATGTATCGGGAAATAAGCCACGCCTCAGACAGACGTAAATATGATCTTAAGTGGAAGAACCAATCGTTCAACTTTATCATTCTCACAGGTATTTCATCGCAGCATCGTTCAACTTTATCATTCTCACAGGTATTTCATCGCAGCCATGTGCTTTGTTAGGATTTAAAGATCTTATGATCTTCAGGATTTTTAAACCAGAGATGTGAAAATCACTTATCAGAGCAGTAGCTACAAGAGCATCTTGAGGAATTTCACATCCTGTGTTGATGGTTGTACATTGAATTACGAAGTAGTCATTAAATAGCTGTACCTTTTCGGTAATGTCTGTTACAAATAACCCATTCTCTAAATGTGTTTTCTAGAATTTTCATTTTGTTTAGAACTGTGTTTATTAGATTCTAGTAGGTTTTACTACCAGTCCCAAGATCAGGCAAGGTTTTTCCTGCCTTAAGAAAGTAATTTCGCTTTGCCTCCTCAATCAGTCTCGTGCCTTCAGTTGTCATCTTTTGTATACCTTAAAATTTTTTATATGCACGATTTTTCTTCCTTAAGAAGTTTTTGATAGCTAGCGTTATCCAGGGTGACTTGCTAGGCCTAATTGTTGTAACTTTTTTAGGGATGAAATTTGAATATTTACTCATTTATTGGGAAGTTTAACCTGTTCGTTAGGGCATGTCATATTATCACGATGTTCGTGCCAACGAAGCTTTTCAATGTTTTCATGATGGCGAAAAAATACTGGATATGTGATATTGTGGTATAAGAACAATAGCAGAGAACATATTTATTTTCTTTTGCACCCGAAAGTACGTGCACATAAAAACACAAATCAGTCAATATGAATCATTCTACAAAATCATTCTATTCAGTCAATATAAAGAATTTGTGATAAGTAGACAAGTTTGAATGATAGTAGCATAAAGTATTCGTATTCCAGTTCATTTGAAGAAAATTATGCATGGGTATAAAAAGGTTCTGATTGGACAGAAAATGCGTTGGCAAATGAAACTTCACAGAAGAAGCTTCACGAGCCAATTTTATGCCTTCAGGAGACTTTGGTTTAGTTTTTCATTCAAAAAACTTGATTCTATTGTTCTCCTGCCTGGAAGTCAATCGGCCATTTTACTACCAGTCCCAAAATCAGCCAAGGTTTTCCCTGCCTTAAGAAAGCAGTTTCGCTTTGCCTCCTCAATCAGTCTCGTGCCTTCAGTTGTCATCTTTTGTATACCTTCAAGCTCCTTTCCGTTTTATCGGTGACCGTGATCAGCCAATTGTGTTTACTAGACCAAAAATTATTGTTTGCCCTGCCATCGACTTAAAGGCTCTTGCGCAACCGGCATGCTTAGCGATAGTTGTCTTGGGAAATTGACTGTGTTTTGTATTTTCATGCAGTACGATATTAGGCCGGTTCGTGAATTTTCTACCTTATCGCATCTGAATTAGACTAAAATAATATTACGCTTCAATAACAATGAGCTTAGGCATGTTGAAACGATTATCATTCACTACAGTTTTCTTTTCTATTTGAAATAGCATTCAATGAGTTTGCCGATGTCTGCATTTAATATAGTGCTTTTTTGCATATCCTGTTTAATTTTTCATACTTTTCTAGAAATGTTCATACTATTTTAAGACTTGTCATTCGTAAGCAGCTCTTTCTTATTTTTTTCATTTTTTTCGAATTTTCATTTGTCACACTATGTATACTTAGAAATCCTTTTGTTGTCTACAGCTGCCATACTTTTTCAGTTTACTTTTTTATTCAATTGAGATTTTTGACATGAGAGTTTAATTGTTTAGATATAATTTGCCTGTGAATGAATAATTAAATTTGCGATTTCCGTCTCTTTCAAATATTTTGACAACGAAGTTGCTAGACGAATGCAACTATTCAAGGTCGGTTATCCAACTTGCAGGGGTCTCAATTGCTAAAAACTTATGCGATTTTATAAAACGGAGGAATTTAGAATTGTATTCAAGTTAGGTCACAGAATATATGAATTCATTTCCGATGTTCGCAGTTGTAAACATTCACAGTGCTTGTGTAAAGCATCACATTGTCTATTTGCAGCCCATACACAGAGCACAGTTTGGCATTACAGAATTATACAATTTCGCTGTCTTCAATTCACCTATTTTGTCCATTAAGTTGGGTTCCTTTGTTGAGAATAGCATCCTCCTCTCGCAGCTCATGTGTGTCTTCTTCTAAGTTGCTCTGTTAGATTTCAATGATTTATTGCAATAGCGATCATAAAGGAACGATTTTTTGAAGTGCTTTTGATAGCAACACTGGCACTTTCCACTGTCATAGGTAACTTTGTTTTTCATTCTGAGCGAGTTTTTAAGTTTAGTTTAGTGCTCACATGCAAGTATCACAAAAACATTCCAATAAAACAACACGATTTTGTTATTTGACATTGACTAGTAGGGAGGATAACATTGCTTTTCTTTTGAGATTTTTCTCTTTTTCAAAGCTGTCAGGATTGTCTGTATATCAAAATGTCGCGTAGAATTTCTGTAACGATATTATATAATATCTTTACGTGACGATATTATATAATATTATATCTTTTGGACAATATAGGTACATTTGTTTGGTATTTTGCTAAGTTAACACATAGGCATCTATTAGCATAGTCCATTAGACTCTAATTGAAAAAAACAAATTCACCGGGACTTTTATTGAATAAAGCATATTCAGTCGGACTTTTATTGAATAAAGCATATTCAACAATTTTTTTGCGGTACAGAATTTGAAAATGGCTTTGAAAAAAGCAAACATTTTACAACATACTTAAAGCTTTTTCGTCTGACACTCCTCAGAGCATAAAACGTCAGAATAGGTTCCGAAAAAACACGTTTGAAAAATATATACCCAGTTGTGGATCGAAATAGGCCAATCAGAAAAACGCAAGCACAAGACCGGTATAGTTGACCAATCAGTGCCGCGAGCCTAAAGAAAAATTACCAATGGAGTCCAAGAGAGAAAACGAACTCCTTTTGTCTACACAATGGCGGCTTTTTCGTTTTTATGTAGATTGACTCCAAAACTGCTAGATGGAAGGACGACCGGGCTCTGCCAATTATCCGAAACATGTCGTCATTATAGAGTTTTGCACAATCTGGGTTGTCTAAAAGATGTTGACCAATGGCAGAATCACTTGTTTTAACAGTGTTTCTAGACCTACAAGATCGAGGAGGCTGTTCTCAAAGCATATTCAGTCGAACTTTTATTGAATAAAGCATATTCAGTCGAACTTTTATTGAATAAGCATATCCAGCAGACTTTTATTGAGTAAAGCCTATTCAGTCGGATCTTTATTGAATAAAGCATTGTCGATCAGACTTTTAAGCCCGTGATGTCGATCAGACTTTTAAGCCCGTGATGTCGATCAGACTTTCAAGCCCGTGATGTCGATCAGACTTTTAAGCCCGTGATGTCGATCAGACTTTTAAGCCCGTGATGTCGATCAGACTTTTAAGCCCGTGATATCGATCAGACTTTTAAGCCCGTGATGTCGATCAGACTTTTAAGCCCGTTATGACATATCTTAAAGGTACAATGCCGATATTTGCGCTTCGCTTCGAAAACTCGATAATGGGGTAGTATGATACAGTGTCAGAATATCCTATAAACATTATTAATTTACATAATTGCCAACGTGTTTCTACACATCTCTTCAATTATCCATTGGTAAAAAATAGTGACAAATTGAAATAGAATATCCGCTTTGAATTACTTTACTTTTAAGTGATATTTGGTATTATAATATTGATGTTTGTAATATAATCTTGTCATGGTTTGTGTTGCAAAAGTTCGTTGTCTTTATACTCTCTTACCGAATACTCCTCATCCCTTAAGCAGCCGGGTAAGTCTAGAAGACCCTTTTTCTATCCTTTTGAAGTAAATCAACGTCGTTTCAACAAGCTTCTTTATTGTTTACAGCTCGTTGTAACCAATGAGCAGTTTCATAAAGGTATCGTAAATCCCTAGTGAGAACAGTCAAACATTAAGACTTACGACTCAACTAATATAATTTGATATTGCTATTGCGTTTGGCATATATAATATCATGCAAGTCTGCCTTGATCTGATACAGAATTTGTTAATTGCAAATCCTGCTGATTTGTATTTACCAGAAAAGCTATTTATCTATATCGCTTATTTATTGGTATTACTTGCAATGTCCTAATTATTTGTGTTCTAGGAAAGAAAGTGTACAGAAAGAAATGGCTGGTTTAACCCGGGTGTAATTGACAGAATAAGAGCAACTATGGTAAGAAAAGTTGAGGCAAGAATCGAGAAAGAAATCGCAGAAAAAGAAAAGAAACACGGAGATATAAATGAAGAGATAAATACATCCGACATAGACAAAGAAACTGTGTCAGATGGCATTGATGATGATGACGACATGTAGTTTGAAAAATAGTGTGTATCCTGGAAAAGGTAAGAGGGATGATTTGATTTTTGATGTTAATAGCGATGCTATCTTGATTACGCGAAATTCGCTTTTGCGCTTGGAAAAAACTCACCTCAGCATACATCAATAAAGGAATAAGGGTGCGGGCTCTTTACGAGTCATTTGGCACTGGTAAAGCACGTTGGCACTTTTTGCCCTTCTCATTCCAGTTTCTAAGATGAAGGGTAGAACGTGAAGTGGTTTCCCTGGGGCAGTAAGCTGGCTGTCCCCAAAAAAGAAATTGACTTAGTTCTGAACAACGTGAAAAGATTTTTTCTATGTTAGATTTAGGAAAGGGATAGAAAACAAGGAGAAATTATGATGAAGCCATTAATGCCTTGCTGCTTCCGGCGCAAAAATTATTGTCTAACTCCCGATTTGATTTTCGTGTACTCTAGTCTCATACGTTGCAATAAGAACAAGACCTAAAGAAACAGACCATAGAAACTGTTTAAAAAGTAGAACTTTACGCTTCCTGTTTTCCGAACTATGATCCGTCGTTATGCACAAAACATACAGCATTCCCTGCTGCAGAATAAGCCATGCAAGGTTTATTATGGACCAGTCCCGACCTTCAACCTGTGTTGCCAATATTGAATATAACATAATTTATAAAGAATCAATATTTACTTGATTTATCACCAAGATATTTTTCACCTTTTTTAACGGGCCTTTGATCGCAAACCACTTTATATGGTGAAGTATAGAATGAATGATGATTTTTTAAATGATGATGATGTGAGGTAAAGATTAGTTGTTTGTATTGCTGCTCATATAAAACGTTATACAGAATTTGATTAGTCTGAATCACAACTCGTTATCTGTTTATCGACTTTTAAAGTCCTACCAACCCTGTCCGTTGTGACTTGACGTAAATTGAATGATAATTTTATCATTGGTATTTATTTTAACCAGAGGCACTTTTAGCCTATCTGAACCCTGATAGTTAGTTATTTTCAAAAGAGGCTCAAACCATCTTTCAATCTAGAATTGACCAATCAATGAGCGTGATTCCACTGTCACGCCGCCTATTGGCTGGCTAATTTTGATTGACAGATTGCTTAAGCCACTTTTGTATCTGTCATTTGCCTTTAACATGGAAACCAGCATTTCCTAGGGCTGATAAGGGTTTACCTAATAAGAAAACATGTATATTGTTGTTGGTTCCAAGTCTGTTTTGAACAAACACATTTTCTATGTATGTTGACGTCGTGTCCGTGTTGGAAACAGCAGTCTTTTCTGTACAGGAAGCATTCTTTGACGTAACGATACAAATATACTTTGGTAACGATCAAAGGGGTGTAACCCAGTCCAAGCCATGACATACAAGAACCTTGGTTTAAAACAATCAAATCGCAGAACAGTTGAGTTCATGCCTGCATTTCATCATTAGTTTTAGCGATCGTACTATACATTTTTGGACACACTTCCTTCAAAAAGAGATGAAGGATAAATGTATCGGATTCTTAATTTGCTCAAACAGAAAGCTCTCGATACAGATAACGACAGTACTGATGTTATTGAGGAGCATATTATGAAGAATCAAATGATTAATGAAATTTATATACGTCAGTTAGAAAGAAATATTTGCTGATGATTAGAAAATTTTCAACATGAAATTGTGTAGCTGCTTTTGAAACAGCAAAAAAGTGCAAAAAGACATCAGGGGAAATTTGAAGACAAACACATTGTGTGTTTCTATTGAACACATACGGACTGTAGCTAAAATTTTACAGTCCAATGTGTTTTGACTTTCGTTGAAAATAGTTTGGGTATTTAGTGTCATAAAAAATACTATTATATAATCTGATAGGGATTAGGGTTTCTCTTTTCACTCTTTCAGCTCCAAACAACCTACTCCTTAAGGAAAGTTCTATAGCTTGGGTATTTAATATGATCTGGAATATCCTTTCGCAAGGTAAAAACAAGTTTTATGTTAGTTTTTGTACTAATTATTCTCTACTGGCTACTTCTTTATGAATTATTAACATGAAATTCTTTGAATAAACTTTCAAGTACTATGTTTTTCTCGAATACAATTCTCCGCTTTTAATTATATTTTGGCAAGTTTTGCTGCGGATTACAGTCAAGGGCGGCTTATAGACGAGAGCGGCTTATAAACGAGGTCGGCTTATAAACGAGGTAGGCTTATAATCTAGTAAATAAGGTTGGTGGCAAACGTGAATACTAATGCAGCGAAATCCTGGTATAACGAACTAAATGTCTAGTCCCTTGGACTCTGCCTAACAAACTCTCGTTATTATAAACCAATTTTTAGGTCCCTTCATTATAATTACCCTCGATATAATGAACTTTTTATAAATTTTTATCTTTTATTTGTTTTCGGTGTCAATTGATTTTGATTTTCTTTTGGGGGAAAATCATTTTTGTAATCGGCAAAACATGCCAATAATACACTTCAAGCACTGGCTGATAGACTCAGTGCACGAGATGAAAGTTTGATTGCGTCAGATATTACTGCAAATGAGTATATGACTAACGAACAACTTCTTATATATGAGACATTGGCAATGAGCGGCGACAAAACTTTATTGAGAGACCCAGATGGAGAAGCAGTAGAAGTCAAATAAGAATATGAAGTAATCGAAGACATCATTCAGGCACCAACTAGGAGCGAAGTGATACCAGCTTTGCCAATCTCTTGGTCCCAGCCAGTTGTAGTTGTATTATTTGAATTCAGATTAGTTTTTTATGAGTTAAATTGGAGTTAAATCAGATTGGAGTTAAATGTGCACAGAGGTTGGAGATAGCCTAAACAAGCCCACCGAAGGTTTTTTAGGCGTGAACTGCGAAAGGACCCAAAAAACGTCATCTCTCGGTTTAACGAACTCCCGATATAATGAACTATTTTCTAGTCCTCTTCAGAGTTCGTTATATCGGGATTCCACTGTATTTAGACTGAAGCTTTCAAAGCCCGTTATAAAGACATTCTGAATTGCCAAAAGGACTTTTAAGGAGAGTCCTTTTTCAAAGAGTTTGTCAGAAATTGTTGAATTGGCGTATTTTAGGAGCTTCGATACCTCCTGAAGATGATATTACAAAAACGTTTTTTGTATTTTTGTGGTGTTTAAAAATCCAGAAAAGTCATGTATTTTTTGTCATAATGCACTTCTGGTTTTTATTGACCGGACATGGCATGGCAAGCATGTCTTGAGCTTTTAAGGGGCAATTTAATGAATGCTAGCTCTAATAGCGGGAGGGATATCGGTATTTGGATGGGAAAGATCTTTTGTTCTACGTCATGTGAAACCTGTTCCATGCTTCTATCCAGCGGCATCGTTTTGGAAATACGGTTTGCTGCTTTTTTACTGTGCAATATAAATCTCCTTTGCTACAAGTTGTGAATTTGGTCCTGTTGGACCTTTTTAACATCATTAAATATTAACATATAGAAAAATCTAGTCTAAACCCGTTTTTACACAAAGGTCACTTGCTTATACATCTTCTCTTTTCCATTTGGAGCCGAGTAAGTTCGCTTTCGTCGCTCTTTGTATCTATCTATGTACTCCTCCCGGCTATCCTGCTGCTCTGCAACGTCATTTCCCTCGTACTGTTGAGCAATATCTGAGTCGTGAGCAGCAACGGTTGCGTTATTTGCTACTACATCAACAAAGTGTTGCGAAATCTTCTTCTCCTCTGCTCTCAATACCTTCATTTCGAGGTGACTTCGGAAACATAAGTAGGATATAAAAATCAGCATGATGACAACACAGGATAGTGGTATTGTAACCATTATGATTATTTTTGTTCTGTTATCTTCTTTTACGGGGACGACTTCCGCTGAAATATTGAAAATTATGAATCAATTGTTTGCTATGTATTGTTTGTGAATATGAGTCTACTAGCTTATTGTCTAGAACAAACGCCTAAGTTGGTCTGAACCAATCAAATGCGCTGAGAGAGTTTGGTCATGCTATGTATGACGTCACGAGCAACTCTTCAAAGTGAGGATATCTCATCACTGATTAAAAGCTAAACATCACATGTAAACATTTTGTACCAGGAAAAACTCCGAAGAAGAAGTCATCAGAGCTTGTTCACATAGTATGATCAACATTATCAGCTAGGTTCGCACAACCAACCCCTGTTGCACCCACGTTAACAAAACTCGGACATTCTATAAGCACTTTAAAATCACTCATGTAGGTGTAGGTATAAATGCCGGTGACGATGCTGCAATTGGATCATGCTTAAAATCTAATTATCATAATAAAATCCATCAGAGAATATGGTAAACAGCGAAGCTGATTCAGCAAGCTACAAAAACACTCGTCTTATCTACCAACTCGAAAGCAACACACGTTATCGTCTAATATTCATATATATCCTACGAGGCATTAATCTATACACGGTACTCATGATCACTCTATCGAGATTTGCAGCCGCAGCAGTTCAACAATATTGTAGAGCTGGCTCTAAATTATACTTTTAAATAGTTGATTTTTTGGTAAAATTGGGCATTCAATCTTGTATACTATACAATACTTTGTAACCAAAATAATTTCAGAATTTGATGGTTTATCCGTTCTTCCGAGTATTCGCTATTGCGAACTAATTTTCATTTCCCTTGTAAGTTCGATATACCAGACTTGCAAAAGTTTGGCATAGGAAGGGCAAATGCCCCAAACAATTGAAGAGCAATTAGAATATACCCTTAACATCAAAAGTTTTCATTTTTGATACTGATAAGGCTCTCAATTGATTATGAGTGTTTTGTTCTAATCACGTGGCTAGGTTTCAACGGCAATTGGAGTGGTAAAGATCCTATTCAGTTGTTGTGCTCCTCCACTCCTTTCAAAAGCTTCAAATTACTCAAAGCGATAAACAAGGTTAAGGATGTAGTTTTCAAGGGTTGACTGACAGGTTTCTGGACTTTGGTCCATAAGCTGGACGGGCCCCAAGAGGACAACAAATGACTGGAACAAAATAGAGCCAGGCCTCCTGTAGCACTCGGTCCCCCTGTAGCACTCAACCGTCGGTCCATGTCCGATGTGTCCGACCTGTCAGTCCGCCCCTGTCAGTATCTTTTGTTCATGAAAGGAAATTGAAAGTTTTTGGAGCAAAGAATTAAAATTGCTCTCTAAAACCCTTGCTAGGTATTTGCTTGCAGATGCACTCAAACATTTCTTTTCAGCCCGTTTATATTGAATTTAGATTCAAAAGGCACCCAAAGCTATGCCTACGCGAGGTGCTTGTCTCCTAAACAGTGTTTCATTGCGAATGTATTATGTTGCGGTTGATTTTTTCAGAGTTTCAACTGTTAATAACCTATTTTATGGAAATTTTCCAAGACAATACTTTAAGAAAAGAAGGCTGTATATGAAGCATGGAATTTCAAAATATCGACCGTTGCCGTGGAAAGCGTTTTTCTTTATATTCGATATAACACGATTACAAATATGTTTTGTTTATGCATTTACACCACTTGAGAGCAAAAAGCTGATTGGCTGTAACATTTTTCGCTCTTGTTGGACCAGATTGATCTGGACCAAGGAACTTGCGCTACGATTCATGGATGATTTTTACTGTTCTGTTATGTTATAAAGTTTCAAAACTCTATCAACAGAAAAACATATCTATAACAAAAAATAGCTAAAATAAAAAACCTATCCCACAATTTTGAATTTCCAAGACCTTCGCTGCGTTGCAGTTATTCTTTGCTTTTACAGTACAGCTCCTTCTGTGCAACAACTATTCTCCAAACTACTTCATATCGCTATCTTTTTAATTCCCTCTCCCTCTCTCTCTTGCTGAAACGGTAGTTTATACACATTGCAATCGAGGAGTGACGTAATTTATTGTGATCTTTTTTCTTACACACCGCATGTAACCAAGGCTGAGATGGCCCCAGGGAGAGAGGAACACTCTCTCGCTGTAGCTAGTTTTTGTCAATATCTTTTTGCCGAATTTGCCGAACTTTAGTTTTGACCAGCTAAGACACCAAGCGTACTTCGAGGTGCGCTTTCAAATAAAAGTATCAAGACCATTAGTGTTTTCTGTGAATATTAACTAAAATAGTTAATATTCAACTGTAAAATAATGGGCGCTGTCACATCATAGAGCCAGCACAAATGTCAAGTGACCTGGAACTTGCTTGATTAAACGATAGCAAACGAAATGTAAACCCGTGGTTATTTATGCAAGTTTGTGGAAAAGATCTAAGTTCAGCGCGTCCGATAACGTCGAATTCAGGGTCATATAGTCTGCTATTGGCTACTATATGGTCCTGAATACTGCATCGGTAGAAAAAAATAAAGTGTTACTCCTTATTTAAATATTCAGGCTCTGTTCTGCCATGTTGCAAGAAAAGTCACAAGGCTCGGTTTAGGAGCTAATACGCTATGGATAAAGTGTGTTTTTGATTCTTTCATTAAAACATACCGTACTTAGCAACTAACAGCATGTGTTGCATCATCTTTATCGAGGAGGTAATCACTACATGGAAATCTTGTACAAGTTTTGTGACAATTCTACTATTTGAATTGAATAATTCCTATAAATCTGTTTTGCTTTTATGGAAATCTCGTACGTTTTTTGGGAGAGTGAATTTCCCCTTAGTTTCTATGGCATTTTGTATTACTGTATCAAAATTCTTTATGAAACTTACCTTTCTCGCATACAAATTGTAGCTTCCTGTAGCATAATGTATTGCTCCATACTCCCCCAGGTATGATATGTACACACAATCCTTGGTTGTTTGGTCTTTGAAATAACCAGTTGGTGTATTTGCTTATAGTCTTGTCGATCCATGCATAGCCGTTCGATTCGGATTGGTACCTCAGTCCAATCCAAGCCTCGTTGTATCGTGTATTTGAAGCTACAAGCTTTTCTATTAATTTGTTTTCTTGTTGATCTTGTATTGTCGCTAGCGTCCCGCCATTGTCAGTGCACATTTTGTTTGCCGATGAAAAATATTCAAATGTGTCATATACTCTATAGCATCTTGATCGGTAAAGAGTCCAGAGTGTGTCCTTGCAAAAAGAATCACCTGTTGGAACAGAAACGCTTTGTAAAGTTGAAGGATTTGGACGAAATGTTAAATGTAGTTTGAAAAGCTTGTTAGTTATAAAGGGCTCAATTACAAAGCAGTTAGTTATAAGATCCCTGCGCAATCTTGGTCTGTAGTTGTACTTGTTCATACATTATGGAACACCAAAATCAGATTAAATCATACAGTGCATCGAAATGAATAATTTTCTTTTTAGTTTGAATTGGCCCGGCTCTTCCAATCGCATGAAGAATTTGCTAACTCCACCAGTGCATTGGTTTTGTTCCCACGGGATGTTCTGGCAACGAAGTGCCCTCTCCAGGGACGTAGGAAGCCTGCCAGAATGCAGATGGCCGTACGAATGCAGGTTTGGAGGTGCCCAATAAAAATAGACAATTTGATAATCTTGCTTAGGTGCTACGTCAACACAGAAAGCAATATAGGGATCATGTTGATAACGTAATTACAAGTCATTGGCTTGTGTAGGAGCTTTAAGAGCCAAACTGCATTCCTTTACCATTATTGTTAAAGGTTTTTTTCAGATTTTCAAAGGAAAATTTCCATTTTTTCAAAAATCCTGTTTATGACTTACTTTTATTTATTTGACTCATTTTACTTATTTTTAAGTTTTAGTCAACAACGCTGCTTTTTTGTTCGTGAGATAAATGTTATAAATATTTGTAGCCTGCTATCTAACGCCACGATTTTGCTGCTGTTGTGCTTTGCCTCCTAAATATTCACGCCATGTTAAGTCGCCAGACTGAAAGCACTAGGAAAGCACGCCTGCACCGTTTAGGGGACGAACTTTTAGGGCATAGATCTTGGCAGGCAGGGTGTGGAATGCAACGGGGGTTGTAAAATTCTGGCTCATAGACAAGGATGGTAAGCGAAAAGTCAAGTTACTGCTTCGGAGTATTAATTTTAACCCGTAAGTTATTATTCAACGTTTTGTCACAGAGAGTGTAGCTTACTGCAGTGCAGCTTTTCTCTGCAGCGAATGCAATTCCATTTTCAAGAAAGGAGAACTGAGAAAAGATTGCAGAAATCAGAAAAGACTTATGAAATCTATTGCATTCATATCGGATTTCCTTGTTTAAAATGTTATTGAAAGAGTTTTGAAGCCAGTTAGACAAACTGTTCTAAAAAGTCACTTCAATGCATTTAGTCAATATTTACACAATATTCGACGTATTAACATCCTTCTTCTAACTATGGTCTAACAAAGCATCGACTGTTGCTCGGTAATTTCGTAGCTTCCTTTGCAATACAAAATACAGACAGAAAATGACTCACCGGATGGCTCAGTGCTGTTAGTATTATTTTTCGCCTGGTAGACCAAATTTCTCCGTACGATTTTTCGTTGGTATAAATTCAATGTAACATCTTTAGCTTTTGCCGACTTCCAATTTTGTACAACGCTATAGCTTAGCAGTAATATAGTCAGCGATGATATTTTATACAATCCTTTTGCATTAATGCTTTCCATATTTATTGATGGAGGCACGTATGGTTGCTGTCCGTAGAAAGCTGCTATATCTGCCACCTTTCCATTAAATTGTGTAGCTGGTGCCTATACAACGATAATAGTGTCCTTTCAGTGATTATTTTCCATACAAGCCGCGTAACCGCGTGAGCGTATTTGATTATTCTAAAATTCACACGTAGGCTTTTCCATCATATTCATGCGATTTGTTGTTTAGCGAGAGTCCGCTCTCGAATTCTCAATGTTTCCGCATCTTTTGCTGCTCGCGACGCTCCTCAGAATTTTTTATCTAAAACGAAAGAATAAAGATTAATCATCTAGGCTTTAATGTCATAGACAACGGAGGTGACACCAAAGAACCTCGCGGATTTTCTGATAACTTCAACCTGCTGTTATTGTTGCCTCACAAAAAGTTTCTTTATAATTGGAAAACTCTGTCTTTCTTTATCCATAATCGTGTTTTTGAGAAGCCCTGTTGTCGTTTCAATGCATGTATCCTCTGCTGATTTGAGTATTCAATTAAAAATACAAATTAGCCAGATAAAACAATTAGAAAAGAATTTTTCACACCATACTGGTTTGTATTTTTCAACCTTTCCTTGACAACGGCCAATCTTGTTATGGCTTCATTCGAATTTCTTTTTATATTTTAGAGTCTATGTTAATCAACGGTTTTAAAATGTATTATTTTCTATAAAGAATTTATGTTAGAAACTTTGCCTTCAGTGCTGAATATACCTGCCTATAGCAAACTCATTTTTGGATCAAACTGAAAAGTTTGTTATGAAAGGACTGATGGAAAAGTTTTGAAAAAATATTGTATAGATTGAAATATTAAAAAAGTGTGTAGAGTTTCTTAAAAAAAATCAGTAAGCTGAAAGCTAATTTGTTTCTGGAAAACTTCTTTTTACATCTAGCTTATCGACTTGATATTCCATTTGGTCTGTGACGCAGGCTTTTGAATTTGAGAACATTTGATAACAAATTTTTGCGATACAAAGTTTGAAAATAGGGTTTGAAAAAGCAAAAATTTTAAGATATACTAAAAGCTTTTTTCGTCTGACACTCTCCAGAGTATAAAACGTCAGAATAAGGTGCCGAAAGAACAGGATTGAAAATATATACCCAGTCACATGACCAGTATAGTTGTCCAATCAGAATCAGTACTGCGTGCCTATCGACGTCGATCGATTCGATCGATAATCCGGGTCGATAGACCCGTTTCCACTTGCCTGTAGACCGCTCTTGGAAGTTTGTAATCATTTCCCTGTAAAGTCTGAGGAAAAAAGTGTCTTCATCGGAAAGTAATTTTTAGAAACGAGAGCAAAGAAATAATTTCCTTAATTGAGTTGGAAATTGTGTTTTAGGATATAATGATAGTGTGTTATAATTAGGAAAAAAATGTGTTATAATGAAAAAAATCATAAATGCAAACTGTTCACAATAAAGCTAAGGCTACGATTGTATTTAAAGTATGTGAAATGAAAATGGATATACACGCGATACAAGCAGAACGGGCTATAGAATGGGTATTTACTGTAGGCCTACACAATCTTAATCACATGTCATATTATTCTGAATCCGATTGGTTGGCAAGCCTCTCAAATTCGATCGATAGCGGTCGAAGGGGATTGTGCGCATGTGTGAAGTCGATCGATATCGATTGAATTCGATCGATTCGACCGCTTTCATTTAAGGCCTTAAAACGCCGGAAAACGCCCCTTTTAAAAAAACTTGCTTATTTCTACTCAATTTGTACGAACAGTCTGGTTCAGCTAAGATATCAATAACTTTAAATATTGATGAAGTTAGCTCGAGGGCAACAAAACACCAAGCTAACCAAGTTAGAAAATATATCAGATCATTAAAAAGGACACCTAAAAAATGAACAAAAAAGGGTTTCCAGGCAAGAAGAACTGCTACTAAATAGGAGTAAATAATCCTTAGTTAGAGTCCATAGTTCCCTATCAATAGTAAGAACCTTCCAAAAAAATTTTCTAGCCTATTATTGCAAAAAATTGTGTGTGTGTGCGGGGGGGGGGCTATAACCCATGCTAACCAAATGGCTGCGCGGCGCCTGTCTACAATAGCGGCTTTTTTATCTGTATGCCTGCCAAAAGTCTTGGAACACTGGCGCCATTTCGCAAAGTTAAAATCGGTCATCCCGCTCTCCCCCAAGGAAAAATGTTGGTTTACAATGAAATAGGTTAGGATTTAAGGAAGCACTTTCTTGTGCGTTTCTTTTTTGGTATTTCTTTAAATTATCAACATTTTTCTAGGGTAAAGGGGCGGAAGGAGTAATTTTCTTTTCGGAAAAGGAATGAAAGATATAAATGCAACACAATTTGCTGGGTGTTCCAAGTACTTTTGGCCTGCATTGTAGATCGATTCCACTGCTAGATGAAAAGACGAACGGATTGATATGGTTAATCCTAGAATGTTAGAAAATGCGGGAGTGGTCAGTAGTTTCTTCATAAAATTGCGTTCAGATTTTGTTCAGGATTGTGGTTTAAAAGCTATTGATGCGGACCAGTTCTGCATGCGCTATATAGAGAGACTTATAGATTACATTTAGGTAGAGCAAGCAAATTGTCTTCCAGTTCCTCTCGCTTCTTTTATTGAGCAAAAGACCGAAGAAAGGGTATGCCATTTCGAAAAAACCACTGGTTAGGCGAATCTGTCTTTGCCGGTTTTGAAAAATATTTTAATATTTCGAGGTTTCAAGATTGAAACAAAGGATTTCAAAATTTAAATGAAGGTTTTATATTTGAAACAAAGTGTTCAAAACTGAGCAAAAAATTTTCAAGCCGAAATCCGGATTTGGAAACTGCAATGAGGATTGCTAGATTAAATGTTGGATTAGTCCTTATCGTCTAACCCACTGAATTGCAAGATAGGACAATAACTAAAACGTGTTTCATGTCAATAATTGGTCCTTACATTTTCGTACAGAAGCGAGGCTGGCAAATCGAGACTCAAGTAACAGTTAGGATGGTGAATCCAAAAATGTTTCTAAACTATTCTGTATTGAATTTAAAATCTTTATTGGTAATTTCATTCATGTTAAACCAGCAGATTTATAAGGACTTGGAGTATGAGTAAATACTGTTTCCAGCTGTATGCGGGAGATCTTAATTTGTGTTTTGTTTTCTCGTTGGCTGGGATTGAAATAAACCTTTTAAGATAAGATGAGATATTTATTATTGTAACAATCGCCAGTTTTAAGGGGAATCTCAATCCATTTAAACACTATTTATTTCAATCAGCAATGGTGAACCACTGCCTTAAGTCCCAATATTATGATGATTTATAAAACCTTTTCATCCATTTAGTACCGGTTACGACAATTGAATCAATATCGCTGAAAAAATGATTTTGCTTCGTACGAAAAGGATTCTATACCGTCTCGCAATCATGAATTTTTCATCATTTCCCTTAATGATTTAAAAAGGTGTGTTACATGATTTTTTGTTTTGACATGCAACAAAGTTACCGAGTTTTCATTTTAGGCTACTTATTATCTGGATTGTCGTTTTGTGGTTACTACTTTGGACTATTAGCTATTTTTGTCGATAGAAAAACATTAGATTGCTCAGGGGACAGTGGGCTTCTTGGGTGCATCGTATACAACTTGTGTTCTTAGCGGTGTTTAAAGTCTGGCGGTCGAGAAGGACTGGCGGTTGGGAGGACTGGTTGTTTTGGAAGCTTGGTTCTTTTGGAGGGCTCGCTGTTTTGGAGGGCTGTCTGTTTTGGAGAGCTGGCTGTTTGGGAGGGCTGGCTGTTTTGAGACTTGGCTGTTTTGAGACTTGGCTGTTTTGGAGGCTTGGCTGTTTGGAAGGGCTCGATGTTTGGGAGGGCTGGTCGTTTGGGAGGGCTGGCTGTTTTGGAGAGCTGGCTGTTTTGGAGGGCTGTCTGTTTTGGAGAGCTGGCTGTTTGGGAGGGCTGGCTGTTTTGAGACTTGGCTGTTTTGAGACTTGGCTGTTTTGAGACTTGGCTGTTTTGGAGGCTTGGCTGTTTGGAAGGGCTCGATGTTTGGGAGGGCTGGTCGTTTGGGAGGGCTGGCTGTTTTGGAGAGCTGGCTGTTTTGGAGAGCTGGCTGTTTTGGAGAGCTGGCTGTTCTGGAGGGCTGACTGTTTTGGGGCTTGGCTGTTTTGGAGGGCTCGATGTTTGGAAGTAATTGTTTGATTGTGCGTAAAAGAACCTTTCTTGAATTGTCTAGAAAGAGTCTTTTTAGATAATGAAATTTCAAGATATGAACCAATTTTTCTTCTGAAATGATAAGATGAATAGTTCGTTGGTGAGTTGTAAAGAGTTGCTGCAGGTGGATAGCTACGCCACAGGCTGCATGTCTCATCGAACAGTGAGATGTTTAGGTTCTTTTTCATAAAGAATAGCCAGTTTTCATAAATAGGCGTGAAAAAAGATGTTCATCCTATTTAGCATAGATTTACGAACCAAAATATGTGGGATGGCAATATTAACATGATGTTAAATTGATTGTTGATTAAGGTTAAGTTGATTTTTGTTATGGCTGTCATTTTATGATTACTAAAGTACTGCTTTTCGGCGTCTGTTGACCTTTAGATAAGCAGGGAGGGAAATTTCTAACACTTTGTGAAGCCCTTGGAACCTAGATTTTTTCGCTAGTCCTTTCCTCACTTTTACAAAGTAAACAAAAGTATATTTATATCAACCTGCCAACTTAGATTCCCTTTTCTTAAAGTACCTCTCCTTATCCAGTACTAGGAATTCATCCAGCTGAACTTGCAAATTCACTCCTTGCTACCACATTCTGACTTGGCCTAATTTTGAAAAAGGTTTGGACTTTAGCTTATTTTTTCCTTCGAAGCTTATAGAAGAAGACGCGAGATAGATAGCTTTATTTCTAAAAGGCCTTCTTAAAGATAGGATTATCACTTCTGATGGAAACAAAACTTCATCATTGGAGGCCATGCATTATTAATGTTGACTGTTTGGTGAAGTATTTATCATATATTTTTTTCAACCACGCTTTTTAATCTCAATGTAACAGGTGGAAATGCATTTAAGTTACTTTTGTGTCGTAAAAGAAATTTTTTTATGAAATGTTTCTTCACATTTCGCCAGTTGTCAGCCACGATTGAAGTTTAACTGCCTCTTTACGGTTGAGGCGAAGTAACCAATGGCAACCTAGAGCTAATTTAAAAATGAGAAGCAACATTTTTTATTGACGCAGGCTCCGAATTTAATCTTGCTTCATATGCGGGAATAGGATTTAATTTAACTTGCTATAGGGGTATTTGTCCTTTGACAAGTGCGTAAAATAAATTGCTAAAAGCAAGAACGCTTCCTCGTTATGAAACAGAGATGGATCCTTTTCTAGTAATGTTCTGCGCAGCAAGGATACTTTTCTCTTTTTCTTCGTTAACTTCTATCCCGTAGCCGTATTGCAAATTTCACTAGTCCTCATAAAAAGTTTGCATACACCTGCTGCACAAGATCATCTTAAGTAGGAACTGATCTTGTCGGTGTTGTATTTCAGTCTGAATGTTTCAAAGCATACTTTGAATTGTTTCCCTACCTGATAATAAACAAATGTTATAATCTTCGTAAAATCTGCTATTGATTTTTGCAATTTGTAATCTATATGACAGTCTTACTTCTATCCTTAGATCTCTTAATCGAGAAAGATTGCAGCTGTTTGCAGTGGCGTCTCGACGGGGGGAGTGCAGGGGACCATGGCCCTTCTAGAATTTTGTCTTGACCCCTTGCTTGGCTTTCCTCCAGTTTTGTGCAAAAGGTGATATTTAAAGTTTGATGCTTTCTTCCATAGCTGTTCAATCATTTTTTGCCATTGTTGGAGTAGCTCTCTTCTATTTTGCTAAATTCGATCTTTATCGCAGTTATTTATCAAGCTCGGGGCCCTGATAACCATTTTGGTTTACAATCGAGACGAACATTAATGAAATTTTGATACCTTCCCGAAGTTATTAGAAAAATTTCTTTCTTGCCAACCACTTTTTCCTTTTTGATTTTATGTTTGTTATTAATTATCACAGGATAACACTTCTTGGGGCAAAATGCAAAGGGTAAACCCAAACGAAGCCTCTCTGCATTCAATTAAAACCCTTTTTGCGTAGGTAAGAGGCCCCTCTAACTGAAACCTGCCACCCCGGCTAGCCCCCTCAGATTTTTTAAGGCTAGATTCGCCACTTGCTGTTTTGATTAAGCAGTGCAAAAGGGCGACTGATAAGTGGTTGGCATTTCCAGTTGCCTACATTCCCAATTTGAAATATGGTCGTAGAAGTGATTGAAACGTTAGCGTCTAAAATATATAGTAACTGTTCCCAGCTTCGAATCGTTTGCTTGTTTAACATGCATTGAAGATGCTTGCAAAATTTCGTCTTTTAAAAATCACATACTTTATTTTTAGGTCTTAAAAACCCTAAAAATGTTTTTTAAGGCTGACCAAGAAATCGGTAAACATTTAGAAAGTTGAAACTTTTTATGGATTATATAGATTGTAGATTTTATATAAATTAAGTTTTTTGTATAATTTGTATGAATTCCTTCGCCTTACAAAGAAATCAGATAATTTTGACACACTCTTTCATTGGCAACCGATGGACGTTATTAGTCAATGAAAAAAGTATAAGATATAAGAACCGTGTTATGACGTGTTATGACAGGCTTCAATCCTGTTTTAACGCAGTCCAAGAAAATATTACATATTTTTCCACAAGTTGATTGTGTGGTATAAAATTGTGAACTATGTTGTCTTCACTATATTTTCTGCTATTGTAACCGTTGCTGGAGGTTAGACGGGTTAAAATATCTCAAAGTTCCGAGACCTCCCCTCCCACAGTCTATGGAAAAATTGCTTAAGAATCGCCCGATTTCTTCTGTACCTTTTCGGCCAAAGTAAAAAATGTGTACCATATTTTCCAATACCTAAAAAATAACTGTGTGTCTGTTTTGTGTCATGTAGAAATTATCTCAAATTCCAAATCTGAACAGTCTTCTTGTATCAGTTATGCATACTGCAAATGAAGACCAAACTTTTGCAGATTGAGGTGAGAGTGGCGGAAACTTTCGTGGTAAAAATTTAGGTAAAGTTGTTTTTATGCTAGATTTTGATATTTCTAAGGCCTAAATTTCGTTATCATCTGCTGGTTACCGTCCCAGTTGCATTTCCTTGATGCTTCTAAAGTATACCACCGAATCAGTGCACCTGCACTGATTTTTCAGTAGTTCACTTTTCAATTGTCCAGTGTTTTATTTGAGAATTTCAAGCAAGCAAGACCTTAACTATTTATATCCGGTGCATACTGCATAAGTGTAATAGATACCGCATAAGTGTAATTGGTTTTTTTGTTCAAATAGTATTTATATACAAGTATATTTCAGATCGTTGTTATTACTTACATGGCATGAATACCGCAAACTGAAGCAAATAGAATGATGGTACCATCATTTCATGTACCTGTTTTCCACCGACACTGCTTCGCCAAAGCAACGCTCAGTCGCAACACAATGCGAGTTGAGTGCTACTCAGCTAAATCAAGTTGCTTTGGTTACCTGCTCGTATGCGATACATCATATCCTGACCAGGAAAAGTTATCAACAAAACAACTAGCACGTTCGGCGCAAGATATCAAAACAGAGCGCACTAATTTGCTATGCAAGCAGTTGTCGAGGGATTTCGTACTGAAACCATGCTTCATGGTTGTTTACATTATCTTACGGACAAATACCGAAATAATGCTTTCCTTCACGCTAACTCTACACAAACAATTAAACAACAACGGTTATCCCTTTGCAAATTCATATCACTCGTATCACTTTAAGTCTTTACGCAAGCTATCAGATTGCAGATCAGAGTTGTCAAGTAGTACGTTATAACTTCAAAGTGAATGGTTCTGCGAACACAAAATAGTTGAACCGCCCGAAGGATCTTTCTTTTTAAAGTCATTATAATTTTATTTAGAGAAATGGTGTGTAGGAACAATGCGGAACAACAAAAAACATTCAAATACAACAAGAAATGATCTTGTTTTATATCTGTTTGTATCACAAATTAATTTCGCGTTGCGCTAGATCACATGGCATTGTTTTTATTGTTTCCTGTCATCTTTTTCGTACAAATTCTACTTTACATGATACTTAAAATCTGACCAATGGCCTATGTCCCGTCAATGGATGGACATTCACTTAATTTTTCCAGGGAAGTCATTACGGCTCTCGTGGAAGCTGACAATCTGCTTTTGCTTACAAGGTTCTCCCGAACACATTCAATCTAAACTAGCTTTTTTACATTTTACAGCTAATAGGCTCAATTTTATATCCAACGTTGGATATTTTTTGAAGTGCCTATTGCATGGGCAACTTCTGCTCCCCGTGGTCTTGTTTGCCTTCTCTTGTCCTGACTGTTAAGTGAAAGTCATTGCTCGTTGCACCAAACTAATTCCAAAACATTATTTTCCAAAACTTTACCCCTAATTAGGAAAAATGGTTAGCAAGTGACACAACCAGGGAAAGTAACGAACCCGCGATAAGCGACACTGTAAATTAATCAACTGCAACAATCAAAGCCATGCAACTCACGCGCACACACCACACCCTGTTTACCAAGTGTGTTTATGAAACATCGCAGCATCCACGCGAACATTTGTGCTCCAGACCCCTAGATTGAAAGTGGAGGTCCATATGGTCTGGCTATGAGGTATTACACCAGGGGGATGTAGGGTTCATGGCAGCAACCACAGGTAACGGGGTTGGGAGGCAGTAGTGGTAGGGATGTTTCCTTATTTTCAATTTTGTGCCTTTATTCCAATAGAAATGCCAATTTTGTTAATCAATTAATCCAGGTCCATGCTTCTTACATTGCGCCAGCTGCGCCTATCTCTTGGTTTGAAGGCTACCAAGTTTTTATTACTAGGAAGCAATAGTCGGCATGGTAAATTAAACATGTTTTCGAACATTGGCTTGATTTTCTGAACTGTAAGTAGCTCTATATAAACTATGCTTGTAATTCCTTTCGCATCAAGTCGTCCACATATATTTGCTAAGTGAAACCATTGTGACCTAGCTCCTCGAAAGAGAGGGCTAACTTGACCTAAACAGAATGCACCCAACGTTGCGATACGAGAAGATTTAAGCTTTGACAATATGGGATCGATTTTATCAATTCAATATTGTTTACAGGTGGTCTTAATCATAAGTAATATGAAGCGTTGTTGTGTTCCGGTTGACAGTGGTAAAGCTTTTGAAGAAAAGGCTGTAAAGGCCATACACATTGTGGCTGTTAGGAATGTCTTCTTCATTTTTCTGAATTCCTGTCTTTGCTTTTAGGATATCAGCAATAACCAAATTTTAATTATCAATATATAAATCGGAGTTTACCTGCTTTTAATCCACTCTTGTAACAACTATTCGATTGACTGCGTTTCTTTTAAACAACAGACCGTATTAAATCCATAAGTTTTCATCAAGATAAATGCTCTTCATAAATTCTGTGAGAGATTTTTCCAAGAAATTTTATCTTATCTGCAATCTTTACTCGTATTTGAAAGCAGGCTGGTTGCACAATCTTCACTTGTACAAATTAAATCGGCAGATGTTTAGATATTCCTTTCTGATATGACGTCACGACATCATCGCCGTCTTTCAATATCCATATCGAATGTGGATTGTAGTTTACAACTCACGTGTTTTAATCCATTAGGCCTGGTTCAAACGTCGCGCTTCTCATGTGCCGAACCTAGCTCGAGAATTAAGTACATAAGGGGCGCGACGTTTGAATCGATTTGGTACGGCAGATTGAGTTAGGAGCGGCAGACTAGTTTGGATCGGCAGAGCTTGCCGAGCTGCACGGCTCCAGCTCGGCACAGTTTCAAGAGTCGAACTTGTCATGCACCGAACTCAATGCATAATTATATTTAATTTATTTTCCTTCCCAGAATTCATTTCTTTCTTGGAGGGTGCATGCGTTTCAAACAAATTTTTGAGATTGCGCGCCTTAACCAAGATACTTCATGTAACAATCCTAAAACCCATTTGGCGCGACATGATTAAGTTCGACGTTTGAAACGGGAGTCGCGCTAAACATGCTCAAGTGTTGCTCCAAACAGAGCTAGGTTCGGCACATGAGAAGTGCGACGTTTGAACCAGGCCTTAATTGCAGAAGGGAATTTTCTCTGTGTGGAAAATCCTGCAAAACTGAAAGCAGTTTTCAGTGTTACATTATTACCATAAATCGAGACAAACCTGCAACCTTCCAAGTTCGCTAGGTAATCTCCCTTGATTGATTATTTCCTGTAATTCTTTCTTTCTTAAAAAATCTTTTCCTGATTTTTGGATATTTTGAATTAAAATTTCATTGAGACATTGACCACTTTCCTACGATTTAAATCTTTTATGTACTATCGACGGAGTAGAAGTCTTGATTCTAATTCCATTAAATGTTTTTGGAAGCTCGCTTATCCACATTACTACATTTTACTTTCACTACGAACAACACTGTCCAAAAATCGAATGTTAGTTCGCCTTTTGGTGCCACGTTTTGCTTGCAAGCTTTTAAGCTCGGGTCCAAAATTAATTTGCCAACGAGCTTGCTAGCTCGGGTTGAAAACCATTGGAAGAAACACATACAGCTTCTATATGCCCCTTCATGTTGACGAACTTCATCTTTGAGAAAAACGTTTTTGGAGGGTTCGATCCTGTTCACATGAGAATGTACTCCAATGCTCACTCATTTTGTAATACAGGTGTTGAGGATAGTAATACTTTTTGTTGTATTACCCTCTCTTATAGAATTGCGAACCGACCTCTTTCATAAGCACTTTGAGATTCCTGGACTAGCAATAAATGACATGTCAGCAGAAGAATTACGTGAATAACTTCTCTTTTTTAATCCTAGTTTCAGTCAGTTTGCCAACAAATTGTTTATGGAGATCGCAATAAATTTTATTTTGTCAACAACAGACTGTCCTAAACTTACCTCGGCAGTTTGATGCCCCCCGCCCTTTCTTTCCCATCTCTTTATCTTCTGTTTTGTTGCTCTGTGTTTTTGAGTAGGCATCATGATACCTTATAGTAGGGAAGTTCTGCTTTTACTATTGTTTTTGGCCACTCTCCCTATTGAGGCCCTCACTTGCCTTCTCATCTTCTTTTTCTTATTTTTCTTCTGTCTTTCCTTGAATTGTAAAGTTTTAAAATGTAACTGCCGTTTGCTAATTTTATGATCGATAAAAAATGCTCACTCGTAGGAATGCATTTTCATGCTCACTCGTAGGAATGCACTTCAATTCTCACTCGTAGGAATGCACCGAATGCTCTCTCATAGGAATGCACTTCAATGCTCGCTCGTAGGAATGCTCAATGCTCACTCTTTGGAATTCACTTCAATTCTCACTCGTAGGAATGTATATCAATGTGCAGATCGAAATGTATCCAGGACGTCACTTATTGTCAGATTTTTATTCTTTGGATTTTCAATAAGTCTCTTCTGTGATCTAATAGTTCGAATGGACCACTAAACATTTGCTGACGTACTGGATCTGGCTTTCGAGCCGAAGGTTGCCCGTCTGTGTCGTTGACCTTTTTTTGCGTAGGTCCGCTGCACATTTCGATTCCTACTGGGGGGGGGGGGGGGCTGGCGCTTATGTGCAATTTTTAAGGAATATATTATCATTGACGTCAGAACTTTGTCAGTTTTTCTGATTTTAGCTATTGTATCATAACAGAAGTAATTGCCTTTTTGAATTGTTTCTCTTTGACTTCGAAGTTGTTTTAGAATCTAACCTCAAAAAATTGTTATTTGTTATATAAGTCCTAAAGGTAAATCATCGTTAAAATTTGTATCAAAACTCAGAAATTGTCAAGAAATGTCGATTCTTACTTCCAAGGTTAGGTTAGAAAATAAGTGATTTTTTCTCTTATTTTCATCACTTCGGGTTCCATGTAAATATTCATGGTTTCTTGTTAGCGTTGTCAGTTTTTTGTTTTATATTTGCCGAAAATGGTTCATAGACTTGGAATATCATGTTGAACTTAGAACAAGTTTACACGGTAGCGGATCAAAAGTGTTGCGGATCAAAAGTGTTGCGGATCAAACGTGTTGCGGATCAAAAGTGTTGCGGATCAAAATGTACCGGAGCACCCTCCCGTCTACATTTTAGCGGATCAAAAGTGTTGCGGATCACCCTCCCATCTACACGGCACCGGATCGAATTGAATATGTCTATTGCGCCTGTGCGCCAAAAGCCCGCCAAATCTCTGTCACGTCGTTTCTCATCACCAGCTAAGCTATCCATAATGTAAGCGGGGTCTTAGTCTGTGCCTAAAGTTTCATGTTGTTTGGGCAATCAGGCCGCAAAGTACGCCCTTTTCAAATTCTTCCAAACTTCAAAATCTTTTACTTTAGAACGCAGTAGCTTCCAATCGAACAGTGCAAACGACATGAAGTGTTCAGTTTAGACTTTTTTCAACATGAGGATATCATATCTCAGGTCCATTTTAACAAAGATGTGTAGATAGCGAGAAGCAAAATCGACGACGTCTACTTGAAACCGAAAATTCTGCTGATGATCTGTCCACATCAAGAATTCACTACAGACGATTGATTGTGTACTATCGTTGTTTAAATAAGATATATCCACTTTAAAGCAATGCTGAGAGTTCAAATATTGAAAGTTGGAGTCATTGCAATCCGTAATAATACCTTTCTAGCAACCGGATGATTGCTTTTCTAATTAACTGTAAATGCAAAATACTGTAGTCGTATAATTGCTAGACAAACAATTGAGTGTGTTCCCGTATAAACCGAAGTTAAATTGCAAATAGATTACGTTTTCAACTCGTGTTTTCCTTCTGGAGATTTTTCTTATAACATTTGTTTTGATAAATAAGCAAAGGCAATGCCGTGTGAAAGACGCCACAAGACAGTGCAGTAAGACTGATTAGATTCGAAATGAGAATTCAGCGTCGTAGTATCATGCTGTGTTATTTCATGTGGCGCCCTCTGTGTTCTTCGTTTACCCAGACGTGGTTTATTTTTCGTTTGTCTTCTGAACTTATCCTTAATTAATTTCTTTAATCAAACCATAATCAAACGGTGCCGTGTAATAAGAGTTTGGTAAAATCATAAGTAAAATGTTTAGGTTAGGTTCAACGGAAAAAACGTTCGGAATTTTTTAGACCTAGTAAAACATTCAGTTTTGCAACTATTTGTTGGTAAAATATCTCTACTTGTGTAAGTAAAAACTTGGGCTTATATGAGTAATTACTTTTCCTTTTTTTGTGATTACGAAAATTGTAGCATGCACTCAAAATATGATTATTGCATTTATCTTAAGCGAAAAGCATTGCATTCCAAAAATAGCTTTTGTGAAGAGTAAAATAAAGAACGATTTTTCCAGTAGGCCTGTGTTTAATAAATCCTCCTCTTTATCGTACCTATCTTTATTAAAGATACAGCAAATTGTGATCTATATGGGCAGTGAAATCGCTAAGCTCAAAAATTTACAGCATGTTTAAAAAATGTTATGTCTACTTCTGCGTGCTAATTTTGTATCTAACCTATTTTTGAAATCTTTCCATACTTAATCAGACCTGCTCCCAGGCGCTTTCATTTGCAAACTAAGCTGGTTGTTTACTGGTTGATATCATTACACAATGTTTTTGCACATTTTTCGAGAATTTAGCAAACCCATACATGCATCTTAAGTTGGAAGTTAACAATATTGTCCTTGTGTAGTTATCTACAATCCTTAACAAAATTGTTGAATCAAAATGCAATTTTCGCAATTTTTTACCTTACGCCCCCCCCCCCCAGTAAATTCCCATTCCCCCTTTTCCCCACATCAGTGAACTATTATTTGTGCTTCAAAAGTATGCATTCAATCGGGGGAGGAGGAAATTCATGAAATTTATTGTGTGAATTTTATCTCTTCATTATTTAAAGACTCTAAAAGTTATGTTGCAAATGCCAACCGCAGTTGGTGTTCGCATTTGTATCCAGAAGTAGTTTACTGTTACAATGAAAGGAAAATAATACAAGCAACTCTTTGTTATTCAAATACTTCCATTTTGATATTTTGAAGCCAGGGAAGCATAAATAAGCGGTAACATCCCTGTATTGAAAGTTTGACCCGCTATGTTAATTCTTATGGGTATATTCTTGTTCTAAATGAAAATGCTCTTGATGCTGTAGCGTTCTTGCGAACTGTTTTTATTTATTTTCTTAGTTTCCGGTGAGAGTTACTTAGTTATCGGCGTCCACGAGATTAACAGGTTTATTGCAAATTTGGGGAAGGAGAAGCATGTTGATACATATACCTAGAAACATTTTGGTATAATGAATATTACTGTTTATTTGGCTACTGTAAAGTGCTTCATACCGTATTGACAGAGGTATACTTGTTTTGGTTTGTAGAACAAGACGATTCTAAGTGGCTATATAGTTTCTTATATATAGTAGATTTATGATTTTATAGACGAAGTCCGTAAATATCACTTACCAATCCCCGCACCACTTCATTTTTCACTCGCCACTCTGTACACGCTACGCGATTACCGTCAATACGTTATCAAATCTCTTTATGACCAGTGCATGCCTGTATTGACAATTATGCAAATCGCTCGAGAGTAGATTACTAATTCCTAAATATTTGTACAATATTTTCACCTTTGCCTTCTTGAAACGAAGATCCACAGGATTCGCAGCAATTTAAAGGGATCTTGTTTATGAATAGCACCACCAGCTCATGGGTCGTACGCTACATTCCCGTATTTGTTTCTTTCAATAAAAGAAAGCGTTGTCTTCAAGCCGCGAGAAAAATAAGGCATATTCTTGCCAAACAAAATTTGTTATTCTTTTGAAATTTGAAAAACAAAACTCAAATTTTGAAGACCTGATTTTGCGGTGTTTTTGACAAAATCTGTATTGCAGTTAATAAAAAAACTCTCGCTTTTCTAAAAAAACTAAGTACTTTTATCTACTAAGTAATTAATTTCATTAGTAATTTAATTATTCATTATTAGTTTATCTCATTATGAGTCTTTTTATATTATTCATCCTATACTGCGTTTTCCTAGAAACAAATTAAGATTCTTCTATGTGAAAATATTAACTTGAATATCCAAACTGCTTCCAAACATACAGGATCCAAAATTTAACATATTTGGACAGGCAAGGTCGCCTTTTGTTTTAGAATCTTTCTTCCATCTTTAAGGATTAAAATGAAAATTTTTAGGTCACGCCCATTTTAATATTTGAAAGAGCCTTTTTATTTACAAGATTGCCAATTTTACCAATAGGGACTCGCTTTTGGTAGCGTAAAGCCAGTATGGAAATTACGGGATCACATCACAAAGAATAATTTCTCATCACTTCCCCGAACATTTTCTCATCAAATTTAGACAAACTTCAAGTTCCTACCGAGATCTAAGGGGGGTGCACTCTCCTCCACAGAGGCTATTAGGGAGGGAGATGGGGAGGAAAAATGGATGGAATAAAGGAAACTGCAGAAGAAAAGGAAAAGTGGAGAAGCTTCGCGGGGGAAGGAGAAGAAGAATAGCGGTTATTTTTCCTTATCTCTTTTTCTCCGCTCGTCCCCTCCTATTCTCCGCAGCTTTACCAATAGACCAATTCGACTTATGGCCTCATTTTGTTTCTTCAAATTCTTCAAATTATTTTGTACAAAGTTTTTGACCTCATATTCGGATTGCGAGCAATGATTTAACTATACTTAGAAGTTTTTACTTTGGTATTGCTCACGATTTTGTTTTTATGACGACAAAAAGATAAAAATTTTATAAGGGATTTGACCGTGATTGGCGACTAGGGGGGAAAAGTTTCCCCCCGAATGATTTTTGCGGTCAAATCCCTTACAAGTTTTCAAACTTCATTTCTCCGTAAAATCTAAAATACAAGCACGAACAATATGAAAAATTGTATCCGGCCTAAAATTATGGTGATAAAACCAAATTTGAGCTTTAAAAAGTCGTATAATTAGGTTAGGAGAAATTTTCAAAACGAGGCCGTAGGTCGAATTGGTGTATTCTCACTTCCCATAACCCTCCCCAATAGCCTCTGTGGAGGAGAGTGACGGGGTGTATCCCACAAGTCCTCCCCGTGGCATCGCCATCAGAGGTGGATCCATTTGGTTCCAAGCTTTTGACAATTTAAGTAAAAAAACTATACAAAAATCTCTAATGCATTAAGTTGAGGTTTTCAATGTGTGCATTATTGTGAAGTATGGTAAAAACATCGTAAAAACCACGTCAAATTCCAGTTTCTCTGATATTTCACTAAATATTTCCAATTAAATCCGAAGCTGCACGAGCAATTCCTCAGTAATAGTTTCTAAACTCACCTAAATTCTACCATAGAAAGCAACAGTCTTCTCTTGGTATGGAAAGAAAGTTTGAAGTTTCTCTATAGCCGGGGCTGTAGTGCCTAGCAGTATCCTTACTACTACCTCGCTTATAGGTTTACCTCATTTAAAGGCTCGTGCGCTTATATCCTGATAGAGACACAGTGCGCTTATAAGTGGATCTTAATCTTACGTTTTTTGCGAGAAAGATGAAAAACAAACAGAAAACGATATGGCTATCTTCTTTCTCTTTCACAACGTTTACATGCTTGCTAGATTACTTTCCTTGCTTTATCAATTTCTTTGAATTGTCCTTTGAGTTTAAACTGACATGATGACGAAGACAACCTTGATAAAATACAACTGGATGAAGAACTAATGATCATTGATAATGAATCGGATTCTGAGAAAGTTGTTATCAAATAACTTTTGAAAAACCAGTTTCTATTCTTGAAACGTTACAGCTTTACTGTTTTTATGGAGATTGGAAAATGGCAAATTCGTGAATTTCCATTTGTAAGCACATTCGCCATTAAGCGGGGAAATTATGTAAGCTCCTTGTGGTTTTACAATCATGTTTTAAGAAAGTACTTTTCAAGAAAGAGGGAACTCGGATAGGCGAAACCTTTAGGAGTTTCTGGTACTGGAATATGAAGAATTAAATCGCTGAATGCACACGTATTTTTTATATTCACCGCCATTGGCAATGGAAAGTTTCCTAGAAAAGCTATAGTTAGGTCGACTACCTCAGAAACTAGTTTCTGGATATCTGACTTACATTATATATTTTGATTAAAAAGATGAAACTCCGTTGATGTTACTCTTAACATACAAACAGTGCAAACGCTGCCGATCGCAATTTTTTTAATTTTTCGTGAAATTCATTCGAGATGGCCCTGCTTCTCATGATTCTTCTCCACTGTTTGGTAGTTCATCTCTGCGTTTTGAAAGTTCGCTGTTCAACTTGGCGTCGAATAATCATTTTTGCTTCGTGTTTAATAATCCTAGACATTTCACACATTTCTTCTTAAAAAGTAAAATGCAAAGGAGAGTCATGGCGATCTCATTTGAATATTTAGCACGGAAACTGGATGCTGCATATCGTAATATTGGGTTTTTGTTTATGTTTTAATAGGTGAACGTTCTCCAATTTGCAATGTCTTTTCGAAATTTCAAATAATGAGAGTTAGTTACGAGCTCAAAGTGTGGTTTTTGAAAGGTGTCGATTTATTCTTGCGTCTATATAACATCCCCCCCCCCCAATTAATAGTTCATTTTAACATTATTCACCATGCTTTCTCAGCACACATCGACATCGGCCTAAGAACAAGTCAGCTATGTCTTATTGGCACGTATAGGAAACATAGACTACGTATTGAGATGTGTTTTATCTTTTTCATCATTTATTTTACATTCTCCTATATTACTAGCCTGTTATTTTAAAATATGATACATTCCTTATAAACGACCGTTAAATAACTCACCAATAAAGCGTCGTTTTTAGATTTCCCAACTTCAATGAACCATTCTTCGAAATGTTTTCCAACCAATGTCAACCGTAGCTCAATGTTTTTTTCACGTTTTCTTAATTCGTTACTTCAGTCTTTGCAAACAATTCGCAGCATTATTCTTCTTCTTTTGCCGCCCCTTTGTCAAATCTCACCAATTGTAAAGAAAAAAAAACCCTTACTGAGAACATTTATTTTATGCAAGCGGCACTTCCTCTTCTTTGAACGACTTTATTTTGCAAAATAAAGCCAAATAACCCTGAAGCAAACATCATTTCTGTTTAAAGTAATGTTGATATTATCATTGTTCAAATATAATTAATTCTTTTGAATGACATTTTAGATGTTTGTACATGTTTGAAGCCGAGTTGATCTGACAAACGATTCTCATTGTAAGTTTAATCTTGATCACTACCCAGTGTCCCTTTATATTATCGTTCCGGCAAAATTTTTCATCTAGAGCTGGCTTTGTTTTGAGCCTCGAGTTTCTACGTAAATTGTGTCTAGCAGGTACTGTAGTTTATACATGCGAATTAAGAGTTCAACAATATGAAACTTCAGTGCTTGGAGCAAAAAATTGGGAAAGCTCTGGATTTTTTCAAAAAGCTCAGAACACAGAAATTTTGTGACAATCCATCAATATGATTGGTTGCTGTGCATGAAAATTTGTTACTTCCCTCATCGAAGAACAGATGTGAGATGGAAGCCAATCTCTTGACATACACAGCACTAGTGTTTAAAAAGGAGATTCCAACAAATTTCTGTTGGAGAATTCTTCCTAGCATGAAAATATTAGATATAGGACCAGGGATGTTAAATTTAATAAAAAACTGAAGTACTCAGACAACTTTTCCACTTGCCCGGGTTAAAACAAAAACGGAGAAAACTGCCCGCTTTTGCTTTGCGTTCCAACAAACCCATTGGATAAGGGTGTTGACTTGGGGGTACTTGTTTCAAGAAAGGATACATATTAACCCGTTTTTATTTCAGCCCACGTTAGTGGAAAGGTTCAACGTCGACCTTAGTTGTAAGAAAATGAATGCATAGCAATTGACAAGCGTTAAATGACTGTTTCCAGTAGCGATGCGACCAACAGCCCCTAGTATAGTCTCTCTGATCGTAGAACAATAATAGAATCTATTTATTGTTGTTTTTTGGTGCAAAATTTCATTTTGAAATCTATTGTTTCATTGACCTTCTTCTTTTTGAGTTTGGCATCGTAACAGTAAAATCGTTAGAGTGAAAAACAGAGTTTGACTGTTTCTCCAAAGCACATAGCTATATCCAGCGCCTTTTATCCTTTCTCTATGGTTTATAGAACTTGTCTTCCTTCTTTGATGAAATATTCGGAAAGTAGCTTTCAAAATGTTGCAAGGCATTAGTCAGGCGATAAAAGATCGAACTGGTCAAGATTATTGGCTTCAATTAGTGAATATTTCTTTTTGGTACAAAACGTTTGGTTTTAACTTTTTATTATTTATTTCGAATGTATTGTTCTCTATCATACCTATAGCATCTTTACACATTACGGGATAATTGATGGTCAAAGGAAAAGAAAAACAACACGGGGAATATGGGCATATTACATAGTCGAATCAAGACGGTTTTGAAAAACCTACCCCCCTCAATTATTACATAGTAAGCTATAACAATGACCTTAATTGTTTGTGTAAATCCTCCCTCCCTAACTTTCATTACTCAATATATTAAAGTTTCCTTTCCGTATAGCCGGAAAAGAATCCGGAATTTAAGGTTAGGGTGTTAAGGTCCGGAATGGATCAGCTATTGCCCGGTCAAATGACGCATATTTTGCTTTAGAAAATTTTTCAGAAATATATCAAGTTGTGATATTAAAAAAAACATTTTCTCGGATAAAAAACGTGATCCTTGCATCCCCTATCATAGCAGTTCCTATTAGTAATAAGCAAATAAACAAAATTGGTTTTTCCTCAGTCATGGGTTTTTTGCACAGAATTAGTCGTTAGCCAGTTGGCAAAACAATCTGTTAGTCAGGTAGGCGAATCTCTCCTGCACTCTCAAGCTAGCAAGCCGACCTTCGCTCGACTTTCCCCACCCACCTTTTCAGCGCTGGCTTAGTGCTTGTCGTATAGGACTCGGAATTAATGTGTAGGGACTTAGATGATTTATGTAAGTTTTGTCTGCAAATGAATCGAACCGACGTACTAATTTTTTTGTATAATTCAATTAATTCAATTACTGCAGGGACGCCTGCTAGAGATTAGGGCAGGAGGGGCAGTGTTGGTGCTGAGAAATCGTAGAATTTTTCCACAAACATAATCGAATATTCGTGGGGTTGGGATAGGTTCTGGTACATTATAAAATATTGGCATGGGGATGTTCCACCAATACAGTTTTGACACTATTCTCTATTCTCTATGTCATTATTCCCAACGTTTGGTTTTTTGAAATTTAAATGATAATGGTGATTTCAAATGGTTGGAAAATTTTGATTTCTAGGTCTAAATAATCTAAACCTAAATTAAGTCTAAATAATCTGTGGTTGCAGAATCATTGAGAGTGAAGAGGCAAATGATAATCACAATAAGCAAAAGCAAATCAAATGATTGTTTATTCCAGCGTTTTTATATACTTAAAGGCACAAAATAAGAGTAACATGAAAAATACTCATTCTGACTATGGGCAAAAAAGTCAGTTTTTGTATGGGACGCCATTGGTTTTTTAAAGTTTGTTATCGTCTTTCGAAAAATAACTGTCCCTAGTCATTCTTTCCTGAAAGTTTCCGATGTTCGTCTGTCCTGGCTCTTAAGAAACCTTTTTAATCTGTTTTATTCTCTCATTTTCTACACGACCTGAGCGTGGCATGATTTTCCTTTAAAACGGCAACAAGTTTGCAAGCTGAATGTATTTTCTCCCGTCCTCAGTTGGCAAGACTGCCCAGCAGCTTTTCAGGTCTAATGAGGTTTCAATAGTCTATTATCACAGAAGCCATATTCTATCAACTCCTATATTAGACACAGTCTCTTTGAAAAGGTAATAGTCAGGAACAAAACAAAACAGCGACGAGAATCCAATGTTATGTTTACATAATCTTATGTATAGTTATAATTTTTCGATTAAAGATTCACAGAATCCGACGCTATTTTGAAAAATTAACAATTTCCCGTGTCAAAGATCAACAGTATAATCTTTTCATAGAAGTCGTATATTCAAGGCACTTCTTGCCCCCTCTGCCCCTTCTGGCGGAGGACAGGAGGGACAGCAGCCCCCAGCCCCCAGGGTAGGCGCCCCTGATTACTACAGACATATAACATAATTATACTCCGGAAAAAATTGCTACTTCACAATTCAGTTACGATGAATGACTACACTTGGGATCAAGCAAAAGGAGTATTATTGAGAATTTTCAGGTTTTCCATGAATGAATTTCATGATCCTTGGTACGCGAGCTTAGACAATTCATTCAAGCAATTTAACAAATGGCGGATCTTCTCATTGTTCAAACGAAAAGACTTCACACTCGTGGACTTAACTCCTTCGTTTGTCGCCTTTCTTCTTGAAAGAAGTAAATTTGCGCTTGCGCACAAGTACTAATTTCATCCCATCTTCTAGCCAGTTGAGCGTTTATATGTGAAAAATTTGATGCCAACAGGTGAGGTCCGGCAGGCTGAGAACAGGATCTCACTTGCCCCGGATAAATCGTTTCCCATGTAAACATAAGATCGAAATTACAAAGCTTTGTATAGGAAGGTTGGATCTCACCTCAGGGCCTATTTTAAGAAATTTTTAATACTGCACAATTATAACTACATTTTTTATAGGAAATTTTGTTGTTGCAATTTTTGGAAATTTCTAGTCATTTCGTTTTGTTTCTTTTCATAAGAGAGTCTTTCCGATGGTCATACGAGATTTGCATTACATGACCTCTATATCGAACTGACGGGGAAAATTCACATTTTGTGAACAAAGCGAGAATCTGGGATAGCGGCAATTAGACATTTTCACAAATCCCAAAATTGAATACTGCACATTTTCGAAATCAATACTGCACATTTTTAAATTAATACTGCACAAAGTGTGTAATACTGCACACTAAAATAGGCCCTGTCTCACCTCCTAGCCCATAGGCTGGAAGGTGGGATAATTTTGCTTATATAAACAGGCCCTTAAATCATATTTTAGCTGCCTTTCCTCGAGTTGCGGCAAGGCCCTTAGCAATTTGAAGAAGAAGAGTCTTCGGTACCACCTCCTGTTAGAAAGCGATTTCTAGCCTAGTTCGCTATAAATTTTCTCACGTGATATGCCCTTTCACATTCTGGTTATAGCTAAGGCAGCATAATATTGCATAGATTCAAGAAGATTCATAACGCAGTTATAATTATCGTTAAGAGTATATGAATTATTGGAAGGTGGTAGAGATGATAAATAACATCGCAGTATTGAAAATGAGGTCAGACATGTAACTTGTAATTTTGAGCTGAGGAGGGACGAGGCAGGTACTTTGAAAAGTACTTGATCATCCCAATAGCTCTGTTTGCTTTTGTAAGATTATCCTTTCAATGTGTTGAGAACGATAATCATCTGTACAGGATTAGACCGAGATGCTTATGTGCATCAACAGTAGTTACTGGTGACTCTTAAAACTGAATTGGAGGATGATTTTTAACGTCATAATAAGGAGTCATCTTCCATTGGAATACCCAATTTTTTAACAAATGAAGATCGTGATTAAGGTCGTTCGGAATAGAGTGAAGATCGGTGAAAACAAAGAACAGTTATGTATCATCGGCAGGAGTTCGAAACTTTGTCTTCAAACCTTCCGGAAGGTCATTAGTATAAACGGACCCAAGAAAAGCAGGATACCAATGATGGATCCTTGAGGCACTTCAGCATCTGTATTTTTTCGAATAAGAGCATTTATCATTGATAACTATTCTTTGCTGTCAATCGCTGTAAAAACAGATAATGACATTAAGTATGTTTCCCTTAATTCAACACCTACGACGCTAAAAAATCAAGCCTGAATGCCAGACCCGTCAAACGCTTTGGATCTATCAAGATAAACTGATCTCACGTCTAGGGAAGGATTACAGTCAAAGGCGCTGTACATTTAATGAGACATAGCAAGCAACTGATTGATTGTTGAGTCACTGTGAGAGGTGTGACTGTGGTTTGAATAGTCATACACAGCAAATCAAATTGAGGCAGATCATTTCCTTGTTATTGATTGTTTGCAGTTTTAGAAATATTCCAAATGGCAGTACATGTTCGGCCTTCTACATAATTCAAGCAAAAGGTTTACCAACTTTTATTGAAGCAGTACTTGTAACAATGGGCCACTCTGCTTACTACAACCAGCAGCTCACTCTATGTCTCTATAACTATCATGGTATTTTTTCTAAGGATAATTATTCTAGAAGCTAATTTGTTTCCCCTATTTACCATCAGATGGCAGTAAATTTGATTGTTTTATAATGGGATTGGGCAAGGACAGTTTGCTCCGATCCTTTTGATTGAATGGCCGGTTTTCCCCATTTCTAAGCACTAAGTATCCGATCTTGTAGATGCACCGACTCATATCAAATGTCTATATCAAGTTACTTTCAGCTTAAACAGTAAGCTAGTCAATATACCTTAGCAATACTTTGACGTGTCTTGAAATTCGAGGCCGAACTTAATGCATAAATTAGGAATAGGTAATTGTAATTTATTTTGGCAGTGCATGAGCAGGAATGGTTTTCAATTGAAAGTTACCAAGATACGACATGTTAGGAGCGGCGTCTGATTCCATGTTGCGCTACAGTCGCATTGCGCTGTATTCGTTTCGGCGCATGAGAAGAGCGACGTTTAAGTTAGGCCTAAGTTATTCAAACGTAACTAATTTGTCTCTCGCCAAAACTGAAGAACAACACCAGGATACACAGTAAGAAAACTTGTGAGTTATTTTTCTCACATTTTCACAAGACAAGCAATGCTGACTGCAGTTCTATAATTATCAGGAAACGTTTCTTTTTGACTATTTAACGGTTAGAAAAATTGCTTGTTTCAAATTGAAATTCTCCTGTTATCAGATGCGGCTAATCAGCTTCTAAAATTATTGAGCAAAAGATAATAGTTGTTGAATTTCATGTTTTATGCATGTACCCGCTCCCCTGGCTGTAAATGACCCCGAGGTAGCTTGTATCGCCAAACTCACGAAAGCAACTTTAAAGCGGGGACATCAGGTGGCTTCAAGGAGCTCGCACACGGTTGGTTCAATTAGCAAAAAGAGATTCTTAAGAGCTGATTATGCAGTGTTATAACATATACTAAATAATTAGACATAGGGTCTTAGGATACATGATACTGTCTCCATTTTTCGCATCTTCGAAACAATTTTAAATAAGTCTTAAGAAAAGAGAAAAATTGCCTTTTTATGTTAAAAGTCTTTGCTAAAAACTATCTTCACTAAATATTTGTTTTAAATCCTGATTTTGCGCTAACCTTAAGCACTTTTGTGGTTTTGCTGCTTGGAGTTTACTGCGTGTAGTTTTTTAAAAATAGATGTGCTAAAAGTACGATTTATAGCCTAATATAGAATCGATTATGTAGCTTAATATAGAATAGATTATGTATGACATATGTTCCTAAAAACTTTTTCCGTGAAAAGTAGTGCATTGAAACATAGTTCAGATTAATTATCTTCCCTCTCTACAGTTTCGCCTAGGCCAAACTTGGCTTTCCTTGAACACCTGAGACAAAGCTATCCATTTTTGTACTGCTCTTTTGAAGCGAGTCTCGCATGATACCCTGGCATCTTGTCTGATGCACTCTCCCGATCCAGGGAATTTTCAGGCACGTGCGTCGTATATATCTGTTGACTTCTTTGTGCATCTTTGCATAAACGAGTGGATTAAAGCAACTGTTCATTGCACTAATACATGGCAGAATGAGATAGAGTTTCGATAAAAAAGTGTTCTTCCGAATGACATGCAGCTCAAATAAAAATAGATAAGAAAATGTGATCTGGTAGATGGCGAAGGGCATTGTAAACACGAAGAACAGCGCTATAATTATCACAAACATCCTGACAACGCGCTTGTTTTCTCTCCGTATTTGCAGCTGCATCACGTGCGTTTCGGAATGGTGCTCTTCGCTGCTCCTAAGTTGAACAGCAGTGTGGAAATACAGGGTCGATAATACTGCGCCCGGCAATAACCACCCTGCTACAATGAAGAATGAAGCATATGCGATTTGTTCTGCTGGGGGGTATAAGTCGACAGTGCATTGTTGAATGTCATGGTACCGTATCTGCTCAGCTAATGGAATATTGACAGCTAGAGCAAATATCCAGACCGAGGCTATGAGGATTGCCTTGGCTTTTCTTGAGAGGCGTGCACTGAAAGGTCTTGAGATTATCCTGGAAGAAAAGTATTTCCAGTTAGATTAGATTAGTCGGGAAAACATCACGGCCCCACGGCCCCACGACCCAGCGGCCCAACGGCCCAACGGCCCAACGGCCAGAGAAAGGTGTTCTTGAGGCAGTTGAAGAAATTTGCCTTTTGGTTTCCAAAATACAGTCCTGCAAAAATTTAGCAAAATAAAAATAAAATATATAAATCTCCTGCTTTTTTCAGTATGAATGTGTTCACTGAACTGCTTTGTACTGTAAAATTCAGACATAAACTGTGTATAATGTATTTATTTAAATTATGACACGCTTTTGTTACTAAATGATTTGTCTAAAAAATATCTATAGTTGAGAACAAGCTGAAAAATTCTTAAAATGTTTTGGAAAAACAGAGTTGCGAGGAAAAGAGAAATGTTGAGTGCCCCCCCCCCCAATTTTCTGACCACGCCCATTTTAAAGCCAATTATAAACGAGGAAGGTTTTATAGCATTTTAATCTTGGCCGCAGGAAGGTTGGTCATTTTTCTGGACTTTAGGTGTAACTAGACATCAAAGCATTCTATTCAGAACCGCATAGTTAAAAAATGGATCTGATGTCCATCTTTCTATTTAGAATCATTGCATATATATGAAGCTTCACTTTTCCACCATAATTTCTGAACCGTTTCACATAACCACCACATTTATAACTGCAAAGATTAAAGCCGCTCCTTAGAGAGTTCTTTTTCTTTATCGTTAGCATTATGATCATCATCAAGCTTTTCTGCGATAATTAATCTCACGCTGGTGTTGGGTCGGTCCAGTGAATTGGACTGTCTTGTGGTTTTCATAGTTTTATTTCCATGTACTTTTTGATAACTTTCAATTTCCTAGAACTGTTGAATTATGTCCAGCCTTTTATTCATTCTAATAACTCCCTATTCCATAACCGTGAAGTTACAACTCTCTTTGTTTAAAGCTGTTGCACAATGTCCTGTTGCACGCTAACACCTTTAATATGTTCCCTCTCTATACATTTTACTCTCTGCTTTTCCAGAACCGTGCTATTCAAGAGCTGTTTGTTTAGAACAATGACAACGGAAAGCTTTTAATATAGAGCCGTAAAATTTAGAGCATATTTTGAACCGTTGAAATCAGAAATTCTTATATGTTGTACTATGTGCCTGTTTGGAGTTGCTCCTAAGTTTACTACAATTCCCATATAACCTTCTTGGTAAGATTAGAACTTGTATGTTAAGTCTTTACATTTAGAATTGTTTCAGGTACAACCGTTTTACAAAAGCCTTCTTTATTTGCAACCGTTCTTTATGGGCTGTTTTCATTGATTACAAGCAATACTTAAAAAGCAATATTTATGATGCAATATTTGTGGCTTACACACAGAATGCTATCAGAACCGAGAAACTGAATTTGTTCTTTACTGAGGTGAACTGTAATCATCAAACTTTAGCAAGATTCCTTTGAATAGATAATGCCATTTTGTTAGCATCCATTCCAGAACAATATGTTCATCCCAAACGGGTAACAAATAAGAATTAATACATCAAGATTCGACATACTATAGAAACACAATTATAAGGACATACATTTGCTCAGCTGAGCGGTGCGCCTAGGTGGGTTCTTGTTCTACTAGCATCTTGTCGTATTTTATGGTTTAGTTTGAAAAAAGGCCTTATAAAGTTGTCTACAATATCATCTTAGATCTTCGTTAGCTGATTTACTTAATTTTGTGTTAATTGTAATGTTTATGTATCCTGCTGATATCTATACTAGAAAACCTAATGCACATTTATTCTTGGTAAAAGAACGTTTTTATCAACAAGGGTAAACTTGGTGTTTATGGAAGAGGCCGAAAATTCTACTTTTCAGCCTACAGGTTCTTGTGAAAGTCCTGCGAAAAAATGAAGGATTTTTCTGTTCAAATAAAACTTTGCTCAAGCTCTTTTACAATACAATTCGTTTAGTTTTTGTCAACTATTTTTATAATTTTAAAAATTTTTTTATAAACCTGGAGTCAATACTTTGCAAGGGTCTATTTGCAAAAAATTGTTTCGCAATTTTCTACAAGTTTCATAATAATAGTAATAATAATAATAATGAATCATGACCAGTATCTCCACAGGGTGCCTCTTCATCTGGTCGTTAAATACTATAAAATGTAAAAGCTACTAGTATAATATTCCTAAGATGGTACAAGAAACAATGTTGAATCAACCTGAAAAGAAAAGTTTAAAATAGACTTATTGCAGTTTTTGCTTATTTTGCCTTCTTACGTTTCAGAGAAAGGCAAGTCTCTGTTCAAAAATCCTTTAAATTGTGTTGTATCGTGTATTGAATGAAACTGGAAACTCTTGGAACATACCTGTATCGTTCTGCAGAGATGACAACCAAGGCCCATGAAGATGTCACCAATGTTACGGGGTTCAGGACTGGCAGTAAATGACAGAGGAACTCGCCTAGATACCATGTGTGATTAGACAAGAGATCATGGGCAATGACAAGAGGAACTGTTGCTGATGCAAGCAGATCTGCAACTGCAAGACTGACAATGAATACATCACCATCGTTGTTTCTGTTAGCTCTGTGTTTAATTCCAAGCACGTGAATGACCATCATGTTTCCTGGCACACCTATTAGAAACACGACAATGCAGCAGAGCAACAGCGGTACCAAGATAGTGAGATCTTGCACTGCTTCCCTGTTACTTGAGACTGTGCTATTTGTCGCTTGAGTAGTCAAGTTCGAAAGCGATGCATATATTACAGAAGCTTTAGTTGGGATTGAAAACGTTGACATTCTGTGACCTGCTCTTGTAGCCTGCCTTTCTAAGTGGCTCCGACAAGGACAACTTGCACCGTATCTTGGACTTCCAAAGAGTGGATTCGCTGTCGACTTATGAGATTCGCCTGTTTGCCTTTAAAGTATCACTTGCAAAAGTTTTTATCTCCTTGTATGTGTTGTTGGTAGCAAAACAGTTCAGTTGTGATATATTCTACAGCGTTCGTCAGTGATGTACCCAATCACGTCCTGTGTGATAGCAAATACATTTGATCAGCCATGCAAATAAGGATTACTTTAGTATGTTAAATTTTGTGATATTGCATCTCCAAATACCAAAGAGATTAAAATAGCTCTTCTTTTTTCATGTATATGTCATGCGAAAAACCTATATGATGTAAATACAAAACTGGGTTTTCGCTGATATCATAGCAACTAATCAAAGAAAATTTAAACACACCTCTTTCAAAGTTTCCGAATTTTCTGTTCAAACGAAAACGTCTTTGTTTAAAGCAGTCCACCTGTCAAAGAAAATTTGTTCTGCCACAAGAAAAGAGCAATGACGTTTTTTAACAAATTTCCTGCTTTTAGTGTCCACCGAAAGCCCTGTCTGTCCTCAACATTTCTCTGTTGCTGTTGCTACCTTAGCTCCATTCCGCAGGGAAACACAGAACCCTATTGAAAACTGCTCTTTTATAACCCCTTGCTAAAGCCTATTACACTAGTTTGCATTTAATTAAAAAAATGAAACTACAAACCATCCTTCTTACGAAAGCACTTCTGGTCTTTGCAATTACAGACAAATAAATGGAACAAGGCTTTCAAAAAAAGCAAACACGTTAGTCAAACAGAGTAAAAAAGGAAAACGAACATTTTCGACAATTAAATTTTTTTTTCGCCTTTAAACAATGATTATTGTGCTTTCTGATTAATGTTTATATTGTTGACACGCCTTCGCTATAAGACCACACCTTTTAAACGTTTTTTTATGTAAGTCTAATTGAACAAATTCAAGCTGTAGCCCCTGTTCGGTTTATAACTCCAACCTTTATTTATTCTTTACAAATCGTACGTTTTGTCCTGAAGATGTGAGAAGAATTCGTCTTTTTAGACTGTTGTTGATTTATCATCAATTTTTAATCAGTCAGATGTAAAATGTGCAGTTTCTTCAAATGAATCAAAATAAGTTCTGTATTCTTTCAAGAAGAACGGCTTTTTTCAAAAATAACTTTTGGTAACTTTCAAAGTTGGAACCATCGTAATCTACAACCCTTGAACGTGTTATCATTTATCTAAGATCAGTGACCCTCTCGTGCAAATTGAACGAGAATTTTTTGGCTTTTCCGTAGCAAATAGCGTTTTTCTTTTAAGCCAACAGCACTTCCAACACAGTGTAGGGATAGAGATAGGGGTGCTGTGGCAGGGGCCTGGGAACTCGACCTCCTTTCAAGTTTCAGAGAGATTTCAGGGGCTAATCCCCCTTTAACAAGCCAGTATATGTTTGGTTAGGCGAATTCCATTCTTGTGTGAAGGAAGGGTCGTATCTTTACGTTTGTCGTATTTTTACGGTGATTCCCAACTTCGAGCGTCTATATCTGTAAAACGAGTGGAGATTTTCGAGAAAAAAACTCACGACAGCTTCTAACTCTCGACTAACTACAAAATAATGCAAAAATCTCAGAAAAAAGTTTTGGGCTGGAGTGGCACTTCAAAGGATATGGTCCAAATAAATTCTTTGCGGCCCGATTTTACTCCGTTAGTGGCAACAAACTGTCTTCTGTTCGATAAGTATGAGGACAGCCAGTCATGAAAAGCATCGGATGTACCGGCTTCGTGTCGAAGGCTTTCTTGAAGTCAACAAATAGAACTCCAACTTTGAATCCATCATCGATTGCTTTTTTCCAAATTTCAGTGAGAAAAAGGAGTAATGATTCTGTAGAGATACTTTTTTGAAATGCCCATTGGTTTGGATGTATTGATTATCGATCGAGTCACATACAAGATTTTCAAGAACTTCCGAGTAGCGTTCATTACTTCTGGAACCAGGAATATTTAGTTATTACTCAGAGTTTCACATTTTGTCCGATCATTAATTGATTTTTTTAAACATATTGCATAGGAAAAGGAAAACAATTCAATAAACGCCCCTCTTTTAAACGCCCACTCGAATAGACACCCCCTAAAATATCAAAAAAATTAATAAACGCCCCGGGTATTTAATCGAGGCGTTACGGTATTAGTCAAATAGCCTGTATGATGCCCCTTGTGCCTTTCTCGCGCTGAAAAAGGTAGTAGATCACCTTTTCCCTAAAGTCCGATAAAGCTATTGACCAATGATATAGAAGCGCCGAAGGCGCTATATGTTTACTTCCGCCATTTTGAATAGTTGCAAAAAGGAACTTGCTCCATACTGAGCCCTTATAAATTTGGTAAAAGTAAAGATTGATTTCGTTTACTTCTCGTTCGAAAATCGATGTGAAATTTGGTGAGTGGCCTTATATTGCACTTAAATTTATAAATTGATGTTAATATTGGAAGAATAAGCCGTCATTTGCAAATTCCAAGCATTTACAGTAGCGGTGCTTTCTGTGGTGTTTTCTATCTCGTTAAAATTCCAGAAAATAATGATTGATCTGTTTTAAAACAGATTTAGCAACAATTTTTAGCCACTCAATGCATTTTTTCTTAACACGTGATTTAGTTACTCTTTCTTTCTTAGTTTACAGAAACTGCTATGAAATAGGTCATAATTCAATGCTTGGATATTGATAAAAGAATTTAAATATAACAACCAATTTTTAATTTGATATAATTATTGATGTTCTTAGACTATTTCAAAACCACATTCGTTGCATTATGCGTCCCTCTCCTGTATTTTTAGGCCTATAAAATACCGTCGGGGTAAATTTTCACGACAAAGATTACTAACTTGGCCTCATCAAGAAAAGAGAAATTGAATTCATACCAAATTTCATTCCTACAAATTCAATTTGACAAACTAAATATTAAAAATTCACACCTTCCTACTCATGCCACATTAGGTTCTAAACGACAGACAGAAAAATTCAAGAACTATATATTTAAAATGGTCTATATTTTTAGATAATAGACTCAAAAAATTCTTTCTAATTTATATGAAGATAAAAATTGGAAGCACATACTTTTCAACTCATAAAAACACGACAGGCCACATATTTTTTAAAATTCTCTTTAAAAACCCCAAAAAATTGTTATGTGTTGTTGATTTATATCTTCTCTAATACCTGCATCAAAAAAGGCAATGAAATAGTTGTGAGCCACGAGAAAATCATTCATTAAAACAAGCAATTTACCATACTGAACCCTATTGCAGCTCGCATTTTGCCACTATTTAAAATGGCGGAAGTAAACAAATTTGCCTCACTCGGCAGTACTCAGCATGACCCGAGTTTGACAACTAGCGGCTTCGGCGCTTCTATATCTCCCTCGTTGCAGATCTGTCCTCTGCTCAATCACCTTTGTTCCCTGTTTATGTAGACTCGGGGTCGGGCACTCAGGCATTTTGGGTATGTCTCGATCACAAGTCACAAGATACATGAACAAGGTAATACAGCAAATTGAACGGAGAGTTGATCATGTATTTTATGTGAAAGTTAGGTATCTTTTGCTGTGATATTTCAATTAGCAAGGCTGTCTGTCAAAAACAACAATGTCTGGTAATAGTGGTGTGAAAATTCATGATTGGCCTAGCAGAAACTCGCTGTCCGATGGTAAAACTGTAACTAGGGAGAGTCCTGTAGAAGACGATTGTCTTGTAACAGAAACGACACCATTCATTGGCGGTGAAGACGTTGCGAATTCGCAGAATGAAAATTCTATTTCCTGTTTGATGGTGGCTCTAACAATTTTCGCAGCTCTTGGAGGATTTTTATTTGGTTATGACACAGGCGTCATATCAGGGGCATTGCTTCCTCTAACAAGGCAGTTTAACTTAGACGACCTCTGGAAAGAGCTTATAGTGAGTGCCACTGTTGGTGCTGCAATATTTGGTGCAGTTAGTGGTGGCTGGTTCAATGACAAATTTGGTAGAAAGTTGGTATTAATAGGCAGTTCACTTGTTTTTGGTATTGGTGCAGTAGTCATGGCCGCAGCTCCTGGGAAGGAGACACTGCTCATTGGCAGAATCATTGTTGGGGTAGCAATAGGTAAGGGAAATTTTTACCCAACTAAGAAAGGAAAACATTTTACCTTTATGTCCTGGGCAAACAGCAGGACTGAGCTGGTAGGATGGTCATTTCCTTTCCTCACTCTAGCCTCCCAGTGCAGCCACCACCAAGCGATGTATGGGTGCTTTTCTGTGAATATTCAAATTTGTCAGCAAATTAAGGCTGTCTCGCTCACTTTGTTGGCAAATGAGGCCTGTACACCACCCTAGAGCAAAAAAGCTAGCACTCGCACTGCTTACACCCTATTAGATTAAGAACAAATTAAGAACAATCCAACCTCAGCTTTCGAGAAAATTAAGAACAGTCAGCCTGAACTTAAATTTACTGGTTCTTATAATAAAAAGGATGTATTAATAAAAGATACAAAGTTAAAGATCCATGGACGATATAGTATGCTCATTCAATATAGTTTGTAGTAAGTTGCCCAGGATTCTGAGAGAACCAAAAAGATTTTCGAGCCCAGTGCCCTGATACTTTGGAATTGGTTTATGGTGCAGACCACTTTTTTAGGCTTTCAACAGGAATTTCATCAGGTTTAGGCCTAAATACTGACATATTGTTGTCCATCCAAATTTAAGCCATTAGCATTTAAAATGCAAGTTTCCAGCTTGGGACAACATACCTTCTGCTTAACAAAACTTCCTAGAGCTATAAATATTTCAGCTTTTCAAAGAATACAGGTTAGCAGTGCAACTCTAGAAAATAATCTTTGTTTGATATTAACACTTTTCACAGGACATCTTGTGTTATGACTGTGCAAGGTGGGTGTCAATGACTGTGCAAGGTGGGTGTCAGCAATTTCATGGCAACTGTGTGCATTGTAGCAAATTTTCAAAATCAAATGTCAGTAAAATTGATGTTAATTGACAGCATCTACTTTTACTCGATGAAATATAACCAAACAGCTTGTTAGGCAAGGTCAATTTTAATCCAAAGAATAAATGGCTAGGTCAGAATTTCAAGTATTTATCAAGAACACAAAAACCAAAACCAAAAACCATTCCCGAGAAAACAATTTCTCAAATTGACAAGCCTTTTTAAATTTATCCATGTTTTATTTCTTCCTCAAGCAAATATTTGGTAGCTCACTCAGCCGTGTTTTAGAAACCACACCAAACTTGTAAAATTACAAGAATATTAAGATAGCAATTAGGTACTCTGCTATACTGAAGGTCTCTTAACTAGGTTAGCATTGACTCTTGTTCAGTGGCCATTGGCTTACTTGGGAGGAGGAGCTGGCTTAAATTTCATAAAGCATCACTGTATCAGGAATTCTGTATTTTGCTCAACTTATGCCAATACTTTTCACATAATTTTTCCTGCATTGTCATTTTTTTTAAAACTTTCAATTTTTCAATTTTGTTCCAGGCTATGCTTCAACAACTGTTCCAATGTATGTTGCAGAAACTGCACCTGCAGCTATAAGAGGAAAACTAATAACTGTTTATCAATTGTTTATAACATTTGGGCAGTTCGTGGCATCAGTTGTTGATGGTCTGTTTGCCAGTGATAAAGTACATGGTTGGAGGTAATGACCTTTAAGTGCCTCTAAAGTTTTAGAAATATAATTCCATTAGTTTTGAGAGCTTTCACACTAAAAGTTCTATAGATAATGAAAACACAACCTCTACAACACGCTTTCAACAACCAAGCACGTGCAGGGGCTGTATTAGTAATTTATTGGAAGAAATAAATGCTTTTAACCAGGGGTGGGCAACCTACGGCCTACAGGCCATAATCTGGCCTGGGAAGAGATTTTTCATGGCCTGTGAGCTGAAAAATATCATACAGTTAAGTCCCGCTATCTCTAACTTGCAAGGAAAGTGAAAATTGGTTCTACATAATGGGACCTAAGATATCTTTACTTGGGATATTTTATATCAAAAATGAGTCATCTGTTTTTAAATGTAGAATATGAACCAAAGAAAAAAGCTTATTTGTCTTCAAAGCTTTCTTAAACATGAAACTTAATATAAATAGTCTATTAAGGAAGTTTGCTTTATATTTTGGAGTGCTTCTTCATGGCAAAATGGCAAACATCAATGGTTTACTTTCTTTTGTTGGTGTCAAAGTAGTTGGTGTCAAAGTTGAATTCTGTATGCACAAAAATCCCTTCATCTTACAACTAGATACCAAATAACAAAATAAATACCCTAGTTAACACAATCTATATACAGTTAAAGCTAAGTTATATCTTATAGCAGCTGCTCTGCCAGGGAGTCGTGTTTTATGTTGTGTTCAGTTGGTATAATAACTTTTAAATTGCTTTTTGAATTCACAAAGCGTAGGGAGCTATCTGATATTGATGGAAATATTGTTCCAAGCTTTCACAGTCGAATAGTGGAAGCCTTTCTTGACATATTTAAGGTTATTTCTTGGGATTTGTAGGTCCCTGCAATTCCTTGCTCTGTAGTTGGAGTGCTGGGTCCTATGATGATATTTGTCCGAAAGGCTTTCGGGACATTGTCTGCTAATTGTTTTGTATTTCATAACTGATCGATTGAACTTTATAGGTTGCTCGACGGTCAGCCGGTTATAAGGCCAGTTGTCTTTTCATCTGGCCTTATCCAATAATCGAACATGCTCTGTCCTGCAGAAGTTGGAATGTATTCAATTTTGAATTAGGAAGACACCCTCGAATAACATTAGCTATCTCAGGTGGCCTTCGATAACTGCATGCTACACATGGTCAAGCTGGGATTGTGAAATAAGATTTCGCAGTTTTTTTAGCGACTTCAGACCACCGTTAATCTTCCCCTTCACTTTGCTGAATTGGTCATCCCGGTTTAGCCCACCATAACCCCTAATGATTTGGTTCATTAATATCAATTTACAGTTAGATAATCTAATATTTTCATCAAAGCTAGGAATGATGGAAAGATTTGCTTGCTATCTGTTGTCATAAATTCATCCCGCTTAAGGACAGGACAGCAGAATTTTAAAGGGGCTGGGCAAAAGTTAACAAAGGCAGCCAGAACAAATCTTACTGGGCGCACTCATGGCAGTTGAGCATCGATCATGGTTGTTCCTATTTTGTCATGTCTTAGTTGCTAGTGTGCTGGGAGCCTTTATTGGATAAATTGGTGTTTACGTATGTTATGCAAACGTTGATTGGTGGATATTTCTGTACTTTCTTCTCTGGATGATTTTTCTGTTTTCAATGTTGCACTTACGATTGTAACAGTTTTATCTGCAAATTTCATCATTACCTTTGGCCCACTTAAAGCAAAAGTTGGAAGAATCTGGTCCAGTCTCTAAAAAGGTTGCCTACCTCTGCTTTTGACCATTGAGTGCATTTTGAAATAGCACTTTTTATGAAGGGCCAGATCTATTGCAAGTACCATAATAAAGTTATCTTTTGACAGGGGACCACCAGGAAATTTCCCGGTATCCCGGTGGACCAGTCCGCCACTGTCACCAGCTTTCTGTAATTCCAGGAATACAAATCATGAGGTGTGTACAAATGGAAAAGAAGGACCAGGACACTGCTTGATAAGCATAAGCTTCTATGTGTCCTAAAACCTACCTTCAGATGGTAGATGGAAACAAACACAACAACAACAAATTCAACAAATGTGAAATTGATGCAACCTTGTTCATCTACTGTTACTTTTGATCTCTATGAGAATACAATTTTTTGCTCTTGCAAGGAGTGCAAGGCCAAAAGTTCTTTAGTTTGTTTTTGCTTTTTTTGTGCTGTGCTGTTCTGAAGTTTTCCAGTCCCAGAAGTTTTCAATGATTCAATCGTTTTTACTTGGTACTGTTAGGCTCAGACTGGCCATATGACAAGCCTTCCATTAGAAGGATTAAATCTATAAAACACACAAGTTCTTTTTTCATGTTGACTATTCATTGTCATTTGTGCTTTATGTAGTATGATCACAACAATTTCTTGTCTATAACTCCCCCCCCCCCCCCCACCCCCCAATACAAAACCATTCAGGCAAGGTACTGTTTAATCAATCAGTTTGTCTCGATTACTTATATGACTGATGTAGTAATCCATATATGGTTGATATTTAACGATTTTGACTAGTAGCACAAAGTAGACACAGCAATGATAAGTTAAAATTTCATTTATTTCACTTATAGGTACATGCTTGGCATCGGAGGTATTCCTGCAATTGTTATGATGTTGGGAATGCTTTTTATGCCAGAAAGCCCAAGGTATCTTGTAAACAAAGGTATGTAGTGTTGCCTTTGATTTGTTTAAGTTTGAATTGAAAAACTTGATTGATGTTGTTTTAAGCTGGATTGCTTATTGGTGAGTTCTATTATCATGAACAATTTCTCATTTTGTTTTTCAGTCTGACTAGTTTGACAAAAATTTGTCATTTGATTTTGATTTGATTTGATTTTCTTGTTAGAGTAATTTTCACTAATCAGTGATTTTGATTCAAAAGGGTCCAGATTTATTACCAGGATACTTCTAATGCCACTTTTTGTTACTAGTGATTTGAGAATCAAAGCATTTTAGAGAAGCAATACTGAAATGCCTTTTTGACATGAGAAGCAAGTTTTTTTGCACACCTACAGATGTTTGGTATAAGAGGCCCTAAACTTATGCTCTTGCTTTTAAGACCGAAGACCTTCAATCTTAACGTGCTAAATTGAACACTGTGCAAAAATTTTTGAAGAACTTTAGCTTAATTAAAAATTTGACAGCATTCATTGCAAAAATCTAAAAAATTTGATTTTTTGTCAGCCACTTTGGTACGAAACTAGTTTCAAGAATATGCAAGAAAAATTTTCTTAATGATTGCACCTTCCAATGGAATACTAGATCTATTCCAGAGAATGATGAAGTGGGCAATAATAAAATAAAATAAAAAACTTCTTTATTTTATCTGGGTAATGGAAATGGACGATTCCATTTTGTTTCCGGTTGTACTGTGTTGCATAGCAGGCAAAGGTTTCGTGTAAGGGCTCTGCCAGAAATGTTTTCGCATTAAACTGACCTGGATGCCAAACCTGCTACCTATTCGAGTTTTTCTTTACCATTCTCTGCCACCTTCATTACCCCAGTGCATTGTTTCAATACTACTTGTTGGTGAGTTTAGCAGTTTCAAAGACGTACAAAAAAGAAACTATAACCACTGAAACTCTGTTCAGAAAATAAAAGAAGTGCAAGATAAGTTTTGAAAAAGTTAAAGACAGCTCATAGGCTATTATATTCGGTAATTCACAGCCCGTGATAGAAGTGAGTTTTGCGCAAATTATTATGATCATTATGATATAGTCCTCGATGCCGTATTGTATAGACAGAGCTGTACATACTTATTGTGTATAGAAAAGGACCTGTTCTATACACAATATGTACTAAGTCTAAGTTATTACTTCCAGTTTCATGCTTATTGCTATCATCAGGCAATTGTTCTGATTACCACAAACAGAACGTGAAAACCTGAATAGCAACTTAGAACCGTCTTGTTTTATACACTAAAGCTTATTAGTTTATGTTTTCAAATTAGCAAATTACAAGTGCCATGGCAAGCGTGAGAAAACTCTTTTGCTTGAACAAATGCAAAGGCCCATGTCTTTAGTCAATACCCAGGTACTGCTGAGTGCGACAGTTGGTACATCGAATGTCGAGTTGAGCTCTCCAGATGACACGATATTCTCGAAAAATTCTATTCAAGAATTCATTTCAACACTTAAAGATTTAAGACTCTAGCTTGAAATGCTTTGATTTAAGTTGGCGCTGCTCTTATAACTCAAGGTTGCTCGTCCATATCCATCGTTTTTGTACATCCCTGCCTCCAGGGAACTGAGTCGCGTATGCCGACAAAAAAAGACAAAAAAATCGGATATGTCTTTTTTGAGCAGATGCCCCCACCAAGCAAGTTGCCACCTGAAGGGGCGATTAGATAGAGATTTGATATTTTTTTACTTTTCAACGGTACCCAGGCCAGAGCCAAGGAAGAAATTCGATCACAAATTTAAGTCATAAAAGGCAAGTCACAGTATGTTTAGATTAATTTTTAACTCTAATGGAAGTACAGATGATTACCTAGGCGGGATCGATCGCTTTTAGTTTCTACAAATGTCATTGGTGACGACCTCATCCAGTGTGTGTTGAATACTTGCTTTACATGTAGAGCGATCACTGTGAAGATGTCACCGTGCACTGTTAGAATAAAAAAAATTCTAAAGCTTGACAATTCTGAAGCTTAGAAGTTAAAACTACTGCTCAACACAAATATATTTGACTGAACCTCTGTGATATGAGTTGTAGACCACTAGTTTGGTGAATGCAAACAACGATCGCCTTGCTGCTTGCAACAGCAACAGTTGTTGTTGACTTCTATGGGTAATTAAAGAAGAAATACCTGAAGTGCTACAATACCTGCCAAAATAGACCAAGCAATTTGTGTTGCATTTCATGTTTTTTATTCCTTTTCAAGAAAGAATCACTATTTCAAGGGGGATGATTGATTTTGACCTTGGAAACTGACGTCAGTGTTCCAAGACTTTTCGCGGGGATTGTAGCTAGTAAGAGTCGTCTATTGTCAATGGGTGGAATGCAATGCTTTTCAGCCCATGCAAAATGCCTCTCTAAGCGAATGACCGAATGTTCAAAAAAGTTTTTCATCAAACTTGCTGAAGGCTTTGCAATGCACCCCTTATCAAATAGATTTCTACAAAGAGGTGCATTCCTGTTACATTTATACCGAATATAACCTTTATTTTTTCATACCCAATAAAAAAGTTTGTTTATTGTGCTGTGTTTGTTTCATATTTTGAAGTCAGTAAATGATGACTTTCGGCACACAGTCAGCTGCTCAACACAATGCGACCAAAATTTATTTTCTTATACACAGGAAAAGTATTGCAAGCAGAAAGAGTGCTGTCCAGGCTTCGTGGAATCAAGGGAGTAAAAGAAGAATTGAATAGAATAATATTATCATGCCAGAAAGACGAATCACACGGTAAGGAACCTGCAATTACATTTTTAGCTGGCCCTCAGTACTGTAGTACTGCTCTCTGTCTATATATGTAGCCTTGTGATGTCTGTCTTGAACCATATTTATAATGACCTCAGGATTTATTTGCACACGAAGAACCTGTACGCAAAATGATGTGGAAAATTTCAGACAGAACGCGAAATTTTCAAAGCACTTCTTACTAAAAAGTAATTTGTTGGACTGGGACCGGAAAGTCAGATTTCCTTTCTTAAAGGAATCTTGAAATAGTTTCACTAAGTCTTAAGATTAATCTTATTCATCATGAAGTTAGCCTTACCCGTTTTACCAGTCGTGAATTTGCCCGTGTTGGAGTAGCTTCTCTCATCTTGAAAATGGCATTTCCATTCGTCTTGAAGTTAGTATTACCAATCTTTGTCTTATTCATCTTGTATTTAGCGTTGCCTTTCTCAGATTTGTCTTAACCGTTCTTGAATTTCCCGTTGAGATTAGAATTTCGCCTCTTGAAATATCCTTTCCTACCTTTCAACTAAGCCATGCCCATTTTTACGTCAGCTCAGTCTTACTTGTCCTGATTTATCTTAATTTCTCTTGACGATCTTGAAAAAGTCTTCCATTTCTTCATATTGCAAAAGTCTTCCTTTTCTGTTACATTTTTATTGTTTATTTCCTTGCAAAGCAAACTTAACCAAGTAAGCTGACGAAAGTTACAACTTGTCATGAATTTCATGCTATGGCTAGGGGTTATAGTTTAAAAAAACCCAATGATTGTTCAATTTAAAGAAAAGTTGCCATATGACGACATTAAGCGTAAAATCAAGCAACTTAGAACCGTCCTTTTCTATACACTAAAATCGTGTACAAATCTGCCTAGACGACATCGAGCACTTTATGACAGAGCGGTAAAACAGCACTTTTTATTAATTGATATCATTAATATTTAGTCTATTATATCTGCATATATGTTTTAAAGGCATGTTTTTTAAAATCAATGATGCATCGTGTGATGTGATGAGCTGAACATTACGAAGGGCCGTTTAAGAATGTTTAGATTTTTCTTTTTTGGTCATGAGAAAGTGTTGTAAGATTCTGCTTCGTTGTTTGTCAGCGAGTGACAACATATTCTCAAGCTTCAAAAGAGCAATGACAACCTCGTACACGCGAAGGGCCATCGTCGTAGGCTGTGGATTGCAGGCATTTCAACAGTTATGCGGAATAAATACAGTGATGTGAGTTACTTTCATTGATTGATAATTTAATTCATTACTTTTGATTAAGTTTGGTGAGGGCCAATTAGATCGTTGTAGAGGAGCGGCAGATGCAGCGTCGGTTAAAGCCTCGTGACGATATACATTGAAGGCCTAATTATGTTTCGTTTAATAAATATGTATAGGTCTGGCCAGGAGTTTTATAGCAGGTGATTGAAAAATCACTTGCATAGTTGCGAAACAACGGGGTGTGTGATTTGATATTAGTAGAAAAAAATGAGAATGAATTAGGTTAGATGAAAATTGCTAATGGTTCAATTGAAACAAGAAACAACCATTGTATGTTAAAATAAATCAAACGCATAATGAAAAACCTTTCTTCGGAGCGCTAAAATGTCATAACTTACACAAGAGAGAAACGAGATGTTTCAACCGTGACAATTTCAGAAGATTCCTCCTGGCATTACTCCAAGTGTTTTAAACCACGTTCCCGTTCGATTTAAGTTATCTTTCTTTAACTATCCTTCTTTATATAGAAAAAAGGACAGCCAATTAATTGACAAAGATTAACAGTGGGTCGTTTGTTTACAAAAGAAACTTAATGGCCAATTATGAAACAAACTCCGGGAGAACAAGGTGGGCGTTGAGGTGCGCATGCGCAATTACGTGCCATTCACGACAAAGCGTTCACGACCAAGCGTTCACGACCAAGCCATTCACGACCAATTCACGACAATCAGTGCGAATACTACCCAGTATGAGTGATGCTATGTGTGCCAGAAAGGCTCTTGAAAATGAAGAAATCCTTTGGATCTGGGTCCTATGGTATAGTCAGTCATTTCATGATAATGGCATTCCATTATTCTGACAATCTCTTTGTAGAATTTTTAGTCATTCTGGGATTCTTCTTGAAGACAGTGTAGTTGGAAAGTTGCAAATGTGGAAAACAGTGTGTAAAGCGACTTTCTTTTAGAGTGGTGAACATGATGTCAATCTAGCTTTAGATTAATTTCTTTTCTATGTGTTGTATCTAGACTGTTTAGAAAACTGATATATGATCAGCTTTAAAGTCACGTCGACAATAACAACTATTTGTACAAGCACCATGCGAGTTGTACACATTGTAGAGGCATCGTTTACTTAAAGCACGAATGACTGGTACGTTAGTATGTATAAGAGTACATTCAACAACGGTATCATCTTCATTGATCATAACATGGTGCTCGTCAATGTCCACCTTTCAATGATTTTTTATGCCTTTAAACATGATTGTTTCCGTTCTTATTTCTAAACTGCAGCTGTTCTGCCAATTTATTGGCATTTCTTCTGACATTCAGCCTATAAAAATATACCATCTCGAAGTTAGCGACACCATGATTACGTTGCGACGCGACGCGACGCAAAAAATTGATCGTATATGGAAGCCGTTCTTTGACTTTTACGTTTGTGAAACTTCTTTAGAATCGGGAAAAATACTTTAAGAATTAAAATCTGAATTTCGTTAGTTAAAAATCTACCTTGTTTGAGCTGCAAATGAATTTAGAAATCTCGATGATATAGAACGCCATTGTATCTATCGCGATTCTTTGCCCCACTTGTCTCATTGCATCGCAAACTCTGTGATGGTCTATTGGAGTTCCACAATGCTCATGACTGGACCTCTTCGATTTCCAATTTTTAGTTAATCGAGTAGCTTTGCATCGATAAAGCTAATACTACAATGTATACTGATAATACATCAATCTGATATTCATCAGGTAACCTAGGGGCTCTAAATCCCGTTGACATGCACAGTTTTTTATCTGTGAACGATTGGCTTGGCAAACAGCTACAAATAAACATCAATAAGACTTAGGACGATGGCTTACTCAGAACGAAGATAAGCAAGCAATCCTCATCTGCTAGTGCAAGTTTCGAAGTATGTAGTCTCTTAAACAAATTAGATATCTTGTCCTCGTGGCTAAAGAATATTTCAACTGGGATAACAAAATAATAAAGAAAAGGTTTTCGGGCTCTCGGTGGAACAAAGCACTTGAAATTGGCTTGTTTGAGGATATAGAAGAGCACAAGTTTTGCTATTTTTGCTAGAAGTTCTCTTGACCAAACCTATTGAAAGCTCTGTTGATTCAAAGGATAAGGATGGCTTACCATCGGAAAGTTAATCTGACGAGAAAGATCAGCAATGGCAAATAAATGCCTGAACAAGTTAGCTCCTAAGTGGGATCGAGGTCGAGTTTGAGATCGAGATTAGAATTCCTAAAGTCGATTATTCCCCTTTTCGTCATGTTTTTCTTCATGAGCTTTCCTGTCAGGTTTTTCACGTCTCTTGATATTGCTCCTTTTGCTTTCCAATTAATCATCCACATATCATAAAATTAAATGGCAAAGTAAGGCAATCATAGACATCGGAATCTGGTCCTTCCTCTCGATGTGACCACACCTCATGATTCCTACGCCTGGAATTACAGAGAGCTGGCGACTCCCCCTACTTTGAGTGAAAGTTTGGTCTTGTCAGGGACTCGAACCACGGACCCTTGGGTCTGTAGTCATGTACGTTCTACTTAACCAAATGCTTTGCAAATATTACAGCAATCAGGACAAACATTGATAGCAGCAATCAATCGTTGAAGTTCTTTATCCTGTATAAAAATTCATTTCATTATATTATTATTATTATTATTATTATTATTATTATTATTATTATTATTATTGCTAAACTGTTTTACAAGATGGTGCCAATGGGCAAATATGATCATCCGCGTAGACAAGTGCATCACCTTTGGAATTAGAAAGTTTGCAACTAGATCTGCACAGTTTCAGCCTAAACTCTTCATTAACAACGATCCTGTCCCTTTTGTGAAACATGGCGAATCTTTCAAATACCTGGGTCGTTTCTTCAATTATGATATGAAGAACCAGGAACACAAGGATCACTTGACCTCTTCTCTCCGTGAGATGCTCAAAGTTATCGATTCCTTGAAAATTCACCCGCGGAACAAAATTCTACTGTTTAATCAATACATCCTTTCAAAGCTCTCTTGGGATCTCACAGTTGCTAATCTCTCCAAAACGTGGGTTTGCGAAAACTTAGATCAGCTTGTCACAAAATTCGTTCGACAGTGGCTCGAGCTTCCAATATCTTCGACATTGAGTGGCATAGTTCTTTCTCGTAACCACTTTGGTCTTGAGCTTCTGCTTCCTTCCGTAAAGTTTCAACAGTGCCAGATTGTTCTTCGAAACTCACTCAAATCTTCGCCCAACGAAAACATCAAATCCCTATGGATGAACACCAATTATGGACCTAATATACAGTTCGACGCATACAAGAACACTAAGGCGGTCCTGAAATGTGTAAGGGATGAACACACTGAAAAGCTCAAAACTCAGTTAACATCTCAAGGCTTCATCATTTCATTCCTGCTTGAGCATTCCTATACAAAGTTAACCTCACTCTGGTCTGCAGCTCAAAGTAAACTTCCAAAAACATCTTCAACTTTACGATAAGGTATCTCAACAACACACTAGCCACAAGGAACAACCCCTGCTTCTCCAGATTGCTCATTCTGCCTTCAGCCTGAATCACTTCTTCATGTCGTAGCTGGATGTAACAAATACCTTGAGCAAGGGCGTTTTACTTGGAGGCACGACTCTGCCCTGTACTTCATTGCATCATCATTTCAATGTATCCGAGATGTATTCATATATGCTGACATTCCCGCTTATTTATCACCATGTATCATAACTGGCGATTCGTTCCGTCCCGACATGCTAATCAAAACTGCTTCTAACTGTCTGTATGTCATCGAATTAACTGTTGGGTTCGAGACTAACCTGGACAATAACGCTTCGCGTAAAGCTGAGAAGTACCGTTCCCTTCTAAAGGAACTACGCCCTAAGTTCAAAAAAGTAAACTTTGTTAATCTATCTATCAGCTGTCTCGATATCTTTGGTAACTCCTGTGATTCTTTCATCGATATGTGTGATGAACTAAAACTTGACTACCAACACCGTAATTTTATAATTAAAAAACTGTCAGCAATAATTATACACACATCCTATTATATATTCTGTATGCGCAATAAGACTTGGACAAACCCTGAACTGCTCTCCTTCTAAAGATTCTTTGCACTCATATGATTTTATTTAAATGTTATAACTTTTGTAAAATTAGTAAACTTGTCACCAGGCTAGCCGATAGTAACTACCTGTAAAGTGAGGTTACTGTTGTAAGTAGAAGAATATAAAATAAAAAATGTTTTCATTATTATTATTATTACTATTATCACACAGAAAAACCTGAAAAAATGGAACTTGAGCCAGACCTCTGACTGTTCTTTCTGTTTTCTGCCAGAAACCCTCCTTCACGTTGTTGCTGGCTGCAAAACATATCTGGAATAAGGCCGATACACCTGGCGACATAACTCTATCCTAAACTTTCTAGCTACGTCACTAAAAGCTGTCAATGAATCTACCATCTACGCCGATATACCTGGCTTTCTTTCACCATCAATCATAACTGGAGAAAACCTTCGCCCTGATCTTCTCTTGAGGACTAACAACAATTACCTCTACATTTTAGAGCTAACTGTTGGCTTCGAATCAAATCTTAACACAAATGCTTCAAGAAAACACAGCGAGTATGCTCCTCTTTTATCTGGTTTACAGCGGCAGTTCAAATGTGTCTCCTTTGTTAATCTTTCTATGAGCTCTCTTGGCATCTTCGGCAATTCCTGCAATTCATTCTTCAAAATGTGTGACTCTCTCTCCATCGATCAGCAACAAAAACGGTATCTCATTTCTAAACTTTCCAAAATTGCCATCCGTACTACGTACTACATATTTGGTTGCAAAAATAAGCCACGAACTTTGGTTGTTTTTTTTCTCAGTTTTTCCTTTTTCCTTACGATTGTTATAGTTTTTCTTGTAAAACCAGGCTAGCCAATTGCAAATTATCTTGTAATAGTGAGATTTGTAATTGTAGTTTAAGTTGAATTGAAAATGAAATGTTTCCATTATTAGCTCTCAATGTTTCCCAGCCTTCTGAAAGAAATTTATGACTTGCCTCTTTATCCCAAAAATAAACTTCTATTGTACCACAGATATATATTGTCCAAAGTTTCTTGGCACTTCACTGTTGCAGACCTATCGAAGACCTGGGTCATTGAGAACCTCGATAATCTTTTCTCTAAATACATTCGCCAGTGGCTTGATCTTCCCATAAGTGCTACTTTAACTAGTATAGTTCTTTCTAAAAATCAATTTGGTCTCGATCTTCACCTACCTTCTGTCAAATTTACTCAATGCCAAACTGTTTCACGCAATGCCCTCCGAACTTCTCCTAACACAAACATTCAAGCTTTATGGAAAAACACCAGTAGTGGGATAAATCTGCAATACAACATTCACAGTAACACCAAAGTTGTACTTAAAGCAGTAAAATCAGACATTAGAGAGCGCTTGACACAACAATTACTATCCCAGGGTGCTATTATTTCATTTCTGTTGGACCACTCTCTTAAAAAGCTCAATGGTCTTTGGTCTGTTGTGCAGAGCAACCTACCCACGAACAGCTTCAACTTCACCAACAAGTACCTGAACAATACTCTCCCTACGCGTAAAAATCTAAGCCTTTGGAACCTAAGCCAATCATCTGATTGCGAATTCTGCTATCTTCCCGAAACGTTACTCCGTCTCGTTGCAGGCTGCAAAGTTTATCTCGAACAAGGTCGTTATACCTGGCGTCATAATTCTGCTCTAAATTTTCTTGCAACCTCCTTGAAAGCAATAGAGGGGTCCTCTCTTTTTGCCGATATACCTGGCTTCTCCTCACCATCCATCATAACTGGAGACAATCTGCGCCCAGATCTACTTCTGCGTACAAAGGAAAACATTCTTTATGTTTTGGAACTAACGATAGGATTTGAAACTAACCTTAACTGCAATGCAGAAAGGAAACGTTTAAAATATGCTCGCCTTGTCTCAGATCTAAGACTAAGGTTCAAATCTGTCATATTTGTAAATCTCTCCTTCAGCTCTCTTGGCGACTCATGCAGCTCATTCCTTGAAATGTGTGACTCTCTTTCCATCGATGATCAACACAAACGATATCTCATTTCTAAGCTTTCTATGATATCCATTCGTACCACCTATTACATTTTTTGCTGTAGGAACAAAACATGGACTAACCCAGAGCTACTCCCCTTTTAACGTTTTTTCTTTTGTTTTCTCTTTACTACGATTGTAATAGTCTTATTTTGTAAAAACAGGCTAGCCAGTTACAAATTACCTTCTAATAGTGAGATTTGTAATTGTAGTTTAAACTGGAATTCAAAATGAAAAGTTTCCATTATTATTATGCATCTGGTCATTTCCCTAACGTTATCTTGCGAAAGTCAGTCGTAGTTACGTCATTGAATATTGAACCTCATGAAGCTGCGCTAAACCAAGTAGACCATATTATACAGCGAAATTATACAGCTTTGTATAGTGTAGATATTATCGAAACTCTTGCTGCCTTTTTTTAGGTATTACAGTGCTACTATCTTGTCGCTTGCTGGTATGGGCGAGAAGGACGCAATATGGCTTGCAGCAGTGGTCGCTTGCGGTAATTTTGTCTTCTCCTTTATTGCTCTTTTTCTTATTGAAAAGGCTGGTCGGCTCAAATTAACCCTAGTAAGCCTTTTCGGTGTTATAGTTGCATTGTGCTTGCTCGCTGCCACTTTTGTACTTTTGAAGGATGAGTCGCCTAAAACTGCGATACGGCACTTTGGCGATCAATGTGGTCAGCTCCTAAGCTGTTATGATTGTCTAATAGACGAATCGTGCGGATTTTGTTACTTTGACGCTGGCAATCGCAAGTACCTGAACAGCTCCTGCATCAAATTCGATAAAAAGGGCTCCAGGCCCTCTCTTTGTAATTCAACAGCCTTGCATTGGACTAAGACGTCATGCCCTACATCATATGCCTGGCTAGCAGTCTTGTCCATGATACTCTATTTGGCTGCATTTGCACCTGGTATGGGGCCAATGCCGTGGGCAATTAATGCCGAGATATACCCATTGTGGGCCAGGAGTATTGGCACTTCATCTTCAACAGCAACAAACTGGTTTTTTAATCTCCTTGTTTCAATCACATTTTTGCATGTCATACAACTGCTGTCCAGGCCTGGCGCTTTCGTATTCTACGCGTGTTTGGCCGCCGTTGGCTGGGTTTTCATATTCTTGCTGTTACCAGAAACGAAAGGCAAGTCATTAGAAGACATTGAAGATTTGTTTAAAGAGAACGTTATTGTACGTTGTCGCAAGAAGCCAACAGAAAATTGATATATTTGTAGGGTACCTAAACACTAATCCGATTCGGTTTCTAATTCATTTATATACTAATCTTGGTCAGCCACATCATAGCTTAAAAGCTATGACAAGCTCGATATTACCCACTTTCCCATTATTTGTTACTTGTTATTTTAAAAGCTATCCTGTATGTCATTATCCACTCCTAGACTTTGCAGAGCGTCTATTCAAGGCATTCTCATGCTACAGTATTAGTAGTTATTTTTTTCGTCATCTTATTGAATACCTCTTACATCTAATTGAATACCTCTTAGAAATGATATTAATTTCAATTACTATTGTAAGCAATTACTATCGTATAATTTGCAAGCATTCACTATAAATATGTCATTTCAGTCTGAGGTTTTTGGCACAAATGAATACTCCTTCATCGATTAAATTTTTAATGCATCGATTGAGCATCAGGATTGAAGTATTAAAATCTTGATTAAATTTCTAGTTAATTTTGTTTTGTTTTTAAAAGGAGGAGTATTCTTGCCAACAAAGTAAAATTCTTGATAAAAGGGTTCTCTTTTGGAATCCATTTACCAGCTTTTTTAAATAATTTAAACGATTTTAGCAAAGGATGCTTAGATACTTTTGCTGAGTAAGGAGCCGGCAATCCATTTTACTATTGGTATCTCACTGCTTATTTTTAAACTACGGGCTATTTTTAAAATAGTTCTTAGTATTTTTTCTAATAATAATGGCCTTTAAAGGTGCATTTCCAGTGTGTCCATATAGGTCGCAATTGCACGCACGCTGGTAGAAATTGCTGATGAAATGCTGACGTGAACCAGGCCGTTCTCTGATTTAATTGGTTCAGACCAAGCCTTTTGAATGTTTATTGGTTTAGATCTAGTTACATCCCCCCCCCCCCCCAGCTACATGCAACTTGTATGGACACACTTTCTTACAGTAATAATCTCAAATGTTTTAAGTAATTAAATATTCACAATTTAGTCAATTGTTTGTAATATGCATTGATGTTTCTAATAGGACATATTTTTATTAATCTGTCATTTACCAAACACTATTCTTTTTTGTTATAGTTTCTCTTTGTTCTTTCGTTTCAAACTTCTTAGAAGCAAATGTGCTATGACTAAAAATTTCTCGAATTGCTGTTGGTATTGATAGGAAAACAAATCACAGTTTTATAGATTAAGCAGCTAAATGTGTTAGAACGTAGAAGAGCTACAATACCAAAGATTATTCAAAGCTAGAATTTTTTTCTTCAGTTTAAACATTTTGATTCTTAACGTGTTGGCCAATGCACGTGATGAGATTTCAAAACATCAGTTGCAAATGCTGTGTGTGGTGACTTTTTCTGATGCTGTAGTGTAATAGGTTGCTTGTAGTAGGAATAAGAGTAAGAAATTCCTTTTCGCCAGCAGTTTCCCACTGTGAAAACTGTATTCTTGTCTCACAAAGACCTTCGAGGCATCTGTTTTAGTTGCATCAGTTGGGGCGATTAGCAGCGCATGAATTATTATTCTCACAGTGCACCTTTTTGTGCTCTTGTTTTGAACGTTGCTTCGAAGAGGTCGACAAGTTATGCGTGTGTATTGCATGTGAGAATAGCTTTCATAACGTTTCCCTCTCTCCTTATGCTCTGTGGAAACGTCGGTATACCTTGACCCAAAGAAGTTGTCATGCCAGGCTCCAACCTTTGATCAGGCCATTGAAAAATCAAGAAATCCTTTGAGTAGCTTTGCAAAACTCCACAAGTTGATTTGATGTATTAATGATAATACCTCTGACTTCATCTTGTGATAGTTCTTTAAACTGATCAAATGCAGGAACAGCTGGAGATAAGCTATAATACACCACATTTTTGATACCTTCTGTCTCTTTGACACCTTTTGATAACTGTTGCATCAATTTGTGATCTTATTGTATCAATTTCTGACCAAAGAAGTCTCCAAACATTTTGCAAAGGTCCTCTTTTTTATACTCATCAGGGTAATGTATGCTTTTTTCTCCCTTTGTCATTTTAGAAACGAATTTGTAAAGGAGCCTTTGATTGCCATCGCAACTCTCCACCTTACTTGAGTAATATAATATTTTAGCATTGTTGCAACTCTAAGTATGCACCGTTTTTATACAAGTTGGGTATACGCAGTCCTTTTATATGGACACATTACCTTTAACAAAGTAATGATCTGAAATAATACTCCTCATGAATGGACTGTCAAGTGAAATCTCATTGTTATTTCTTGTAATGATCAGGTCTAATGTATTGCCAGCAACATGAGTAGGCTGCCAAACATGGTTGATTGGATCATAATTCTGGAGCAAATCAAGAAACGCTTTTGCTGTCACATCACTCTCATCATTCACGTGAATGTTGAAGTCACCCAGGGGTGGCGCTAGAAACTAAACCAAGATGTGCCAACAATCTTAGAAAAATTCAAGTGCATACGACTATAAAAATGGTTTCCGACGTATTTTTTGAACTCCCCTTTACAGTATCTTTAAATCCTAAAATGTTTTAAAAATGAATGGAAAAAATGGTTTTATCCGTCAATCAAATCGTGTATACCCACGGGGCAAGACAGGAGAAGAGACTTCCCTGCGAGCGGAGTAAGCAGAAAATTTTTGCGACCACGCCCTTTAGTTTAGCTTAAAATACATTCCAGAAAATTTCTTGGAGCCATTTTCTTCCAATTGTTTAAAATGTTTCACTATTTTTGGGCATACTTTTGTTATGTTTTATTAATTCCCTTCTTAAAAATTGAATTCATTACTTTATAAGGCCCCATAGATCCTTGAAGCCAAAGGGAAATTTGCCCCTTTGCCCCTTGCCCTCCTGTTTGCGGCCGTGGTTATTTGATGCCTCTCAGATTTTTAATAAATCACGGAGCTGGGTGACAGTTTTTTATAGAACATTTTCTCAAAAGGACAATTTATAAAAACAAGAGCCTCCAAATTTTTTACTTTTAATTGATTCAAATTGGTCAGGTTTTTCCTATCTAGAGGTGCTTGGACGCCAAATTATTCAAACATTGTTTGCAAATGGTGCCTGAATACTCCTCTTAAGCACAATATTTAGCAATTGCACTGCTTACACCCTCATGATTTAAGAACAAATTAAGAACAATCCAGCCTCATAGTGATTATGGTTTTATTTAGAGTCAAAAAGCCAGCCTGAACTTCAATTTAATGTTTCTTATAAAAAAGTAAATTCCTCATTTGATAGTTTCAAAGTGCCGACAGTTCCTTTTCTCTTCTTATTTTGGGCTGCCAACGGGGTGTCATTGGTAACTTTTGGAGTGGGTGGTTGCCATCCCTGAAGTCACCGCCAATAAGCAATTTATTAGGTGTTATTATAATAGATTCCAAGTAACTGGAAAACTCATCTATGAATGTTCTTGCAGCCACAGAATGATGTGCAGTATATGGAGGTCTGTAGACGATTATCAATGTTATTAAACCAGACTGACATTTCAATTTCCATTCTGAGAATTCAAAAGGCGACTTACAGCCTGAGTGTATGAGTCTCGTTTTCAGTCGTGATTTGGCCAGCAACCCAGTTCCACCCCCATTCAGGGCCCACGCCACCGGGGGGCCGGAGGGGCCACTTTTTGCGGAGCAAGTAGTTTTAAAGCTGTAGTAAAAGGGGGAAAGCCTTGGCCGCCTAGTTTTGCTAGCCTTGGCCCCACCACTTTCAAATTCGTGGCGTGTGCCTTGCCATTTCTGTCAATCCGTGGCACATCAAGAAAATCGAAACGTGGCACATCAATAAAATTTAGTTTATGACTATGTTTTAAATTCTGATTTTAATTTTGTAGAATGTATCAATAAGATTCATCCGATACCGCCAGTTCATTTGCCATGCTCGTACCGGGTCTCTATTGTGACGTCACGGCTTTTGCATCTTTATTATAAGAATGCTCCATGACCAATAGAAGATTTCAAGTTTGCTAACGGATTACTCGCGGCACTGATTGGTCAACTATACCGGTCTTGTGCTTGCGTTTTTCTGATTGGCCTATTTCGATCCACAACTGGGTATATATTTTTCCATCGTGTTTTCTCGGAACCTATTCTGACGTTTTATGCTCTGAGGAGTGTCAGACGAAAAAGCTTTTAGTATGTTGTAAAATGTTTGCTTTTTTCAAAGCCATTAACGGATTACTGTTATTCTGGCCTGGTTCATATACTTGTGGATCAAGACCATTTATCGAGGTTTGATGGGAAAGAGCCTGTATTTACCATAAATTCTCTTTTAAGCCCCCACCCCTTCCCATCAAATCAAAATTCACACTATATTTCTTCCAGTTTAGACGGATCCGAAGACAAAGATACAGTGTGCATTAAGCACGGGCCATGTGAGAGCTTTTTACCAAAATTACAGGCCGTTACTCAGAGGGATGAAGTCGACCTTTTCCAATGCTCGATTTCAGAAGGCGACATGGCCTAAGAAGATATTTTAGAATTTAAAAGTTACGACGATGACAATGACAATATCATTGCTGTAGAAGGCTGATTTTATAATGCTCTGTCAAACTTGAAAAGTCCTAACAGTATAGTTTATGACGTCTCCACTTCGGTACTCTATTGCTTTGGACACGAGATATAATTCTAAAAGCAAATCAGTCAAAGAACAAATCAGTCCAAGAGGCAAATCAGAATTCAAAGTTACCAAGGCAAATTCTTGCGTTAATCATTTCATACGTAAAAAGGCAGAGCAGTACTCTAGTAACAGAAGCTTCTCTGAGCGACCACTTTTTGGTTTGCTGCAATCGAAAGCTCGATGGAGCAGTAAAAATGTGACCAAAACTCTCAAGATGGCAAATTTTGATTTAAAGGCATTCCTGGCCAATGATTCTGGCATATGTTCGGAGCACATGCTTACTGAAACAGATGACATAGATCTCCTTGTGAGCAATTGGCCAAACCTATTTTTTTTATTATAGAGAAGCATGCCCCGATGACTAGGATGCATTTCTCAGAGACATACCACCCCAGATTGACAATGATCTGGAGAAGCTAATGCAGGCTGTAGAAGAGCTAATGCCTCTTCTTTTCAAAGGGAGGCTGCGCCCCCTCCTCTTTCTTCTAGGTGATTCTAAAAAAGCATGGCTAATTTTTGCCACGATCAAATCTTTGATTTAACCAAAGTTGAGCCTATTTTACTTTTTAACATTTGCATTAATGTGTGCCCTCCTGATAACTGAAAACTCCATAAATGCTGGCAGAAGTTTATCACTTTGAATTAGTCCAGAGGCAGAAGGGGGCGCATTGCCACCTGAGAAGGCCCTGTACCAGACTACCATCTAGACCAGTTTTTGGTGTAGAATTCGAATCTGGATGTTGATCGGGCATGAGAGGACGTTTTTCCGAGATACAGGGGGTTTCGTCCAAAAACTGGGATGCAGCCTGTGAAGAAGCTAACAATGGCCACAAGACGAGAAACTTTACCAGAGCATCTTTCTCTAGACCAATTTTTGGTGCAGAATTCGAACCTGAATGCTGATCTGGTGGGTGAGGTTATTTTTTCGAGATAAAGGGGTTTTGTCCAAACCTGGGACACAGCTTGTGAATGTGCTGTCAAAGACCACCCTCGGGGGAACTTTTCCAAACCAACTTTTCCCATACTAGTAGTTAGTGAAGAATTGTTGATCGGGTTGGAGATGATGCTTTTCCGAGATACGGTGTGCTTTGTCCAAAAACTGGGATAAAGCCTCTGAATATCATATGAATAGATCAAGTTGTATTTCTTATTCATGTTTAGCAAAAATATAATCTACAGTGGACCTAGAGTAGCACTGCTGTCAGCCCTTGGGCAATTTGAAATGTAGGGTCATTTTGTTTAGAAAAAGGAATTTGTTAATCAGTTTGATCTGTGATTTGTCTCACGACGTTCATAACTATAGCCATAACAGACTTATATGAGTTTCTACAGTACAGATTGTTAATTCAAGATGATAAGCTGCCATGTCGTTGAAATTCTCTTTCATCTCACTGTCAGTGAATGTTTTTGTGTGTTTATCATCTTCATCATTTGAAGAACTTTCTTGACAATAATCTGACTTAATCAATAGTTCTTCTTTTACTCGGTAACGTATGGTTTTTACCTCTAATCCATCGTATTTAAATTCAATTTGTGTTTAATCAGGCGCGGATTTAGTCTGTCGCACAGGACGCACTGGCGACAGTCAGAATTTCAGTTTCAGATTTTTTAAAGTGAAATCCAGTAAAATATTAATTCAAGTATTTTGTAAATCATTGCCCAAAACTGCTTGAGAGAAAGGGTCGGATAAACGAGCCACGCCTATTATAGCGCGTGGCTGGCAAAAATTCCGATGATCACGCCCTCTGACCCGTAGGTGGTCTTGTGCGACAGTCAAATTTTTAGCTAGATCCGCGCCTATGTTAGTTTTTATATTGCATAATTTATCGTGACAAAACTCTTGAGGTCTACGATGTGCACCAAGGTGACCTCTCCTGGTTTAAACCCTACCTTTCCAACCGAAAACAGTTTAGAAACACAACATTGTCAAACGTCAAAATAGAGATCTGGAACTCAAAGTTCCCGAAAATTAGCTTGAAGTGGTCAAAAAGCCGAAATACCTGGGTGTGCAAGCGGACTGCTCCTTGGATTGAAAAAAAAGGATCAAAGGAAGCTTCTAGCAAAGTTTCTAGCAAGAAGTTGGTTTTTAAAATCTACCAAAGCTATTCTTCCGAAAGAAGCTATGAAAACTTAATACACAGGTATTTTCCAGCCCCACTTTTGGTACTGCTGTTCCGTTTGGGGCTCTTCTGGTTTGACTCAGTGAAATCAGTTAGTTGCAAAAACTTCAAAACCGCGCTGCTAGAATAATAACAAACAGCAGCGTCGATACCCCAAGCAGATATTGAAAGGCTGGGATGGAAGACGACTGATGAACTTAATGCCAGTGAATCTAAAACCATGGTCTCAAAATCCATTAGCAAACTGGCACTATTATACTTGTGCGACTTTTTCATTCTCTCTGTTCATCACATAGCCTTTGCAACACGGGAACCGATTTTAGGTTACCAATGAAAATTTCAGCAAATAGTCAGAAATGCTTCTTTTATGGAGATGCAAAGCTATGGAGATGCAAAGCTATGGAGTAGCCTGCAGCCGAGTCTAATCTGGCAAACCCTCTCTCCATAGCTTCAGGAAAACCATTCGCAAAGAGAAACATTTTGCTTTTCTTTAGACTTTAAAATTTTGATTTATGATCGATAGGTTGTAAACATTGTAAATAAGGTTTAATAGCATAATTTCATTTATTGGTTTTTACTTTGTATCCTCGTAATCAATTTTTTATCTGACGGCCCCTTGAAAGCCAGTTTCCGCTAAAAGGCAACCGTCCTTAAAAGAATTGAATATGAAATATGGCGGTAAAACTTGCCCTTTTTGCTGTCACCCTTTTCCAAGCCGTACGTATCGCTATTGCAGAATACAGTTGATTTTCTTGAGGTGTTTTACACAGGATTGCTTTTCATTTAATGGATTTGCTATAAAGCTATTACAGAAAGACAGATGAAAACATGCAAAATCAGCTTTCAATCTCGTTTAATGGTAGTTACTTTTACATATTTCTACAATTCATGCGTTAGTTTAGAAAGTTATCAGAGTTGCAGGACATCATTTTTACATTGGCAACTCTTAATGGTTATCACAACTTGACATTTAATTAACTTGTTCATTTGTAATACGCTTCATCTCCCCGTAAAGAACATCTCTCCATGCACAAGGCCTTCGCCAGCACACAAACCTTGAATGAAAGCTCGTGTTGAATATCTTCATGATGTATACATTGTTCGAACTTTCCCCAGCATCCATTGGCACAGGGGCTTCTTTTAAAGAGATAACTGTCTTCAATTGGTTGTGCTCTTGTTGTGCCACATGAAATATAGAATATCAGGAAGGCAATGAGCAAACTCGTTGACAATAGTGTTCGTGCCATATCTGAACGCTAAAAAAAACAATGTAAAGAACATAACTAACATTGAAGAGAAATAAAAGTGAAATAAGAACAATGAGAACGAGAGAATTGGAGGATGCTGCAGTCGTTTCGTTGTATTGCCAGCTGACGCGTCTTTGTTCCTTAGTTAGCTGAAATTCGAAATTCCATGTCAACACAATTTCGTCTCGTTTCAAAGCTAGCTGCGCATTCATATTGTAAAGTGCAAATTTTATATCCGGCTGACAGTTATTTCATTTTGCCTTTTCGTCCCAGTAAAAAAATCTCCAGCTTGCAAGATTCTCTCTCGCAAACGCAAAAATATTTCATTTTACGGCGAAGTGAAATTTTTCTTCGCAGTTTCACACTTCTTTTGAAGAAAATATCGGAAAAGAATTAGCTGCTCGTTACTTTTCAACGCATTCAATGTTTTTGTAAACTGACTTGTGTTACTGGCATGACTTCTATTAAATGTTGCGCTAATGCAGTTGTTTAACAAAGAAGTTGAAGCGATGCCTTTTTACATAAGAATATTTTGAATGAAAGAAACTACCACTCCTCTTGTCCATATAAACAATATCTTTATTTCGTACACGCATAACTCCAAAATCTCTTGCGTCTGGGTATAGCTATTTACCCTGTCTTTTTCATTTCAAAATATAAAATTATCAAAGAAATTTGAAAACCAGTAGAAAGGTCCTTATTTAAAACAATGAGATATTAATCAAATACAAAAGGATAACTGATCACATGCTCAATTTAAAAAATTTCAGAAACTATTATGTTAAAGGAAAAGTTGAATTTTTCTTTCTAAATATTTTGACAGTCAAATTTCTCAAAAGAAAAAGGCACAACCAAAGATTCTGGCGAGTATAGCCCTGGTAAATGAGCAATGGGTAATCATAGACTCTAGGGTAACAAAGACTCAAGGGAGAGGCAATTGGGAAGAAAAAAGAAAGGAAAGATGCTTTCTTTTTCGCACTTTCTCTCCTTGTTCTTACTAGATTTGATTCTCTGAGGCTCTGGTGCCCCCAGGGTAGTGATTTCGGCAACATAAAACACTCGATTTGCCTGTTTTATCATTGGCCTGTTATTTTCTTCAATCATATTTCTGTGGTCCGGTGCTAGACCATCACAGGCCAACAGCAAACATGGTTAAGAGAAAGTGGAACTCGATATTTGATTCGCCCGTTTAACGGTTGGCATGTCATTTTCTCTAAACAGATTCCATCGCCCACTGCTACACAATGATAGACAGACAATTGTCTGCTTCTCTCCATGCAATTGTATTTTTTTATTTTGGACTTAATTATGAGCTATTTCTATATTGATGACTTTATACAGATATGTCGAACAGTATGCTAGGGATAGGATAAGAAACACATAGATTGCTACCCATTGAACTGAGGATGTATCGGAAAATCAAGCGACAATAGAGTTCTCACGTGAAAGAACACCATAAAATACTCCCATATATGCAAATCAGTTAAATTTGTCAAAAATTAGGTGAGCTATTGTCAATTTAGTTTGCTAACAGATTACTGTTATTTTGGCTCAGTTCATAAAGTTATGAACTGAGACCAAATTAGAAAGGTTTGATGGGGCCAGAGCTTGTGCTCATTTGCATAATTCTCAGCCAATTCGTTATACCTTCAACTGATTTTGCAGATTTAGAGGTTTTTCAATATGGTCTTTTAGGTTATGTGAAAAATTTAAAAATTCTAAGAATAGATTTTTTTGACGTCATCACTTGACAACTTTATAGCGGCAACTTTATAGTAAATGAAGTGTTAAATGCATAAAAATCGCTTATACCTTTCCGTTGACAAAAAACAACTCATCAGTCGCAGAAAAACACGGAAATCAATGCTGAATCAGTGACAACGAAGATAATGTATATTTACTGACGAAGATTGCACATAGTTTATAAGTGATGCAGCTGCAGGTGCGAGATTAAGCTAACTAAACGGCGGATGTAACTTGTGCGGAAATCTAAAATTATATACAATGTGAACTAAGATTATTTATATCGGCAAAATAGCAAAAGCCTTTTCGCTACTCTTATAAGAAGGAACCGACCGAGAGAGCTGTTTCATCTAGCAAAGCTTACCTGCTTGGGATTGGGGATGGGTGCCCCCCCCCCCCAATTAAATATGACTTAAATCACTCTTGCCTGGCCAGAATATAACCCATCGGATTGGCTCTTCCAAAGAGAACAAGTACTTTGCTTTATATGAATCAGATGCTTCACAGTCTAGCTTTTTAGGGTAGTGTAATTTATTCAAAGAGAACTCGGCTTGTCCAAAGAGAACAAGTATGGCTACTTTGCTTTTTATAGGGATCATATGCTTCACAGTCTAGCTTCTAGGATAGTTAGATTGAATTGATCTATGTCAAGGTCCCAAATGTCGATTAGCTTGTCATAGCTGCGAAGATTTGCCAGCTTTAACTGATGCGAGTTTACGCTTTGGGAACTAGAGCCCCAAACCGCACCAAAACATTTTCCTAAAGTAGTTAGTTTTATTTGAAATGGTCGCCTGGCCAGATAAATGAAACATCGAGATAGATCATCATATTTTGTTAGATAATTTTTTTTAAAATTCGTTTGACCACTATTTCATATTTCATACTAAATTTATTGCTGTTTAACATTTCATGCAAGCATTGTTTGTTAATTTTTTGTTGTTTTGATTCGTTGGGTCAGAACTTATCCGAGTTATTAGTAATTTTTCAACACAGTAGTAAGTCAACTTCGTGTTTGCTTTTCTGACGCCAAACTCACGGAAGACGTGTTCAAAGTAATTTGAATTGACAATCATTCAGTCTCACTTTCAAAAAAAGGTAAACTGATCCGATTAAGACCAGATCCAACCGTTTACACAGGATCCGGTCCACATCGGACCTTTACGTTATCAGCTCCCTATCAGCTTTGAAGGCGATCCTAAAAGTATTCTGATAGTGGATCCAAAAGTTTACGGATCCACCAGTTCCCGTGTCAGGGAAGAACTCCCCGTACTCTTTTGGATCCACTCTCGTGTAAACGGGGTCTTAATCAAAGCTATCGCGTAAACGGGTGAAGCGGTCTTGAACAAAAGCGTGCAAATTAGTTTGCTTTGTCTGGTTTGCGAGATTTCCTCATCAAGTGTTTCAAACTTTTAATAATGGTCCCTGCCAACGCAATATAAAGCGTGGATCAGATGCTTCATTGACTAAGTCGAGATTTGAGCATCAGATTGGCGAGGCTTACATTGGCAACTTACCCTAGTTTTCTATGTCCTTAAAATGTCTTTATATACCTAAAAGATTTATCCAAAGAACACTAAATCGTGTTGACAAATAAACGGTTTGACGCTACACGTTTCAAAAAGTATAATCGTTTGTGAATATTGAAAGTTTTGAAGCATAATCCTTTGCGAATATGTGGTGTAAAAATCCGTTTTAGCAGTTGTTTTTGTAGATACTAAACAGCAAAGCTGGGCATAGTGAGAATTATCTAAATACTGCTGTCTCTGGAGTGCACGCATGGCTAGCTGAGCCTATTTGTAACTTCCCAGTATAAATTAAAAGGCATTAGATCGACTTTTTTAAGAATATACACCTGTTGTTGTTTAATGAGAAGTTTGTTATCTGAGGACTATCAGACGAAAGCTTTGGTATGTCCGAAAATGTTTACTTTTTTAAAAGCCATTTTCAAGAAACTTATGTAATTCTCAGGACTAATATTTTGTTATTTTTTGTAATGAATGAGTTATATGCATGGGGGGGGGGTTGGGAGGGGTGGAGGGGGGTAGCTGCTTGTTTTCCCTGCAGAAATATTTTGCCCTGGCAAAAGTAAAAAATATGGGCAACTGGCCCTCGATTTATGTGCTCATCTGGACCTGGACATATCTCAGCCAGTTCGTAATACTTTTAACTGATTTTGCAGATTTAGAGGTATTTGTTAATACTCTTTCATTTTATGGGGTAAAAATTCGAAAATTCTAGAAATAAATTTTTTGACTTCATCATTTGACAACTCTATTCATTAATCCGTATTGTTTACTTGATCTTTGCCACGCTATTCAATTTACTCATCACCTTTACTCGCCCTTCCTATCTTTTGTTTTTCTCACATCATTCGTGTCATATTCAGCAATAAATTTCTGTAGTTAAGTATGTTAAGTTATAAGCAATTTAAATTCAGAGATCAGTTAGAATCAAGAAACGCAGTAGTCACATCGTCTCCTCTCTGGCTTCATGTTCTCTGCACGTAAAATAAGACGCAACATTGGTTAGAAATGACACGTTTTCCATGGATGGTTTTATTAGCGAACGATTCGCTTCAAATAATAAAACAACAATGCGCAATTCGCGTTATACTAAAGATAAGAGAAATAGCAACAACAGAGATTTCTGCTTCAGGGTTTCTTTTGGCCTCACAAATGCCTGGCCCAAAATGGGCTCCTCTAAGAGTGATTGTTACTTTTAGTCGTGCCAAGTTTCAGATTTCTGTTATCACAGTTTTTCAAAACCAATTTTTTTCAAAAATAAGTTGTAATTACTTCCAACCTGAGGCACGAAGAAAATCGCTGGAACAGATTATCTTTCTTCAAAATCTCGTAAGTTTCAGGATACGTATATGAATTTCTTGCTAAGAAGATATTGCAGAAAAGAATATCGATGTTAGGTTCTTGATAAGGTATATGAAAGACAAAGAGAGATCCGAAAACCTCTATAAAAAATATATCAACAATATAATTAAATCATGTATCTTCCTATTTCATCGATTGTTTGCCTTCCTGACGCTATCGATGAGAATCACACGAACAAAACGAAAAGGGAAAATGAATTTTAATTGCAGTTATATGAGCGAACGTCTACAAGCAGCGTGTAATTTTCCAACATCGAGGAAAGAATGATGTTCTTTCGTAGAATTTCAAAAAAAGTATTTGAGTTGATATTGCCAAAAATTTATGGTGAATAAGCTATTTGAAAATTACTTCAATATCTCACAAAATTATTCAGCAGTCTCTTGCAATTTTGAATACCTGAAGCATGAATGTTTCCAATTTTAAGCATTCATTCACATGCAAAGATGATACGAATGCGTAACGAGCAGAATCTTCCGTTGAAGAATGAGACACTGATGCATAAGATGAAACATATTGTTTCTTCATGACAGCCTTAACTTGGACTACGATGTCCTGGCTATGGATATTGTGATGAAATGTTGCAAGGTAAAATAGCATGCATGCAGAGCTCTTAAAAGTATGATTGTTTGGGTGAACGAAAATGCTTGCTCTTTTATTAATTTCAGCTCTTTTGGTTTCAGTCCTTCAAAAAATTATTTGAAGTAATCTAATAAAAGGTGGCCTGAATTCTGGTAATTAATTGACTTTGATGCGTGTTGACTTTTTATGCCAAGATTTTGAGGAAGACTGAAACGTTTATAAACCTATTTATTCCTCACACATCCGAGAAGCTGGCGCGTTTTCTCTTTGCTCAAATCTGTAATTGATCTACAAACCACAGTTTTTCTTATATATTGTTTCTGGCCACCTTGCAAGAAGCAATCTTACTTAAGTCTCGCCTCACTTTTGCCAACTAAGAACCCTTCTAAATAATCTTTGAATTCGAAAGAATTCAGCAATTCCAATAGGGTATTCAATGGGCATTAAATGCATCGTCTTTTCTTACACTCCTAGCTCTAAATATTAAAAGTAATTTAAGGCTGCCTAAAATGTTATCAAACAGAAAAATATATTTATTTCTCTAGTCGTAAATAGACAGGGTACGATAACTTCGGATTTGTGCATCAGAAATGTGAATTTTATTAAAAAAGATTTCAAAAGTTAAATACAATGTCACCTACCGTCAAGTACCAAAGTTTAAAAGAGAGTTTGTCTGTAAGATGATCTTGCGAGGTAATAAGAACGTTGCTTCTCCTTCTTAAATCTGCAGCTGACATAATGCGAAATTTGTTCAGGCCTGCTGCTTTTATATGCAATCTTCATTGCAACTTGCATTCTGCACTCAAGCCTCACTTCCGCTCTGTTGCCATGTGTGATGAAGCTAATAATGCTCGCTTTTATATTGCGCATGCAAAAACGCGACCAATATGGATTCCGTCCACATGCTGCCTTAGGAGATTTTGTGGCATATATAATGAGAAACATTCAGCTGCTCAAAGTAGTACAGGACCTAGTTAAGGAGTATTTGTCATCACTACAACAAGTTTTACAACCATTGTGATTTTCTTTGCGTAGGACACAAGGTTTGCACAGTGTCATCAAAGAAAAATGATCCAATTAGTTAATAACGAAAATCGGAAAGCACCTTTGCATTTCAAATTGCAATGCAACTATCAAAACGGCTAAGGAATATTTCCTGAAAAGACAGTCCAATGTTTGCCACCTTGACTCCACATGTTTTAATCGGATAGGCACACAGCTGATTTGATTTGTGCATGAACAAATAGTTGTTTTTAGCAATTATCAATATTGTCAGGGAAGCAAGTTGAAAGGAAAATCGTTTGTGCACAATTTTAAATGCAATTTGTCAAAAATTTATTCAATCATGGATTTTTATTTGCTTCCTAATGCAATCAGAACATAGCCATTGTAATGAAACTGGTTGCAGATGTCTCAACCTTTGCAACCAGTATGAGTTGAACCAGAATGACCCCAAGAAATATTTCCTTTGTTACTTAAATTGTTTGTTAAGTTGTTTCAATTTCCACTACAAAAGTTCATTGTGATGCTACGTAGGTGTTGTCATGGGTGGGACAATATATTTTAGCCAATTTAGCAGCATTCTTGTAAATCATCTATATTTTTGAAGACAGACAAATCCAAGAAGCTGAGACAAGAAAACTTGGTGTTTTCTCTTTCCTTTCAATAATAACTTTGTTGAATGCATGTCTTTGAAGCACGAATGCTAGAACTACTAGTCAAAGTTGATTTGGAAAAAAAAGGAGGACATTCGAATTTACAAGAGCAACGTAAATTAGAAATTTACATTTCTTCCAACAATTTTGTCCGTGACTGTAAGTTTGAGTACTGATTCACTTGCAGTGGAAAGGTGTTTGGACTTGATATTTATTCTCTTTTGGTTTTTTGAGATATGACCGCCTTTGTAAAATCATCTCGTTGGGCCTCGTTGATTACCTTTACAACAATGTCTCAAGGATCACCGATTATAACGAGGAAAGTGTGATAATAGCGATACCTACTCCTGTTTTGTGGCATACTCTAGAGTGCTCGTTTGTATATAGAGAACTTTTGCTGCAAATACTTCTACCCAAAGGTGAAGCTGCAAAAGATAATGCCATGAAGTAAAAAATAGTATCGCGTGTAAAAAAATAATTTTTTTCTTTATAGGTAGGAAGACAACTCATAAAACTTAAAATTGAGTTGAGCTTTGTATAGTGTTGTTTTCATATTATCCACTTTGTTAGTAAAACGAGCTCCCACGACCCCATAAGTAACCAAAAGCTTGCAAGCAAAGATACGTCTGCCTTACTTTGGTAGTTATTTATTTTCAGCATACAATTTAAATTTGAAACCTTGTACAAACATGCTGGGTATTATTATAGTGCCTACATCGCTCTTAAATAGAGTTTACTCGCACAGTTTTTGACCAAGTCGGTCGTACACTCTTTCCTTTTCAAAATTGTGTCGCGTAAATTTGTAAACAGGTTTTCCATGTTAGAAGAATTTGTCATTCATATATATTTGAAATCCTAATACGAGTCTTAAGCTAGCATTTCGATAATGTAAAAACCAAGAGTTGTTTTTTTTGTGTTACAGAATATAAAGTTTAGAATCCAGATCTCGGGTCCTCCTTGCATCAAAATCTTGGTAAGTTATATGCATTTTACACTTGTATCCTAGGACTATAATTTAAAGCCCTTGGAATGTATCCTACAATCCATAATTTCATGGTGGTTGTTAATCGCCTGCTTTTTAGAAGCTTCTACCGAACCTGAAGTCAAGAGTTTAACAAACCTACCATTACTGAAGTCAATCCCTTACATGCTGAAAGAAACCGTCTTTGTCAAAGCGATTCATTTGCACTGCTAGCTGTTGATACTCTGCATTCTCTTTACTCTCTGCATATATTTCTGATATTAATAGTTTTTCCTTGCAAATTTTTAGCGGGCTCGTTGACATTCATTGTGCGACCCCCCCCCCCCCGGCCCTCCCTTTTATTTTTGGGTCCTTCTGTTGCTTCGATTCGACTCAACTTTTTGATAGTCCGTAGTAACAGTATCATGCATAAAATTACTCTACTTATCTTCTTAATCTTAAATCTGAAACTGAATATTAAAATTGGCGTTACCACTATTCTCAAATCTCCTGAAGGGTGTAACACCAAAATCCAGTCTTTATCTCTCCCCCCCCCTCTCCGATAGCAACTCCGTTTATATTTTAGTTTTATTTGATGATTTTCCTGTTTCAAATCACAGAGATACAAGCCCCATACAATCCCCCAGATATTCATTGGATTTTAAGGCTTTTTCAAATTTTCTGTCAAGATTACAAAACATTGTGTAGAATCAAGTGGAATCAAGCTGTGAGGTGATATCTAAACGCCATTTTGCTTAATTAAATCAAGCAATAAAAAGCCTATAGAAAATCGCCCACCTTATTTCATTTATTAAAAATTCATCAAATTAGTTTATACATAGTTTACACCATCAAAATCAACACACCTGAGCTTTTTACTTGGCTTAAGCAAATAAGATTTGCTGTATTCAATATATGTTTGGTGTAAATGGCATTTAATTAGTAAGGTAAATGTGTCATAAGGCCTGAAGCCCTAATGACAGTGAAAATTGATTAAAAATTGCAATTTTTATGAAACTAATTTTTTGTCTTCTACAATCTGTAGGACAATTTGCATCCAAGTATAATTTGATTTTGTAGCATAGCCCCAAACTTTTGCCCATTCCTCGAAAAAAAGGAAATGTAAATTCTAACTTTGATAAATTTTAAAGCGAAGTATACCTAAAGAATCTCAAATTTAAGGAATGGATCTGAAGTAATCATGCCATTTGGTCAGCAAAATTGTTAATTGATCGCTGTAAAAAGGCATTGGTCTTCATTTACAAATGTCCTTGTTTAGTTGGTAAGGTTTAATTTTCTTGACCCTCCACAACCAAATTCTGAAAGATCCAGGTATGATGTTGATGATGTCCTGTTATTTTGACATCTTTGGTTGAAATTCCATGAAAATTGCTTGTTTGGTAAATTTGAATTTATGTGAGAGCGCAGCGCAGGAGCCGATCAGACTAAAAACAGCAAGACTGTTGCTCAATAATAGTAAGCAAAGGAGTTGGGGTTGGGCCCAAATTTCCCAGTTGGGTGGGCCTACAACTCCTTTTCTCCTGGTTGATGAATCATAGAATTACAACCAACCTGTTTAATAAATTTCTAGCTCTTGCTTTTTCATTTAATATAGAATTTGTACATACATTTGCCCCCTTTGGTTCTTCCACTGTAAAGCTGCCTGGAAGTAATTTTATAATTTTCTCGTATACTTTTTCGGATTTCTTGTCTAGCCAAGGGTATATCTTTTTGCAATTTTGGTCAAGCCAAGTCTAGCTCATATTTGACAATATTGGCCTAGCGAACTGCTTTTGAAAGTAGGAATTTCTTCCTGCCAAACCTCCCCCACGATTTGGCCTTGGGCATGACCTTTCCTTCCATGCATTCATATACATATATAGATACCACCCCTCTCTAAGTATATATAATTTGGGGATGCTACCCTTGAAAAGCATCAATAATACTTCTTCTCTAATGGCATAATTGCCAAATTGTTGATCACTTAGACACAAGCAACTGGTTTTTAAACTTTCCGGCCGAAGTAAGAAGAATTAAGCTTTCTTCAAATCTAGTATAGCACTTGTATGACTAAAGGGTAAAAGCCCCAAAGGACTAAAATGAATCCTTTAGTGGTTTAGATGATTCAACTAGTATTTAACAACACTGCTTGTTTCTAAAAATCTCATTGTATGAAGAATTCTGTTTTAAATGTGGACAAAAATTGGAATTACAATTGCCATTAAATTACTTAATTACTATAAATATAATTCTAAATTTTGTGGAATTACTAAAGTTTATTTTGCTTTCTTACCACCTTGCTTTCTTACCATCTAGCTCCCATTCCACATGACTCTGAATATTTTTTCCCGAAGATCAGATATTTTTTTGTATTATAAACAGAAGGGAAATGACGGCTTTAACAAGGTACTTGACCCCCATATTCACTGGGCTTGGCCCACAACTCAAAAAGCCCTAATCTTGCCATTGTATTTGTGAGCCTTTGAGCATTCAAGTACTTATCGGAACATTGTTCTAGAAATTTCTAATTTGCCACTTTATAACCCCTCAAAATTAACTATGTGATTGGAGATTATGCTTTGTTCCTAGATGAAGGCAACAGAATATCAATGTCTTATAAATTGTGAAAAAATGACAAAAGTGGCAATATACAACTAGGAAAAACTTGTAAACCTGAGCAAAACTTGCTTGAAATTCAAAATTTCTTAGAAAAGCATTGCAACAGTCCCACTGGTGGCAGCTTCTGTAAATAATGTGTCATTCCTATTGCTCTGTGACATTCCATTTGTTGACTTTTCATCAGATGAAGCAACAGGTGAATTACTTGGTTGCATTTTAGTTAAAGCACTCCTCTCTCTTTCAAGGCTGTTTGAAAGGTTAATGAAGCTGTTTGGGACATATGATTGGAAATCACTGGGACTACTGCCAGTACCAAATGCATCATCAATGTTTGTAATAGAATCATCATTGATAGTAGCATGAGCTTCATCATAAATCTGAACAGCAGCGATCTCTGATGGATACATGTGGACTTTCTCCAAATCCCCAGTTGAAAAAGAAACCCTCATTTTTTTCTAAAACGAGGAACAGAAAAATTGTCTAACTACAAAACAATAAACTATTCTAAATCAATCACTTCAATCTTTATTTACATTTTTTGGAAATGTTTACTAATTCATAAACATCCATTAAATCTTTCCAGCCCCATTAGGATCTTCTAAACATTAAAATCTAGCATATTAAGATTTTCTCAAAGAAGAATACTATTACTTATCAATTTGTCAACATAAGTCAATTAAACTCTTTGCAAATAATAACAGAATATTTTAAGCCTAGGAAACAACCTGTTATGGATAAATATTCCCAGTGCTGTAGTGCTAGGGGGGCCCAAGAGGGGCTGAGCTCCTCTTTTTAATGCCAAAATTTAACCAATTTCTATTTTTGCTATTGTTTTAGCAACATTGTGTGCAAGAGCCCCCCCCCCCTTGTTACTTTGGTAGCACTACATCATTGAATATTCCGTTTATACATTATCAGTTATCAGTGATGGATTAAGCCCAAAGTGGGCCTGATGTTGCAGATTAAAAAGAGCCTATTATTGAAAGCAAAAAAAGAACCTATTCAGCTTTAGGAAAATTCTTGTCTTTAACCATCAGGGTCTATTTCAGGAATAGGCCTAATGATGCAGAGCCAATATAATGACCCTAAATCTGACTCTGTGCATTCTCTTTAGTTAAGAAGGCTTAGGGTTAAGGACAAAACACAAGATAGACAGTTTGGTTAAGAATTTAATCATCTAGACGGTTTTAATTATATTCCTGGTAATATGTTAACAAGAGATGCATAAAAGTTGCCTCATACCTTGCCACCTTTCTTTCCTTTGCTGCTGAGAGAGGAGACGAGACCAGTAACAGGTTTTTCAAAATATACTTTAGGGGCGACAAGTTCTCTTCTGTCTGCATCATACTTCCCTGGCTTTTTATTTGTTAAAGCTTTAGGCCTTTCATCTTCTTGCTTTGAAATAGTATTTCCAACGCTATGTTTGTTTATTTTATCTGATTTAGGTACACATTCAGATGGCTCATCAAGATTTGTGACAGGAATATGTGATCCATCTCCATTGGAAACTGGCATCATATCATCAAGGTTTGTAACAGGTATAGGTGCAATTACATCCAACTTTCTTTTTTCTTTTGTTTTCTGACCATCAGTCAACCTCAAATTGTTCTGTACATCTAGTTTATGAGCACCTAAGTCTTTGTTCTTGCTAGAATGTAACTGTTTTTCTCTTTGTTCACCAGTTCTTATTATCATTTTGTTTATTTTTTTTTCATAATTCTGCAAAGTTGATGGAGCAATGACATGATCTATTCCAAAAGTTTCTACAGAATTGTCTTCATCCTGCAATTTTGCTCTATTTTCTTTCTTACCTTTACTATCGATTCCACTATTTACATATTTCAGTTGATCTTCTTTTGATGTTATGGGCTCTTTCTTGAATATATTCAAAAGTGCTTTGTAATTATTGTCTTTAATGGGCAAAGTGTTTTTATTTTCTCTTGTATCATTAGATTCCTTCAAAGGTATTCCATTTGCATGAACACTTTCAAATGATATTTCTTTGAAGCTACTGTCTTTTGAATCAACATCACTGTGTCCGGTCTCTGTCTCCTTGTGCTGAGTAAAATTTAGCTCATTTTCAGCATGCTCTCTGATGTCATTAGGTTGTTCTGATATATGTTCAATTAGAATACTCAATTGCTTATCATTTCCATTGGGTAATGGCGTATTCTCATCACTTAATATGGTGTCAACTTGAGCTGTGTTTTTATCAATGTTTCTATTTGATAAATCAATTTTTGCCTTCTTGTCACCATTTTCTAAGTGCTCGAATGATTGGCACCTTTCCGAAATAGATGGCCATGAATTTTTTCCCTCTTTATACTCCTTCACTGATTCTGCCTTTGCCTTTTCCTCGATAACTGGTCTTTTTCTTAGGTCCTCAATTTTAGGACTTTCACTATCGAGTTTATTCCCCTTTTCTTTGTGATTAAGGGTTTGACTTCTCTGGAGAAGAAATGATGGTGTTTCAGCTTTTTTTGTATCATTAGAATCTTCCTTACCCTTCTGATTTCTAGTCTCTCTGTTGCTAATATTAGAATTATTATCAGCAGATGCAGTCAAATTTCTTCTCCATGGGACTTTGGCAATTGGTGATATATATGCCTTAGGCCTTTCCTTAAAAGGAGCAGCCATTTCAGCATCCAATTTTAAAACCGATTCTTGACTTATAATTGGCATAGACATTGGTCTTGCCTTCTTAATACTCCCTCGAAGTTTCACAATATTACTATCAGAAACATTATTCGAATTAGTCTCAAACTCAAGTCCTCCTTCTTTTCTTGGCTGTAAAGGTTTATTGCTTTTTATTTCTTCAACTTCTTCTTTCAAGTTTTGACACAACTTTCCTTCAAAGAGGTTTGACAATCTTTTTTTCCCAATTTTATCTCTAGAAGTGTGTCTGAGTTTCACACCAAAAGCAGTGAATACTGCCAATTCTTCCTCTGGTGAAATCAGTGCTTCTGATAATTTTATATCATGAATTTCCTGAATATCATGTGAAACAATACTACTACCATAGTTGTTATCAGTGTTTGCAACTGAATTCTTGCTTGAGCTTTCACTAGTTCCATCAGGACCGCGTCTATCTTGATAAATATAATGTTTGTCCTTAGGAGTGGCATCAACTAACTCGAGAGGGTCTACGGAAGCTCGGCGCATCCATTGTTGACGTACTGATCGTGGAATGATATGCTCATAAATTACATTGTCACTGGCAACGGGCAATTTTTTCGCTGTAAATGCCATACTTAAATAGTTACGAACCGGCTTTAATAAGGGCACTAACTATTGTGAACTCAAACGCAATTAGGCCCACTGATCGGAAATGAAATAATGGCCCTGCTCCCGAAAATTTCTTTCAGCTAACGAGCTCTGGGTGTATGTAATTTACCAGTATTTAACCAGAATTCACAGCTCTTGTGAGATATTTCCATGCAATAATACAGTCTGAGTGACGAATCTTGAAAAATTTACGGTTCATTTACATCCCACTTTCCGTAATCCATAGCAACAGAACAGGACACAATAGTGAACAGTTATCTGTAAAACGTACTTGCAACAGCCTCTGCCAATAAAATTCAAATGCATAAATATCTGCTAGTCTGCCTGTTCACGATTGTAATCCTTCGAAAAATCAACTCAAAGACTAAGGGTTTACAACTTATGAAGTGAACGCCATTCCACCATTAATATTTTAACAAGGGAGTGGACACAGGGGACCTTAAAACCATAAACAATGTCAAGTGCTGATTCAGTTCAGCCCCCCTCCCTAAACAACTTTTTTCAACTGAGTTCAACAATAAATGCAAAGCAACTTTTGCAAAGTGCAAAACTACATGCAAGGATATCGCGATAGTATGGCTCTATAGGGGGGCCTCAGGGTGAGGTGGGCGAGGGCTGTATGGTAGAGGTGGTGCGGCTGTTGTACCCGAATTTTCCTTATTTCTATTATGTTGTAACTGAGTCCAACTGAAGGTACTTTAAAAGGCTACTACTTGGTTCTACAAAAATCCAAGCTAAAACAAGTAGATGATGATCCCTCTCTTCAAGCATAAAAAATACCCTTCAACAGAAAATAAAATTTATTACCAATATCAAACCGACATTTTTTCTCACCAAAATTTTCGAACGCTAGAAAAATTTATATTTTATCGCTTTATACCGATGGACTTTCAAAAAATAAAAGGTACAAAAACGGAACAGATGAAAATAAAAAGGGGTCGGCTGAAGTTCGAGGCTTCATCTTTCCTAAAGAATGAGAATCAGGTTCTGATCAAGAAAAGGTTTGAACTGAATCGAAATAGAAACAGAAGATCCGTTTCAAGACTTTTCTAAATTCCATAAATTGGGTTGACATTAAAATATTAATAATGTATTGAAAATAGAAGTTAATTCATAACGAAATTTTAAAAATATGACCGAAATTTTTTTCATCGAAAATTAATCCATTGAACCTCCTGGCGCCAAATTTTTTGGCACCAAGGCCTGTTTTCTGGCGCCAAACTACATTGCAAATGTGAGACACATCATGTATCAAATTTGCTATAACCTTTTTAGTCAAAATTGAACAGCGCGTTGGCGCTCTATCATTACAGCAGAAAGCAATATGAAACTAATGATTTCATTAAAACTGAAGCTAGGCATTCAAAAACCAACCTTGACACTTAAATACAATACTAAGATTTCAAAGATAAAAGGAAATCGCTACCTTTTGTTTCCTAAAACCTTAAAAAGGAAATGTGCTGCATTTTATGTTTTGACTTGCACAGCAAAATGTTACCAAAGGAGTCACAAAAGCAAAAAAATATTATAGACAGGCAAACAGATATAAGAATGATTGCAAGAGATATAATTGAGGTTGATACAGGCATTTCTTAGTGAAAAATCTCAAAATGCGGTTTTAGATAACAGCAAGTCAAATTCAATTCCTGTGCTATCTGGGGTAACTCAAGGCTCCGTATTGGGCCCAGCCCTTTTCTTAGCCACAGTATGTCAAGCATAGCACTGTGCGATTATTTGCCGACGATAACTCATTGAATTTAACCATTGCTGATGAAAGGACTGCCAAAGGATGCAACCAGTTGACTTTCATAACTTGGAACGCTGGGAGAATGAGTGGCAAATGTGTATCTATCCTGATAAATGCCAGGTATTATCAATATCAAGAAAATGAAATTCTATAAAGTATACATATAGGTTAACAATACCATATGTTAAACACCTTGGCCTGGCTGTCACTATAGTAATATGCTATCACACATGATATGAAATGGAACAATCACCTAAACAATATTACTGCACCTGCCAATAGAACGCTTAGCTTTGTGGAAAGAAATTTAAGAGTCAGTTCGGTGAAAGTTAAAGAGCAAGCATGCAAGGCTTTAGTCGGGCCTAAGTTGGATTACTGTGCAACGGTTTGGGATCCTAAGGCAACATCAGACGAATTCACAGGGTCAATGAGAAAACATTGCATAGTTAATCAAATTGAAATGGTTAAGCACCGAGCTGCGAGATGGGTGACAGGACGTCATAATAATACATCCAGTGTTTCTGAAATGTTCCAATCACTTGGATGGCGCAGTTTATAGCAGCGCAGAGTTGACGCCAGGCTAGCAATGTTATATAAGATCGTCTGGAATATATACGATTAAAAATTGTATGGAATACTCTGTTAGAAATGGGAAAAAATACAGCTTCATACAAAAACAGATCATTTTAAGTTCTGATTTTGAATGTTTTCAAGAGTAGAGTGCAGGATATGGAACACGACAGATTTGTATAATGATAGGTTAAATTTATCATAGAAAACATTTGTTGTTGTTATTTAGTTATTTAGCTTATGTGTAGCATGAGTGCGGGTTGATGGGTGGGTAGGGTCCTTGGTTTGCGGATGGGCGGTTGCTGCCCTTTGGCTTGATCTGTCCCAATAATTGTGGGGCAGCGGTTGTGTCTAAGGACCAATAGGATTGCCCCTTTGTCAAATTTCCTTAATTGTTACTAATGTTGTAGCAACATTAGCACCTCTTGTTCAATAGAAGTTTGGAACTCTATTTTGTTTCCATTTTTTTGACAGCCGTTCTTTTGGCTCTTTGGAATTTTTGCTGTCTCCGGTTGTTATTTAGGCGGCAAATGGGGCTGTGGGCGGTGGCTGCCTGTCTGCGGGTTGGGGGTCCTTTCTGCTTGTTTTCTTGTGCTCGTGTTCTATACATGTACGTGTGTTATGTTAAAGGGCCTCTCCAGCCAACTTGCATTTTGCACTTGCATTTTATTGGCTAATCTAAAGAAGTTGAACCTGCTGATCACGAAGTCATTATTTGTTTTTTTGATATTTTTTACCGTTTGTGAGATATAAGCTCTTGCATTTCGATAATTGAATTGAATTAACCGACAAAAATTTTTCGGTTTGGTGACACTGTGACGCAATTTTGACGTCACAGTGTCACCAATTTTGACATATTTCGTTAGTCTCGCCTCAAACCGAATCGAACGACGGCGATTCGCAAATTGAACACTGCAAGTAATGGTACTCTCAGTTCTGTTCCACCGACCACCGGCTTTTAGTTTGAACATTTCAGATATCAATTCTGAAGCCTTTAGTTGTTCATCGTTTCTGGAGTGTCAATTTCGATTAATTATACGCGAGGGAAGAGCTGGAACAGGAAGCCGCAGCTTTGTAGGCCTATACAGGTGATCAAAACAAAGTCGTGACACAGCATGGACACATTCCGACCCGCAAACTTAGAATGATTGTAAACATTTAATATTTTTCGATCCTAAAAAGCTCCTGCTCTAGATTTAGATGCCGTTATGAACGCGTGACCATGACTCCTTCACGATTCGGTGAAAGATATACGAAATTCATGGCGAACGAGAGCCGCACATTGTGACGTCAGAGTGTCACAAAACTGATTCGGCTTTTGTCGTTTTTTTCTCGGAAAGGTGCAACTTTAAAGCCTTATAACTTCTAAACTAATTGGAATTTTGCAAAAACAACGACTTTGCCAAAATACACGCACCAGATGCTGACTTTTCAGTCAATAAAAAAAAAATTTTTTTGGCTGGAGAGGCCCTTGAAGCTTCTTTTTAGAAGGCAATCATTATATCGGTAGATGGACAAGGAGTGAAATGCAGCCTTATTACAACAGGATTCAGAAGAATAAAGATTGGCAAAAAATCCAGCTAATTTACAAAGCACGGACAATTGGAAATAGTCGTTCAGTCTCAGATCAATAGGCTGCTGTGGAGTAGGCCTATCGTAATTTTCTTCACATGTATCAATAAACTTGTGTTGTGACTGGACATTCTATTCTACTAGTTTGCTGTCCAAACTATGTTCGTAGAAATCATAATGTCGTTGGGCAAATACAATAAGAAGGCGTCTAAAGTCAAGTTGCTATCCTAGTTGTATTTCTATGCATGAATGTCTCGTTTACAATATTGCATGACACATCCATGTATCCCATGTACGGCCGTGTTTATTTAAACAGGCTTATTGATCTTAAAGCTTCAAGTATCGAGACCCGGATAACATTGTGGATTACGAGTGTACCTTGCAAGCACGATCAGTAAAATCCCGTTTTCTCCGGACTCACAAATCCTCTACATACAGGTATGAAGAAGCTATTCTGTACCCAAGGAACAAATCAAATGGCTCAAAAATTTGCACACGGCCAGGACAGATGTCGGCTAAGTGTGTCTCAAAATTTGCGTATTTGCTCTGGTTCGTCTTTTATAGCCAAATACAGCTATGAGAGGGAAGAAATACTGTTTGCCAATTTTTGACAGGGTTCAGTTATAAGGGGAGGAAGAATTTCAAAAATCTGAGACACTCTTTGATAGCTTGGGATCTGCGCTTTCTGCTGATATAAGTCAGATTTTGATATCTCAAACGCAGGGGTACAAAATAGCTTTTGAAGGTGGTACACTCATTAAAGCAATAAATTTGCCTGGAAAGTATCATTTTACAATTATTTTGATATGGTTGGAATCGCCACATTTGTTGTGCATCGAATGATGTATAGTTTAACCTGATTCCGTTTGGCTTTTAGGGAGAGAAAACCAAATATTGTGTCAAAAACGTTTAACGTAACCTTAAGTGACATTACATGTGACCTTATAACGCATTGAGATTTAAAATTTAACGCTCGTATTGTAAAAAGCAAGTAACGATTGAATTCTGATTAAAGACTAGCAAAATGTATGGTTGACCAATAAAAGGATTATTGTGAAATCTTTTTCAATTAAGTCTTCTCATTTATATGAAAGCTAGGAGAAACTGGCAACAAATCATGAGATAGCATCACGGCCAGCCTACTTTGACCATTCTTTTTTGCATTAAATATGTACTTGCTAACTCTTAAGAAACTACCATTCATTTGAAGTATTTATGATTCTGAAAACTATTGAAATGTTCAACTGAAATTGAAGAAATTTCTTGTATAAAGAGCAACAAATCAAAACCAACCAGTTCCATATTGTAAAAATGTTCATCCAATAATTTTAAAGCAAAATATTATGTACAATGCAATATAATCAGACAGCAAAACTTTCGTTTTGTGAAATAAATTTTGTCAGTACAGCAGCATTTCTTGGAGATAAATTTTTTGGCCTGGTTATCGTTGGTTGTATTTCTAGTTTGTATGTGAGTGTCATTTCGTTTTCTATATTTCTCATGCTGCTTTGCCAAATATATCTTTATTGTATATCTTTAAGATACACCTTCAACGCCGAGACCTACATCCAAAGGATACCGACTGCCTTTTCGCGCCAAACTGAAACGAGGCAATCGTCCATTGGCCTAAAACAACTTTAGCCGTCTTCTTGGAGATGCCAAAAAGAACGAAGTGTTGAGCTTAGAGTCGATTTTCCTTGCAAAATGAATTGAATAGGGATGTCACGTTTTTGATAGTTTAAGTTCGTGGATACATAATGGCTTCATTTCAGCCCAATTTATTGGCTCAATATGGTGAGAAGTTACGCCGACTTGTCGTCGTTTTTGTGTTTGGCCTAATAAATACCCTTTTTGATGATAAAAACTTCTAGAGACTTGTACCCTTCCCATACACCATTTTTGTGCTAATGGCTTGATAGTCTTCGTAAAAATAAAGATTATGGTCTTTTTTAAGTTAAATTTTGCAAAAAATTAACACTTTTTAGACAGTGTTTGTGGAACTTTCCCTTGATCTCTTCGACAGCATGAAAAATAATCCTATCAGCAAGATTTACAGTCGGGTTTCATTTCTAAAAAACTGGGTTAAGATTTATAAAAGGGTATGCTTTAAAAATCATATCGAATCATCTCGTAAATTCAAAAAAATTAAATTTGTACCGTAAGCGAGCCTGACTGCAGGCAAGTATCCGGTTTTTTTTCTATTTGCATAGGGCAAATGAAGAATTAAGTTTCCTCAAGACCAACATAATCTTGCATCTATTTATTAACAAAAAATGTTCAGTTGTGTAAATTTTCTTATCTTCATTCATTTTAGCTTCTAAATTATTTGGGTGATATAGTTTGGTTCTAGAATATTTGTGGGCACTAAGACTAGAAACTTTGTTGTGCACCTGCAATAAATTGCCCATGATTTTGCATATTCCAAGCCCAAGATCCCTAGATGATAACATTTAAAATTATTAACTATAAAAATAACTAAAGTGTATGAATCCAGACATGCACTCTCATATTTTCAAAGTGAACTTGTCCATGTTGATGTGCAAAACTTAAGTGCACACTTATACCAAAGTAAACACTTGCAAACTTAAAAATTTGTTCTTGCATACCTAAAATCACTTTGGAAACCACTGCACTCTGCAGTCCATTAGGCAAAAAGGGGTTTGTTTGCTGATCAAAAAAGAGTTTGTAGGATTTTTGGATACACTGCTGTCGAATCTGGAGAAAACTTACATGTTACATCATGTACATGATGTACAGTATAATTTTGAAAATATAATCTAAATTTTGTGTTCTGATATTCAAAATAAGCTGGGGGTGGTACATAAGGAATACAAAAACAAAACTTCATCGATATATAAATTTATTTTAACCAGCAGAAGAATTGCCAATTTCAGCCTAAAAAAGCCACCTATGTTGTTTTTATTTCATTTCTCAGTTATTTAACTAAATTCCTCTTAGCACAAGTGTAACCCTTCAGCACAAGACCTGGTTTTCAAGTGGACCTCCTTTAAAACAATATTAAAATTACAATCAAGTAAACTAACAGAAATTAACTTAATCTGTTTAAAAACTTAAATGCAATCTAAAATCCTATTTCCAAGAAAAGTTATAATTTAGAAACCTAAAAGATTTTCTCTAGAAAGGATTCCTGCCTACCTTTGCCAAAAGGCCATTCCACAACTGTGCTCCTCTGTAGGAAATGACTTTCTGTCAAATTGATGTCTTTTCCTTGGGTAGCCTCAGGTCTGCCCCTGTTTTTTAGAAGTTGCAAGTGGAGCACTGTGGTGCCAACCTATTCAGAGATCTAAAGACTGGTTTTCCAACACAGGCTTGCAGCTGATTTGTTCCAGCAGGCCATGCCCTGAAAGGCCAGCATTTAAAACGCACTCTGAAACAACCATGGAGTGTGATTTATTGAGCACCTTAAAATGTAAAACGATATTGCCAAGAAGAAAAATGTTATTTTAAAATGATGATTATTAAACTTAGCCATTGTTGCAAATGAGGGCAATGTTATGATTCATAAGATTTGTACAAAAGTTCATACCATTTATTTTTTGATGACATTTTATACTCATTTATACCCAGTTCCATTTAAGGCCACTTCTGCAAAAAGCATTTTCAAATGAAAAAATAATCAATGCATCAAAAATACACACATATAAACATAATTTGAGAGTTGATCATCTGAAAATGCAATGATATTTACAAATGCATTGATTTTATTTTGACATAAAACCTTTAATTCATTTTCATAACAAGAAAACACAAACTTTTGAAAAGGTATTTGTGTAGATATCACCCGAGACGTGTTCACATGATGCTGTATACAAATAAATATCACACAATATATCATACCAAGGGCCCTGGAGTGTGGTGCTATTTATGCTCAATCTCTATTATTGATGCAAAAACGGAGCCAATTTCTATTGTAGCTACTATTTTTGGAACATTTTACACTCCTCCTAATGATACTCTCAAGACAATTTTATTTATGGAGTGCCTCAAGTTTTTTTGAAGTTCAATTATAGAGCACCTTCATTTTGCTTAGAGAAAGGCCTGTTCCAGTTGACTTTGCAGAGCCCCAGAAAGAGTAACAACATAACTTATATGGGGCTGAATGCAGAGTTTTCAAAGTATTCCTTGGCAAAAAGTTTTTGCATGTTTTAGAACACCTAAAGCCATAGAAACTTTAGCAGAAAGAGCTTTGATTTGCTCTTTCCAATCTAAGGAACAGTCAATTTGCAGACCCAAGCTACTTCACTTTTAGTGCAGAATTTCAATTTCAGAACATCATCCCAATTTTAAAATATGTTATGCTTTTGCTTGGTTGTGACCAGCATGGAGTGTATTTTAATAAAATTCAAAGATAGTTTGTTTTTTTGCAACCAGATGTAAAGTTTTTTGGGGGAATTACTAATTGCCTAGATTTATATTCATATTAAAATCCTTTGTCATGTCATCTCCCATAACTGCAGGGGAATGATCTTGCCAGCAAACAACATGCAGTACACCATAGCATTTGAAATTCTTAATTGAAATGCAAACAGTTTCTTCCAAAGGCCATGATGATCTTAAAGATTTTCCTACACCATTTTTGCCAAGACTCTAAACTGGTCCCAGAAGGGTATTTTTTTAACATCACTCTGTTCTTAAATTGTTCATCGCTATTTTTAATAAGTTGTTGGTTGAGAGGCTTAAAAACAGAGTTTAAGCAGATTGGTGGAAGAATTTTCAAACACACATTACAAATTACAAATAATTCATTGTCAGAAAAGGTCTAAAGGAATCAAATTTTAGCTGAGCTCATTTCAAAGATAAAGATGGAGGAATGTTGGAAGTAAGACAAATTGTTTGGGTACAGAAAGGAAAAGCTTCAATAATGTATGCAGCTAATTTTTTCAAGCTCCTTACAGCTTAAGTTCTGAAGAAAGTTGATCATGAATTATCACAAATTTCCAAACTTTCAATGTAGCAAGTTTCCTCGTAAAGTTTTTAGGATCAAGAACATTTGGTAAAGTCATTTATATGCTTTCAAGCAAATGGTTGCCAATGAAGTGCCCTTATAGGTTGTCCTGTTAAATTATTTTATGATTATTTTTATTTTTTTCATTATGCCAAACTGAATTCTATCTTCTTCCAGGAACACTTCTGCTTGTTGTTGCTGGCATGTCCTGGTTTACTTCTTAAAGCCAAGTAAAATGCCTGTTTGTTTTAGAGCTAGCCATAAGCTTTGAAATAAATCTCAACTGCAATGCTAGCAAAAAATTCAGAAAATATGCTACTCTGGCATTAGTTTAATTAAGTTATGCTTGTCAATCTTTCCATCAGATTACCTGGTATTTTTGGCAGCTTCTGCTCTTTTAGGGTATGCATGACTCTGTTTGTATTGACCACCAACGGAGATGCTATCTTTTTTCCAAACTTTTGAGCATTTGCACCACCCCAAAGCTACTGCCTTTTTAATTTTTACTGAAATAAACTTTATTAAAACTGAAAAAAAATTTGATAGTTGTTTGGGGTCATCACAGAGAAAGAGAGTGAAAGATGAAGGAAAAGTTTATTAGTGCTCAAAAGTGCCAATGAAAGATAAACAGTGAAGAAAGTACCATTGTGGTGATTGCACTATTGATTGTGCCCGGAGGATGAAGTGATGATTAATACAAATTACAACTTACAAGGGTCATCAAAAAATTAAATATTAAAATATTAAAATAAATTTAAACTGTACTTCAAATAATATTAAAAATAAATGCTTAAAATAAGTTTTTTTTCTTAATAAGGGTGCACTGAATTGGAATCAACTTAGTTGGCTGCCATCCTCTGCCCCAACAAGAAGGGATTTTCATCTGACAACATTGCTTAAATGGACAATTTTTTTCAGTTTCATTATCCCATGTTATTATCTTTTGGTCAAAACACACCTAGTTGTTTTTGACATCTTATTGGTTAGTCTCCTGTTTTTGTCACATCTTTTTTTCAATCACACATTAAACTTGCACTTCTAATTTGCAGCTCTCTTTAAAATTTAAATGTGAAAGGATTGATGAAATGAGAGGATCAGAAATGAGAGGTCACAGGCATGATCCGATCTCACTTTGAATGTACTTCTATTGAAAAACATGACCCAGTTTTATTTACTATTTGTTCTGCGAAACCATTCAAATCATTTGTCTTTTTCAAATGAATTTTGTTGTGTTGTTTGTTCTTGTCCTCACAAGGAAGACTGATTTTCTTATGCAAAATAGGCAAATTTGATTGAAGTGACTACCAGATGATTTTATCAGAATACAAATTTTGTTTAAAATATTGCTCCTTCAGACAAGTTACAAGCAGCTGGAAAATAGCTACATATGTTCATATCATTTCTTTCCTACTTTTTAGATGAACATTTCAAAGCAAGACTCTTAAATGACTATTGTCCATTATTCTGGCACAATTTTCCTGAATGGGTGAGTGCTAAATTTAGATTTATATAGACTTAGATCCTTGTCCTAATATTCTCAATTTTTAATCATATGACTAGGAGAACTGATAAGTAATTTTGTGTATTATTCTGTCAACAAAAAATCCATTTGTAGGTCATTTGGTGAATGGCTGGCCAAAAGCAAGAAATCAATTAGATAAACAATTCACCCTCTCATGTTTCTTCCAATGTACATCTGGATGTACGTTTCCATGCAATGTTTTGTCATTGTCTGAATTTTTAAAGGCTGAGGAGAGTTTGGCAAAAACTGTGCTTTTGTATGATGCATGCTCCTTTGTCTTGTCTTTTTGAACCAGTTAACCTGTGTATCTTTAAGTTTTAGATGCAAAAGTTTTTTTGGAATTTGGAGTTGTCATTAGATGAAACAATAATTGATCATTGTTATTTGAATTTTGAAAGGTCTTGAATGTAGCAATGGTTTCTAAAAATTTTGCATTTTTCTTTTAATCTGTGCAGTAATTATTTTAGTTATTTGCATAATAAATATATTGGAAGTGATTCATATCAAATATCTGTAATCTCAACAGGATAATCAAGCACTAAGCACAGTCAGCCATAAAGTCTTACAAGTCTTCCATACATTCCATGCAAATATTCTTATTCATGCAACTGATGGAGTTTTGGAAAGGTAAAATTGTTTGATAATAAGGTGAATTACCATTGACAAAAGTAATTATTACTCTTACATTTTATCAAATTGATTGATGATATGTACAAAGAATTCCAAAGTGATTCAATTTTAGTATCACAATTACTATAATTTATCTTTTTTATCCTCTCTGTTTCCTTTAAAAATAACTGATATTTTGCCCTGGTTTTAAAAATTATGAAACACAACAAAAGAATAGTTATCTCATTGCAAAATCTCCAGATCCTTCGTTGGATCCTTCCCAGTTTAGAAAAGATTTAGCTGATTAGATTGGCACTCCTAGCTTTAACTTCTAGCTTGGAAGATTTGATTATAATCTATGCATAATGATCAAAATTTATGCATAGATTATTATGCATAATGATTATAATCTATGCATAATAATCTATGCATTCTGTCAATTTTGCAACAGTTTATATTCTGTAGATAAATTGTAGTAAATGCTTTCTGTATTACCTATTATTATCTCGTTTAGGCGGGATCTGGCATTGGCAAGAGCAGCGCTACTACTTAACGAGACCAAGGATTCAAGGCAGTTTATCATTAATTATTTCATCGCAGCTTTTAAATGTTACAAGTCAACATCAGCTAAAGATCAACAAGGTATATAATGTCAATAACTTGTTCTTGAAACCACCTATTTTCATTACAAATTATTTATTTATTACGATGATCAATTATTACATATTTACTTTTACTTTTTCTTAAAAACATCATTCAACAATTTCTTTTTCTCCAATAAAAATGCTGCAAGCCAGTCAACTCTTTATACACTCTTTTTCTAGCTTTATTGTTGTCACAAATGAAAAATTGTATAAGTAATTTTGTATGCAAGGGTTGCTGTAAATGTTGCTTTGTTTTATATTTAAGACATCATAAAAGCATCCCATCTCTTTCATTCATGGAGAAACCCAGCCAGCTTGTGCATTTGTTAAGACCATTCTGATATAAAATTACGTGACATAGGAATTAGAACCATGAATTAGAAAATGGCGGCCCTGAAACTAGTATTCTAACACTGTTTGAAAAATATGGTTGTTGCTGTTTTAGCATTACGGGAAATTTAGCATTGACAAATGAATGTCCAGTTTGAAAAAAAAGTATGAAATATTTGCAACATTAAGATTTTGGGGGAAAGGACATACAAAAATTCCTTGATCAATGCAAATCAAATCATGGTTGTTTTTTCTTTGCCTTGTGGAATTATAGGTATAGTTTTTATAATATTTGCGGAATTATGAGTCACAGACGCTTTTCGAACCAGTGTAAATATACGTTTTATAGAGGTGTCCGTTGTATACTGGTGACCGTCGCATAGAAGTTCCTTAAAAGGCGTTTTGACCGTTTAGGACAAAATTATCTGCCCGTTGTTGAGGTTGTATAGTCTGCTAATAGAGTTCTCAAGTGTGACGTCACAACTATTTTTTTTAGAATTTTCGAATTTCGATCACATAACATGAAAGAACGCCATAAAATACTCCCATCCATGCAAAATCGGGTGAGCTATGGTCAATAGAGGATTTGAAGTTCGTTAACGGATTACTCTTATTTTGGCTCAGTTCATAAAGTTATGAGGTTTGATGGGGCCAGAGCTTGTGCTCATCTGGACATATCTCAGCCAATTTGTAATAACTTTGACTGATTTGGCAGATTTAGAGGTATTTCATGATGCTCTTTCAGGTTATGTGAAAAAAAATCAAAAATTCTAAAAATAGATTTTTGTGACGTCATCACTTGACAACTTTATAGAGGTTCAGCTGTAAATCATGTCTAAATAAAATATTTTTAAAATGAATGCTTGCAAGATAAGGGTAAATTTCAAAGTATTCTCGATGGGCCAAGGAAAAATTCAGCAATTCTGTCAAGCTTGCTGCAAAGCAAAGCAGGACCCTTTTACCCCAATGCAAGTTTTACCTGTGAGTTTTCCTTTGGTTTGCTGTCAATCTTGCTCTCTTGTGGCTCAATAAATTTTAGTTAAAATTAAAAATGGGAACAGTCAAAATAAAGGTTAGACGATTACCGTTAAATTTAATGATAAGTTCGTAACTAGTCGTTCAGTTTGTAAACTACAGACATTGTTTAATCCAAGCAATTAAGGAAAAGAAAGTCAAAACAGTATTTCTGTATTTCAACTTACATGAGATAAAACCCAGCTGAATTTTTACTCAAAATAATGCTTCATACACCAATATAATATTAAGCGAATAGCTTACAGACCAGACGGAAATGAAGGGGATTACCACTTTGGGCGGGGAAATTTTGATTACCAGCTTCGAGCTCTTTATCAACTGGGGATATTGAATTGTGATTGTAAAAGGGGATTTTCCGCTGTTTTGGGGGTAAAATTGGGATCAATCGGGAGAAGTTTCTTCTTATCCTTTGCGAAGGAAAATCGTGGCTGGGATGACGTTTTTAACAAAATAAATCTGGTCTAAGCAGTGGAATATAAAGGATAGTTTATCTTTTTTGGTAGAAATACGTCTAAAGTAGTAAAATGAGCTTTAATTTGTCACGAGGCGTCTAATTACCCCCATGTCTTTATATGGATATCTTATTGAAAATGGGCAAAACCAAATCATCCTTTGACGTCGAAAATTCATTTTGGCATGCAGTTGACTATCGAAACTTTAAGAAGGAACTGTCGTGGTATAAAAAGTATCAAACTATATGGTGTCTAACTGAAAAAGGGACTTTTTGTCGTTTTTATCAACCTACATTGACAGTATTGATTGGTCTTAAAGAGTATTGCTATGCTAATACAGATAAGATAATCGTGGAATCTTAATGAGGAAATCAAGAGCTATAGCTACAAGTATGAATAATAGGTAGGAACAGCACAAACGACGAAAAGCAATCCACTACAAATGAATACGATGTAATGAACCAAAATTTAACAATAAATTATAATTTAGATAGGACTTATATTTCTTAATTGTCTTTCTTTACCCGTAAGGTAAACAAACTTGTCTTTTAAAATCAGCATATGAAATAGCTTGCGTTTTTTCATTAGCATGCTGCGGACGGATTATTGTAGAATGAAACTCATCTGCGACATACTGTGACGCCGGAGAGGGGCGCCGGAGAGGGGGCTTCTTAAGTTTTGATAGTCAATTGCATGCTAAAATGAATTTCCGATGTCAAAGGATGATTTGGCTTTGCCCATTTTTTATAAGATATCCATATAAGGACATGGGGCAATCAGACCTAACGCCATTTCCGTCTGGTCTATTAAGGCTACGTTCACACTACTCCGAATATTTTCTCTCTGTTTTCCCTCCGAGCACGTAAATTGACCAGGGGCAGACAAGGAATCCAAGGGTGCAGGCAGAGAATCCCAGAGGGTAGACAGAGAATCCCAGAGGGCAAGCAGTGAAATCCAAGGACAGGCAAGGAATCCTAGGGGGCATACAGGGAAACCCAGGGGACATACAGGAAATCCCAATGGATATTTATGGAATCCCAGGGATATACACGGAATCCCAGGGGATTTACAGGAAATCCCAGGGGATTTACAGGAAATCCCAGTGGGCAGACGAGGAATTCAAGAAGGGCCAACCATCGTTTTTATATCGAATTTATTTATATCGTTGAAGTTAGGTTAAAGAAAAACGGGTAGAAATAAGCACAGTATGAAAATATAGTGGTAGAATTTTGGCCTCGGATCCAGTTATATAGATTAAATTAGTTCATCGAGGAGTCAATCCCTTCCGTGATAAAGGAAAATATTTCGTTATCAAAAAGATAACAACGCAGCTTTCAAGTATTAGTCTGGTATTCTACAATACATAACTACTCTAATTTCTTCTTTCGATGTCTCAGCTAAAACTGAGCTTGTCCTTTGATGTTTCTGATGCGTATAAAAATAAATTCATTTCAAAAATTTTAGGGCCTTTTCGATTAAATGATTATTTTTGATAGATTGCGAAAAAGCCCATTTTCCTAGACTTCGCCTCGATTACTCTATCCTGCTAGTTATAAAATGCTTTAAGTACTCCTGGTTTTAATTTTTTATCACTGCTGGATGTGGTATATCTACACTGAGACGTTATTTTTTGAATTTAAGGACTCGATACTGACAACGAATCAGAAGATTGCGATGCTTGCTCGAGAGAAAGTATTCTTTGCTGCTGTGATGAGATAGTCTCGAACTTTCAAGATTTGTGCTCTTGCTTACGTGCGCTTGGGCTACTGGAACACATAGCTAGCACATCTTTGGCAGCTGTCATTTACAGCCAGGTATGTAATCGTAATACCTCATCATCTGTCTACGATGCCATGTGTTGGCTAAATCGAATCAACCAGTCGCCCACTGGTTCAACTGAGTTGAACAACTAAGCGAATGGTCGCGCATTCGCAGCGAAAGGGGAAATTCAATTTGCGCATGCCCCAATGTGCATTCGCTCAGTCGCGCGACCAGTGCGAATAAAGTGGAAACCCGCCTTTACAGCTTGTCCTAAACATTCATTGTCATCAACCCTCCCCAAAGGCATTAGTTGCGATCCAATACCCACTTTCGCTTATCCCAAACAGGCATGCAACCTTTGGTCGTTATATTTTGTGTTTCAGATGAAAGAGTACCTGGAAGGCCTTTGCAAAGATGAGTTTCATAAGCACTTTTTGGTAGAAGCAATGCAGTGGGTGGAAGATCAGATAATCTCTTGGTTGAGACTTGTCATTGGTGATATAAATGGTTTGTTTGTCATGTGTGGTTTGTAAATCAGTGGTATGAATTCGTATCTCAACTTAGGTGATAAAAGGAAATTGGCTCGCTAAGGCGTGAAAAGAGATACGAGATCGATGCTCGCTCCTAATGTATTTCAAAAACATGCCTTGACCATACAAGCTTCTGGAACAAACAGAATGTAATTACCTTACTTTACCATCGATAATCTTGCTCTTTAATATTTGTGCTTGAAAAGGGGGATGTACGCAGTTTAACTCCTTGTAAGAGTTTATTTTCTAGCCGTTACTTAAAAGGTTTCTAGCACAAGAGTGTTATCTCACATTCTTAGAAATTAGGGAATTATTTGCATAAAGTTATGATTTCTTTGCAAGGGGCGAAAGAGCGCTGGCAGCGCATATATTAAGTAATTAACCCCTGACCTAAGGAGTAGCAATGTCAGATATGATGTAAACATACCCAAAATTCTAGTTATCCTGAACTTTTGAAATGTTGGTTGTTTTTAGCGTGATGATTATTTTATTAACCCCATAAAGACCGCATTGCCAAGGAAGCAATGAAGTTCAAAACCGAAAGATCTGAGGAATAAAGCAATTAATACTTCTAGTAGTTATGCTGATCATGACTCGTTTATCATTTGCAAAAATGTCAACTGATGATTTTCTATATCTTGCAAATAGTTCTTTCTTCGAGGAGGAGCTTTTCCGAGAAAGTCCTTTTACTTTAACCAATTTTCGTACTTTTCCGTACTTTAATCAATTTTCCTCGAATGGTCAATTGTATAAGAAACTGTTTCCAAAAGTTCTCCAAATGAGAAGTCATACACACTAGCATTTACAAACCATAGCAAATTCTTCGGAATCATAACTTGCTCCTAATTAATCTGCTATTGTTAATTTGTGAACTTAGTAAATTTTATTTTGAGTAGATTAAAATGAATCACATACATGAAATTTGGCTTTGAAGAAGAAGGAAAATTGCCAGGTTTAAGGCTAAGGAAATCCGAATGCAATTTTCACAGAAATAGTTGAAAACTGTAAAGAAAATTGTTACGAAACTTGAAGAACCAGCTGTCAAGCCCCCCTGAAGAAAGGACTAACTCTTTAGGTTTTTTCGGAAAAACCGATAAAAATGAAGTTTTAGAGAAGATTGTATTTGACTTTATTTACCCTTAACGCGTTGAAAAATTCTCGTGAGTGTTTGACGATGATGCTTCTATGGCTATTAAACGGGCTGCTTTTCTCTGCTGTCAAGTACCGTACTTTGTTATTTTCAGAAGATCAAGGAGACAGTCTGGAAAGCGATCTTTTGTCAGTGGAGTCATGGCGTCCAAAGCTTGAATATTTCCTTTGCAAAGTCTACGCTGAACTAAGGTAGAATTGCATGTCCTTGGATTTCGTTTCGCAATTCAGAGTTACTCGCAAAATCACTTATGCCTGCAACCAGGATAATATTTTCGGCACTGTGACTGGGTTTAAGTAATAAAAAATAAGCTATGCCATACCCTAAAAAATGTTTTCTGCTTATACAAAGCTATACTATATGAAACACACTATTTTGTCGAGATTTCTCGTTTAAAACCTCAACCCCTCCCCGCCCCCTGCCCCCTTAACCTAACATGGCAGCTCTACAGCAAAAGACTCCGGTTCCCATTAGACAAGTGTAGAAGGGTATTAGTACTTTTTGGTGGTTCTGGCCAATGTTTATTTCCTATCCAGGTAAAATGCTGTGTTTTTCTCCTCAAGACCAGCACATACGAATGTCTAAATTTACCCTTTGTTTATTGTCAAAGATTTCTTTACATACCGTTCTATTCAGTCATTGACAAAGAATGTAACTTTTTATCCTAGAATTGCTCAATTATTTGAAATCATTGTCGAGTTTCCAGAATCGCTCCCGTCTATCGAAGATTTGAGGGTGAGAATCTTTGTTTCTTGAACCTGCAACCTTGCCAAAATTCTTGGAATGCTAATGTCAATTTTCAAAGGCAGATTCAACCAACCCCCGCCCCCACCGTGGTAGAAGTAATATATGAGAAAAGAAATGAAAAATATAATTTTACATCGCTTTATAATATTATATAATATTGAAAATATAATATTACAACCATATAGTATAAAAATTGCCGGGGTTCCAAGTAATTTTGGCAGCATTATAGCTAGATTAAATATCTGCATTGGTACGCATCTATTTCACCAAAGCGAATATCAACGAATCACTTGATATTCATCGCTACTATTTCTAGCAGCAAAAAGTTGTTAATGCTGATGTTGGCCAGAACGCAGTTCATAGAAAATCTATATTTGAGCATGAATAACTGTTTTTCGTGTTTCTTATTTACGGTAAATGCGTTTTATTAAGTGTTAGCATACTAAATGAGAAACTGACTTTTATTTTATCGGCAAACAAGATTTGTTCCATTCATCGACCTTATCTTTAGCGATAAAATAATCCTTATCTTCTACACATAACGATAAAGCAAGTTTTTCAGAAATTTTTGTAGGCGTTCTACATTTAATAATCTCATCTTACCTTCATTTTTTTGTCGTTCGAAATTTTTCTGATTTTATCTGGCTCAGATTGGTCTTCCTTGCCCAAGCAACAAACATTGTTACGATTATATTATACCCGGATCGCCATAGGTTGAAGTTTTACATCTCCTTCTGGGCGTGTCTAATTGAAGAATTTCCTAGACTAAGGGCCAGTTTCAATGGGGAAAATAATCCCGCCTTCCAGCCTGTGAGCTGAGAGGTAAGATCCCCCCCTTTTATAGAATCCTTTGTATTTTTCGCCATGTGTTTATATCGCAAACAAGTCATTCCTTCATGAGAGATGGTATCTTACGGGGGTTGAATAAATTGTTTCCGTATGAATGCTGGGAGGTGGGGTGAGGCTGAAAGGTGGGATGAAATTTTCATGTAAACGCGATCAAATTTGGTCGCAATTTTTGCTCACAGGCTGGAAGGTGGGATGAGATTTTCATGTAAACGCGATAAAATTTCGTCGCAATTTTGGCTCACAGGCTGGAAGGTGGGATTAAATTTTCATGTAAACGCGATCAAATTTCGTTGCAACTTTTGCTCACAGACTGGACGGTGGGATGAAATTTTCATGTAAATGCGATCAAATTTCGTTGTAACTTTTGCTCACAGGCTGAAAGGTGGGATGAAATTTTCATGTAAAGATGATCAAATTTCGTTGCAACTTTTGCTCACAGGCTGAAAGGTGGGATGAAATTTTCATGTAAACGCGATAAAATTTGGTCGCAATTTTTGCTCACAGGCTGGAAGGTGGGATGAGATTTTCATGTAAACGCGATAAAATTTCGTCGCAATTTTGGCTCACAGGCTGGAAGGTGGGATTAAATTTTCATGTAAACGCGATCAAATTTCGTTGCAACTTTTGCTCACAGACTGGACGGTGGGATGAAATTTTCATGTAAACGCGATCAAATTTCGTCGCAACTTTTGCTCACAGGCTGAAAGGTGGGATTAAATTTTCATGTAAACGCGATCAAATTTCGTTGCAACTTTTGCTCACAGACTGGACGGTGGGATGAAATTTTCATGTAAATGCGATCAAATTTCGTTGTAACTTTTGCTCACAGGCTGAAAGGTGGGATGAAATTTTCATGTAAAGATGATCAAATTTCGTTGCAACTTTTGCTCACAGGCTGAAAGGTGGGATGAAATTTTCATGTAAACGCGATCAAATTTCGTTGCAACTTTTGCTCACAGACTGGACGGTGGGATGAAATTTTCATGTAAATGCGATCAAATTTCGTTGTAACTTTTGCTCACAGGCTGAAAGGTGGGATGAAATTTTCATGTAAAGATGATCAAATTTCGTTGCAACTTTTGCTCACAGGCTGAAAGGTGGGATGAAATTTTCATGTAAACGCGATAAAATTTGGTCGCAATTTTTGCTCACAGGCTGGAAGGTGGGATGAGATTTTCATGTAAACGCGATAAAATTTCGTCGCAATTTTGGCTCACAGGCTGGAAGGTGGGATTAAATTTTCATGTAAACGCGATCAAATTTCGTTGCAACTTTTGCTCACAGACTGGACGGTGGGATGAAATTTTCATGTAAACGCGATCAAATTTCGTCGCAACTTTTGCTCACAGGCTGAAAGGTGGGATTAAATTTTCATGTAAACGCGATCAAATTTCGTTGCAACTTTTGCTCACAGACTGGACGGTGGGATGAAATTTTCATGTAAATGCGATCAAATTTCGTTGTAACTTTTGCTCACAGGCTGAAAGGTGGGATGAAATTTTCATGTAAAGATGATCAAATTTCGTTGCAACTTTTGCTCACAGGCTGAAAGGTGGGATGAAATTTTCATGTAAACGCGATAAAATTTGGTCGCAATTTTTGCTCACAGGCTGGAAGGTGGGATGAGATTTTCATGTAAACGCGATAAAATTTCGTCGCAATTTTGGCTCACAGGCTGGAAGGTGGGATTAAATTTTCATGTAAACGCGATCAAATTTCGTTGCAACTTTTGCTCACAGACTGGACGGTGGGATGAAATTTTCATGTAAACGCGATCAAATTTCGTTGTAACTTTTGCTCACAGGCTGAAAGGTGGGATGAAATTTTCATGTAAACGCGATCAAATTTCGTTGCAACTTTTGCTCACAGGCTGAAAGGTGGGATGAAATTTTCATGTAAATGCGATCAAATTTGGTCGCAATTTTTGCTCACAGGCTGGAAGGTGGGATGAGATTTTCATGTAAACGCGATAAAATTTCGTCGCAATTTTGGCTCACAGGCTGGAAGGTGGGATTAAATTTTCATGTAAACGCGATCAAATTTCGTTGCAACTTTTGCTCACAGACTGGACGGTGGGATGAAATTTTCATGTAAACGCGATCAAATTTCGTTGTAACTTTTGCTCACAGGCTGAAAGGTGGGATGAAATTTTCATGTAAACGCGATCAAATTTCGTTGCAACTTTTGCTCACAGGCTGAAAGGTGGGATGAAATTTTCATGTAAATGCGATCAAATTTGGTCGCAATTTTTGCTCACAGGCTGGAAGGTGGGATGAGATTTTCATGTAAACGCGATAAAATTTCGTCGCAATTTTGGCTCACAGGCTGGAAGGTGGGATTAAATTTTCATGTAAACGCGATCAAATTTCGTTGCAACTTTTGCTCACAGACTGGACGGTGGGATGAAATTTTCATGTAAACGCGATCAAATTTCGTCGCAACTTTTGCTCACAGGCTGAAAGGTGGGATGAAATTTTCATGTAAACGCGATCAAATTTCGTTGTAACTTTTGCTCACAGGCTGAAAGGTGGGATGAAATTTTCATGTAAACGCGATCAAATTTCGTTGCAACTTTTGCTCACAGGCTGAAAGGTGGGATGAAATTTTCATGTGAACGCGATCAAATTTCGTTGCAACTTTTGCTCACAGACTGGAAGGTGGGATGAAATTTTCATGCAAACGCGATCAAATTTCGTTGCAACTTTTGCTCACAGGCTGAAAGGTGAGATGGAATTTTCATGTAAACGCGATCAAATTTCGTCGCAACTTTTGCTCACAGGCTGAAAGGTGAGATGGAATTTTCATGTAAACGCGATCAAATTTCGTCGCAACTTTTGCTCACAGGCTGAAAGGTGAGATGGAATTTTCATGTAAACGCGATCAAATTTCGTCGCAACTTTTGCTCACAGGCTGAAAGGTGAGATGGAATTTTCATGTAAACGCGATCAAATTTCGTCTCAACTTTTGCTCACAGGCTGAAAGGTGAGATGGAATTTTCATGTAAACGCGATCAAATTTTGTTGCAACTTTTGCTCACAGGCTGAGAGGTGAGATGGAATTTTCATGTAAACGCGATCAAATTTTGTTGCAACTTTTGCTCACAGGCTGGAAGGTGGGGTGATTTTCTCCATATACAGCTGGAAAGTAGGATACAAACAAATGCGATGATTTCATCTCACCTTTTAGGCTAAAAAGTGGGATAGATTTTCTCGTATTAACAGGCCCTTAGAATGAAAAACGAAAGATTACCTTGTCAATAAATGCACACTGCATTATTCAGAAAATCTTGTTTATTTAGTTTGCTTATTTAGCTCTATTTTCTAATTTTCATATGATATTAAGAAAGAATGGTCACAAATATATTTAGCCAAAAAGAAAACATTTTACAACATAAGTTTTTTGTCTCACACACTTCAGAGTAAAAAATGTCAGAATCAGGCTGGAAAAGAGCGTAAAAGAAACTATGTACCATGTTGTTGATCTAAATAGGAAACATTTTTTCTTGATATTTTTGACCCTGATTCTGATGTTTTCTATTCTGAAGAATGTAAGATTAAGTTTGTTGTATTATATTGTAAAATGTTTGCTGTTTTTAAAGCCGTTTTCAAATTTTATACCGCCAAAAAGTTGTGAATAAACACCCATTTGAACAAACATTGAATCCCTTTTTTGGGTCCATTAAATGAAAAGTTATGATGTAAATATTCTCAAAGACTTTTGTTTTTAGCACATTTTACGTCTAACTGTAGTAATTGAAGAACGAAAATAATTCTAATATCCTGTTTTTGCTTATAAGGAATGCCTAGAAAAGACTGAATCGCGAAGCCTTTTGACGAAATCTTTAAAAGAAGCGTAAGTTAAATGCTTTTTGCATTCTTGGTCGTAAACGAGATCGGATTTTCTTTTTTATTTCCTAGGTACCTCAGTCTTGTCTATATTCATGTTGTTGAATAATATTTTGCTTCCTTTTACTCGTTTCCTTTCTTTATTCTATATATTGTATCGATATAAAGAAGAAGTATCTTTTGCTTTATCTAGCCGTCGTCTGCCTGTGTGAGAACGCAGTAATTGAATATTGCTACTGATTATCAGTGTATTTATTCATGTTCCTTCCTACGAATCGGCCTATGCAAGGGTCACGAAATTTGCTATGCTAGATTTTAAACTATTCTACTCTACTCTCTTTCAGCTTCAGAAACAGACTGCTACAGGCTGCTGTAAATACTGTCGATATTTTGACACAGTATATATCCACCATACGGGCATTGCGTGCCCTTGAGCCGAGTGGAGTTATTCTCGAAAACGTTTGTGAGCCACTTAGAGAGTACCTCAGGTGAGGAAATGCACTGTCTTATCATAGTCATGGTCTTATGTACCTTTTTCAGAATCGCATTCTCGAAGGTAAATTGCTATTGATATCAAAGTATTGGATGGCGTCACTTGAGAAGGCAAAATATGCAAGCCTCAAATATTCAGCGTGGCTAGGCTGGGATTTTCTTTATTTGTCTCCGTTTCAAAGGTTATTCATAGAATGATGTCTGATTTGACAAAATTTGACAATATCTTTCATGACTTTTCAGAAAACATTTCAGATGTTAAATTTGTTTTCAATAACCAAGACGCCAATTTTAAATAAGTTGGTCAGACTAAATTAGAAAATGCTGCATTAATATTTAAATTTTGAAGCCAACTGCTTGTTTATTCAAAGCAATCAAATAGATCTTAGTCAATTTTTTAGATATTTACCTTTTATTGTTTCTTTACAAGTGTTTGGTACCGCAAAAATTGAAGTTAGCACGAGATACCCGAAACAAAGCATACTGAAGACTTTTTGGCTCGACACTCTCCATAGTAGAAACATCGGATAGTGGCTGAAAGTTCATATTCGGGTTATTCTCTGAAGAATGTCGGACGAAAAGTGCTCTAGTATGCTAAGTTCCTGTTATTTCGTGCTTTCTTCAAATTTTTGATCTGTTTTATCTGTAATTTCATTAAGCAGCTGGGTTCTATTAAATCCAAAAGAAATGAGAAGGCTTGATATAAATTTGATTTCCTCAAAATTATTATTCATGCTCGGTAAACAATTCAAAACCTCGGGAATAAATTACAAAATTTCAATCATAAGAGTAATTATTCGTCAGATAATTTCAATGGGTAAAAAATATTTTTGTGTCCTTATTAGTTGATTTTCTACTTTAACTGTTTTAGCTATTGTTAAAGGTTATTATTGAGCTTTTTAGTGTGATTTTATGTTTTTTTTTTGTATTCAAGTAAATTCTAGAAATTTACGATTAATGTTTTGATAATGTGGACAAGAAGATCTGTTTCGCTTTGTCGTGTAGGCCAAGTTGTCGTTTCGCAAATTGTTATGGCGAAATTTTTGCATGCCTTAATTTTAGTCAGCTTTCTTTTAAATATGCCTTTAATTCCGCATGATTTGAAAGAGGACGAAAGAGCGGAGACATATCGTATCATACTAAGGTATTTTTCGAAGATATGTTTCCGCTCTTCAATGCTATTTTCAAAGCTTTCCACTTCTTGATACCCAGTTGTGTTATGTGCCAACATCTCTGGTAACTGCAGCTTTTTAGTTTGAATGCTACGTTCTATTAAGATTGTCATTACATATCCGAATTCTCTAACGCATTAACACATTTTCAGAACCCGAGAAGACACTATCAGATGTATCATAATGAGTCTTACCGATCAGGATAGCGGAACAGACCTTGCCGAGGTATTTCAGTCTCCTTAGAGCTTTAGCAAGCAGTACAGACGTCTTTTTGCATAAACTCGTCGCCTATTGTGTCTACTTATAGTCCATCTACTTGAAGAAAGTCAGCCCGGGCTGATTTTCACCTCAGCCACTAGAAAACTCTTTGTTTTAAGTGAAATTTTTGCCATTAGAAAATTTAAATCCAGCACGATTTCAGCTTGCTTTCTTATCAATGGTTGAAAGTTCGTATTTTGGATGAGGTCTGCATGCAAGCGTGCGGTTTTCTCAACCCGGGGCTTGTTTCCGCTATTTGCTTATGTACATAAAAATCTTTCCATACCTAATGAAGGGCCATATCTTATAAGCACCCACTAAATCTAAACTGACACCTTTTACGTACAGGTTATCTAAGCTCTGTAACTAGCTGAGATCAAGTCATCGATAATGCTTTATACTTGATGTGGAATACAAAGTTTAAGAAAGAAGCAAATTATGGTTTAAGGAAATGTTTTTGAATTTCTGGAAAAAATAGGACACCGAGCTAGTTTTCTTTTGCACCGATTAAAGACGTAGAAGTTGTTGGTCATCGTTATAGATTTATGTGGTATATCACTTACAGGGTTTGTGTATATCCCTATCTACAAATATGTGGATACTTTAGCTATTGATCACGTTCAAGTATATGTATACTGTAGGTATTGGTCATATATCATAACTTGCACAGTAGAGTGAACTAAGAAAGCGTCTCTTTGGTCTTGATTACAGGAGTTGATTGCTAGTGAGCCGGTTCCTATCGATGTTGTTGACGATGCCGATTCCGACTCTGACGGCGAGGACTGGATGCCAGAGCCTGTTGATGCAGATATTGGCAAGTATAATTAATACCTATGATGCATTTAATGCGCAAACTATGCAAGCAAATGCAGGATAAACAGTGGATAATAGCATAGCCACTTCTGAACTGTAGAGGTGGGAGGATTCAGACCCATCAATAGGAGCACGAGACATGTTTTAGAGTTCTTAAGTATGGCCGCGTTGTGGGAGCAACATCAAGAAATAAGACACCTCTGGACAATTCATCAGGTTTCCTCTTAATGCTATTTTCATATAATTTACATCAATAAATGTTACATTTTCAGGGATGTCCTCTAAAAGCCAGCGGACATCGGACATCATAAGTATGCTTGTGAATATTTATGGCAGCAAAGATCTTTTTGTCTCGGAGTATCGAGCCTTACTTGCTGACAGAATTTTCTCCAGCTATTCCTACGATGTTACAAACGAAAGGCGTTATCTTGAGTTGCTGAAGCGTAGATTTGGCGAGGTCTATCTCCATTTCTGTGATATTATGTTAAAAGACGTACAGGATTCGCAAAGAATGAATCGCCATATAAAGGACCAGTTAGCAAAGAAAGATGACGAGACTGTGTCTGACGTTGATTTTGATGCATTTATTCTATCAAGCGTGTACTGGCCGGTATTCAAAGAAGATCAAGTAACTGCTCCTCCAGAAATTGAAAGGTGCGTTAAACGTCATATACAGTGCTAGCTGAGATCTTTATGAATCCTTTTACGCCTAATGAATGCCTTGATTTTGTTTCAACCCTCAGTTTATGCTGTCACCTATTACCCATTAACCAAAGAATATTAATTGTTTCTTAATTTTAGATTTTGGTCCCTGCCAAAAATCAATAGACAATTTTAAAATCATTGCCAATGTTGGCTCCAGATAACCAAGGAATGTTTCTTGTTATTTAATTTTAGTCCCTACCAAAAAATTAATAGGCACATTGGAATTGATTGCCGTTATTGGCTAAAATCTTCAAAAGCCTCACGAACGCCTTTGTTTTGTTAAAGTTTTTCCAATGTTTTCCATCACAAAGCGCCGGATAACAAGAAGTATTGAGGTTTGCCTTTTTTAGCAATGTCGATTCTTAATGCCGCTTTTATTCTTGAAGAACTAGAAGTCAAGGGTTTTTGACCGAGAAATAGAGGTCAAGTTCGTGTGTTCTATGATCACTACCTAAATAACAATTTTTTGTTTTGGATACCAAAAGAAATAGAAGATGTCACATCAAGACACCTAGGGCAAATAATTTGTAAAAGAATTACATGTAGGCCATGTTGCATATTGCGTCGTCTTACAAGGGATTTTGAAACTGTCGCGTCACGAATTGGAACGAAGCTGTTGGGACTAAGATTAAAATCAGTGCGATTTCTGTCACTCTTGCTGAAGCTTTTTAACAAGCAAGACTTTCTACTTTTGTATCATGTTTATGTATCAAAGATCAGTCGAAAACTACTATGGCAGCAAAAGTACTGGAACTTACTTTGCTGGCTTGCAGACTAGCCCCTTTAAACCCACTCTGTCGATCTGGCTTAAACGAGAGTTGTTCAAGCCATTTTCTTGTGAATGGATAAAACGTTAGATTAATGATTGTTCAGAATAACCGGGGGAATAGGATGGTTAACAAGGTCATAGCCAATGACATCGATATCGATTTTCCAACAAGTTTCCAAAATTTCTATTATTTCAGATCGAAATCCAGTTGTAGCATAACGCTTTTTAAACACTACCCAAAACAAATACATAAAGTTAGTAAACAGGGAGGTCATGCATAGGTTCTGGTGTGTGGGGATTTTTCAAAAAATGATAAGCGGATGGTTTGTCTACTGCGGACAAAAGAGTATTTTAAGGCGCATAAATGTATAATACACCCTCATCTGAAATGTATTTTTGAATAACGAATAAGCAATCAAACTTCAATTTGATCTTCGTATATGAATACATGAATTTCTTAACTAGGCTTTAATTCAATAGTGTTATGTCAATTAGTTTAATTTTTGAAAATATTTGCATAGCATGTTTATATATCCTTGCATCGTAATTGAGACATCTTATTAAAGGTCTGTTATTAAAGGTATGAAAGAATGGTCAACCAAAGTTTATTGCTAAAGAATTCAGTCAATTGTTTTTTGTGATGCTGTGTTTAAAAGCATGTGGACAGTAAGAATTCAAGTTTGAAATAGAAAGATGATCTGAGTTCATTAGAATTATATTTTATTAATTCTTACAATTTTGATAATTTCGATACTAAGTTTTCTGTTCCAAGCTCTATAGTTTTTTTGTTCAGTCATCTGTTTTTTACTTTCAAATCATATCTTTTTATATTTCCATATATTGTGTTTTTCTAATGTACGGATTTTGCACCATAAGTACAGAAGACCTGCAAAAAGGGCTAATCAGACTTATCAAAAGATTTTCAAGACTTGTTTATCATTGAGATCAATAAAGACAAACGAAATACACGCAGCACAACGTGGAGACGAAGGCAATGCTGTCATGACATCATGTAAACATATATGTGCTGACTATACTCTACACCTTCAAATACTTCACCCTCCAACACTGTATTATCTAGCACCCTATTAGAAAAACTTTGAAGCAAGTTGGATATATTTTTTTTTTGAAATCATAGTGTGATGAAATCTTATACAAAAGAATTTGAAACCCTGAAAGGAATGCGCACATTACAATGGGTGGGGCACCTTGGAGAAGTTGAACTTGACATAGAGTTAGAAGATGGGACAAAGTCTTTTAAAGTGAACCCTGGACAAGCAACGATGATAATGCTATTTCAAGACAAAGGTAAGGGTACTTCGAGAAAGTATATGCAGCTATAAACTCGCACCATCCAATGCTTGTTTAGCGATTGTAAGGATGGAGGGGTGTTTAGGGCAAGGGGTTTGAAACGAGCGTTGATGCTTGATTGACAGCCGTGTTGCTAGGAGGGAGAGAGAGTTAGTAGATTTCGGATTGCTGATTGGAGGAGGAGCGTAGAGGTAGAGTTAAAAGTTAAGTTAATCAGTTTTGTGGAAGAAAAGAAGCTTCGTCGAGATAGTTTCACTTCATTATTTTGTGCGTGTCACTTTATCAGCGGAACTACATTACACGATCCAGTTTGTTTATATATGCCTTCTCTCAAGCCTCATCTTGATAGCTAATGTTTTTTCACTACCAGAAACGTTAACTATCTCGGAAATTTGTTCCGAACTGCAAATTAGCACGAGCGTCGCCAGAAGCAGGATTTCCTACTGGTTAGGCCAGGGTGTTGTATCTGAAGTATCACCTGATGTTTTCAACGTTTCAAAATCATGCACATCATCAGTTAAAGGTAAGTTGCACTCCATTGCATCATTTTCAGAACTCTGTTTGTTTTTAATTTGATTACGATGATTCAAGTTGCCATAGATTCGTCATATTTAACTGTGTTCACCTTTAAAAGCGCTCAGTGTGATATGAACGGAGCTATACAACACTTGCATTGTGTATCTAGGCAAGACAAAATTTACGACATTTGGCGGGACTATTTTAGGACATTTGGATAATTAGCAGAACCCGGCTTTTAGTCCATCTACAATGCCTGCCAAAGGTCTTGAAACACTAACGAGATTTTTTAGAGGCAAATTCAGATATTCCTCTCACCCTTTGAAAAATGCTGGTTCACTACAAAATGGCGTAGGGGATTTGGCAGAACGTTTTTTCTTGTGACTTTTATGATATTTCTAAAATATCATTGTTTTGGGCGGTTGGGGGGGGGGGGGGGGAGTGCGGAAGTAGAAGTATTCACGAAAAGAATTGAATAATATAACAACACAAAGCAGCTTTGTATTTTAGCCTTATCCTTATATTTTAGCCTTATGAAAATAAAAAATATAGAAGGTTTTCCACAAAGCCTTATATTTTCATGTGAAGATATAAAAGAGGTAAATACAAGAACTAAATGTAGTTTAATGTTTTCTCTGAAATATGACAGCAGTAAAACCGGCATTGCAGATATTTTAAAGTAGCATATTTCTTTATTCTATGAGTTTGTGTTTTCTCGCCTTGTCACCCTCACTTTCATTTGACAACCAATTGGTTCTCTATTTAAATTGTTTTTTAAAGAGCTCATTGCCTTCTCTACAATTAACGCTTTTGCTATCTAGCCTAGCTCCTGGACAAACAGAGATTTAGTGTAGCTCCCCAAAGGGTATACATAGATCTTCGTGGATTGTGCATAGATAATTTGTCTGGTCTGGTCTGGTCTGGTCTGGTCTGGTCTGGTCTGGTCTGGTCTGGTCTGGTCTGGTCTGGTCTGGTCTGGTCTGGTCTGGTCTGGTCTGGTCTGGTCTGGTCTGGTCTGGTCTGGTCTGGTCTGGTCTGGTCTGTTCTGGTCTGGTCTGGTCTGGTCTGGTCTGGTCTGGTCTGGTCTGGTCTGGTCTGGTCTGGTCTGGTCTGGTCTGGTCTGGTCTGGTCTGGTCTGGTCTGGTCTATGATATGGTTTGGTATTGTATGGTATGGTATGGTATGGTATGGTATGGTATGGTTTGGTATGGTATGGTATGGTATGGTTTGGTATGGTATGGTATGGTATGGTATGGTATGGTATGGTATGGTATGGTATGGTATGGTATGGTATGGTATGGTATGGTATGGTATGGTATGGTATGGTATGGTATGGTATTACGGAGGGAAAATGCTGAGGTTGAAAGACATGGTAGCTCACTACACTGTTTTTCTACAATTTTAGAATTTTGAAGAAATCGTTTTGCAATGAGCAAAATGTCTCTCTTACACATTTTGTCCAGGTTTGCGGTACTAAGTTGCCTGTTGATCGCATTAAGCGCAGTGAACAATATAGAAGTGTTCTGATCTACACGCTACATCATATTCAGTTTTGCCTATACATCATTGAGCACTTTACAGCAGAAAAGTTTACAGTGCTGTTAATTCTATGAATACGTATGAAAAATTGGTCTGTATTTTTGTAAAAGTTTTATCTGAATCATTAAAAAGGCGTAAAAAAATAATTGCCGCAATCAAACATGCTATAAAATGCTCGAATAACAAAGCCAGGCTTATTGGTAAGCAAGTATTGGATTGCAGATATTAGATACAGCACCATCAATTCACAAGCTGCATTTGGTATTCCTTGCGTTGTCTTTTAGAAACTTCTTTCTACGAAGAAGATGATGAATCTATCACAGCTAGTGCTCAAAGTCAAAAAGACGAAGAATTGCAGGTAAGTCTTTTTCTATTGCTGTTTACTCGAAAGATTCAATTCTGTAATTATCCTATTCTAACTTTTGTTTACCCTGTCACTGCATCATGACATCATGACTTTTATGCTCCATAGAACTTTTTCAAATATTAAGTCCTTTCCATCAAAATCGTTGCTATTTCCTGCACTTTGTTAAAATTAGGTGTCTTTCTACAATATTGTAAAAAACGGCCTGCCTTCAATGTACGGTTCTCTTTCAATAATTTGCTATCTTTGTTAGCTGTAAGACCATAAACAGAAGTTGCTAGATCTATCGTCCTATTTTGCAGATGTACTGGTCCTATGTCGTTGGCATGCTGACCAATATTGGCGCACTTTCAATAGAAAGAATACATTCAATGTTAAAGATGTTCGCAGTAACAGGACCAACCGGGTCCCAATGCACTTTGGAAGATGTGAAGAAATTTTTAGAAAGCAAGGTGAAATCTGGGGAGCTTCTTTTATCTGGTGGTTTATACAAACTTGTCAAAAGCGAATGACTCAGGCTTATTTTGTTTCTTTCAGTATCGACTAACGGCCTGGTACCTAAAGCTGCTCCGCTTAGGAAATAGCTTGCAGATTCAAATATTTATATACCCGGTCATTATATCATTACAATGCTCTTCGGATGACCAAATGAAACAATGAATGGCATGGAGTCCTACTTCTACGTCCTGTTTTATTACGCGTTGTTTTTCAGTAAGCAATCTTGCAGGGAATAGAACCAAAGAATCAAGACTCTTGAAATTAACAGCTTAAAAAATCTGCTTAGCACTATGGTAGAGTCTCGATAAATGTTGATTTTATTGCAATGTTGCACTCTGTGGTCCTAAATTATATGTACATGGTATTATGGAATGCTGAATCTTTTAAGATATATTTAGTTCCGGAAGAGGGCTTCATGAAAAAAAGCTTCACGGCTGTCGTGCTGTCTCATTGGCAGTTTCAAGAACTGTTCTGTTCCTGGTCAACTTTGTCGAGATAGCATTGATTATCTTAGTCTTAGTCAAGATAACAAGAAAAGTTTATTATCTTAGTCTAGTTAACCTAGCCTCTTATCTAGCCCCAAAAAGGGCAAAGTGCATGTTAAAGAGGAGAGTTTTTTGTAGCCAAGGTCTTGAGTCATTTTGCTTCTTCAGCAGTTCCATGAAATCCTTCTGATTTCTGTTTTGTTTGAGATGGTCGCCATGACACAAAACCAGTCGAAAACTGCCCCTTAAGGGTAATGTCACAATAGATTTGATATCTCCATGATTGTCTTGATTGCGCATTTTTTTGCTTTTATTATCCCTAGATAATCATTATCTACCTTCTAGTGCTCGAACTTTTGAATGGTCCATCCTTCCATTCTTCTGCAATGCTTGGAAGTCTTTTCTTTCAATTGCCTCTAGAGGGCTTCTTTCAGTATTCAAAGTGAACAGGATAGTGCTGCGATTCGAGTACTTCTCAAATTTACCTCCAATCCAACCTAAATAGCTTGTGGTCGCTGTACGTCGAGGCCCATTTGAAAACAAGCGCTCCGTATGTATGCTATTTCATTTGGTTTTCATCTAGAAAAGATATTCTGGTGTTAAAAGCATGATTGTTTGTTACATTTTTAGTTCATCCCTTAAACCGAATGCTATATCTACCCTGTATGTAACAGCGTTGTTCATCATATGGTATTGTTCCAGACTCCTGGGTCCTATCGGTCCAATGGGGTCATATCGGTATAGGGAGAGCCATATCGGCTTGGGCAAGAACAATGAATTTGAGGCTTGTATAATGGTTACAAACGCACCGAAGGCGCTCTTATAATTTCTGGTGGGCCTAGAGTTGCTGGTTTGAATTTTTCTAATCCAAATTCCACAAATCTAGATTTGTAAAAGCTTGTTTGTCTTTCAAAATATGATTTGGACAAGCCAAAAATTTGGCTTATTTAGATTTATGTGAATAATTCTCAAAATTGGCCGAATATTTAAATTTTTTAAGCAGCTGTTTCGTTTGTTTTTCCTCTGTTTTAATTGGCTCTAGTGAAGCACCTTTTGTCGATCATTTCCTTTGAGACTTTTGGGTTGTCTTTGTAAAGTAAAACAAAGAAAGTGAAGTGTCAAAGAATATTCGATCAGAGGGTGTTCTTTATTCCAGATTGAATCGCTTGTCATAGTACCATAAGATCAATTGCATATTTGTGCATATCGTTTGGATTTAAAAGGCAAAAGACGATAGACCTTACAATTTCTGTTAGCAAAAATAATTGTTAAATAGGCTTTTAGTTGTTTGCATTCTATCTAAGCGCATTGTTGAATTCTTTGTCTTATTCTTAAAATCTACTTGCTGAAAGAAAGTTGTCCGTGATATTTGTATGTTGTCCGTGAAGCAGCTCGGCTGCCGTGGTCTCTTCATTTCATTGCAATTTGTTCGGCTTCTGTCATGGCCTGCGCGCGCTGCGAAAATACATTGAAGTTGTGTCAATCAACAAAAGGCAGGAACAACGCCAAGGAGCAATAGAGTTCTAAAGTGATGACGTCATAAAAATCTATTTTTGGAATTTTTTAATTTGGATCCCATAACCTGAAAGGGCATCATGAAATACCTCTAAATGTGCAAAAACAGTCAAGTGTGTTACGAATTGGCAGAGATATGGCCACATGTTTATTGCTTCTCTCCCAATCAAACCTCTGTATTTTGGTCTCTGTTCATAACTTTATGAACAGAGCCAAAATAACAGTGATTCGTTAGCAAACTTCAAATCTCTCATTAGCCATATCTCAACTGATTTCAGACGTATTTGGCCAATTTTGCATACTTGAAAGTATTTCATGGTGATCTTTTACGCTATGTGGTTAAAATTCAAAAATTCTAAAAATAGGTTCTTGATGACGTCACACTTAAGAACTCTGTTCAGTGTAGTCAATAGAAAGTCAAATCATAGCCAATAGAAAAACTCAGAGAAAACCAGAGTTTTTTCTATTGACTATGGTGAAATAATGGGATATAATAAACCAAAGGTTTCAAAAGATTATCTAATTCACCGGGAGAGGCGGGCAGGCTTTTCGCTTGCCTTTTCTTAAAACAATTTGCAATGGAGGCTGGCAACTTCGGGGGTCATATTGGTCCAATCGGAGTCATTTTGGCCTGGGAGTCATATTGGTCTGGAGGGTTTTATTGGTCCGGAACAGTATCATTGCAGTACATTCCTAAAGTAGCTGCTTTTGCTACGTTGAGGTAGGATGCAAACATGTGTCTTTTATATTGAAGAATAATTGTCTCATTGTGTTTCTGTAACTGGGGTGTAAATTTTTATCTGGAGTTAACGATACTAAAACTAATGCACGGTAAATTATAATATCCTTAAAGTGGCCCATTTCCGCCTATCTATGCTTTGTTTTGTAAGAACAGTGAGTCGAATCAAATTATTTCTGAAAATATTGCACTAGACCTGACCAATAGACCTGACCGAATATCTTGGTGATTATTTTCATAATTTCTATAATTTGGATTTTTCTGTTATTTTATGATTTTTGCGATTAAATGATTATGGCTGCTTTTAACTGAAGTTCAAGAGTTGCTGCAAGGATATCGACTTTGATTTTTAACTTTTTCTCTAGATTTAATTATTGTAAGAACTTTTTAAACTATATTGTTGTAACATTTATATCGTAGGTACATTAGTTTCACAGGTCCTTGGTTGATAGCAGCAAACTCATTTTTGCTGAACAAGTTTACCTGTATAAATATGGTCTTATTATTATTATGTTTAATATATGGTCTTGATTATTTTTTGTTACTTTTTTATGTTTCCTTGTACACGATTTTTGTTTTATAAAAATATAGATCAGCACTAAGTACTATCGGGAAGCATTTACTGGAAAACCCAATTTGTGCAAAAAACTATTATGGCGACATGTTTCGGATTATTGGTAAAGCCCGATCGTCATTCCATCTAGCAGTTTTGGAATCTATCTACATAAGCACGAAAAAACCGCTACTGTGTAGACAAAAGGAGTTCGTTTTCACCTTAGGACTCCATTGGTAACATTCTCAATAGGCAAGCGGCACTTATTGGTCAACCTATACAGTCATGTGCTCGTGTTTTCTGATTGGTCTATTTCGATCCACAACTGGGTATATATATTTCCTAGCGTAGAGTTTTCGGTCTATGTTCTGACGTTTTAAACTCTGAAGAGTGTCAGACCAAAAGCTTTAGTTTACTAAATGTTTGCTTTTTTCAAAGCCATTTTCACTAAGTACTTAAAGTTTCTTAATTTGCAATCCATATTTTGGCGTTTTAGTACTAAAAGTTTATTAGTTTGTTTCTTATTTCAGGGCCTAAAATTGCTTTATTGTTTTGAAGTTGATCATTTTCGGAAGAATAAAAACGCAGATCGTCACCAAGAACTCATGCAGATGAAAACCCAATTTATGCTACCTTTTTCAAAGAAAATCAACAAAATGAAAGCTTTTGGACTCTTTTAAAAATGGAAATTTTTCAGTTTTTTAATTTCTTTTTAGTCTAGCAATACAGTTTCTTAAATTTTTGTCTAGTTTTCTTAAATGTCCAAGATTTGCCTGTAAAGACCAATAATTCTAAAGATCTACCAAATTGCTAAAGCCTATAATTTTTGGCTGTTTTTATACTCGAAGTTAAATGGTAGGTTGCATTTTGGATATGTAATAGGATCGGTAGGGTGGCGGAATTGATTTTTAAGTCGATAGCATCTTTGTGCCATGAATAATTCAAGGCCATCTTTTCACTTGAAGATCATTTTTTGCATAATCAAGAATTATCGCTGCGAATTTTTCGTGTCACACCTCTTCATCAGACCATTATCTCCGATTCACACTGACAAAACTGCATTTGAGTCGTGTCTTTTGGTAATTGCAATCGCTGGCTTGTCGGCTGGCTTTACCATTCATTTAGGCTGGTGTCGTTTTTTCTTACAACTTGCCTCACAATAGCGGTTCCGTTTCGTTGGCCAACGGCACTGTTTAAAATCTCATTTCTGTGTTGTGCACTTGCAACGTTTGCCTGATGTTGAACTCAGTTTTTCTTCAGGCCTTGATTACACAGGTATAATGCCTGAGGTATTTCCATGGCCATTGCACCGTGTAACATCGATTTTTACAACTTCTGTTGCAATCTTAGCCTTGGCGCCATTTACAAACTTTCCCCAGTCTCCAACACAGCTGCCCGGCCTCAATCGTTGCAAATTTCAGAGATTGTTACTGTATATAACACATTCCACTAAAACTCTTTGCAGCCCTTTCAGTTTCATTGCGAAAAAGTATGCCAGAAAAACTGAGGTTCAACAATTGGCTTCAGCTACTTCGAGAAAATATTTTGACCAGGCTTAGGTTCAGCCAGATGTTTTTGCCCTAGGGAATGAGATTTTTAAAGACATAACAATGTAAAATATTTTACGATGTGGTTAAGTTAACATTAACCCCAAGTCAATATAACAAAATCCTGTCAGTATAGATATGTGCCCTACTTCGATGTAAGATTTGGTGTCATCATTTCATGGTAGCTATTTCATTTATTAAAGCAATAAATAATTGGAACATTTATCCGGTCAATCTTTCATCAGCGCGTACATTCTATCATTTAGGCATTAATTTTCTCATCTATCCATTCATTCATTCATTCATTCATTCATTCATTCATTCATTCACTCGTGCATTCATTCAACTACTCGTTTAGCCATTCATCGGTTACACATACGTTGATTCTCTTGTCAATTTGACAAGAAATTAATTTTGTTATTTGCTCATGTGACGGTTTTCAACATTCAAGTCTCGCCTCTGTATTGGCCAAATGTCTCATCTTGGAAAACCTGTGTATCACCTGGTATCAGAGAATGTTACAATGTTTCTTTTATATGAACCAAATTTTTTGAAAATAAAACAAGCACAAGCTGAGATGCGAGATTGAAGTTCTGTGAAATTTAAGAATGCAAAAACATCGTAAGAACATTTGTGCATATCATACATCGTACATGTTAGGGAATATATTCTAGTGTTGTTAAAGACAATTTTTGCCTTAGACGCACCCAATGTTGTTCTGTAGTAAAATTTTTCTTGCGGACAAATTTCTTCAATTGGCACCTTTATGACTGAAGACCAGAAAAAGAACAATCCAGCCTAAAAAATTAAACGAAAGCGAGTGTTTAAAAAATTTATGAATTGTTTTCTGGTTGAAGTTATCGTAAACAGAATGGAGAAGTGTCAACGTCATTAACATCTATTTTTACAAACTTTTAACTTGGCCACTTGAGCAGAAACAGCATGGTAAAATACCTTTACCTGTGCAATATCAGTTGGATCTGTTGGAAATTGGCTTACATACAATCAATTAAGGTTTTGCTGTCTGATATTATTATTCTGGCCCTGTTCGTTAGTTTTAGAACCAGGCCCAAATAAAAGTGCTTTGACTGGGCAAGAACCTGTGCTTATGTCACAATATCTTCAGCATTCTGTAACATATCTTAATGACTTTATTCATTTAAAGATACTTAATGGCATTCTTTCCAGTCGTGTGAGCAAAGTTTAAGTAATATATAAATTTATCATAGGTTTTCATCAGCAACGTCGCAAGAGCTTATGAAAAGAGCGTAGTTGAAAGATATATTTGCCTGCGTTTGTGTGTACGGTAATAAGAAGATACTAGGCCAACATTTTTGTGGGTTTTTATTCTTTTCACGTGCCTAACATAAAGCATGAGAATTATTAATGAGTGCTTGCAATTTTTCCTTTTAAAACGAGGCATCAATTGCTGTTGTCATGAATAAACAATTAATTATTAAGATCACGCAAAACTTCATTCTACCTGTATGTGTTTATGTTTTCTGCATATTCCTACCCCCTGCACGATAAATCCTTTTTCTGAATGACGTAATTCTGTGATCGTTATTAGGCCCACTTATTGGATATCGCATTTATCTTGTTAATATGTATGATGCGATAACCAATTCATCCAATTTGCTATTTTGTCAATAATGTAATTGTCGACTCTCTTTGTAGAAGGTTCATAGTGCTATAAGTTTTCCGCTTAGATTATATATTCTGGGTTTTTTTAGTGACAACTAGCAATCCTAATTGCACAGCCATCCCTTAAGTACCCTGGGTACCAAAGCCTCGTATATCGGGCAAAGGAATTGCGAAGAAGAACGGGAAAGGAAACTCAATCCATCTTCTCACTTCGGCAGACTCTAAGTAAATGTTTCAGAAAATTTTTATAAATGTTGTATGTTCTATTTTATTGGGGAGTTTAATGAGTCCCGGCTGATAAAAAGCTAAATTATCCCATTTGAATTATTCCACCTTTGCCATTAAAAACAATTTTTCTACGATAAATGCAAAATTGCTAGGACTATAGGGAAAGTGTTAAGAACAGCCTTCATTGTTTTTACTTGCCACGATGTTGCTTGCTTCTATGAAGCCAAAATCTAGACTAATTTGGAAAAAAAGAGGTCTAAAAATTTAACTTTTTAATAACTTTGCCAACACGCTTATCTTATTCATATTCAGAATTTTTATTCTTCTACGATCGCAATAGCTATTAGATAGGGGCTTTTGTAACATGCTGGCTTGGGAGCAACTGTCCCTCCTTTCCTAGTGACTATTCTTTTAACAGACTTGTCCCCCACCCCCATTTTTGAAACAAGGGATTTCTCCCCCTGCTGTGTCACTCTGAAAAGGCCATTGTGAGATTGTGTTCGATTGTCCTGGATAAATGTTAAATTTTCCACTAACCCTCCGTTTGATAAGCCTCAACCTTTGTATAACTGTCAACATGCCTGTATATGGATTGCGGTCTTCACGCTTTGCTTTAGGCCAATTTTGCCAACCTTTCCGGTTAGAACCAATCTATCCTACGCGTATTTCTTTGTGCTGTTTTTTCTCTTTATCTCAGCATCTCATTTTATAAGCACTAGCATAGTTGTTTAGAAAAGTTGTTATGCAGTGGCGTAGCCAGTCAAAATGCTCTGGTCATGCCCGCCAACCAAATTCTGAATAATATGGGTGTGGCCAAATTCTGCCACGCCTAATTTTCGAACTATTGAATTCCCTTTAAACAAAAAAGTTAAAGGCTTGCAATAACAAATATTGATAATCCTTTGGAATGAGCTTTTCTTATTATTAAGCAATTGTCTTGTTACATCATGAAATGACCTTGTATCTTGTAGCTGTGACACTGTTTTGGTTTGTTGGTAAATTCTATAGACAGCTCTGACAATAACCAAACAGAATTGTAGGAAAGATTAAAAAAATAAGTTCACTGTAGTAGATATAGTTAATTTAGATCAGAAAAAGTGTTCTTCCCCTAATTTCTTTCAAATTGGGGGTTTAAGTTCATTTGTAAATTTAGAGGTAAGCTCAAATTCATAAATGAAACAATGAATCACACAAAACACCTCTCGTTACATGAAGTATTAACGCAACATAATAATAAGTAAAAATCACAACAATGCTTCCCCTCTAGTACTCTATGTCGGAAATTAAAAACTAAACGACAAACGTGAAAAGCTAACATTTTATCAAGTCGCTTTTCCGTTTTTATCATCTCATCAAGGGAGATGGTATTACAGTTTTATGTCGACGAAATGGTATTCGTTATTGCTTTGAACCTCTAGGCGAAACTTTATCGTTATTCTCTACCTCTTCATCTTGGTTCTTTTCATTGTTCTTTGAATCCCTGTGTTCGCTAACTGCATCTTCGTCATTTTCTATCAACGTTTAATAATGTGGTGTTTTCTTTGAATGTGATATGTTTTTTGAGTGATATGACATTTGTTTTTTGCTACAATTCTTTTTTCTTTCATCTGGAAGACAGTGAAACGCGCTTGCTAAACTTTTTTTGTTATGTTATTATGTTTCTTTCTCTTGCAGGCAAATAGCAATGTCTCCTTCTTTAATTTTAGATTACTTTACCTGGAGTCTTTTATCATAGTAGTCTTTGTTTTTTATTTACTTTCCTCTATGTTTTCTTTCGCTTCCTTGTGCTTGTTTATCACTTTCTTTGATGACAATTCAGGTAAGAATCCTCTGATCTTTCTATTATATAAATGTTCACCGGGTACGATCTTCGTTGTTGTATGAGGTGTCGTTTTGTAGAAAAGTAAGAATCGTTAGAGTTCTTGTGTCCAGTTTTCTCTTCTAAATTTGCTCTGCATCACTTTTGATAACGTCTTTTTGAAGCTAAGACGTTAAGCGTCAATTCGTACACGATACCAAGGTATGTTTTCAGTTGATGTTGTCTGCATTGGTCCAACTGGTTTACTTGCTCCTACTGCTTGGCAAGAACTATATCTTGAACTGTTTGGCTCATGTTTGGGTACCAAATCTTTTCCCATAAAAACTCTTGGTTTTTTCAGTACCTTGATGGCCTATGTGTGCTAGCTGAGTTGCTTTGTCTTGTAAGACTTCTTTGATTATAATTCGGTTGCCTTTCATTAGGATATCTTTTGCTTTATTGCTTGTAATTTTTTCCATACATTTTTTAAGGCTGGTTTTCTTTTTCTTTGTCCCATTCTCCTGTGTCTAAAGCTTTCTGACGTTTTCGTAGCACGCTGTCTTTCTTTGTTTCTTTTTGTATCTCTTCTAATGACATCCAGGAATTCGGAACTGCATGCCCTATTACATAATTAACAAACTTTTCTGTTTTGCACTTTTCTGAACTTTATGTGGTAGTAACATCTATCGGATGTCAACGCAGGTAATCAGCCGCATTTGTACTACCTATCTTTCAAATAACGTTATATGGCTGTAGTCTCACAATCCATCTCTTTATACGTGCTGGTGGTTTCGATCTTGGATTGTTAAAAATAGCCTCTAGCGTCTTGTTGTTAGTTATGACATAAAAATATGTAGCCATTAAGAAAAGTCGAAGATTCTCCACTCCCCAGACTAGTGCAAGGTGCTTGAGTTAGCTTTTGTTTTAGCAGTTCGTTCTCCTTGTTCGACCAATATCCACTTGAAATTGATGTCTTTGTTTATTAACTCGCGCAATGGTAACGTTAGAAAAAACATAATTGGGAATGTAATCACTGCATGTATTTGCCATTCCTAAGAAGCTCCGTACTTCTGAAACATTCTGTGGAGGTGCAACTTTTTGAAGCTTTGAAACTCTTTCAGGATCAGATCTTGTACCTTTTTCAGTGAATATCAGACAATAGAAGTTCACTTCTGCTTGTGGAAAGCTGCATTTTGATGCTTTTGCTTTTGTATTGAGATCTGATAGTCTTATACAATTTTATGCAAATGGAGGAAATTTCCAAGTTCTGTATCGTGTTCTTTGTTACAACTCTTGTTCCTTTGATCTGGATGGCAACAGTAAGGCTTGTTTTCGTGCCTTGTCTTTTCTATCCACCGCTATCATGATCTTTCTAGCCACCCTTTCCATCTTGCCCCAGTGTACGTCGGGTCTGGTTTCGGCTGAAACACAGGCATAGGCGAAATATTACTTGCTGTAGCCATTATAGCCGATCGCCATTGTAAATTCTACATAGGTTATACAACATGGAAGAACACGTGTGTCTTGGAGAGACATTCACCATATATCTTTTCTGTGCATCTATTACATGTAATAATTACGCAACATAAAGATAAGTATGGATCACTCACTACACTGGTGTCAAGCCTCCATCAGCTCCATTAGCTTTTTAGAATTTTCAATATGAAACGAAGGAAAAATTCACTTCAAAACGACTTATCCAGCGCGATAAAAACTTCAGTTAAATAATAAGACGTATTGATTTTAAGACTGAGCCATATTCAACATACAATGAATAATGAATTACACTAGGCCTTGTTTTCCAACTTAGGAACGTTAATTAATTCCAAAATAGGCTCTTAGCTACTTAGCTTCTGTCATCGTATCCTATAACAATATTTAAATGGAGGCATGCGAATTTGCAGAACAAACAAATGAGGCAAGCGTATGATCCAAAGCGAAGCGTTAGTTATCACAAGAGAATATGATATCAATTATGCAGAATATTGTCAAATATCAGACTGGTGTCATTCATGGATCCCTATTCAATTTATTGTCTTCAGTGTATTATTGTTAAGAGATCATCACCCTTCCAAAATGGAAAAAGCAGGTTATGATTATTTTATGTAAACCAATTTTCTCTCCAGTAGATCACTTTAGTACACGTTTGTATCAAGTTTATTTCTAACTTTGGATGTTACTTTCTGTCTAGAGCTATAATAACTGATTGATGCAGTGGTGTTTGCTCAAGAGCGCATATCAACTTAATTTGATGAAAAATGACGGAGCGGAATGGAAATTATCAGATAGAGAACACTGTCAGGTAAAATTATTCCCTTGCAGAAGTACTTTTGTTTTGCACTTGTTGCATTATTCTGTATTTGAGGCTGTATGAAACATTTTACTTTGCATTAAATTGCCAATTCTGGAGCTTTGATAAACTAATTACAAATGGCTCTGGTGCATGATGATTATGCATCGTAGATCCAGGTAAATTGGTTGGGCTCTGGTCTCGTCCCCAACTTTACGTTTACGATCGTTTAAACTTGTTAGAAAACAGAACGTTTTTCCACCCATACTGATCTGCTTGATTGTTCGTTCATAGCGCATTTTAGCGTGTTCGCGCTTAAACGCTAAAACGACTGCAATCGAGCAAATAAGGGATATGATCTCATGGAGGATTTTGGTGTGATAAGGTTGGTCCTTTCATCATGTTCTGTCAGTCAGTTGAATTGACGGATAGGTAGTTGTTTATGTGTCTTTTAACGTGGAAGTATGTGTCTTCTAACGTGTCTAAATTCGTTGAGGTTTTTTACTGTCTTGCGTCGAGAAGTAAACTTTACAAAACAAGATAAATTTTTCTTCCCAAATTGTGCATGTGAGAACTTAACAAGGCAACTTTGGTTCGTATGCCCGAATGTGAACCAGTAAACTAAAGAAAAATAATAACAAAAGACTGTGAGCTTCTATTTGTGTTTTTTTGTATAAAAACTTTGAGCGTTGTTAAAATTGTGAGCTTCTATTTTTACCTTGACGCCTCCTGTCATTTTAGCCTCTTATGACAAATAGATTTGAGGCTCTGATGTCACTGTTTACAAAGTATTCGTTTCCGACCATCCGCTCAAAAACGCTGAAGCGGCATATTGGAAAGTATCCATTTTAGAGGGCGTTTCAAAAACTTATGGTTACCTAGAATGCCGTTTACATGTATATGTAAAGGGTAAATGTATAAAGAAAAAATTCATTTACAAACGTAAGCCTGTACGTCTGAACGGGATTTTCGTCAGATATCTTCAGGTTTTTGGTAAATGCTCAATTTCACAATAATTTCGCTTTAAAAGTTTTTTGCTTTATAAAGATGGTCAGTCGAGGCGTTCATCATGCCTGTTAGAAAAATAATTAAGAATGCTTAATCTAGTTCATAGAAATATATGAAAATAAGTTAAACTTTCAATAGTTCCTGACTTTATAGGTCGTGCTTCCCATTTGGAAAGAAATGAATCCTATATGAAATTTTAAACGAAAGAGAGGGAGCGTCAAAAAGTCAGTGCGTTTATTTCAAGAAGCTGAAAGGAAATATAATTTGGATAAACTAGAACTTCTATATTAAATTGTCCGGTAAATAATGTTGTTAACAACAACTAACTTCAGGAATAATTTTTAAACGGCCTTGAGAATTGTGCACTGCGAGTTAAAATAATTGGCTCCTATAATTGGTTTTCCATTCACGAGAACAGTATACTCGCCCAGTTAGGCTATCGTGCTGTTAGCTGATAAATTAAGTCAGAGAACAAAGATCCAAATCAAACTGACGAAAAACGGAACGGATATAGATTTTGCTAATTTTATCTGTGTCTAGAGCTTTCGTTGCATCCACAGAATAAAAATAACACAGTTATTCTTATCCCGTGGTTGCATCCCATTACTTAATCTGCCATGGCATTCTTTTTCTTCTTGCTTTGAGTTTGATTAAAAAAAGCAAATAGGGTACCGAAGTGTGACGTTATCAAAATCAATTTTTGGAGTATCTTATAGCTCTCAATGTACTGAATAATAGCTCTCAATGTACTGAATCAGCTAATTATCTTCAAAACTGGGTTTGATATTCATCATGCTTTGGGATATATGATCAAAATTGAAAAATTCTTTAGATATATCTTTGTAATGTGATTTGTTAGGTAATCTATTGTAGTCGAATGTCCGCCATCATGTATAGATCATTCCAATCAAAAGCAACATACTAAAAAAGTTCTACGTTTTCAAACATCAATAAAATTTGGTTGACAAAACAATATAATCAATAAGGTTTTGTTGAAGATTGCACTGCATTACCTTATTTCAGCATTTTGAGTTAAAGGCACTTTGTCTCGACGCATTTCTCTGGCCATCTAAGTTGTACGCTGGTTGAACTGCACAATTGGCCTATTGTTACATGTCCAATCGACAGCTAAGGCTAAACCGCAATCTATTGTTAATTCTCAACGGTTGACTAACGGGACATGGTGTCTTTAAAAGCATTTGAATTTATAATGAGAACCACCATTTTTGTGAACCACGGTGGCGTTTTAAATGATAAGATGCATTTAAGTATGAAATGCCCCAGCCACATACAAGTAATGGTATCAAAACATTATCATTGTTAGACCATTCATTGCCAAGGAATCCCCAATCTGTTTCCCTAATAGGTCCTTCCCAGAATTCCAAACAGTGATGTATGTATGTGCGCTATTTGGTGTATAGAACAAATCAGCCCCATCAAAACGCTTACACATAGGGCATTGATCATTTGTTCCAAGTCTAAACTCGACTCGGAACTTGAAAAAATAACTAAGATCTTTCTGGAGAACGGCTATCCAGAAGATGTTATTTCAGTTTACATTAAGGAGAAGATAGGAAATTTCTCGGCTGACGTAAATTTGGTCCTCAAAAGTGCCCGGTCTATCTAAAACTACCCTGGATCGGTAACAGCTCCCTACGTTTTGAAAGCCAAATAAAACAGGCCATAACAAATTGTTTCTTTGCGGTCAACCCACGTGTTGTTTATAGTAAGAAAAAGGCTCTTCCGTCCATTCAAAAGGACTGCGTTCCTGCCACACATAAAAGTTCCATTGTATATAAATTTACGTGCCAGTGTGATTCTGGCTACGTAGGACGCACCATCCAAAGATTGGAGGATAGAATAAAACAACATCTAATTATTATTATTTCGTCTAATATTAGAAACAAAACCCATCGCCAAAGAGTGCAGCCACCTCGGTCTTGCAAATCTAAAATTACAACTAAAACCTGCGATTCTGCTATGGGGCAGCATTTACTAGAAAACCCAGATTGTGCAAAAACTATAATGGCGACATGTTTCGGATTATTGGTGAAGCCCGATCGTCGTTCCACCTAGCAGTCTCAGAATCTATCTACATAAGCACGAAAAAACCGCTACTGTGTAGACAAAAGGAGTTCGTTTTCACCTTAGGACTCCATTGGTAACATTCTCAATAGGCAAGCGGCACTGATTGGTCAACCTATACGCTCGTGTTTCTGATTGGCCTATTTCGATCCACAACTGGGTATATATATTTCTTAACAAGACAGTTGCTAATCCGAGTTTTCTAGAACAGGACGGTTCCAAGTTGCTACTCCGAGTTTTATAGAACAGGAAAGTTCCAAGTTGCTACTCCGAGTTTCATAGAACAGGACGGTTCCAAGTTGCTACTCAGAGTTTTATAGAACAGAGCAGTTCCAAGTTGCTACTCAGAGTTTTATAGAACAGGGCAGTTCCAAGTTGCTACTCAGAGTTTCATAGAACAGGACGGTTCCAAGTTGCTACTCAGAGTTTTATAGAACAGGACGGTTCTAAGTTGCTACTCAGAGTTTTATAGAACAGGGCAACATAGAGCAAAAATGTTTGCAGCCGCTGTGCAAAGAGCTTTTGCGCCTGCAAGCTGCGGCCAAATGGCGACGCGCAAAATTTTTCCCGCCAACCGACCATGTGACACTTTGATTCCGATCCAGGCCTCCTGGGAGGTGCAATGTTATAGGGTTTTGTGTCACCACAACCACAGAAGACCTGAGCATGGCGGAGTGAACTTAAAGCCTGATCGGCTCATTTTATATACAAAATTTTACCATGTGAGTATGCCTCAAATATTGTCAGTTCCACGGAGAAAAAGTTCAAAATTCAAATTTATTTTATCTCAAAAACGGCACCATGCCGCACGCTGATTTTTTTATTGATTCATCTTCATGCCCCGAAAAATAAGATTATATTGGTTGGCATATTTGGAAAATTGGGTCACGTTCATAATTTCACCGCAAAGATACCTAACTTTAGGATTGTCAATTTATGGGTGCGATTGAATGATGATTTAAAACCGCCATACTTTTTGGGATATGCGGTATATTCATGGAAGTTTTTCATTAAAATAGATTGGTCACGAATGTAAGTAGCTGTTTTTAACGCGATTTTGAAATCGCTTCGGTATTTTTCTATAAGAGTAGGAAACCAAACAAAAGCGAAATTTTGAAAGGTCAACATGGGAAGCTTTGTTCGATATTTGAATTAACGATCGTGAAAAATTTCCACCATGCCGCATCCTGAATTTTTGTATACTTGTAGTCAAAAGTTCAATTTTTTTGTATATTGTCTCCTTCAGAGGCGGAAAATTGGGTAACGCTTGAAAATTTACTTTTTAAATTGTTCATATTTCCCTTCTTGCCTAATAGTAGGCCTAGGCATAGGATACTTTAGTTTGGCAGTAAAGCATAGGCCACGAAGAGATTAATAAGGTTTTAAAGCCATAATTTAATGATATAAATGTATCTTAAGTAGATAATTTATCTATTTGACTCCATAAAAATAAAGCAGAGGTAAGGTTAAAATTCAAAGTTTGTTTTCTCATATATTTTTATATCAATCGCATCCGGGACAGAACGACACAATTTTCGCGGGCAGGTAAATCACGTCAGCATGCGCGCGCATAAAAAACATTTTTGCACTATGTTGAACAGGGCAGTTCCAAGTTGCTACTCCGAGTTTCATAGAACAGGACGGTTTCAAGTTGCTACTCCGAGTTTTATAGAACAGAGCAGTTCCAAGTTGCTACTCAGAGTTTCATAGAACAGGACGGTTCCAAGTTGCTACTCCGAGTTTTATAGAACAGGACGGTTCCAAGTTGCTACTCCGAGTCAGTGGCGTAGCGTGACTTTTTCAACTGGGTATTCTCTATTAAACAAAAGGGTGGGGCAGGGTGTGGCTCGATGGGGCTTGATTAAAATAGGGGGATAATGGGAAGATTAAAAGGACTAGCTTTTGACATTTTATCTAATTTTCTTTTTGGTTCGGTTGGCAAGTACTGCACTGTCAGGGCATTACTATGATGAAAACGATACTTTGCTAAAGGACCCTTCAAATATACTCTTCGAACTCATTCATTGCATCAAATTACCACTAACCATTTCATCAAAAGTAATTCAAATCAAAACATATCATTGAAAGCCAGTAAAATTTTACTGGTCGAAATATGTCCCAATAGTTGTTGTTGAATCGTCTAACATTTGCACTGATGTAAAGAGGAAGTAACTGTTAACACCTACTCTTAATACCTTAATACAAAAGGGCTTTCGAAAGTTCCAAAATTATTCACATAGGGCATTACATGAGTTATAAATGATTTTGTGGTATGCAGTATAGACTTTTTCTTCGTGGCCTAATCGTGATATTTTCAATACAAGTTAATATTTGAAAGAATCGAAGGTAATGAGATGAAACTGCACAATAATGCAAATAAATGCGCTCGAATAATGCAAACAAAATAGGCCAACAAGATAACTGAATACACCAGGCAACTATAAGGATATTATCCAGGCCTATCTGCATTTACTTTAATTCTATCACATAATACAAACAGAAACATCCCATTATGTAGCAGCCTACCTTTCCTTTCCACTTTGCTGTTGGTAGATTAAGTTTAGTGGTCAAATGAGAGAATGATTATGAAACAGTAATACGGACATTGCAATAGTTTTTTAATTATGTCATGTTTACTGTTTTCGGTGCAGCTCCATCACTCCAACCGCTCCGACGTCCATTAACTGTTTATATCGATCTCATAACGAGACTATTTTGAACCAACTTTGAGGCTGTACGCTGCATATTTCTCAGCGTACAGAACCATTGTTTTAGCTGATTAACGGCAAATATTATTCATGGAAAGGAGCATTTTGATTGGTTAAAGTACCGTCTAGGGTATTCACTGCGTATTCATGACCGATCTCCATACAACATGAAGTAGCTCAATCTTCAAAATTAGCTTCAAAGATCTCCCAGCTTCTCTATGCTTCGCAGCGTTATTGTTTCCATGAATTTGATGATATTTTGTACTTGTACAAAATGTAGAATATCGGAGGTAACGAATTCAACCAGAATCAATAGCCCCAAAACATTTTTTACTTATTACAATTATACGTCGTATTAATATTTTTTCTGAGAAATCTCAGGGTATTCACTGAATACCTTGAATACCCGGACGCTACGCCACTGCTCCGAGTTTTCTAGAACAGGAAAGTTCCAAGTTGCTACACCGAGTTTAATAGAACAGGACGGTTCCAAGTTGCTACTCCGAGTTTCATCGAACAGGACGGTTCCAAGTTGCTACTCCGAGTTTAATAGAACAGGACGGTTCCAAGTTGCTACTCCGAGTTTCATAGAACAGGACGGTTCCAAGTTGCTACTCCGAGTTTTATAGAACAGGGCAGTTCCAAGTTGCTACACCGAGTTTTATAGAACAGGACGGTTTCAAGTTGCTACTCAGAGTTTTATAGAACAGGACGGTTCCAAGTTGCTACTCCGAGTTTCATAGAACAGGACGGTTTCAAGTTGCTACTCAGAGTTTTATAGAACAGGGCAGTTCCAAGTTGCTACTCAGAGTTTCATAGAACAGGACGGTTCCAAGTTGCTACACCGAGTTTAATAGAACAGGACGGTTCCAAGTTGCTACACCGAGTTTCATAGAACAGGACGGTTCCAAGTTGCTACACCGAGTTTTATAGAACAGGACGGTTCCAAGTTGCTACACCGAGTTTCATAGAACAGGACGGTTCCAAGTTGCTACTCCGAGTTTCATATAACAGGACGGTTCCAAGTTGCTACACCGAGTTTAATAGAACAGGACGGTTCCAAGTTGCTACACCGAGTTTCATAGAACAGGACGGTTCCAAGTTGCTACTCCGAGTTTCATATAACAGGACGGTTCCAACTTGCTACACCGAGTTTAATAGAACAGGACGGTTCCAAGTTGCTACTCCGAGTTTCATAGAACAGGACGGTTCCAAGTTGCTACTCCGAGTTTCATAGAACAGGACGGTTCCAATTTGCTACTCCGAGTTTTATAGAACAGGGCAGTTCCAAGTTGCTACACCGAGTTTTATAGAACAGGACGGTTTCAAGTTGCTACTCAGAGTTTTATAGAACAGGACGGTTTCAAGTTGCTACTCAGAGTTTTATAGAACAGGGCAGTTCCAAGTTGCTACTCAGAGTTTCATAGAACAGGACGGTTCCAAGTTGCTACACCGAGTTTAATAGAACAGGACGGTTCCAAGTTGCTACACCGAGTTTCATAGAACAGGACGGTTCCAAGTTGCTACTCCGAGTTTTATAGAACAGGACGGTTCCAAGTTGCTACTCCGAGTTTCATATAACAGGACGGTTCCAAGTTGCTACACCGAGTTTCATAGAACAGGACGGTTCCAAGTCTCTACACCAAGTTTTATAGAACAGGACGGTTCCAAGTTGCTACACCGAGTTTCATAGAACAGGACGGTTCCAAGTCTCTACACCAAGTTTTATAGAACAGGACGGTTCCAAGTTGTTACACCGAGTTTCATAGAACAGGACGGTTCCAAGTTGTTACTCCGAGTTTAATAGAACAGGACGGTTCCAAGTCTCTACACCAAGTTTTATAGAACAGGACGGTTCCAAGTTGCTACACCGAGTTTCATAGAACAGGACGGTTCCAAGTTGCTACACCGAGTTTCATAGAACAGGACGGTTCCAAGTTGTTACTCCGAGTTTAATAGAACAGGACGGTTCCAAGTCTCTACACCAAGTTTTATAGAACAGAGCAGTTCCAAGTTGCTACTCAGAGTTTCATAGAACAGGACGGTTCCAAGTTGCTACTCCGAGTTTCATAGAACAGGACGGTTCCAAGTTGCTACACCGAGTTTTATAGAACAGGACGGTTCCAAGTTGCTACACCGAGTTTCATAGAACAGGACGGTTCCAAGTTGCTACACCGAGTTTAATAGAACAGGACGGTTCCAAATTGCTACTCCGAGTTTCATAGAACAGGACGGTTCCAAGTTGCTACACCGAGTTTTATAGAACAGAGCAGTTCCAAGTTGCTACTCAGAGTTTCATAGAACAGGACGGTTCCAAGTTGCTACACCGAGTTTAATAGAACAGGACGGTTCCAAGTTGCTACTCCGAGTTTCATAGAACAGGACGGTTCCAAGTTGCTACACCGAGTTTTATAGAACAGGACGGTTCCAAGTTGCTACACCGAGTTTCATAGAACAGGACGGTTCCAAGTTGTTACTCCGAGTTTAATAGAACAGGACGGTTCCAAGTCTCTACACCAAGTTTTATAGAACAGGACGGTTCCAAGTTGCTACACCGAGTTTCATAGAACAGGACGGTTCCAAGTTGCTACACCGAGTTTCATAGAACAGGACGGTTCCAAGTTGCTACACCGAGTTTCATAGAACAGGACGGTTCCAAGTTGCTACTCAGAGTTTCATAGAACAGGACGGTTCCAAGTTGCTACTCCGAGTTTAATAGAACAGGACGGTTCCAAGTTGCTACACCGAGTTTCATAGAACAGGACGGTTCCAAGTTGCTACACCGAGTTTTATAGAACAGAGCGGTTCCAAGTTGCTACACCGAGTTTAATAGAACAGGACGGTTCCAAGTCTCTACACCAAGTTTTATAGAACAGGACGGTTCCAAGTTGCTACTCAGAGTTTCATAGAACAGGACGGTTCCAAGTTGCTACTCAGAGTTTCATAGAACAGGACGGTTCCAAGTTGCTACACCGAGTTTTATAGAACAGGACGGTTCCAAGTTGCTACACCGAGTTTTATAGAACAGAACGGTTCCAAGTTGCTACACCGAGTTTTATAGAACAGAACGGTTCCAAGTTGCTACACCGAGTTTTATAGAACAGGACGGTTCCAAGTTGCTACACCGAGTTTCATAGAACAGGACGGTTCCAAGTTGTTACTCCGAGTTTCATAGAACAGGACGGTTCCAAGTTGCTACACCGAGTTTCATAGAACAGGACGGTTCCAAGTTGCTACACCGAGTTTCATAGAACAGGACGGTTCCAAGTTGCTACTCCGAGTTTAATAGAACAGGACGGTTCCAAGTTGCTACTCCGAGTTTCATAGAACAGGACGGTTCCAAGTTGCTACTCAGAGTTTCATAGAACAGGACGGTTCCAAGTCTCTACACCAAGTTTTATAGAACAGGACGGTTCCAAGTTGCTACACCGAGTTTCATAGAACAGGACGGTTCCAAGTTGCTACACCGAGTTTCATAGAACAGGACGGTTCCAAGTCTCTACACCAAGTTTTATAGAACAGGACGGTTCCAAGTTGTTACTCCGAGTTTAATAGAACAGGACGGTTCCAAGTTGCTACTCCGAGTTTAATAGAACAGGACGGTTCCAAGTTGCTACTCCGAGTTTTATAGAACAGGAAAGTTCCAAGTTGCTACTCCGAGTTTTATAGAACAGGAAAGTTCCAAGTTGCTACTCCGAGTTTCATAGAAGAGGACGGTTCCAAGTTGCTACTCAGAGTTTTATAGAACAGAGCAGTTCCAAGTTGCTACTCCGAGTTTAATAGAACAGGACGGTTCCAAGTTGCTACTCAGAGTTTCATAGAACAGGACGGTTCCAAGTTGCTACTCCGAGTTTCATAGAACAGGACGGTTCCAAGTTGCTACACCGAGTTTCATAGAACAGGACGGTTCCAAGTCTCTACACCAAGTTTTATAGAACAGGACGGTTCCAAGTTGCTACTCCGAGTTTCATAGAACAGGACGGTTTCAAGTTGCTACTCAGAGTTTTATAGAACAGGACGGTTCCAAGTTGCTACTCCGAGTTTTATAGAACAGGGCAGTTCCAAGTTGCTACTCAGAGTTTCATAGAACAGGACGGTTCCAAGTCTCTACACCAAGTTTTATAGAACAGGACGGTTCCAAGTTGCTACTCCGAGTTTCATAGAACAGGACGGTTCCAAGTTGCTACTCCGAGTTTAATAGAACAGGACGGTTCCAAGTTGCTACTCCGAGTTTTATAGAACAGGGCAGTTCCAAGTTGCTACTCAGAGTTTCATAGAACAGGACGGTTCCAAGTTGCTACACCGAGTTTTATAGAACAGGACGGTTCCAAGTTGCTACTCCGAGTTTAATAGAACAGGGCAGTTCCAAGTTGCTACTCCGAGTTTTATAGAACAGGACGGTTCCAAGTTGCTACTCCGAGTTTAATAGAACAGGACGGTTCCAAGTTGCTACTCCGAGTTTTATAGAACAGGACGGTTCCAAGTTGCTACTCAGAGTTTCATAGAACAGGACGGTTCCAAGTTGCTACACCGAGTTTTATAGAACAGGACGGTTCCAAGTTGCTACTCCGAGTTTAATAGAACAGGACGGTTCCAAGTTGCTACTCAGAGTTTCATAGAACAGGACGGTTCCAAGTTGCTACACCGAGTTTTATAGAACAGGACGGTTCCAAGTTGCTACACCGAGTTTTATAGAACAGAACGGTTCCAAGTTGCTACACCGAGTTTTATAGAACAGAACGGTTCCAAGTTGCTACACCGAGTTTAATAGAACAGGACGGTTCCAAGTCTCTACACCAAGTTTTATAGAACAGGACGGTTCCAAGTTGCTACTCCGAGTTTAATAGAACAGGACGGTTCCAAGTCTCTACACCAAGTTTTATAGAACAGGACGGTTCCAAGTTGCTACACCGAGTTTAATAGAACAGGACGGTTCCAAGTTGCTACACCGAGTTTCATAGAACAGGACGGTTCCAAGTTGCTATTCCGAGTTTAATAGAACAGGACGGTTCCAAGTTGCTACACCGAGTTTCATAGAACAGGACGGTTCCAAGTTGCTACTCCGAGTTTAATAGAACAGGACGGTTCCAAGTTGCTACTCCGAGTTTCATAGAACAGGACGGTTCCAAGTTGCTACTCCGAGTTTTATAGAACAGGGCAGTTCCAAGTTGCTACACCGAGTTTTATAGAACAGGATGGTTTCAAGTTGCTACTCAGAGTTTTATAGAACAGGACGGTTCCAAGTTGCTACTCCGAGTTTCATAGAACAGGACGGTTCCAAGTTGCTACTCCGAGTTTAATAGAACAGGACGGTTCCAAGTTGCTACTCCGAGTTTCATAGAACAGGACGGTTCCAAGTTGCTACTCCGAGTTTTATAGAACAGGGCAGTTCCAAGTTGCTACACCGAGTTTTATAGAACAGGACGGTTTCAAGTTGCTACTCAGAGTTTTATAGAACAGGACGGTTCCAAGTTGCTACTCCGAGTTTCATAGAACAGGACGGTTTCAAGTTGCTACTCAGAGTTTTATAGAACAGGGCAGTTCCAAGTTGCTACTCAGAGTTTCATAGAACAGGACGGTTCCAAGTTGCTACACCGAGTTTAATAGAACAGGACGGTTCCAAGTTGCTACACCGAGTTTCATAGAACAGGACGGTTCCAAGTTGCTACTCCGAGTTTTATAGAACAGGACGGTTCCAAGTTGCTACTCAGAGTTTTATAGAACAGGACGGTTCCAAGTTGCTACACCGAGTTTCATAGAACAGGACGGTTCCAAGTTGCTACTCCGAGTTTTATAGAACAGGACGGTTCCAAGTTGCTACACCGAGTTTAATAGAACAGGACGGTTCCAAGTTGCTACACCGAGTTTCATAGAACAGGACGGTTCCAAGTTGCTACTCCGAGTTTTATAGAACAGGACGGTTCCAAGTTGCTACACCGAGTTTAATAGAACAGGACGGTTCCAAGTTGCTACACCGAGTTTCATAGAACAGGACGGTTCCAAGTTGCTACTCCGAGTTTCATAGAACAGGACGGTTCCAAGTTGCTACTCCGAGTTTCATAGAACAGGACGGTTCCAAGTTGCTACTCCGAGTTTCATAGAACAGGACGGTTCCAAGTTGCTACTCAGAGTTTCATAGAACAGGACGGTTCCAAGTTGTTACTCCGAGTTTAATAGAACAGGACGGTTCCAAGTCTCTACACCAAGTTTTATAGAACAGGACGGTTCCAAGTTGCTACACCGAGTTTCATAGAACAGGACGGTTCCAAGTTGCTACTCCGAGTTTCATAGAACAGGACGGTTCCAAGTTGCTACTCCGAGTTTCATAGAACAGGACGGTTCCAAGTTGCTACTCCGAGTTTCATAGAACAGGACGGTTCCAAGTTGTTACTCCGAGTTTAATAGAACAGGACGGTTCCAAGTTGCTACTCCGAGTTTCATAGAACAGGACGGTTCCAAGTTGCTACTCCGAGTTTTATAGAACAGGACGGTTCCAAGTTGCTACTCCGAGTTTCATAGAACAGGACGGTTCCAAGTTGTTACTCCGAGTTTCATAGAACAGGACGGTTCCAAGTTGTTACTCCGGGTTTTATAGAACACGACGGTTCCAAGTTGCTACACCGAGTTTCATAGAACAGGACGGTTCCAAGTTGCTACTCCGAGTTTTATAGAACAGGGCAGTTCCAAGTTGCTACTCCGAGTTTCATAGAACAGGACGGTTCCAAGTTGCTACTCCGAGTTTTATAGAACAGGGCAGTTCCAAGTTGCTACTCAGAGTTTTATAGAACAGGGCAGTTCCAAGTTGCTACTCAGAGTTTCATAGAACAGGGCAGTTCCAAGTTGCTACTCCGAGTTTCATAGAACAGGACGGTTCCAAGTTGCTACTCCGAGTTTCATAGAACAGGACGGTTCCAAGTTGCTACTCCGAGTTTTATAGAACAGGGCAGTTCCAAGTTGCTACTCCGAGTTTTATAGAACAGGGCAGTTCCAAGTTGCTACTCAGAGTTTCATAGAACAGGACGGTTCCAAGTCTCTACACCAAGTTTTATAGAACAGGACGGTTCCAAGTTGTTACTCCGGGTTTTATAGAACAGGACGGTTCCAAGTTGCTACACCGAGTTTCATAGAACAGGACGGTTCCAAGTTGCTACTCCGAGTTTCATAGAACAGGACGGTTCCAAGTTGCTACTCCGAGTTTTATAGAACAGGGCAGTTCCAAGTTGCTACTCCGAGTTTTATAGAACAGGGCAGTTCCAAGTTGCTACTCAGAGTTTCATAGAACAGGACGGTTCCAAGTCTCTACACCAAGTTTTATAGAACAGGACGGTTCCAAGTTGCTACTCCGAGTTTAATAGAACAGGACGGTTCCAAGTTGCTACTCCGAGTTTAATAGAACAGGACGGTTCCAAGTTGTTACTCCGGGTTTTATAGAACAGGACGGTTCCAAGTTGCTACTCCGAGTTTAATAGAACAGGACGGTTCCAAGTTGCTACTCCGAGTTTAATAGAACAGGACGGTTCCAAGTTGCTACTCCGAGTTTAATAGAACAGGACGGTTCCAAGTTGTTACTCCGGGTTTTATAGAACAGGACGGTTCCAAGTTGCTACTCCGAGTTTTATAGAACAGGGCAGTTCCAAGTTGCTACTCCGAGTTTTATAGAACAGGGCAGTTCCAAGTTGCTACTCAGAGTTTCATAGAACAGGACGGTTCCAAGTCTCTACACCAAGTTTTATAGAACAGGACGGTTCCAAGTTGCTACTCCGAGTTTTATAGAACAGGACGGTTCCAAGTTGCTACACCGAGTTTAATAGAACAGGACGGTTCCAAGTTGCTACACCGAGTTTCATAGAACAGGACGGTTCCAAGTTGCTACTCCGAGTTTAATAGAACAGGACGGTTCCAAGTTGCTACTCCGAGTTTAATAGAACAGGACGGTTCCAAGTTGCTACTCAGAGTTTCATAGAACAGGACGGTTCCAAGTTGCTACTCCGAGTTTAATAGAACAGGACGGTTCCAAGTTGCTACTCAGAGTTTAATAGAACAGGACGGTTCCAAGTTGCTACTCCGAGATTAATAGAACAGGACGGTTCCAAGTTGCTACACCGAGTTTAATAGAACAGGACGGTTCCAAGTTGCTACTCAGAGTTTAATAGAACAGGACGGTTCCAAGTTGCTACTCCGAGTTTAATAGAACAGGACGGTTCCAAGTTGCTACTCCGAGTTTAATAGAACAGGACGGTTCCAAGTTGTTACTCCGAGTTTAATAGAACAGGACGGTTCCAAGTTGCTACTCCGAGTTTAATAGAACAGGACGGTTCCAAGTTGCTACACCGAGTTTCATAGAACAGGACGGTTCCAAGTTGCTACACCGAGTTTCATAGAACAGGACGGTTCCAAGTTGTTACTCCGAGTTTAATAGAACAGGACGGTTCCAAGTCTCTACACCAAGTTTTATAGAACAGAGCAGTTCCAAGTTGCTACTCAGAGTTTCATAGAACAGGACGGTTCCAAGTTGCTACTCCGAGTTTCATAGAACAGGACGGTTCCAAGTTGCTACACCGAGTTTTATAGAACAGGACGGTTCCAAGTTGCTACACCGAGTTTCATAGAACAGGACGGTTCCAAGTTGCTACACCGAGTTTAATAGAACAGGACGGTTCCAAATTGCTACTCCGAGTTTCATAGAACAGGACGGTTCCAAGTTGCTACACCGAGTTTTATAGAACAGAGCAGTTCCAAGTTGCTACTCAGAGTTTCATAGAACAGGACGGTTCCAAGTTGCTACACCGAGTTTAATAGAACAGGACGGTTCCAAGTTGCTACTCCGAGTTTCATAGAACAGGACGGTTCCAAGTTGCTACACCGAGTTTTATAGAACAGGACGGTTCCAAGTTGCTACACCGAGTTTCATAGAACAGGACGGTTCCAAGTTGTTACTCCGAGTTTAATAGAACAGGACGGTTCCAAGTCTCTACACCAAGTTTTATAGAACAGGACGGTTCCAAGTTGCTACACCGAGTTTCATAGAACAGGACGGTTCCAAGTTGCTACACCGAGTTTCATAGAACAGGACGGTTCCAAGTTGCTACACCGAGTTTCATAGAACAGGACGGTTCCAAGTTGCTACTCAGAGTTTCATAGAACAGGACGGTTCCAAGTTGCTACTCCGAGTTTAATAGAACAGGACGGTTCCAAGTTGCTACACCGAGTTTCATAGAACAGGACGGTTCCAAGTTGCTACACCGAGTTTTATAGAACAGAGCGGTTCCAAGTTGCTACACCGAGTTTAATAGAACAGGACGGTTCCAAGTCTCTACACCAAGTTTTATAGAACAGGACGGTTCCAAGTTGCTACTCAGAGTTTCATAGAACAGGACGGTTCCAAGTTGCTACTCAGAGTTTCATAGAACAGGACGGTTCCAAGTTGCTACACCGAGTTTTATAGAACAGGACGGTTCCAAGTTGCTACACCGAGTTTTATAGAACAGAACGGTTCCAAGTTGCTACACCGAGTTTTATAGAACAGAACGGTTCCAAGTTGCTACACCGAGTTTTATAGAACAGGACGGTTCCAAGTTGCTACACCGAGTTTCATAGAACAGGACGGTTCCAAGTTGTTACTCCGAGTTTCATAGAACAGGACGGTTCCAAGTTGCTACACCGAGTTTCATAGAACAGGACGGTTCCAAGTTGCTACACCGAGTTTCATAGAACAGGACGGTTCCAAGTTGCTACTCCGAGTTTAATAGAACAGGACGGTTCCAAGTTGCTACTCCGAGTTTCATAGAACAGGACGGTTCCAAGTTGCTACTCAGAGTTTCATAGAACAGGACGGTTCCAAGTCTCTACACCAAGTTTTATAGAACAGGACGGTTCCAAGTTGCTACACCGAGTTTCATAGAACAGGACGGTTCCAAGTTGCTACACCGAGTTTCATAGAACAGGACGGTTCCAAGTCTCTACACCAAGTTTTATAGAACAGGACGGTTCCAAGTTGTTACTCCGAGTTTAATAGAACAGGACGGTTCCAAGTTGCTACTCCGAGTTTAATAGAACAGGACGGTTCCAAGTTGCTACTCCGAGTTTTATAGAACAGGAAAGTTCCAAGTTGCTACTCCGAGTTTTATAGAACAGGAAAGTTCCAAGTTGCTACTCCGAGTTTCATAGAAGAGGACGGTTCCAAGTTGCTACTCAGAGTTTTATAGAACAGAGCAGTTCCAAGTTGCTACTCCGAGTTTAATAGAACAGGACGGTTCCAAGTTGCTACTCAGAGTTTCATAGAACAGGACGGTTCCAAGTTGCTACTCCGAGTTTCATAGAACAGGACGGTTCCAAGTTGCTACACCGAGTTTCATAGAACAGGACGGTTCCAAGTCTCTACACCAAGTTTTATAGAACAGGACGGTTCCAAGTTGCTACTCCGAGTTTCATAGAACAGGACGGTTTCAAGTTGCTACTCAGAGTTTTATAGAACAGGACGGTTCCAAGTTGCTACTCCGAGTTTTATAGAACAGGGCAGTTCCAAGTTGCTACTCAGAGTTTCATAGAACAGGACGGTTCCAAGTCTCTACACCAAGTTTTATAGAACAGGACGGTTCCAAGTTGCTACTCCGAGTTTCATAGAACAGGGCGGTTCCAAGTTGCTACTCCGAGTTTAATAGAACAGGACGGTTCCAAGTTGCTACTCCGAGTTTTATAGAACAGGGCAGTTCCAAGTTGCTACTCAGAGTTTCATAGAACAGGACGGTTCCAAGTTGCTACACCGAGTTTTATAGAACAGGACGGTTCCAAGTTGCTACTCCGAGTTTAATAGAACAGGGCGGTTCCAAGTCTCTACACCAAGTTTTATAGAACAGGACGGTTCCAAGTTGCTACACCGAGTTTAATAGAACAGGACGGTTCCAAGTTGCTACACCGAGTTTCATAGAACAGGACGGTTCCAAGTTGCTATTCCGAGTTTAATAGAACAGGACGGTTCCAAGTTGCTACACCGAGTTTCATAGAACAGGACGGTTCCAAGTTGCTACTCCGAGTTTAATAGAACAGGACGGTTCCAAGTTGCTACTCCGAGTTTCATAGAACAGGACGGTTCCAAGTTGCTACTCCGAGTTTTATAGAACAGGGCAGTTCCAAGTTGCTACACCGAGTTTTATAGAACAGGATGGTTTCAAGTTGCTACTCAGAGTTTTATAGAACAGGACGGTTCCAAGTTGCTACTCCGAGTTTCATAGAACAGGACGGTTCCAAGTTGCTACTCCGAGTTTAATAGAACAGGACGGTTCCAAGTTGCTACTCCGAGTTTCATAGAACAGGACGGTTCCAAGTTGCTACTCCGAGTTTTATAGAACAGGGCAGTTCCAAGTTGCTACACCGAGTTTTATAGAACAGGACGGTTTCAAGTTGCTACTCAGAGTTTTATAGAACAGGACGGTTCCAAGTTGCTACTCCGAGTTTCATAGAACAGGACGGTTTCAAGTTGCTACTCAGAGTTTTATAGAACAGGGCAGTTCCAAGTTGCTACTCAGAGTTTCATAGAACAGGACGGTTCCAAGTTGCTACACCGAGTTTAATAGAACAGGACGGTTCCAAGTTGCTACACCGAGTTTCATAGAACAGGACGGTTCCAAGTTGCTACTCCGAGTTTTATAGAACAGGACGGTTCCAAGTTGCTACTCAGAGTTTTATAGAACAGGACGGTTCCAAGTTGCTACACCGAGTTTCATAGAACAGGACGGTTCCAAGTTGCTACTCCGAGTTTTATAGAACAGGACGGTTCCAAGTTGCTACACCGAGTTTAATAGAACAGGACGGTTCCAAGTTGCTACACCGAGTTTCATAGAACAGGACGGTTCCAAGTTGCTACTCCGAGTTTTATAGAACAGGACGGTTCCAAGTTGCTACACCGAGTTTAATAGAACAGGACGGTTCCAAGTTGCTACACCGAGTTTCATAGAACAGGACGGTTCCAAGTTGCTACTCCGAGTTTCATAGAACAGGACGGTTCCAAGTTGCTACTCCGAGTTTCATAGAACAGGACGGTTCCAAGTTGCTACTCCGAGTTTCATAGAACAGGACGGTTCCAAGTTGCTACTCAGAGTTTCATAGAACAGGACGGTTCCAAGTTGTTACTCCGAGTTTAATAGAACAGGACGGTTCCAAGTCTCTACACCAAGTTTTATAGAACAGGACGGTTCCAAGTTGCTACACCGAGTTTCATAGAACAGGACGGTTCCAAGTTGCTACTCCGAGTTTCATAGAACAGGACGGTTCCAAGTTGCTACTCCGAGTTTCATAGAACAGGACGGTTCCAAGTTGCTACTCCGAGTTTCATAGAACAGGACGGTTCCAAGTTGTTACTCCGAGTTTAATAGAACAGGACGGTTCCAAGTTGCTACTCCGAGTTTCATAGAACAGGACGGTTCCAAGTTGCTACTCCGAGTTTTATAGAACAGGACGGTTCCAAGTTGCTACTCCGAGTTTCATAGAACAGGACGGTTCCAAGTTGTTACTCCGAGTTTCATAGAACAGGACGGTTCCAAGTTGTTACTCCGGGTTTTATAGAACACGACGGTTCCAAGTTGCTACACCGAGTTTCATAGAACAGGACGGTTCCAAGTTGCTACTCCGAGTTTTATAGAACAGGGCAGTTCCAAGTTGCTACTCCGAGTTTCATAGAACAGGACGGTTCCAAGTTGCTACTCCGAGTTTTATAGAACAGGGCAGTTCCAAGTTGCTACTCAGAGTTTTATAGAACAGGGCAGTTCCAAGTTGCTACTCAGAGTTTCATAGAACAGGGCAGTTCCAAGTTGCTACTCCGAGTTTCATAGAACAGGACGGTTCCAAGTTGCTACTCCGAGTTTCATAGAACAGGACGGTTCCAAGTTGCTACTCCGAGTTTTATAGAACAGGGCAGTTCCAAGTTGCTACTCCGAGTTTTATAGAACAGGGCAGTTCCAAGTTGCTACTCAGAGTTTCATAGAACAGGACGGTTCCAAGTCTCTACACCAAGTTTTATAGAACAGGACGGTTCCAAGTTGTTACTCCGGGTTTTATAGAACAGGACGGTTCCAAGTTGCTACACCGAGTTTCATAGAACAGGACGGTTCCAAGTTGCTACTCCGAGTTTCATAGAACAGGACGGTTCCAAGTTGCTACTCCGAGTTTTATAGAACAGGGCAGTTCCAAGTTGCTACTCCGAGTTTTATAGAACAGGGCAGTTCCAAGTTGCTACTCAGAGTTTCATAGAACAGGACGGTTCCAAGTCTCTACACCAAGTTTTATAGAACAGGACGGTTCCAAGTTGCTACTCCGAGTTTAATAGAACAGGACGGTTCCAAGTTGCTACTCCGAGTTTAATAGAACAGGACGGTTCCAAGTTGCTACACCGAGTTTCATAGAACAGGACGGTTCCAAGTTGCTACTCCGAGTTTAATAGAACAGGACGGTTCCAAGTTGTTACTCCGGGTTTTATAGAACAGGACGGTTCCAAGTTGCTACTCCGAGTTTTATAGAACAGGGCAGTTCCAAGTTGCTACTCCGAGTTTTATAGAACAGGGCAGTTCCAAGTTGCTACTCAGAGTTTCATAGAACAGGACGGTTCCAAGTCTCTACACCAAGTTTTATAGAACAGGACGGTTCCAAGTTGCTACTCCGAGTTTTATAGAACAGGACGGTTCCAAGTTGCTACACCGAGTTTAATAGAACAGGACGGTTCCAAGTTGCTACACCGAGTTTCATAGAACAGGACGGTTCCAAGTTGCTACTCCGAGTTTAATAGAACAGGACGGTTCCAAGTTGCTACTCCGAGTTTAATAGAACAGGACGGTTCCAAGTTGCTACTCAGAGTTTCATAGAACAGGACGGTTCCAAGTTGCTACTCCGAGTTTAATAGAACAGGACGGTTCCAAGTTGCTACTCAGAGTTTAATAGAACAGGACGGTTCCAAGTTGCTACTCCGAGTTTAATAGAACAGGACGGTTCCAAGTTGCTACACCGAGTTTAATAGAACAGGACGGTTCCAAGTTGCTACTCAGAGTTTAATAGAACAGGACGGTTCCAAGTTGCTACTCCGAGTTTAATAGAACAGGACGGTTCCAAGTTGCTACTCCGAGTTTAATAGAACAGGACGGTTCCAAGTTGTTACTCCGAGTTTAATAGAACAGGACGGTTCCAAGTTGCTACTCCGAGTTTAATAGAACAGGACGGTTCCAAGTTGCTACTCAGAGTTTAATAGAACAGGACGGTTCCAAGTTGTTACTCCGAGTTTAATAGAACAGGACGGTTCCAAGTTGCTACTCAGAGTTTAATAGAACAGGACGGTTCCAAGTTGCTACTCCGAGTTTAATAGAACAGGACGGTTCCAAGTTGCTACTCCGAGTTTAATAGAACAGGACGGTTCCAAGTTGCTACTCCGAGTTTAATAGAACAGGACGGTTCCAAGTTGCTACTCCGAGTTTAATAGAACAGGACGGTTCCAAGTTGCTACTCCGAGTTTAATAGAACAGGACGGTTCCAAGTTGCTACTCAGAGTTTAATAGAACAGGACGGTTCCAAGTTGCTACTCCGAGTTTAATAGAACAGGACGGTTCCAAGTTGCTACTCCGAGTTTAATAGAACAGGACGGTTCCAAGTTGCTACTCCGAGTTTAATAGAACAGGACGGTTCCAAGTTGTTACTCCGAGTTTAATAGAACAGGACGGTTCCAAGTTGTTACTCCGAGTTTAATAGAACAGGACGGTTCCAAGTTGCTACTCCGAGTTTAATAGAACAGGACGGTTCCAAGTTGCTACTCCGAGTTTAATAGAACAGGACGGTTCCAAGTTGCTACTCCGAGTTTAATAGAACAGGACGGTTCCAAGTTGTTACTCCGAGTTTAATAGAACAGGACGGTTCCAAGTTGTTACTCCGAGTTTAATAGAACAGGACGGTTCCAAGTTGCTACTCCGAGTTTTATAGAACAGGACGGTTCCAAGTTGTTACTCCGAGTTTAATAGAACAGGACGGTTCCAAGTTGTTACTCCGAGTTTAATAGAACAGGACGGTTCCAAGTTGTTACTCCGAGTTTAATAGAACAGGGCAGTTCCAAGTTGCTACTCCGAGTTTTATAGAACAGGGCAGTTCCAAGTTGCTACTCCGAGTTTTATAGAACAGGACGGTTCCAAGTTGCTACTCCGAGTTTCATAGAACAGGACGGTTCCAAGTTGCTACTCCGAGTTTTATAGAACAGAGCGGTTCCAAGTTGCTACACCGAGTTTAATAGAACAGGGCAGTTCCAAGTTGCTACACCGAGTTTTATAGAACAGGGCAGTTCCAAGTTGCTACACCGAGTTTAATAGAACAGGACGGTTCCAAGTTGCTACTCCGAGTTTTATAGAACAGAGCGGTTCCAAGTTGCTACACCGAGTTTAATAGAACAGGACGGTTCCAAGTTGCTACTCCGAGTTTTATAGAACAGGGCAGTTCCAAGTTGCTACACCGAGTTTCATAGAACAGGACGGTTCCAAGTTGTTACTCCGAGTTTTATAGAACAGGACGGTTCCAAGTTGTTACTCCGAGTTTAATAGAACAGGACGGTTCCAAGTTGTTACTCCGAGTTTAATAGAACAGGACGGTTCCAAGTTGCTACTCCGAGTTTTATAGAACAGGGCAGTTCCAAGTTGCTACTCCGAGTTTTATAGAACAGGGCAGTTCCAAGTTGCTACTCAGAGTTTCATAGAACAGGACGGTTCCAAGTCTCTACACCAAGTTTTATAGAACAGGACGGTTCCAAGTTGCTACTCCGAGTTTAATAGAACAGGACGGTTCCAAGTTGTTACTCCGAGTTTAATAGAACAGGACGGTTCCAAGTTGCTACTCCGAGTTTTATAGAACAGGGCAGTTCCAAGTTGCTACTCCGAGTTTTATAGAACAGGGCAGTTCCAAGTTGCTACTCAGAGTTTCATAGAACAGGACGGTTCCAAGTCTCTACACCAAGTTTTATAGAACAGGACGGTTCCAAGTTGTTACTCCGAGTTTAATAGAACAGGACGGTTCCAAGTTGCTACTCCGAGTTTAATAGAACAGGACGGTTCCAAGTTGCTACTCCGAGTTTAATAGAACAGGACGGTTCCAAGTTGCTACTCCGAGTTTAATAGAACAGGACGGTTCCAAGTTGCTACTCCGAGTTTAATAGAACAGGACGGTTCCAAGTTGCTACTCCGAGTTTAATAGAACAGGACGGTTCCAAGTTGCTACACCGAGTTTTATAGAACAGGACGGTTCCAAGTTGCTACACCGAGTTTCATAGAACAGGACGGTTCCAAGTTGCTACTCCGAGTTTAATAGAACAGGTCGGTTCCAAGTTGCTACACCGAGTTTCATAGAACAGGACGGTTCCAAGTTGCTACTCCGAGTTTTATAGAACAGGACGGTTCCAAGTTGCTACACCGAGTTTCATAGAACAGGACGGTTCCAAGTTGCTACTCAGAGTTTAATAGAACAGGACGGTTCCAAGTTGCTACTCCGAGTTTAATAGAACAGGACGGTTCCAAGTTGCTACTCCGAGTTTTATAGAACAGGACGGTTCCAAGTTGCTACACCGAGTTTTATAGAACAGGACGGTTCCAAGTTGCTACACCGAGTTTCATAGAACAGGACGGTTCCAAGTTGCTACTCCGAGTTTAATAGAACAGGTCGGTTCCAAGTTGCTACACCGAGTTTCATATAACAGGACGGTTCCAAGTTGCTACACCGATTTTCATATAACAGGACGGTTCCAAGTTGCTACACCGAGTTTCACAGAACAGGTCGGTTCCAAGTTGTTACTCCTAGTTTTATAGAACAGGACAGTTCCAAGCTGCTACTCAGAGTTTTATAGAACAGGACGGTTCTAAGTTGCTACTCCGAGTTTCACTTTTAATGCGATCATCAGGCAACTGTTCAGTCTCTAGTTTGAAATGAACAAGAGAAGAAGAGAAAAATATATTTACAAGGCAATCGATGTCACTCAACCTACAAGGGTCCCATTTTAAAACTATATTGACCAATTATATCGACTGTTGCCAGATTTTCTCAACTGTTCTACTGAAGGCGTTCGCCTTGGCAAAGAGTACCATACTTTGCTTCGTAAAATTTCTTGTGTAGAATGTTTTTGTATATTCATGGGCATGTTTATTCAATTCCTCTCTCAATAGATAAGTTCCTCCTATCAGAAGATCGTGTTATGATCATGAATTTTCCTTAACTCCCCAAATATTTCCATCAGATATGATGGTGCAGTTTTCTTCGTGATATTAAACATTGAGCAGCTTGTAATAAGATATTCTATTCGCTGCTGCACAGGCAACCAGTTCTCTGCAATGCAAAATAGTTTAGGTTGGGTGTGCCTGTTATGACCAAAGATCAATCGCGTGCAATACTTGTGTAACTTAAAGAAGTTTGACCAGCTGAGTTACAGAGAGATTGTGATGGAGAGGTGCACAGTAGTCAAGGTGACACAGTACATGAGAGTTTGCTAAAGTAATTAGATTTCTAATTTGGAAAATAGTTTTTCACTGTCTTTATTATTTGGATTCCATGATTTGTCATGCCAATTGGCCTGACCAGTGAGGTGCCCTTGTTGTGGACTTGAGTTCCAGTGATTGCAAATTCAGAACGATTCGTGTAGAAGACCGTTTTTGTCAACATCTTTTATTGGAATTCAGCTAAATGGCCTCTGATTCTACCTTCGACTCTCTTTTATTGACCTCCCGCCAGTGGACATTCTTAAAGGATTCACACTATCTGGTTTGGGCTCTCGATATACCGTATTTCCTCTAAAGAACGCCGCGGCGTTTATTACAATATCCAAATTTTGGATGTGGCGTTTGATAGAGGATGGCGTTTATCAGCGGCCGGCGTTTAATTCAAGATGAAAAGCGCGTCAAATGAAAACGATAAGAAAAGTGCAATAAAAAGATAAAAACAGACTTAAACAATGTTTTTCTTTCCCAATAATATGTAATAAAGATTTTGTGAAAAATGTTTAAGGTTCGCAAGAAATATATCCATGTTATGGATATGTTCACAAAAAGCATTTTCCACAGCTGTCTCTGCTTTGAACTAAGAAAAGCTGTTCCAATAAATTATTTTTCAGACTAGCATTTCCACCTGTAAAGTTTCAGGTTTATCCTACTTGTCAACAATATTTAAACGATCTTTTGTAGAAATCTGACTTGTTTCGTTAAACCTTCATCTTATGTTTCCAGATAAAGATCAAATTATTCAGGGATTTGTTAACTTTTAAGAGTATCTATAAAAGCATCGAAGGCTAAAAAAGACATTGATTATGATTACAAGATCTATTTAAGTAAACGTTTCGAATTTTCAAAGAATGTCTGCTTTGATGCTCGTGACTGCAGGTGTGCCTCTCTAAGACAACAACTGACAAATACAACATGCTGCACGATTTTGCTCGAGAGCTCTCTGCTAAGTTGAAGGGATATGCTTCAAGTCATTTTTGAGACTTTCTAGGGAATTGGGCATTACTAGTCGAGAGTAACCCTCCATCGCCCAGGGACGCCGGAGTGGGGGGGCATGGGGGCAGTGCAAATGTGCCTTTTTAAAGAAAATAACAATTTTAAATACAGTCATTTTTTATTTAAAGATTTAGCACAATGACAACAAAGTTGACTGTTGGAGAAGACACAGTGGGGTACAACGAGATATGCAGATGTCTCAAAAAGGCTTTTTGGGTCACGTAGAGACAGGAAAACCAACGAAAACAGACGAAAACCTTTGGATTTCCACGGCTAGAGCGCCTGCGCGATCACAAAAAATGTTTAATTAGTGGCAAAACGACTAAACATTTGCTAAACAACACTAAACAACGCTAAACATTTTTTATCAGGATTAAACTTTGCTCAACAACACTCAACACGACTAAACAACACTAAACAGGGTGGGAAAACGACTAAACTTTCCACTAAACTTATGTCTAGACAAAAGTTGGGTGAAATGTTTAGTGTAATGTTTAGTCGTTTTTCCAGGGCTTAAGAGGAAAGAGAAAATCATGCCATTGTGGGGAAAAATTATCGTTTTCTAGCTAAATGGCTTTTAAGTGGGAGAAGAATGAAGCAAAAAGATTCAAGGCAAGTTGTGATAGAGAATTTATTTTTCTATAGTGTATGGTTTTTTAGTGTTAAATCTGGCTACATTAAGCGTCGCTGTAGTGTTTCTACCATTAAACTTTTGATTTGTGGATGGTTGAACCACTTAAACATAAAAGTCTGCAATGAGATAGTATAATCCCACAGAGCAAATCATGGGCCTAATGGGATGTCTCAGCTATTCAAGTAAATCTTGATATGTAATTTTTCAGTCAAAGCATATTGGAGGTTGATATTTTTCCGATCATTGGTTGAGCAGCCAGGTTAATTGATTGGTTGAGCAGCAGGCAATATGGAAACATCAATAGCATAGACAGAACTGGCGAACCGCAACATTTCCGACACACATAACTTTAAAAAAATTTCTAAATGCAACAATAAAAAAACCTGTCTTGCCTGTAGAAGACAGTAACTGAGTGTTCTCAGTGAGATATCTTCAAAAGTAGAGAGTCATTCTATTCTTTGTTTAGATGTCAAACTAGTCTACATATCTATGAACATAAAGCCTGTAATGCATCTTAGACTTCCAGATGCATCTTTTCTCCTTTTCTTGTTCAGTGTACAACAGCAGACATGTGCTGGAGCTTTCTATGCGTTGCATGATTCTTGTCTGATCGAAGCGCAAACAAGGAGGGGGGCTGAGCCCTCCGCTGTTTTGATGTATATTCTCAAATCAATCTGGTTAGCATTAAAGTACTCTACCTTTCTAGAAATTGATTCAAAAATCTGTCATGTCCTTGCAAACATTGAAACTGAGGGCCCGATGAAAAAAATTTCCGATTTGGGAACTCCCATAAGTATCGTATTATTGCATTAGAAACAGTGAGCCCTAGGCGGCCATTTCGCCCTTGCAGAGTACTGTCACCCCAGTGGCGGCGCCAGCTACTGCAGAGTGGGAGGGTAATGGGTGTTGCCCGTGAGACCACGCCCTATTTGTCTCGTTTTAGTGCTTTGTATCAGGTCAAATTTCCTTAGGAAGTATGATCTACCCCTACCTAGTGCTTTTCAATCCGTTTTAAGACGAAATAGGTAGACCATATTTCGACAAAAGCCACCACTGGTCACTTCTGTATTGCTGGTTTTATCTTCAGTAATAGCATGAATAGTTAGTTCTGCGTTCTATCGATTCTCTACATTCAATAGTCTTCAGCCCATGAAGTTTAGAAGACCTCAAATGCTTTGCAGGAGCCTAAACATTAAGGGTTTATGGATTTTTATCGTTTTTAGTATTTAGTCATCTAACCTTCCACATTTCTATTTTTTCTTTGCATTGTTATAATTCCAAACTACATTTTTCTATTTTGTCATTAATTCGTTGAACGGCGCGCAAACTATGTTGATCTTATGATCGATTTTAGTAGAGACGCGATTTGATATGCAACAGAAAAGAATTGAATGTAGACCCTTGAAAACGAGTCAAAAATCTATGCGTAATATGAAACTCTAGCTTTGACTGACCTTTATTGATAATTATGTTCATTAGAAATATTTTGATTTTTGAAGCAACACTAAAAAATATTGTAATACACTTTCCATGTAAAGCAAAGTTTGTAGTGCGCGAATAAAGTTAAGCACACAGGATATTTTACTTAGCAGTTTAGCCTTTAATTTTGTAGCAAAACTTCAGCCTAGAAATAGTCGTTCATTATTTGCTATTTTTTTTCTCAGCATATACAGTGTTCCTTTTTTCTTAAGCTCATAATATATAGCAGTGTGGCATTAATAGCTTGAACAAAATGTTATTTTGTTCAACTATCCAGCACTTGACTTTTAAAATAACTTGTTATCTGCTTTTGCTCACGTGCAAGGCTGTGACTTTAATGACATCTTGTAATTTCCATACTAATAAGGTCCTCTTTAGCTCACACGTGGCTCTTTAGAGTTTCAAAGATTTAAGCTAGTTTCTCTTTAGCAGGTTTTTGCAGTAAACTGTTCAACGCAAAAATCACCGAATGTCAATTGGCGGTGTTTTTGTTCGCAACAGCAACCCCCGGGCCACTACTGTGAAGTACGCCCGACATTTCCATTCTTCATAATAAGGCAGGTAGTTTCGTTTGAACGGTCAAATTGGTAGAAACATCCCTATGCACTATACACAAATTCATCGTTAATTGCACATAATTTGGAGATGTTTGCAATGTTAATGAATTACAGATAAAACTGGCTTTATTTTATTGCGACTTGAAGAATTCGTTGGAAATTTAATGCTCTTCTGTGTTGCCATTATGAATGAAGAAAGACCTAAAGAAACTCACATCAATGTGGAACAGATTGTAACTCGCGTTGACAACGGGTAATATCTTCGACCGGTTTTAAACCTCAGCTGTTGGGATGTATTTATTGCTTGCTTACGGTGATACTTGTGATTTAACTTTGTTTGAATTTATAATTCTTTGCTCGTCATTATGCGGGTGGCTGTGATTCAAAATTTCTTCCATCATCTGCTAACAAATTCCGGCGAGAATAGATTTAGCACTTGAGGATGACAAATTCAGATAGATTTACAACCATGAACTGATTGCTCATTTCTTCCGTCATGGATCAATATGGAACTGTGTCTCCCTCAGCGATGATCTCCAGATCGAATTTTAAAGTAAATGAACAAAATCCACGGGTTTAGATTTTGCAAATTCTGCAGATTGCATTGCGAGCAATGAGATCAAGCGGTATTTGCCATTTTCCTGCAGTGTTGTTAGGATCGTCATCGTTTGAATGTGATCTAGCAAAATCCTATTTAATCACACCGAATCTTTGTTTTAGATCCATCATAATTACTAATCCTCATGGAGAGGAAGAATCCAGGTATGATATTGATTTTTGCTAGCTTCAACAGTTGTATTTTATGTCACACGATTTTTTGTAATCATTATCAATTCAGATTATGCAACGTTTTTTACAAACGCTTTCGTTAATCAAAAAACAATTGCATTAAATTCAAACATTTTTTTAGAGATACATGCGTTGATATGCACTGGTTATAAATGTCTGCAATGAATTTTTGTCAGAGTTTCACGAGAATAGGTAATTGTGAGAATTGTATGTGATCCGTTCGTTGAGAGGAAGTGACTGTTAGAGAAGCCATTCGTTCAGGTCAGATACACAAAAGGTGGAGTTGTATGTTCCTTCCCTTGCTGCCTTTCAACCTCTACATTGTTACTATCGTGCACCAAATCGCTACCAAGCAATTCGGCATTATGTGAACAAAAGGCGAGCATCCAAATGCTGGCTTGAGCCTTGATTTGAACCCTTTAGCACTGCAGCTAAGCTCTCCAAAAGCCAGACCTTATTGCCTCTATACTTAGTTTATTCATATTTGAAACGGAACAAAAAGTGATTGTTGCATGATCCAGAGTTTTTATTACTGTGGCATTTTCAAATGACAATCTTTGGACTTAGGAGCACGAGGCATCAAAAAATGATCAAAAATGGCCTAATCTAAGGCCATTTCATATGCCGCGTTTTATCCCTGCAAAAATGTATTTTTATTGACTGTTTTCGTGTAAAAATTGCATAAATGCAATCTAGATATTGAAGTTTATAATCGCGCAGTTGCCGATATTCTTTTTGACGCGTTTGTTTGTTATTCGAACGGACATTTATCTTCAAAAATTCAGTCATTGCTTTAATATGTCACTGCCGTTCAATAACACTATCTCGCGGTTTCTCGTCACCAAGAAGTTTAGAAATACCATAGAATCAGGGCAATGCCGACACATGGTGAATGAGACGCATCGTTGTTGATAAAAAACGGGGGTGCGGACGATCATTATATCCCGGCCCAAGCTTTGTATTTGAATATACCAGTTCGGTTATCCGTCTTGCAAACTGAAAACAAGTATGTTTGTGTTTTTCCGTAATCCAAACTCGCGTATCGTTGCCATGTGCTCACTGAATCAACTTGCATTCTATTTCCCTTTCAAGTAGTAATTGCAGATATAGCTGCCAGAGTCTCTATGTCTCCTGTTTTCTTTCTAACAGCTTTCTATCAAACTAAGATCGAGGTCTCATTGTCATGAAAAGAATTGTCCTTCTCATAGCAAGCAACTAGAACAAAGGTTACATTAAAGTAATAAAACTCTGTAATAACAAAATAAAATTATATCGTATCTGAGAGAAATTTACGGTATCTAAAATCGCATTGCTTTTAAAAAGAATAGAATCTTTCCTTTTGCTGGATTTTTAGTAGTTTGAATTTTTTTCATATGATAACATTTTCTCAAGACTGCATCGGCCACAAACGTGACCATACCGTATGATGTAAACGATATCCTGAGTTTAATGTTACAAGTACTATCTTGCAAAAGCAAAAGAAAGTACCCATGTCGGATCCTTGCGGGATTGCATATTTAGCAAAGATTACAGGCACTGCAAGTAAACAAAAGGATGATTAAAGAATCAATCTGAAAATACTTAAGAACACAAGAATATGATGCTCTTCAGAATATCCACTTCTTTAGAACCAACAGAATACGCAGCTTTGTAACGTACAAAATAAACATCACTCCCTAAAGCACAAGGAATAAATCAGTCCATAGAGCACGAAAAGGACGTTACTCTGTGCAGAATACGTCACTCTGTAGACCGCAAAGAATACGTTCTCTGTAGAATATAAAAAAAACGTCACACTATAGAATGCACAGAACACATTACTGTCGCAAAGAATACTCCAAACTTTGAAATATAAGGTACACGTCACTCTGTAGAGCCCACGCACATGTTACGTCACTCTGTAGAACACATAATTATAGTAAAAAAAGTAGGTCGTAGTAGCGGTAAATCACATGAAAAAATGCTAGCAGCAATGCTTATACAGGTTAACCTCTTTAATACAGTATCTTTATCAACGTATTCCCTGTATCAAGAAACTGAGATAAAGCACAATGAAATGCTATGCACAATGCTATTAGATATAAACTATTAACGTATAAGAGGCAGGAACATTGATGTTTAGCTGTCCAAATAAAACTGTTTTAGTTTATGTTGAGCAATATTGGCAAATGCTGCCCACAAATTCGTTGTAAATGTAGAAACCTTGAAACCAAACGCTCTTTGTTCCTGCTACAAAGTTCAAAATGACATCTCAAGTTCTGCATTCTCTGATCATGCTCAACACATAAGGTTCGCGATGAATGTTCATTTTAGCAAGTGTTCGGGTTATGGTTTAGAGCTTCAAGTCATGTACTCATTCCATCAACTGATGTTTATTTTAGACATCCAGGGGTGTGTATTGCAGTGGTGTATGTTGAGGTCAGAGTCTCTAACTTCTTTTAAGTTGTTAGTTCAAACAAATTTTTGTGCTTTTGTTTTCTCAATAAAATTTATCATATGTGGGAAAATTTGCTTGCTGGAGGTTTTGCCACCACCTGAAAATTGAAGTTCCAGGAATTTCCTATATGATGACGGCATAATAACATGGTGCAATGGTGTATCTCTTTAAGAGACTCAGAACAGTCTATTCTCATCCAGCAATTCGGAGATGATTTACATTTCAATTAGCGATACCTTAACAATTTCAGCCATGAATTAAAAATATCTGTATTATCTCCAACCCTTTTTTGCTTTTACTACAAGAACCTTTTTCAAACCTTAGTCAAGTCACTGATATTCAAACGAAGTAGAATTGACCCTAAGAATTATCCTTGGTGCACACCACATTCTACCTCCAGAACTCAAGAGTTCCCCCAGTCATACTAAGCAAACTGCCTTCTCTCAGTCAAATAATTTTTAAACAAATTTATTCAGCATCAGCGATGCCATGATGTGGCAAGTTTTGAAGTGAAATTGAATGCTGTATTATTAAGCACATTATTCGGTAGAACACAAAGAACACGTCACATTGTAGAATACATCTTACAATAGAGCAAGAAATAAGACGCCGTTCTTTAGAAGGGAAGAAATACTACACTCTGTAGTGCACAGGCACCGCGGAGCGTTGAGAAAAGTTGGGGGTCTAAAAAAGTGGGGGGGGGGCTAAAACCGTATAAAAAGAGGCTTTTCTGATAGTTTGATACTTAATTTTTGGCATTTTTTGCAAAAAGTGGGGGGGGGCTAAACCCTCCTAGCCCCCCTGCTCCGCGGTGCCTGGTAGTGCACACAAAATGCTTCATCTTGCAGAACACACTGACTGCATCACTCTGTAGAACGCAAATAGCACACCAAACATTAGAACACACAGAATACTGCCACGAGGGTGTCTTTGCCAAACTCGATATGCATGGACTATATATACCAATTCAACACACAGCCTCATTTTGAAAAGTTCTTCAAACTTTTTTGTACACAATATTTGACCTAAGATTCGGATTGCGAGCAAGAATTTCAGCTCACTTGGAAGTTTTCATTATGGTACTGCTAACGATATTGATTTTACGACGACATACGATAAAACTTTATAAGGGATTTGACCAGGGGGGTAAACTTTTACCGTGAATGATTTTTGCGGTCCTTTACAACTTTTCAAACTTCGTTCTAAAAAAAAATACAAACAATATGGAACCAGCCTAGAATTATGGTAGAAGAACAAAATCTGAGCTTAAGAATATCGTACAATGAGGTCTGGAGAAATTTCCAAAACGAGGCGGTGAGTCAAATTGGTGTAATCTACCCTTATCAATATGACTAGACTCTTATGATAATTCATTGTCATGGCGAACATGGCTGATTCTTCACGCCCTACAAAAATAATGTAATTTCTCCTGCTAGCTACTTTCCTAAATTTTCAGCTGCATCGTCAGGCCTTGAGGCTACATTCACTCATCACAGGAAGCAACGTTGGGCCGTTGGTGCATCGGCACAAGTTGCTTCGCCTAACCCATGCAAATCCTAACCTTAGATATAGCTTGATAGACTCGAGGACAAGCAGCTTAAAGTTCTAGGCAGAGAAAAAACAAGAAAAGTTAACTTTTCCCCAGCTGAGAGCCGATGCACCAGGACACAGTTTTCTATGAATTTTGTAGTTAATGTAAATGTATTAGACAGCATAGTTTTATTGAGTCCCATGCCATGCCAAAACCTTAGTAACCCCTAGATTTACCAAGGGAATGAAAACGCCACGAAACAAACACTTAACCCTAGTTTTACAAATCAAATCGTCAGGAGGCCGAAAGAGTGCATTGCATTGCCCTTAAACCAATAGAACAGATAAAAGCAGATACAAGATAAACACGAGGAAGCGGGCCAAAAAAGACCATAACAAATAGAACAAGTAGGAAATAATAACAATTTCAAGCGAATTAGTTAAAGCTCAAAAGCCCCTCGTGAAATTAACTCTGAATAAGTTTCATCGTTTAGATTAGCCTATGACCTTGAATAAACGCCGGTCTCAAAAAGAAACCGGGGGAATTTTCCTAGTTTTGATTTTTAGCTTCAGATTTTTCTTGAACAACGCAAGTTGTAACTGAGCTGTATTATAATGTTGCTGACTCCATGGCCGGATACGTCTATTTCAAAACATTTAGCTTGAAACTCACATTTTATTAATCTTCCAAAAAATTCAAATTAGAAAAATTTTTAATTCTCGATGAAGCTCGTGTCTTGCATTATTCTTAAGTAACTTTTGAATTTCAGCGATTTTGAGCCTTAATGTGTAAACTCCGGGGCGTCTATTTGATTGAGCCAATGCGGTGTATCAGCCCCTGGACAGCATCGAAGAGTGAAAACATGTGGCAAACGCAATCTGTTGTGTTTCGATCAACTTCAAAGAACCCATGTTGCTAGCACACAAGTAACAATCTAAATAGCCCAATTTCATTCCATTTGTTGCAAATGGTTAAGAATGAACACCTCTTGTTTCCCTTTACTGTTTACTATGTTCAGCAAAGAAATATTACATTTTTTTATTATTATTTATCACCTTTTATTCAGTAATCACTAATAAAAGTCTGCTGAGAGCCAGGAATGGTCCTCTTTTGTATGATGTTGTAACACAAACACACCCTCAATTACGACAATTTCGGCAATTTCGGCAATGAGAGCCAAGACAGGTCCTCTTTTGTATGATGTTGTAACACAAACGCACCCTCAATTTCGAAAATTTCGGCAATTTCGGCAATGAGAGCCAAGACAGGTCCTCTTTTGTATGATGTTGTAACACAAACGCACCCTCAATTTCGAAAATTTCGGCATATTCGGCAATGAGAGCCAAGACAGGTCCTTATTTGTATGATGTTGTAACACAAATGCACCCTCAATTACGACAATTTCGACAATTTCGGCCAAGACAGGTCCTCTTTTGTATGATGTTGTAACACAAACGCACCCTCAATTTCGACAATTTCGACAATTTCGGCAAAGCGAAGTGATAGCAGACTATTGTTATTATTTCATTATTTCTTCAAAATTTTTAAGGAGGGTGGCCCATTCAGCCGTAGCTGTCTTACAAAGGTCCCTCCACCTAAATGCAGAATACATTATGTAAATCTAAAACTAAATTAAGTCTTCAGTACAATTACAATTTCAGCTAAAAACCTATTTACAATGAAATGAAAAAATTAAAAAGATAAAAAGAAGTGAGCTCCTTTTTCATTAAAAATTGACTCTTTGATTCGGATAATAAGCTGTTCCACATCGTCGATCCTCTATAAGAGAAACTTTTTTGCCCTTTTGAGGGCGTTTTCTTCGGTTACCTAAGGTCAGTAGAACTATCTCTTAGATTATACGAAGAATCGAGTTTGAAACAAATATATCAAAAATATATATTGTGGTGCAAGCCCATTTACAGATTTGCTAAAGAAAGTCTATAAGAGGATTATAGGGAAATTACTGTAACATATGTACAGGCCCTTTTGTAGCGCTGAGCCCAAGAGCGTTTGCTCCCTGCTCTCTGTGCCCCGCAAGGCTCCCCCAACCCTTTGCGAATGGAAGTTGACATCCAGTAAACCGTCAGATTATTACTGTTGCATATCCAGCTTTGCATTGAAATCTGCTACGCTTAACTTTGTGTACAGCACGCCCGTTACCGCCAGCTGCAATTCAGTCTGCTTTGCAAACACAATGAGTTTTAGAAGAACACAAAATAACTTCGTATTAATCTTCTTTGATTGTCATGTAAGTTTTCTCTAAATTGTCCTTACCACCTGCTGACGATTACTAATGCTTACAATTTCTAACCAACAATGGCTAGTCTGCTTTTTAGCCGCAATTAAATGTGTATATTGAACTAGTCTTTTAATTAATCGAACTGTGCTATTGTCGAGTTCTTTTTCTAACTTCAAGTTGCTGTCTGTGTACAGTATATTACTCATGGTATACTTGACAATGGCCTTTTCAACAAATTGTATTGATGCAATCATATGTTGCTTGTTTCAAGGTTTTAATATAAACAAGTCAATTATTTCCTCTGTTATTAATTTACCATGGCCATATTGCGAATTGGTTCAATCGAAATTAAGATTCATATGATATCTCATTGCTGGACATGCATAATCTGATATGAAGGATTGTATATTCTTTTGGGCGGAGGACCGGGTTGCTTTCAAACGTCAATCTAATCAAGACATATATCCTATCTAATCTAATACAACAAAAATCAAACTCAATCCAACTACAATCTTTGTTAAATCCTGCAACTATTTATTCCCAATGCCTTTAAACTATTCACCTAATAAAACCATTATTTCACTGTTAAAGTTACACCGTTGTAAACCTTACGCCGAGGATCCATGCTCGTGTCTTCCATGTTCACAAACTTGTATTTCTAAAATCGAAATTGATATTTTTGGTGGATGGCACCAACATATTATTTAAGCGAAATATAAAATTAACCTCTAAATGAGAAGCCTAGTCATCATTTGGAATCTTTACATCTCTGGTACTTAGACGTTGAAGAATAGTATTTGGCTGTTACGATCACTTAAAACCACAACTAGCTACTTCTATATTCTTGACTCTCGTTTAAAAAATCGGTATAGAACCTGGCTTTTGGATTTATTACCATGTGTGCAAAAGCTCAATTTTTTTCTCGGTGTTGTTTATTCCAATATTCGTTATTTCTACATCATTTGGTAGATCAAAGGCACATTATATATATATATTTACAGACATACGTAAGAGTTGAATCTAGTGGTGATTGCAACATGACACCCAAGAATTCGAAGCTTGGCTATTGTACAATTAACATCTCAGGCAGTGGTGGCGCCACGGGGTGGACTGGGGTGGACATGTCCACCCCACTTTTTTAACATCGACTTTCTGATTTATCCAAAACTGGATTAAAAACATAAGGGAGAGGGGATGTTAGTTTTCTTTTCAGAGATCGGAACTTTTTTCATTTTGTTGGTCAGTTACTGTTCTTAGCTGACATAGAGTATTGTGTGTAGGATCATCAGTTCCATAATTATTGAGAAACCAAAGAGAAGATGATCTATAAAACACAGCTCATTGTGCTAAACTTTTGGTTTTTAGAGTATGGTCTTTGCCTTAGTTCTTTGCTAAAAGTTTTTGGCAATAATTAACTTAAAGACTTGTACCCAAACTTTTCAAGCTGCAAGGATAGTATAGTTGCAGGTCCATCTGTTACAGCTGCATCACCTGTGAGCCCCAATGTTACTCTGAATTAATTTTTATGTTATTGGCTTTTATGTGTGTAAACCTTTGCCTTTGGAATTTGGCTCTTCTATTGGGGGTTTAAAAATATGTCAAACTTGGTTATCAATAACGAGCGCGATTTCTCGTACGGTGTTGCACCGATTTCTCACCCAGACCCCTTAATCAGCTTCACCCCTTCATTGTACACCAGGACGGATTCAGGACGCAAAACTCATTGCCCAACAATTCAAAAATTATCATTTCTGTCACTAGGAGGCATCTGGGGTTATTCATTGCCTCAAGGACGAACCCAATTTTCATATATAAGTACTTCTTCTTCATTTGTAGTCAGTGTCATTCCAAGAGTTTAATTCTTTAGTCATCAAAGCATGGTAACACAATCCATTTCGTCATAGAAATGTTCAGGGCTGATCCAACCTGCTTGCATATTGCGCATATTGGGTTAATTCCGTGAATTAGCGCATATAAAATGCCGTTATAGTCAATTCACACGACCATTGATAAACAGTACAAGGTCGTGTTTATGGATGATAGTTCCGTAGACAGTGATCTTCTTATTCGGTGATGTAGCAGGTGTGTGTTTGATGGCCTTAAAACATCTTCCCAGTGTGAATTGAATTATACAAAGTCAACATGCAGTCTAGTTATTCGCTGAAATGAGATGTCAATGAGTATTTCGTTGTGTATTCACTTCCTTGCCTAATTCGTTATGGAAACTGCAAACTTAAAGCCTGGTTCCAATGATTTTGATCTGTATGAAGAGAAATTCAAGAAAAGTGGCATTCCATATTTGCATTCACCGTTGCCTCCAAGGATGGCACGGGATCCCAGGTGAAGACTTTTCCTCTTTCTACGAGATGTAATTTTGATTTCTTAGTCAAATCTTGCATTTCTTTCGTGTTATTGTTTTTCACTAGCGTTGCTATCATCGTCTGATTTCTACCTGCTATAGATGGTGTAAACGAGCGTGCGTCTTACGAATTGTGAACGACCTCCTCGAGTTGCCCGGAAACGTATTTATCAACTCGTTTCATGCAATGATAGAAGCCCGTGTTTTACTTTGTTAGTCGTTGCGTAGCAAATTTTTATTTTAACGAAGATTTTATTTGATTTTGCGGAGCTTAACAGCATTAAAATCGAGTGTGAAAGAGCTTGCGATGTCTTGCAAAAATCTCGCAGCATCCAGCAGATTTGCTATAATGTTGTTAGTTGATGCTCACCTAATTGTTATTGTTTTCTTATATGCTCTCGATCGTAAATATCAATCTTTTGCAATATCAGATTGTATTCATTGGCTGTTAATAATTTTGCATTTTATCAGATAAATCTTTAAGATGTTTGGCAATTCTGTTCAAACAATACCTTTGTACTTAATGAATACGCTAGAAGCAAAACATTGCCTTGAGATCGCCTGGTTGCAGGTCTTTGCTGTCTGAAACGGAAACACAATAAGACCCGTTTTCCTCCCACAAGCAATCTCTCCTTTTAGCAGGCGTGTAGTGCACTGTTCGGAAGGCCAAAAGCTGACATTACTGGATTAAGCACATCTGATATGCATGGCAGTATAAACAGAACAGTATACTGTTTCTCGTGATCATCATACTCTCGTTGCTTCATGCAGCTTTGCAACATCTAAGTGCTTTATGTATTCAGATAATTTCAGACGCCTAGAGATATCTCTAACATTATTTACATGGCTAGAATAACAAAAAATTGTACATTTATTGCAATTAAAATCAAAAATTATAATCGCTCCTTCTACACATGTCGTAAGATTATATCTTTTGAAAGGAAGAATACCTCGAGTATTTGCTAAAGTTATTTGGCTATTACTTCTCAAGCTTGCAGGATTGCAAAGTTATAAGGCTAGGAAGGCTAGTACTAGCGCTATTCCATTGGCTGAGTCTGTGTCAAAATCAATGTTGAATACCACCATTTTCAAAAGCAATACCTTTGTACTCTATACTTTGTCCAGACCTACTCCCACTGTTATTCTTCTCTTGCTAGCCTGTTAATAAAATTGCTTTATATTACTACACAGGCACCTTTTCAGATATAGCACAATGATGGTGATATTTCCCCCTTGCTTTCTCTTTGACCACATCTTTTTGTTTCAAATCACAATTTCCACATTTCATTTTAATGCTGGGCAGAGGCTGTAGAGGGTTGACCAAAAGGCCACATAAAGTTCCGTTTAGTTGCTTGGATTAATTAAATTAAATAAATCGTAGTTGCGACGCTTGTTGAAATCATAGTTGCGATGAAAGTAAGGTCCTTGTTCAAAGTCAAAGTTTGAATCCTGTTAAGCCAAGGATGTTTCGTTCATGTCCTTTTTATCGGTTAATTAGTTTTTCTCTTTGCTTTATTCCAAACTTAAGAAGGGCTGTTACGATGGAGGGGGCAAGAGTAGTGCAAATCCTACCCCTTCAAGAAAAAGTTTGGTCTTTGTCAGCAAATCTTCAAGCCTGTCGGCAAATAATCGATGGTTTACCCATTTTGTCGGCAAATTGGACCTGGAAGCCCTCCCTGAGAACAGTATCAAGCGATGGCACTGCACTCAATAATGTTCATGTTAAAAAACATTTAGTTTTATTTACCTTCAATAATTTTCTAAAAAGAATCTACTGGACCGATACAACAGAAAGAGTTTAGTTCAATTCTTTATGGGAAAACACAGGACACGGACTATTGAAAATAGAATGTTTGATCAGCTGACAACGATATTCTATATATCATCAGAGAACAGGGAGTGGCTCTCGAATCAACAAGGTGAACGAAGTGTAAGCAAATTTTCTCAAGATCGAAGACAAAAGTACGATACTAAGGGCTGGATTGAATTTTATAAATGCTTTATCAAGGGGCCTGGAACTTGTATATTCCAAGATTGTAATGCAGCTCCTTTCTAAAATTAAAAGTTATTGTTTTAATACCTTTCAAACCTTGAAATCGCCCCATATTATCGTCCATCAATAGCTTTTGTCATTCCTTTGCGGATATCTGGCAGCAAAAACCTTAACAGAAATCTTTTCTTATCGAAATGCAGTTTCTAATTAGCAAGCTGCTTTTTTCTTTAAGCTGATAAAATCATATCTAATTTTTTCACTGTATCTTCCTTATCAATATACTATAGCTTGCAACAATATTCACAGAGCTTTATATTTGCTTTCATAGTCTCCTTTTTTCCAGATTTATCCTTCTGTTTTTGTTGCATATACCCTCTTGGCGCTGATTTTCTCAGTTGATTCAGCGTCACCAGCCATTCCAAGCATGTACAATTTCCTCGTGAAATTTCGATATTATTCAATCGTTAACAATTCTTCGTGCCTGTTGCGACACTCAAACAGGCCGTTTGTGAAAAAACAAGACTTTATTTTCTTTCTTTTTAGAAAAATATATTTTTTGTCTATAAATATCTACCTTTCATAGAAATTTTTATGGTTTCCTATAAGGTGCCTTGATGACTATATAATTTCCCCTTGCTCGTACATATCATAATACTCATTTATATGTACATGTGCCTTATCCACTTTTAATATGTTTTCTAGTTCAATTACATTACTTTCTCCTCTCTTTTAACCTGAACCTTATGGCAACTTTCCATTTATGTGTTTTCTGATGAAATTCTCATTTCTCCATGTCCGATTATACAGGAAATGAATGCATTATCTTAGCTCAGGTTTTATGGTTAAAAAAACACAACTTATAATTCGAAAGATTACATTTAGCTATTTTGGTTGCATTTAACTTTCTTTGCCGTCAAAAATCTTTGATTTTACTTCGAAATGCTCGTTTTTGCAACAGGGAATAGAGAGATTAGCAGATTTGGTTAAAATCTGGGCATTTATCCTCTAAGACGAATGCTTATTGTGTGAAAAATTGGAATAACGCTGTTCAAGAAGGCTCTCTCTGATATGTGGTTAGGCAAATCTTTGGGAATTTCAAAACAAACGCATGCCTTGAAATACGAAAAAAAAATGTACACCTTGAGTGTTTTTAGCAGAGTCCAGAAAAAATTGGCGGTCGTAGGGCTTCAAGACTTTCCGGAACGATACAGTGAAGAAATTAAAGCGCGGTGCATAAACCAATCTATGCTTTCTGTGACTTTAAAAGGGTTTTCGAAACTCAAGGGTATTTTCTTTTTACTCAACCAGAAAACTCAACGGTATCGACTTTTTAGTTCGTCTAAATTCGATTAGAAAATGTTGAGGGAGGGGTAATATTTTAACACCGTACTTTTTGTGATGTAATCCTATGATTTTCAAACTGCCAATTTTCAAACAAAAGTTAGTCATAGGCGTTCCCTTCGGATAAAATTGGCGTTTTCTGTTGGTAAAAGGGCATTTTCTGGTTGTTAAAAGGGCGTGGCTTAATTTTTTTGGTTTGTATCCCCCCCCCCCCCCAGAGCATAGTGGCTGGCGCCGCCATTGGTCCCAACACTTAGTTATGTTTACTTATGCGCAAAGAGTTTGTGTATTTTTATGTTAGTTGTCTATATATACAATAAAAAACTGCTAAACATTTCTCCGAAATCGTAATCATACAAAGACAGCCAAATGTCGCAGCACAGGGTGCACCTTAAACAAATATCATAAATAGTATAATTTATCGGTTATGCAGCTTCTATGACATGTATTTCATCAATAATTGACAGTAATGTTGATATCTTTCTTTTTTCTGCTTATATCAATTAAGACGCTTATTACGGAGTTACGTGGTTTTTGAAACAAAGATTTCATGGTTCCTAAAGGCCATGGACTAACGTCTTAGCTACTCTTACATCCTGTTGGACATGCATCCTTCAAAATATTTAAATTTTCTTACTCTTGTCCGGTTGATAAACGATGGATGATATTTTTGGTCATCAAAAAGATTATCTTATCACCATCGTCTTTAACCTCGCCTTAGTCGTTGTGTTCGTCTTCGTAGTTGTCTTTGTCTTCGTCTTCGTCTTCGTCTTCGTCTTCGTCTTCGTCTTTGTCTTCGTCTTCGTCTTCGTCTTCGTCTTCGTCTTCGTCTTCGTTGTCGTATTCGTAGTCATCTCCATAGTCATCGACGTATTCGTTGTTCCTTTCGTCGTCGTGTACGAAGCCAAAAAGTGAGTTAAAATTTAGCGAATGTTTCCATCAAACTGTGATGCTGGGAGAATCTCCCGTCTTCTTTATTATGGTTCATGCATTGAATTTTAAAAATTGCAATTCTTCTTGAAAAATAACGATTCCTATAATAGCCAAAATTTTACAGCTGATTGCAATGATTAGGTGCGATGAATAGATGACGATGTTTGCTTCAATGATGGTTTATCTTTAAGTCAAAGAACGCTAAATCGTAATTTTGTGTACTTAATGTCGATGGTAAATGCTCACATTTCTTATTAAGATTGCAGTTGGAAAAACCTACTTTTAAACCAAGTTTTTTATTTTCTTTATTAACATGTGCTTTGTTGGTCACTGCTTTCATTAGTAGTATGAGAAAAATAGTTTTTCAAACAGTTTCTAACTCTGGGATATCGAGTAAGATAACTTATTTCTGACCTGACAAACCTTTTCATGTTCCAGTGTTTTCTTCTTCAACTTGCATTATGCTACCAACAAGAATCACCTCTAGATTGCCAATGTTTAAAAACTGATTTAACAGAAGAAAGCGACTCGAAACTTCTAGAATACTGAGTGACATCCGGCTGCGACTATAAACGCATTGACAGAGAAAAACAATAAAGGTGTAGACATGTTGAGTAGACACTTAATAAGAATAACAATAAGCTTCGTAATGAACTAATTAAAGAAATGTTGCTTCATTCCTTTGTAATTCGTAGAGCGGCATTCCTTTGTAATTTCGTCCAGCGTGATTTCTTGTTTATTCTCAAACTTGCTTGCAAAATGGTATAAAAGAAACATTTATACGTGTATAGTTAGTTAGTCTGTTAGTTAGTCTTTATGCTCTTCAACGATAGACGATTATCATAAGAAGATTTGTGATTGCTCTCGTAATCGGAGAGTCGTTATTTTATGATCGATCGTCGGATCACTGATTTGATGACTGAATTTATTGTAGGTTCTTTACTTCTCTTTATACATTTGTGTGAATGAAGAAAAGGCCACTGTAGCAGGCTGCTCGACAGGCTCCAAGGAGTTCTTGCGGCGAAAAGTCGATAAAAATGTAGCAAATATCATAAATCAAACTGATTTACGTGTTTTTATTGTTGTTTATTCCCGGCCTATTACGGTGTTTCATATTTGCTACAACTTTATACATTTGCCCGTGTTTATTTCATGAAAATTAGATATTTAGTCACAACGCTGGTGCACCTTTCATTTATAAACTCCAAAGCAGAAACTACTACGTATTCACGACCCCTTGAAAGGCCCTTCCTAAGACGCAATACCCGTAATCTTTTGGTTCAAACGTCAGAACAGCTAGAACAAATTTTAACCACTTTTCCTATTCAATAGGTTAAAAGAATGTACGCTTCAACTGCTGGTTTGTTCTTGTTACACGCACGACAATTGTTTAACAATAATCGTTTTTTATCCTGGAAGCCTCAATCAAACATGACATGTCGGAAAATATCACCTGATACACTTATATTTTATCGATTGTTCTCTTCGAACACTTCAGTGACTCTTTGATTTGCTTCTTTTTGATAGTATCTGGATTGTTGGATTTATAGGTGGAATGAAAGAAATAACTACGGGGAAAAGACCCCACCCCGTCCTCTTCCTACGGGGAAAAGACCCCACTATTTCATTCTCTGCTACTCTTTATATACTCAATAACGGTCTTACCTTCTTCAGACCTTCTTCAGACAAAGAGGAAGACTTTAGATACGCAAATGTTGGGATACGGTTGGTGTGTGAAGTGCAGAAAGAGACAAACGTGTTCCAACTATATACAAAACATCACGATACATATTTGCTAAAACAATCCCAAGAATAACATATTGATATCGTATCAAATTACAGCTGAGTAATGAACTCCGAACGAAACGAAAGCGTGAAAGCATACTAAGGCCTATTTACAACGTAGACCTTAGTACCTGTGAGGATGAACAGCCTTATTGAAGTAGCTCAAGGTAGCAACGCAAGGCTTTCTAATCTGAATTTAATTTATGGCATGACGATCGAAGAACATCTGATTTAATTTTGATAAGGATTTTCGTTCAGCGGCAAACACTTCACCAATTCTGAATAAACAATAGACTTTTTGTCATCAGATTGTTATCACTAGAAATATAATATTCACTATCGCTTTTTAGGAAATGAATTTGAATTATTTTCCCATGAATAATTTATTTGTGTTAGCCTTTCTTTTGCCCGCAATTGTTCACTTGCGAGGCACCATAAATATTCCCATGATGCACCCGCCATAGATTCATCTACTAAATTGTCTTTGACACCTGCATTACATATTTGCTGCATTCTCTCATTATTTCGTATTGTTGTCTTTCAATTCAGGCTCCATGCTCTTTAGAACTATCAATTTCACATGCTTTGTGAGCGTTTTGCATATTGATGAATTTGTTCGTCAATAGTTTAATACTGCCAGTCATCAACTAAGATTGAAAAAACCCGGAACAGGTATTCCAGTATGCCGGTTCTTTCTGTTTCTCACTGTTGTTTATTGGCCTATTGTTCTTGCTTTGACGAGCAGGTTTACTCAGTTTAAAACAAAACAGTTTTTATCTCTGTAACCTGGTCAGCCTTGGGAGGCAAGATGACGCATGCAGGCAGAGCTGCTCGCTTTCAAAACAGGGGACATAGGAATGGGTGAGAACCTTAAAAGCTTTGTCCACTAATACTTGGCTTACGGCGTGTTTTTTTCCACTAACGTTTGGCTAACAGTGTATTTATTGGTTTTGTCCTCGGCAACGTTGTTGTCTCGATAACCAGGTACTTACCCAGTAATCTGTAATGTTTACTGATTGATAAATCCACTGGTAAGCGCCTAGTGGCAACATCATTAATCTCTTTGCTTGCTCCCGGTTGCACTCTGTTTGATAACAAGTTTAACTGTTTAAAGCTGAGATTGAGCCGGTTTGTTTGCTATCACAGAGTTGGTTTTGTAGCTATGCAGACAAGATTACTCATCACGTTTGTTTCAACGTGAAAAATATCCTTTCTCTTAAAGCTAGGGTGACAGGGGCTGGGGGCGAATCACTCCATGAAAATTGCGTACACCTTTCGTGGAAAAATTTATTGTTTGATAAGAAAATTTCTGCAAATCCTTTTGTGTTTGTGGAAATCACGTACGCTATTTGCAAGAGTGATTTGCCTCTCGGACAGAAGAATGTAAAATCATTCTTTTTACAACCGGACATGAATGTCGTATAATGAATGATTGGATTCTTCTTTTATAGATAAAGAAAATTAACTCATCCTCTTTTTCAAATTTAACAATTTAAAACGGATACTTTTTTCTCTCTTATGCATGTACCTACGTGTCTATGGCTGTTGATAGCAAAGTGATACATCACAAGGCTGATGCAATTAAGTTAATTGAAACCGGACATCTCAAAACAGCAAACAAATGATGTTTGGCAAATATTTTGGCCTCTGGTTCAAGCCTCGTGCACATGTCTATGAACGGAAACATTCCTATACTGGACATTTCAAAACGGCAAAACCGTAGTATTGGCTCAATGACTTAGCGTATGGTCTAGGCCTTACGTAAATAACATCTATGAACGGACACTTTCCAATATTGGACACGTGAAAACCGGACACTTGAAAACGACAAAACAATAGTATTGGCCCAATGATATTGCGTATGATTTAAGCCTTATGTAAAAAACGTCAATGAACGGACACGTTCCAATACCGGACACTTGAAAACGGCAAAACAATAGTATTGGCCCAATGATATTACGTATGATCTAAGCCTTATGTAAAAAACATCTATGAACGGACACGTTCCAATAACGGACACTTCATAGCAGTTAACAATGATATTGGCCCAATGCTTTTGCGTATGGTCTAAGCCTTATGTGAATAATAAATGGACGCTTCAAATCAGCAGAGAAATTTTATTTTCACAAAACATTTTTCCTATCGTATAACCCTTAAAAAAGTATCTTCCATCAACGACAAATTTTCAAATATCGGAGACCTTCAACCAACCGAAAATTTCATGCCTTCAGCTAGATCTTTTTTTCAAAAAACCCTTGTCAGCGGAAATTTTCTAATACCGGACAGCTCTTACTGGCAAACTTGTTTTATTTAAGTTTATTTAAGTTGTACATTTTTCAGAGGATGATTCCCAACAACGAACACCTCTAAATATCAGACAAAGGATATTGTTTCTTCATGAGACTAAAATATGATTATAGAAGCCTCAAGACAACGGGCTCCTTCCCTAAACAAAAGATTTATCTATCTTTTTTATTTTCACTTCATAAATTTTCACAGACGTATCGTCACTTCATAAACAAGAAGAAAGTACAGATAAGAAGAACTACAGGCCAATTAGTGTTTTGCCAACTGTTAAAAAGTTTTCGAGAGGCTTCTAGTCAAACAAATGGAAGAACACATATAACCGTAGTTGTTCATACTATTATGTGGATTTCGCAAAGGATATAACACTCAGCAAGCCTTGGGACGTTTTCGGAAAAAAACTAAGCTTTGCATTGACGTAGGTGGAAAAGTTGGTGCTGTCATGATAGGTCTTTCTAAGGCTTTTGACTGCCTGAGGCAGATCTCCTTATAGCCAAATTGGACGCCTACGGCTTCAGTCATGATGCCTTGTCTCTAATTTACAGTTACTTGCATAACACACGACAGAAGGTCAAGGTCAACGGGTCTTTTAGCTCCTGGAAGCAACTTACTTTAGGAGTGCCTCAAGGATCAGTGCTTGGACCCCTTCTCTTTAATATCTATATCAACGATTTGCTTCGTTCCTTAAATAATACAGATGTATGCAATTATGGCGACGATACAACTTTATTTGCTTGTGATATTGATACTGGTAATGTTGTTGCTAGGTTAGAACTGGATTCCGCCCATGCAATCAAATGGTTCTCTGACAATTATATGAAACTCAATGAAGACAAATGTCATCTATTAACATTTGGAAATGTGAGTGATGACTCTATTTCGGTCAAAATTGGCAGTTCTACTCTAACTAATAGTACTGAAGAATAATTGTTAGGAGTTACCTTAGATAGCAAACTTTCATTTGAGCAATATGTAAGTAATCTATGTCAAATGGTCATCAACAAGCTATATGCTTTGTCACCTATTGCACACTATATGGACCAAATTGACTAAAGGATACTGATGTTATCATTCATCAATAGCCAGTTTAAATACTGACCTTTGGCATGGATGTTCCATAGTAGGAAACTAAATTCAACAATCAACAAACTGCACGAGCGAGCCCTTAGGATAATATATAGAAATCAGAACTCTAGCTTTGAAGATCTCCTAAGATGTGATAACAGTGTATCTGTTTATTAGAAGAACTTACAGGCATTAATGATAAAAATGTTCAAAGCAACTTACCAAGAGTGAGATCAGTCATGTATGGCTCAGAAGCTGTTCGATATAGGGGTCCACAGTTATGGTGTACACTCTCAGTCTCAATTAGACACTCGACTTACTTGATTGAATTTAAGACCAAAATCGAAGCTTGGAAGGGAAATGAGTGGCAATGCCAATGTAGGCTCTGCCGACGTTTTGTACCACATTTAGGTTTTATATGAAATTTTTATCCATTCTGTTTTTTGTAATTTGAAGTAGTTGGCTTTTATTAGCCATGCTTGTAAATATTTTACCTTATACATGTATAGCTATTTTATACATTTATAAGCCAACAATGTAAATAAAGAGGTAACAATAATAAATAATAATAATTTTCATTGTTTCAGATATAATTTTTTGGACCTCTATCACGCGTATCTTCGAATAAGTGGCCCTGCCATATTTCAGCTGAACTCCACAACGTCAGTTAATAGAACGTTTTTAATTATCTGTCATTTTTCATCTCTTTCAAAACTGTTATTTTACAATGCTATTTGTTTGGCAAGGTTTGTTTGATTTATGGGAGCTTACTCCTTAAATTTACTGACGCATATTTTGTACATGCTTAGTTGTTTGTGCGTGGCTATGTATAGTGTCCACCAGAGTTAGCAGAAAACTTATATCAAAGTATATTCAGGGCCGTGCCACTGATCGTAAATTGGAGGACCAGCTATGTTTATGAATTTTACTCTTGCCCCCTTTACACCCAATCGTGGCAAACATTTTACTGTAGATTTGCTTGTGTACTTTAGTTCAATGTATTTGTTGTAATTTAAAGGTTTATTTATATGAAATTTGGATAAAAGTGGAGAGGTCATGTTACCCTGCCACCCCCTTCCATGGGGCAGGCCCTGTTATCAAATATCATTTTTGAAGGAAGGAAAAGCATGTTCAACTTTATGTTCTTGATAGAGTCGTTGTTGATGTAGCAACTGTACCTCGCAAGTGACATTATTACCCAGTGCACTAAAACTAAACAAGGGAGTATGGGGAAAAAATTATCATCTTGCTTATGGGCCAGCAAAGTACTTATATTGAATTTAAAAACTGATAAAAAATTTTATTAAGATACTCTTCAAATTTGAAATAATACCCAAAACTTAGGTGTGACCTTTCTAAAAACGCTGTCTAAATTATATTCCTGTTTCAAGTTTCATTTTACAAGTTCCGTTAACATCATTTAAAAAAGTAATGAGTAAATTTTTTTCCCAGTAAAATACATTTTTGCAGTGTTTATAATCAATGTCTCAAAAGCATATCAAATATAAATAGAACTATGAACTTTAGATTTTTGCTAGAAAACGCAATAAACTGACCCAAAAGCAACATTTCATGATAGAAAACGGCGGAATATAAAATGATGTTTAGAAAAAATGGGTCTTCAATCTTGGAATGATGTTTAGGAAAAAAAATTAAGATGTGTGCTGGAACTGCATGATGGCAAAATCATGTGATCTTCTGTTAGTACTCTTTTATTCGTCAATTTGAATGATATAATTCTAGATGTGTAGGAGGCCTTGTTTGCAGTCATATTTTGTTAATTATTCACCTGCAAGACTTACTGTTCTCTTCTATTGTTTTCATTGCCACCTGCAAATACTATTTCTACATATAATTCAAATCGCATCCATATCGCTTTTATATGAAACAGGGTTGTTGTTGGCAGTAAAATAACAGTGATGCTTTATCAAAACCTGTGCTCCAGGTGATGATTAATTTCGCATGTCTTTAATAGTGTCGGCCTTTTATCTTTGACTTACAATACTTTGTCTGATTCTCGACGATGCATTTATTCTCACACCCATTTGTTTTTGCTATTTATTTGTCCATATGTAATAAAATATCATTTTACGTTGACTTGCTACAAGTGCACTGGCTAGTTATACTTCTCTCTGTCTTCCTATTGAAACCTGGTTAACCTCTCTCTGAAAACTAAGAAATTGTTGTATGCGTAAATTGGAGATCAACTAGAATGTACGACATTGCTTTCGCTTTGATTCTATATGTTAAATTGTATGTGGTTTCTAGAAAATATTTTTTTCTGCATGAAGACTTTTCTGCACAAAGACATTTCTGCACAAAGTCTTTTCTGCATGAATACTTTTCTGCTAAGAGATTTTTATAAACGAACACTTTTCTGCACGGATTATAGGAACACTGGAAGTTTGAGAGCTGTTTCCCTTCAGAAGAAAATTGATTTGCAGTTACCTTCTCAAATAGGCCATTGCTCGTGCTTTGGACTGGAGGACTCTCTGCATATATAGGAATTAACAGAAGCAGCTGCTTAACAGAAAAGTCAAAGTGAACAATAATTTTGGTGCATCTTTTCATCAGTGAATAAGTCTAGCTAGAGGAATATTCATGGCAAACCAACCAATATTTCTTTCAGGAAGGACTGGCTGGCTCTTTAGACATCTTCATTCGGTTTTTGCTTTTTTTCCTTCGTCCAGTTTTCCTCTAATTTCAACCTTTCAGGGCTTTAGTTTGAGCATACCTAAGAGATTGGGAGGAAGAAGGGCAAAATTTTCCTAAAAAAGTGTTATTTAAGCGATCTTCGAACGAAGAAGGATAATTGTGTATGTTACCAAAATAACAATACTCTTCCATCAGTATATTAGAAAAGGATCTTTCAATTTTGATTTTTTATGTGCAGTTTTTTGTGAAAATGTTGTTTCTTATAAACCCGAAATCCCCCGAGGATATTTCTTTAAGCCTTTTGAGACCTACAAAGCCTTAAAAGCCGAAATATGGCTGTTTTCATTTCTTTTTTAAAGGTCAAATTTTCTTAGATCGCATTGTTGCGAAACCCTTTCTACGTTATTCCTTTCTCATCGCCTTATCTTTGCTCTTGAGATGGCCCCAACTTACGGGATGGAAGAACTATTCTTCTTCAGTCAGACACTATCTATGTCATATAAAAAGTGGCATGCGTTTATGAACTATATTTCATGCCTTTGCAACTGTAACAATTAAATGGGTTCTTAGTATGACGGTGAAGAACCTGGTAATAACAAATTTGTTGTTGGAGCGATGGGCTAGGCCAAAGGGCCTAGTTCTCGAATAGATAGAACACAAGAGATACTCTAGAGATACAAGAGATACTCCTTCTTTGATGTTATCTCTAATGATTTAACAGAAACACTAACTTCTAAAGTGATAAACACACTAATAACATAACGGAAGCTAATTAACAGGACAATAGGGACCTCACACTACATGTTGACAAACAATTACATTGCTATAAAAGGCGTTCGTTAACACAACAGGACTTAACAGAAAATGTGACTTTAACACGCAAAAGGAACATAACTAAATTGATTACATATAAAGGCCAAACCGTTACACAACTCACATTATAGTCTACTCTGTTAGAGCCCTCAAATTTTTAACTAAGTGAACAATCTCTGGAAATGATGGTCTTACTTCCTCTTTTTTCTTTAAATTTGGATATACAATCACTGCCAAAAGTCTTGGAACACTAACGTAGGTTTTCAAAGGCAAATTCAGCCATCCCCCTCTTCCCCTAGGAACAATGTTGATTTACTATAGAAAAAAGAAAGAGGTTATAGAGTGCGCTTTTTCTTGTATATTGTTTGATATTTTTCTATACTTTCAACATTGTTTTGGGGGGAAAGGGGGGCGGAAGTGGTAGTATTCAAGAAAACAAATGAAAAATAGAAAAGCACAGCCCAAAGTGTTAGGTGTTCCAAGTAATTTTGGCAGTGATTGTAGCTTATCCTTTCTCTTTTATTCTTGATACTAGCTTTTATTTCAGTCTTGCGTTTTTTTTCTTAAGTAGTTTTGTTTGTTGACAACTTAAAAGTAACTACTTACTCAATTAAAGGAAACTTACCAGAACGTTTGGAAAAGTGCTTACGTTTGCAAAAGCTGCTGCCAAACGAAGAAAAAAATAATTATATTCTCAAAATTTATAATTCATTCATTATTTAACCTGTAAATTGAACAGCTCAAAGGGAGACATCCTCTACAGTCTGGCCATTTATTTTGAATAGTCGAAGGAAAACAAACGTCATTGCTGTTATCTGATTTTTTTTATCAAAATGAAATTCAAGTTTGATTTAACGGGATTGAAATTGGTTTGAACTTTGAGCAATCGATTGGCAAGATTGAATCACCTTTGTTGCTTCAACCGATATTTTGTAGCAATAATCTTTGGATGAATCTTAATACTTAAATCTGGTTGGAAAAGTTTGCTCTTCCCGCTTCAACGAACATACAACATTTAGCTTCACCTTTTTTAACGTTTCATTGACTTTTTTGGACATGGTGTTCCAAATAACATACCTCTTTATGTGTGACATGCCAATATTAATTTTTATGTTTCAATATACATAGATCATGTTAGTTTCTCAAAAAATTTTAGGTTCATAATTCGAATTTCCCTTTCATTGTATTTGACATAATGTTTTTCAATAATTTGCATTATATTTCTCTTACATTATACAATGTATGTATGTCACCTGTCTTTACCAGTCATACTTCCCTTACCACGCAAAAACCTTCAATATGGTTTTCTCTCTTTTCATACTGTTTCGTTGTTTCCATAATGGTTGCTTTGTTCTTGTTATGCTTGCTAATTTCATTTAACGCTAGCGACGCCGTGTAGATGACAGAAATCAAACAAACAAAATTTCTTTTGCGTCAGTTGTACTACTATTCATTTTCTATCATCTAAACTCGACTCCCCAACATTCTTCTATTATGAATTATTCAAAATTCTATTAAGACGAACTGTCATTAGAAATAAAACCCGGTCATATTGTATTGGTACGACTTCCTGTGTCCGAAAAGACCTGTTACGCGTGTAAAATAATTCACCAATCAGCTGGTGTTTATATTATCAAGGGCGACACAATATTAAGCGTATATGAGTGTGATTTAGCAGTTTGGAAATGCGATATTGTTTTCGCAGCACATTAGCTGTAGCTTTGAAAAAATCACCAATGTCTGGGCTTGAAAAGCTTTCCTGAAGCTGCTCTGAAGCAAAATGATAGCAAGACGGCAGTCGATTGCAGACAAAGCTTTTTTATGAACTACGTTGCGTTGTTTGGAGGCCGCTTCAACATGGCCAATTGATACTATTATTTAAAAGAACTTTTACCGATTTGAAAAGTCAGTGCAATTACGGTGTGACTTGTTGGATTTTTGAGGCGATTCGTGTGGAAATCTTTTAAGAATATGTTTCCTATTCTGAGCTTAAAGTGAACTCTATCTTTTCTTTCAACTTTATCCAACTAATATCAACAAAAGAGATTTGAAGAATACGATTTGAAAGCAGTTCGTTATTCAAATCAAGGAAATCTTGTTTTATTTGGAGATCATTTGTTTAAAGTTGGTTTTGGGAAATTAGTTTATCCAGCTTTTCTAATAACTTCATCTGAAAACTTCCATTGGAATCCTGGTCGCTTGCATGGCATACATAGGAAATTGTAGTTTGTTTTCCCGTATTATTTAGTTGACGCATACATTGACCACAGACGATTCATGCGATAACCACCCGATGTTGTTGCTTAAGGACAGATGCAGGCAATAAATCTTTAATGTTGAAATCGTTTCTGCAGTTCCCTGTTCAGTTACAGGATGATTTTTTGAAAGAGATGTTGCCGTTTAGCTGACTCACTTAGTCGCGGATAGTCAAATTGTCGATTATACGACTTTTTCATACATGAATAATTGATTCTTTAACTACTTCAATTATCTTGTTTTGCAAAATCACCGCCAAGCACCGAACTATCCTGCTCAACTCCAACGAGAAAGAAATATCTGCAATTTGCTTGTTTGGCTGTTAAAGTGAAATGACATGCACAAGTTGTAATCCGTAGTTCGGATGGTGTTTGTCGGTTTGCTGGTAGCGTGACAGGGCTCACTCTTACCACACAGCCTTTGCTTTCATTCACAAATCGTGTTCGCAGTTTCAGGCAGACTCAAGACACCCATGTGGCGGTACTTACTCCTCTTCAGCGAACGGATTTCATGATGCAGAATAAGCGAGTATTGACCAGGCACAAATCCATGCCAATACCAAAACTTAAAGTTCAAACAGTCGACGAAGAGAAATCATTGTTTGATAAGAACGAAGATGGCAGTCCTTTGAACTATGATTTTTCACAAGCTAATCAGAATTTTTCTGCTGACTCTAGGTACAAACTACGCAACATTCTGACGACAGATAAGCCTTCAGAGGATAAAGAAACGTAAGTCTCAGCTTGTTTCACTTCCATTTCCCTTTTACATTTGTCTTTCAATGTTATCATTACAGAAAACTGTAAGAAGAATAATGTTGGAAGAAAAATATTACCTGATTCTATAGCATGTCATATTCACCTGTTTAAAACTCACATTATCATTTAGAATTAATTCGTTTGTACGCACCGATGTTTTTTGGGTTATTTTGCAAACCAATACTACAAATCATAAAGACAATTTTGACTGTAACAGCGTGAATGACAAAAAATAATGTTGGTGAATGACATGACCTTGATTCAGTTGAAATTTCATATATGATTCTTTTCTTTGTATATTATATTAATTTGATTCTTTAATATTTGTCTGACATATTTTCTCAACAATGACAGACAATTTTATTGATTATTGTAAAAATTTCATAAAACAGAGACTTGATTAACTAAACACTTCGCAAAACTCGCGTGGTAGAATTTTAAAGCTCCCATAGAAAGAGTATTAGATCAAATACGCTGGAATACCTTCAAAAATTTTTTATCTATTCTTAGTTTATCAATGGTATTCTTTTACTTCTATTTTAGATTTAGGGCTCAAAGCTAACTTAAAACGTATCTCTGCCACAAAGTTTTGAATAAATATTCCTTTTATATCACCGTAGTTAGGATGTTTACTTCTCAAGTAAAGTAATTTTTGAGTGCCCTTCCCGCAGAATCCCGAAAATTGTTTGATCTCCCTTCGGAAAAAATTCCCTCAAGATTTTGATGCCTCCCCCAGAAAACAATAAAAATAGGGTGGAGTTTGGGCACGGCACTTTTATTTCTTTTTCCATTGGTCATCCACATGACCTCTTTTTGCCGTGCTCTACCTTCAGACCTTTTAGATAAAGAGAAACTTGCTTGAACATGCATTTAGCATTAAGACAAAAGCTACACAAGGTAACTTGTTTGGAATGAATGGCAGAATCTATAACCTGACCAACCACAAAAGATTTTCTTTTTACTCACAAGGAGAACGAGGAATAAAGCGATGAAAATTCGCTGTTGCTTTCATTAAAATGACTGCTAAATTATGTCTTTAAGCAAACTATGACCTGTTATAAAAATACATAACTGTGCTAATTTTAATTGTGCAAAGAAATTTTACAGAAATACAGCAGTTTCTGGAAATTTGAACAACTGTAAATTGAGGTCAATGATGGTACTGAAAGAGAGTTTTGATTGGGTGCAAACTGATAACGATTCGTGTGACATAGTAAGGACTGTCATTTCACAGAGCATTTTGTATTGATACTGACCAAATTAAATAATAAGTAAGGGCAATTCATTCCTAAAGGACTTGTTATTTCTATCACAGTTGAATTCCTGTCTAGATTGCTCAGCCTTTGTAAAAACGAGGAACATTTTTTGCAAATGAAAAGCATATTTGTGCAAAAAACATGTTCATATGACAATACAAGCAGGTGTCGTGGAGTTATAATATTTCTTAAAATACAAAATTTGAAACAAAGAGAGCGACGTTGAACCTTTTTCAGAATATGTGTCTATTTGAATGAAAAGACGGCTTCAAGCAACAAAAGCTATCGAAATAGCAAAAGTTGAATTTGAAGCAAAAGCTTGAAAGACAGCCATGGTATTTGTAAATATGTCAATGGCAATTGCATGTGCCAAAGGAAGATTTAATAAATTCTGGGTCAAAAGAAAAGGTCATAGCTACTTTTGCACTGGTCTAGTATCAAATAGTTACATGTTTATAGAGTAGGAACATTTTGATGCTCAGGGTATCTGAACCAGGGAGCACTGTGGGCATTGGGGTCACCGGGTCAACGTTCACCGGGGTCACCAAGGTTACAAAGTCTACCAAGGTCATATGCCACTAATATTTTGGAAAATGCTCATTTTCTCAGCAGTTTCCTCTATATGAAGTTTTAGAAACGCATCCCTTCTTTTAAGACATAATGCTTCTTTCAACATGTTTCTGTCCAATTTTGAAATGCTTTTGACGTTGCTAGTCAAAAAATTCCAGAAGTGCAGTTACAGTTTTTAAGTTAAATCACGAAAAGTTTAGCCTGGCTTCAAATGGCAGGTGAAATTACAATGCAATGGTATAGAAAAAAACTAAAACAAAGTATGAAGATAACCACAGAAAAGATCTCTAAAACAAAAGTGTTAAGTGCTGGTTCCTACCCCCAGGACAAATGCATTTATTAAGATTTGAAGCTTCTATTTTGTAATTAACTTAGTAGCCATTTCAAAAGTTTCGCATTTGTTGTGCATGCACGCAGTTATTTGCGCGTGGCAAGTGAATTCCTATTCGAGCTATGCTATTCAATCAAGCTGCGAGCATCAAATAATGAGTAAGTGCTTTCATCATAACACTCGAAAATTGCACCTGTTAAATTTTTAACACGCATCTCCGCTCATCGGAAACCATCTTGTATTAAGCATAGAATGGTTTTCTTGTGGGAAAATTGCTCTGATGCCACGTAGGTTTATGTAAAAAGCGAACAATTTGCCTTGATTAGCTTAAAAGACCATTGATATCCAATAGGGGTTGATAGGTTTGTGTGAATTCTGAATAGCAAATCAGAAGAACGCGTTCAATATTCTGCTGGAAAATTGAGAGCAGCTATGTCATTCCACGTTCTGCCTTTGCTTCTAATACTATAATATCGCGAGGTCTGTGATTTAGCCTACTTGCTAGTGAACAAATTTTTGCTTCTATCTGAATCAAATTCGCTGTTTGTAACTCTGTTTTGTGTTTGTTGTAACATCTTTTGGAAAAAATTAAAAATTTGAAAGAATATTTTTAAGTTTGAGCGAACAACCTTTATAAATAGATCTTTCTTGTTCTTGCAGCGTCAGGGTGAAGTATTACATACACGAGAAAACATTCAGAGAAAGATTAAAGATCATTTTCATCACCAATCATAAGTCGAGTAAGTACAGTACACATATTCAGAGTAAAATCTTCGAGGTTGACCCGTGTACAGCTTTAGAAAGCGTATTTTCTATCTTAAGAATGAGTTGAAAAAAGACAACTATCTTCAGGCATTTGGTTCGGCTCAGATCATGATCCAGTAGTTTTAGTTTCAGGTTCAGATTCAAAACCGAATCCAAATCCAGATACGTATCAGAATGAAGCTTTTATGTTTTATGATGTGAAAACAACAAATAGCAAAAGCATGAGTAATTTTCCTAAGCGATTCTTCTAAGCAACATTCCTTACTACATAGATCATCTCATGTTATGGCTTGACTTTATTCTTCTTGCATCTCTTTGATATAATTAAATCTCGAAGGAATATTCATAAATTTCATTCAACTGAAAAAAACAACATTTATTTAAAAGCTAAATTAATTTACTTGTGAAAGTCTTCTATAAGAATAGTTCTAGTCAGTTTGGCAGTTTTGCGAATTAACGTGTGCATGACAAACAGGTAAATAAATCAATTATGATAAAACTGATACGGTACAAGGAGTACAAGAAATATTGTCAAACTTAACACAATATTCCTAATGCTATCAATTCTAGCTTGATTTTTAGCTTGGCATAAAAGTAGAATGAAAAATCACCACTACAGTCCAGCTAATCTAAAATTCTTAAGGGAAGGGCAGGAGGGGATTCTTGGTCGCAAACAAGTTATCGACGTGTGACCTTAAAATTTCAGTATAGACTGTTTATACTGACACAACTTCACGTGCAAGAAAAACTTGAAATCATCATCACGCTTCCATACGCAACTCTTTTGTAATCTTCTGAAAGACTCTACCTTTTCTTTCTTCTGGAACTAAGTAAATTCCGTAGCTCATCAAAATTCCTCTCTTCTTTCTAAGCTCACCATTTTCATGACAAACAACGCTCTTCATGAAAGTCAACAAAGATTTCGAACTCTTGGCCAACGTCTTTGTTGGCTTTCATGAGGAGCATTTGTTCGACTACGACCAAAAGCCAGGTTTCTATTTTCGGTATGTGGATGACACATTTACCATTTTCAAAACAGAGGCTGAGTGTGATACTTTCCTAAAACACCTTAATAGCCTTCACCCAGCCCTACATTTTACGTTTGAAAAGAAAGAAAATGATTCCTTGCCATTTTTAGATTTTTTAGTCGAAAAGTCTAACACTGGATTCCTTACCAGTGTATACCGCTATAAGCACTTAGTGCACTGATGATCTGCTCGAAATCTAAATTGCACGCTGAACTGGAAAAACTTAAAACGATCATTCTGGACAAAGGCTATCAAGAAGATGGCATTTGATCTCATACTAAGGAGAAGATCGCAGGTTTTTCAGCTGTTGAAACGTTTGGTCCGCAAAAGTGCCCAGTTTATTTGAAACTACCATGGATTGGTAACACTTCCTTGCGATTCGAGAGTCAAATTAGCCAAGCCACAACCAAATGTTCCTTTGCTGTCAATCCTCGGATTGTTTACAGCACTAGAAGAGCCCTTCCATCTATTCATGAATTAACGTGCCAGTGTGATTCTGGCTACGTAGCACGCACAACCCAAAGACTGGAGGATAGGATAAAACAGCATATTCTTTCCAACATAAGAAACAAAACTGCCCCTCAAAGAGAACAGCCTCCTCGATCAAGTAGGTCTAGAAACACTGTTAAAACAGGTGATTCTGCCATCGGTCAACATTTTTTAGACAACCCAGATTGTGCAAAACTCTATAATAACGACGTGTCTCGGATAATTGACAGAGCCCGGTCGTCCTTCCATCTAGCAGTTTTGAAATCGATCTACATACAGACGAAAAAGCCGCCATTATGTAGACAGAAGGAGTTCATTTTCTCTTTTGGACTCCAGTGGTAATTTTTCATTAGGCTCGCGGCACTGATTGGTGAACTACACCGGTCTTGTGCTTGCGTTTTTCGAATTGGCCTATTTCGATCCACAACTGGGTAAATATTTTTCATCATGTTCTTTTGAACCATTTTTTGACATTTTATGCTCTGAGGAGTGTCAGACGAAAGAGCTTTTAGCCAATATGTTGTAAAATGTTTGCCTTTTTCAAAGCCATTTTCAAGTTCTGTACCGCCAAAAATTGTTCAAAGTAGTATTCGCTATTTTTCAGGCTTAGATAATTTGATTCTGGTTGGAGGTATTTCTTCTCCGTTATCTTTTGCTACTTATATAATCATATTACGATTTTCTTTGAAAGTCCACAGGCTCATTTTTCATTGTCCAGATTCTCGTCCTTTGATCAAATTTATTCCGAACTGCGGTTTTGCGTAAAGCGGTTATCAACCAAATAAATCAAAATCCACAACTTTAATAGTTGATTATTCTAAATTTAATTAGTTTTCTTATTTTGCTGTCCTCTACATTCTACTATCATAGGCTCATTTAGCATAAATTATTCACCATGTAAATTAATCTTTGTCATTTTGATTTTAAAATCTGCTTTACATTTTGAGCGCACTATAACTGTTGGCTATTTGCCTAAAAATACTTGGACGCCATCTGTGCTTCAAGACAAAGCGATCCGTAAGACTATGTTACATGAATTAGGCTTGGATTAATGTCTTCGTTCGTTCACATAAAACTACGGTCGTCAACTTACTTAAAGATTTGATCGCCATCTTCATTCGTCAAACGAGTCACGTGCCACCGTTACATTTTCTTCTCGCTTTCATCTCATCTCTTCTTATCTTCTGCACTGAGTACCATATCAGTCATTGTGTCAAACTGGAGCTTCTCTTTTTTTATTTTGGCCCACATCTTCACTTACACAGTTCCGTGTTCTGTTATCAAACTGCACACAAATTAACCTGTCTAAGTATCATTTTCTTTTATAGAAAAATAAGGCACACACTTCATACATTTACAAATAAAATCCAATTAGGTATCAGTTAAATGTGTACCGAGCTCGTTACATTTATTTCTGATGAAGCTCTGTATGCTTGAACGAGGTACTAAAAATTCCTTTTAATGTTTTCGTCAAGTTATTCATTCCTAGTTGTATTTTAATGTTTGTTTAAATTTTAAAATAACCTATCCTCATGGCAAATTGTTGTCTAACCTGCTTTTAATTCATTTCTTCTTAGGTATAAGATGGCAATCTCTGCGCTTTGCAATATTTTTGTCCTCCTGTATGGCATATCTACTGCGCGCCCTCCTGGATACAGATCCAAAAAGATCGGGATGGTAAGTGATGATCGAATTCCATTTCTCGGCGAATTGTCTCTAACATACATGATAAAATAACATTGTATAATGTGTGATATGATATAATCAATTCGATATAAAGTAGTTTCACTAATCATCATTTTATCTTTAGGTCTAGACATTTTTCTAGATATTTCGAAAAAATTCTGTTAATTCCCGTTAAGTCATACCTCGGATGGGTTGGATACTCACAAAGTTGGATTGATTTGAATTTTCCTTCTTTATTCAAGACAAAAGTTGCACCCTGAATAAATTGGACATCGCTAAGTCAGAACTTTCCTTTACATATCTTTGTCTTTTCAATTTTATGACATTAGCTTTAGATTTGAAACAGTTATATGAAGATATTTCTCAATTCTGCCGCAATATATGAGGTATTTTATTTTGTCTTTCTTTAGTGGCGGATGTCCTGAAGATAGACGAAACACAACAAAATGGTGTTGCCCTGATTATTCTAAAGATGATATTCAGTGAGTTTTACTTTTAGATTACCCTTTAAAGAATAACTTTAAGATATATCTTGCATATACTAATGAAAATCGCAATGTACAAATTGTATTACAAAAACCGTACTAAGAGGTTATCGTATTCAATTTTGTTACAAATTGAGAGAATATTTAGAGTGCACTTTCCAAAACAAAACGCTAAAAAACGGACACAGTGCAAGTGATATCACTAGCGAAAATGTCCTCTGAAAGTTTCACAATATAGTAATATTTCTTTACGGATACGTACATCAACAAGGAACGTTCAAATTTAAAAAGATTACTTAACATTTAACATTTACGTTAACATTTAAAAGATTAGAACAAAACAACAAAAACTAAACCCCTTTTCAATGACTACACCTCACTGATCTCTATAAAAGACACACCGTTCACGGCGAAACACCAAAAGGTACCGACACGAGAGCTAAACCGGGTACACAATGTCGAAACGCACTTTTTACAAACAACCTACCTCTATCACAAAATAGAAATGACATTTCTATTCTGTACCTTTATCTCTAATTGACCAAATTTTTAATACAGCAGAAAATACAGCGCATCAGACGCAGCGTGTAGCACGACAATAAACATCTTTGATCACATCGAACGTTGGGAAATTTTTATAGTTACAATTCTGATCTGTTTTTCAACCTAAATTGAAAATTTGAACTTCTGACGTTATTGGTAATCTTATGTAGGCCCACACTCAACGATGGGTCCCACGCTGACAAGCAACATTGACCAGCATTTTTTTAACTTAGTAGCTGATAGGGTATAAATATGATAAATAAAAATAATAAATAGTCTGAAACGGCAGAAACTCGATCCAGTCTTTTATAGAGATCAGTGCTACACACATGCAACTCCATTCTCCGTAACATAAGGTCATTAGTTTTAAACCTAATGAGAAATTGAGAATTGTCGGCTGATCAAAATGCGTTTTTGAAGCGATAAAAGAGGGCCAAAAATAGATTATATTTTTTTATATCAGAATGCAAGCTCATCTTTAATTTAGTCTTACTGAAAAGTTTTTTGCTATCAGTAGAACCTTTTAGATTTTTCGTACCAAAATGAAATATATTACAGAAAGTTTTATATTTTATCTTGTTTGTGCAAGTCATTATAATACTGATTTACTTGTACCCTTAAAACTGCAATTTAGTCTTCGGGAGCTAATTTATCTCTAGAGGTTATAGAATAGAGCTTGAGAGAGAGGGTGGCTTAGAAAATACAGAGAGAATTCATTTCCAAAACTGTAAAGACCCTTGTCAGTCGTAACATCTCTCCTCCGTTTTTACTAAATTTCATGTCTTGAACCTAATTCGTCAAATTTCTGAAGCGTTAAGGCTGTTTTCTCATATTCACACCAACTGGCTAAAAACCATTTGTTCAAGAAACTCATACCACTTTGTTTCTGTCTTTAAAAAAGCCAGGGGAGTTAGAAGCTAAACCGTGACAAAAAATTTTTATATTAAACATTATATATTACCCAAAATAATCACAATTGGCTTATCACCTTGTTTTTGATAGACTTTCTTCAACAAGATGGAACTGGGTTTTATCGCTTAAGGCTATAAGGGCTTAAGGCTTATTTCGAATTTCTGTCTCGATCGAAGTAGGCGATTGGAACTTCAGTATAATAAAGTCGGTACTTCAGAGAGCTTAACCTTTAGATATCAAAATTTTGGTCGAAAAAAATTCAAAATTTTTGAAAAGTTAAGAGTCATGATTTTAATTTTTGATTCATGATTTCAGTATTTAACTGTTTTATGTAGATTTTTGCTGATTCTAAAATTTTATTTCAGTATGGCATTACTTTGGGTAGATCGGCCTATAGGCATATGGGCCTTCCAGGTGGGCGATTCTTTTGATTTATTGTTTATTTTTGTTATACTTTATTCGGCGCTTCTGCCGGACCATACTCTTGGAAACACATTACTTGATTTCCCTGTCTGATGTCATGACCTCTCAAAATCTGAGATAGGTTAGCATCGCAACATAAATCATTTATAAACGAGGATAGGGGTAGTGGAGATCACCATGAGCAAAGTGGGTGCTAAACGTTTACCGGGGCTTAGTGTTGATCTTCCCCGAGTATTATTAATCTATTGAGATAAATCCCTCATCGCCACCATATCTCCTACGCCCTTGAAGATAACATATAAACATTCTGGATTCATTTGGGAGTGGCTCTCTTTCATCACATCTATCTTTTAGATATTTGAAAACATCTTAAGAGATTTCATAAACAAATATTGGCTAATCTAAATTCTTAAATTGATCTCCTAGCGAAAAATTGCAATCATTTCGTATAAGCTAGGCTAATGAAGTTAAACCTATTAATCATAATTTGTTTTTTCAAATATATTATTAGGCATTTCAGCATTTGAAAAATTAAATTGAAACACAATACAGCTGTGATGTAAATTTGACGTCATAGTATAATTTGAAGGATCTCATCTTCGTACGGCAAGTTGCGTATCGGAGATTCGCTATTCCAATATTATAGTTCCCCATTGGTACCTCGAGTCTAATCTTATGCTATTCAGAATGTGAATCTGAAGCATTTCAATAGCGAAGATAACGAGCAAACAGGCCTAGACCAATTCAATATGAGCTTCTTTGAAAGCCTATTAATTCAAATGAACTGGAGTTTGTATTACCCTACCCTGGGTACCAGACTCCCTCTATATAAGATAAGAGAGAGTCTGGTTCAATGCGCACCTCTCCTCGTTCTGATGTGCCGATATTGACCAATCAGGATCAAGTGTACATATTTCTGTACCTTCAAAGGTCACAGCGAAACAATAAACGTAGCTCTGGTGTAAAACCACAGAGTAAGAATAACTCTCCCAAACAATTACCTAATGATAGTAAAAGCCAAAGAATGAAACTCGGAGAAGCAACTTCGAACCGTCCACTTCTATACACCAAAATCGTGTACAGCCCTACCTGTTCGACATCGAGCATTTTATTACAGACCTGTAAGCAATCGTCTTCATCCAAATATTGGATGCCAGCATTCCAACATTGCGCGTTGGCAGTATTCCTGTCCGTTGTGATGGCGCGTTGTGTAGCAGCTGGTTAATCCCCGCTTTATCTTTGGGCATTCTCTTCCAAATTGATTTTTGTTAAAATTGAACTGCATTTTCAATTAAATTGACGAGCCTTTTAAGATCTGATTCAAATATTGCGAATTTTCGCATTAATTTTTAATTGATTTCGTATTTTGCATTTTTTTTGCAACTTTCATGTATCTGCATTTTCTCGAAAAAATTTTTATTTTAGACTGCAGTTGCCATATTTAGCATCTTTGATGCAATTCTCACCGGATTTCTGTCATACAAAGTTAGTAAAATTCTATGCTTTTGGAAAAATAAAATTGATCTTCTGTGTACACACTTTTGGCATTTCTCCTCTATTTATAGCCAACCGTAAAAAACCAAATGGCTAGTCTTTGTAATTTTTTGCGTTTTCAAAATTTGACTAAAGACTAGTTATGGCCTTTATAGCTGATGGAAACTAGTTATGGCATCAATATACACTTACTATCACCTATTCCAGTGGTTATTATCTATCGCTGGTTATGTTGAGAGATGTTTTTTTGAATATATCCTTGCCCAGAAGTCAAGAGAAATCTTCTCATAAGAGACAACATCTAATATTTCTATGTGTTAGTAGTTTATAAAGATATTCTAATTGGTAATAATTGAAAGTAAGCAAAGAACATTTGTTTATAGCATCATTTTTTCAATCGTTACTAAGCATCAAATGTTCATAAGCATCATGGCTAAATTTTTAGTTTACTTTATAATAAAATTTTACACATAAACCAATCAAAATCGATGAATTAAAATTCTTTGATTCAAATAAATTCAACAATTTAAAAAATTTGTCTTCAATGAGTACTTAAATAATAACCATTTTCTTCAAATTTTTCTCGTCAATAATTGACCAATACGGCGTATCTTATCCATCAGAAAATTAGATACTAATTGCTTTATTCTCTAAAACCCTCGTATGGGTCGTCATTACCCTGGGTACCAGAGCCACATAAATTCGAGAGCGGAAATAGAGTATAGAAGTGGAGAAGCGGAGGAGCGTTCTTTCGCTTCTCTGCTTGGCATTCTGTTTATGCGCTCGAAATTTTGTGCCTCTGGTACCCAGGGTATGGTCAATAGGCCATTGCAAATACCATATGATTTTTGATATTTTATGCAGGGCTCTCTTCTTGGCGCGATCGGGAGGTACATGATATTAGAAATATTAACTGGTCTGCCCTTCATCATTTCGGTGAGTTTCTTCCTCTAATTACACGGCTTAATTTATTACACATTCTTACTCATTTTAGATTTTGGCATATTTTAATACTTAATTTGCTGTTAATTAGATAATATCAAACAGCTAAACTTTTCAGCAACAAAATTTTAAGAAAAAGCAGTAGAATATTGAAACATACTAAAAGTTTTATTTTCATCCAAGTCGCTAAATTGCAAAAATGTTACCTATAAAAAATCACAAATAAACATCTTGGTGTACGAAGCAATCGGTGATCAGTTGTCTCAGTAGGCAATTTGAGGAATATTGGGACAAATTTTCTCATTCGGTTTTAACGATATAAGGGCAACAAATTTCAAACAGTTTTAGTTTTAGACAGAAAAACTGAAGTTTGTTTGTAGGCTAAAGAACAAAACCTGGTTGTTGTATAGCATTGATGTGGACAGTAAAGACACATAATTGATTTTGCATTTATTTCGATAACATAGCAGAACATTACAGCATTAAAGCAATAAGCAATTTATAGATACCAGCTGACTCTCCTTGCATTCATTAAATTGACAATTTTACCAAACTGCATACTACGTTTCAATATCTGAGCTTACATGGAAGTGTACTGGTAACTACACAATGCGGTTGCTATGTGTGTAACCTATTCCCAGAAGTTGAAGCGTCGATCTATTTGTTCTCATAAGTAGCTGCCATATTGGCTATGGGCTGTGAGAAATCATTGGTAAAAATCGCACCGAAAAACGGAAACATATCACATAGAAGTAGTTTTCTCTCGACATTTTTCAGAATAAAAACTCGGATAATGTCCAATTTTTTTAAGAAAATTAGATATCCAGATGTGGATCGAAAGTAACACGAGGAAAGAAAAGAGCGTTTGATTGGTTCCTTCTTTGACCAATTGCAGCTGCTAACCTCTTACCTAGTCGAAGAGTACGAGAGAGAAAATGAATGTTATCTGTCTACATAGGTCGAGATCGTTTGTTTGTTGTAGACAGATTCCAAAACGCCTAAACAAAGGACATCAACTATAATTTTAACTACTGATTTATCATTTTGGCATTTGGCTGCTAACGAATCATCGCTGACAAATTTTTGATATTTTCATGATGAAAAAATCTCCTGCTACCGGGCCCCAAGCTACTTTAATTAGAATGCAATCGTCTTCTCTCTTTTCTTTCCCGCCAAATCTCCTAAGTAATTGGGACATTTTTTATTCCTAAAGTTGCACCCTTGTGAATATATACTAGTTATTAAGATTATTAAAGAGAGAAACTTATCCGAATCTGAATTTTTCTTATCACCAGTCCTTCACTCATCCTTCATGTTTGCTTCTGGTGCTCTCACAATTGAGCTGTTGCATTGCTCTGAAACCCTACTTTTCGACTTCGTAAAGTATAAACAGAATAGCAAGGAGGAATTTCAGTTTCGGAAATCAGCGTTTGATTTCATGCAAAATGTGGTTCCATTTTATATTTATGTGTGACCCATTTCCTTTCCTGTTTGTTTGCTATTTGACTCAGGGCTCTCCTTCCCATTGAGCTCTCTTGGGTTTTCACTCTATTGACAAACTATCTTTTTATATAAATATTGATCCTATTTTCACCGCCTACTACAGTCCTTGTCAGTATAATTTCCTGACTTTTCAATAATTTTGCATTTTTAATCAAACATGGTTAAAGTTGTATTGTATCCTATTATATTTTGCGAAATCGGTTTATCGCTGAGGAAAGTTCATAACATGCTGCACATAAATTGCAAAGTCTACTACGAGCTGAAAATATTGCTAGTCTTGCAAAGACTGAAAATTGTTGATTCGGAGAATTTTAATTTTACGTGCTGCCGATCTGTCCTGTTGTTTTTTATGAACGGTACACTAAGTCAGGCATACTTAACGCACGTACGAGCTATACATAATGCTAATTGAATCCTGGTTGTTTATGAAAGTGGCAAGGTTCTATAGGCTAGTAACGGCGGCTCTTTAACTTCCTCTTTGAAATATTAATCATGTTTACAGTCCAGCCTAGTGTGGTGCTTGTTTGAAAGAAGGTTGACTTGCGTCAGACATGAAAAATTGCATTTACACTCTAATCATCGCGTATAGATCAAGCTTCTACGTAGACGACTTTATCATCAAGAAACAACAATAGCTTTTGAATTTTATGAATAAAGCGACAGATAATGTGGAACCAGCAGAAGCACGCAAATCGAAGAATTTTTCCTTTAATTGCAACGATATGTCAGCTGTCATCAAATCTAACTGCAAACTGTCATTAAATCTTCTCATAATCAGTAAAGACTCATGTGCACCAACGACCAACAGGAATGCTGTTCTGTACTTTTCGAAACATCCTTGCCTTTCTATGCAGGCATAAGCAAGGCTTTAAATAAACCATCTCTTTGTTTATTGGTATGAATACTTGAAAAGATCTTATTTTTGAATAAATTCATTATCATTCTCTTGACCTGTCTTACACTTACGCAAGCTGCAGGTATATTTACCAAACTTGCCACGCCAAGCTAATGAAATGAAGATCTTATAACACATTATCAATCTTGCCACGCCAAACCTATGAACTGAAGATCCAGTGCTTAAGCTCTTCAGTTAAGCGGCCAGAAGTGATTAACGAAGTATTACTGCTTTAATGCGCTGGCAACTATTTTCAGGCACGTTGCTTACATTTGAATCATCCCACTCATAAAGGAGGGTAAACAAATGCTTTGTTTAAAGAGGAGGCTACTGCAGAGTGTCTGTTATTATTCTACGAGGGTCGACTCGGCTGGTGGATCACTGTCTCGATTCCTGCAGAAACCAACGCCATATTGAACAAAAATATCGCCTTGGAAAAGACACCATGCACTTTGCTCTTTTCAGTTTATTGTGTCGCTGCTTTTTGATTGGCAGTTTTTGCCTAATAAAAGCTAGCTCGGTTTGCGAGTTGAATGTTCAACCGTCTGGAGATTCGGCTTTGCTCGGAGATTACAGCTCCTGTGAACCTATCGAAGAACTATGGACGCCAAGCATTGCGATCTGTCGTGATCGTTGCCTCAGGTCAGAATTGACTTGTTTGTCCTTCAATTATAATTGTGGAGAAGCTGAGATGTATAACTGCAGGCTGTTTGGAAAATCATTGGATGCACTCGTTCGTTATAGTTACGACCATGCAAGCATTTGCAGGACATTTTCAGCAAAAGATAGCTGTGTTCACGAAGATATATCTGTGACGAGGCAGCATTTGCTAAGACGGTGTACCAACGGCTGATATTTACTGTTCATATTTAATGTTGATAGTTTATTTTACCCACAATCGATGTTCTACTATTGATAGATATTGTACCAACGGCTGATATTTACTGTTGTAACTTTATTTCCCGACAGTCGATGTTCCAATATTGATAGATATTGTACCAACGGCTGATATTTACTGTTGTAACTTTATCTCCCGACAGTTGATGTTCCAATATTGATAGATATTGTACCAACGGCTGATATTTACTGTTGTAACTTTATTTCCCGACAGTCGATGTTCCAATATTGATAGATATTGTACCAACGGCTGATATTTACTGTTGTAACTTTATCTCCCGACACGCGATGTTCCAATATTGATAGATATTGTACCAACGGCTGATATTTACTGTTGTAACTTTATTTCCCGACAGTCGATGTTCCAATATTGATAGATATTGTACCAACGGCTGATATTTACTGTTGTAACTTTATCTCCCGACAGTCGATGTTTCAATATTGATAGATATTGTACCAACGGCTGATATTTACTGTTGTAACTTTATCTCCCGACAGTCGATGTTCCAATATTGATAGATATTGTACCAACGGCTGATATTTACTGTTGTAACTTTATCTCCTGACAGTCGATGTTCCAATATTGATAGATATTGCACCTGAATTTGAAAACTCACTGACTGTCTGCACATTCCTTCGGTTAATTCTTACATATTTTATTGTCTTTGGATTGCAAGTTATTTTGAATACTGCAGCTCCTAGTTTCTCTGGAAATATTGTTCGACTTGTTAATACTGTCTTTAGTATATGTTAAGATTTTATTATAGAATAATATGCATTGAAAACTATTTTGGAGCTTTTTTAACAAGTGCTTCCTGTGTTCCTTAAAGGGTTAGCAAAGCATTCTTTAGCTTGGTTACATAGTCGCGAAATATTTTGTTTGGTTTCATTGCAAATGCGGTTTTCATTTTTGATATTGTGTGTCTTTGTGAGTGTTTTTGTGTAAGTCATGTAGGTGAACTTTGAATGTTTGGAAACAGCTTGATTTTCGTTAATGTTTAGGAAGTTTTATTTTTCAGAGGCCCGGTTTTTAAATTATAATTTTTTGTCATAAAGAGATTCTCAATACTATCGATTAATTTAAAATTTGCAAAACAAAACAAATCACCGAGGACTCCTTCTGTTATTAGAATCTAGAGATATGATAAATCCTGTGTGATCGATCTATATGCTGAAACTTCATTATCCAGTTAATAATAAAGATTATTATATGCATCTTGAAACTTTTCCTTATTGACAATTTTTTATCAAGCAGAAAACTGCTCTTCTTTACTCAAATTGGCAAAGGATAATAGCAGAGTTAATGTTCCTGCCAAAAAGCTAGATAGAATCTTTGATTCGTCTTAGTGTGTCTGAGACCCATAGAAAGCAGTTAAAAGTATGTATCAGAGCTTAACAGCCTTGTGTTTTTGAGGACAGGATTTTTTTGCAAAGTTTTTACAAGCATGCCGTTATAACTAAAAATAGTTAATTTCAATTTTCACTGGATTTTTCAATATACTATCAACATTAATTATTTTCTTGCAATCATAGACACTTGCTAGGCATTTCTGTTTAAATCTTAGGCACTTTCTAGGCATTCAAGAAAGTCCTCTCTGCGTCCGCAAATTCTGTTTCATTTCTTGAACCATAACCGAGTAATTAAAAAAACCTGCACAAGAAGATAGCAATAAACAAATCTCCTTATCAACTTTTATTGTTGTATTGTCCTCTTTCCTTTTTGCATCACTTATAACAGCATTTGTTATTTTTCTTATTTGATTTTTTTCCGTTCGAAATGCATTCATGCAAAATTTGCTTGAAAAGAGATATTGCGGTATGTGTTTTACTGCAATCTTAATCTCAAAGGACTTCTGTAAGGAAATCTTGTTTATCCGATATATGCTAGAATTAAACATGCCTAGCCAATATCAGTTTTTAGCTTCCTCAAAAATAATTATCCAAATTGGCCAGATTGTTTGCAAACATAGTTTCTTATTCTGACTTTGATTATTTGAGATGCCGAAAAACTTAGCGTAGCGTATCAAGATTTTGGCAGAAATTGTAACTGCTCACACAGTAATGAACAGTATTGTACAGATTCATACAGTCTTTTAAAAAATTTTAAAGTATCTATATTCCGAATTTAATACTGTCTAATTTTATTTAATAATAAGTGCGGTGTAGTATAATGGACTTATTTCAGATAACTATAATGTTTAACTCCACAGCCAACATTATTTTGAGGGGTATGAGGTGACAACATCATTTTTACGGGAAACAGCTAATTTTACCAAAACAGGGCTTAGGCAACTGGGCGTCCCGAAGACTTTGGGCTGGGATTATTGCAAGAGTTAGTTGCTAGCTTGTGTGGTAGCTACAAAAAATCCAGGCTGAATCCTGAAAACTTGGCTATTCCTGAATACTCAAGACCCAATATTCTTCTTGGAAACCTCCATAGAACCTTTCTCTAAAAGGTTTCCTACCTCCGAAAAGACTACAAGTAGTGACGCGGCTAATGTTTTTCGCAATTCATTTGTTTTTAGTTCTATGTTTATCCAAATATTTTCGATTTCATTGGGAAGGTTTCAACATTATACTCCTGTTTTCATTTTTGCTTCACTCTTGATCAGGCCTAGGTAAAAAATCAAACAATTTTAAAGTTCCCTGTATGTAGATTTATGTTACTGGAGATTAAGTATCATGTTGGATGAGAACCTTTCGATTATTTGACGACTCTTTATATTTACATTTGCAAATAAGCACTGAATTGGATTGTTTACCGTCTGATATCCCTGTTTGATTTAATTTCCCATCTATTGCAACACCATATGTCGGTTTATTGAGAATTTGACAACTGATCAAACATTGTGGGCCAAAGTCTTCCTCGTTTATAATTTAACGGCAATATGCGTATGATTTTATAAACAGATATAAAAGCTTTTACTTAACTTGGTTTCATTTGGTAACCATGCGAATAATAATTGAATGTGTGAACACTTCTGTGTTTAGAAATTAGTGGCAAATTCTGTAGCATATTCAAGGCTCCAAAACTGTAAGATAAATTAAAAATCGATAAAAATTTAGGAAGGTGAAGACAATTTTTAGTGCCATACCATTTAAAACGCTGGGAAAGGTCCTTTATAAAGAATTATATTTCATTCAACGAACCTTTCAGGATTCTACCGATAAAGCCATAGCCATTGCTACAACAATTTGGTTACCTGAATTTTTTCCCCTTTTTATTTTCCGAAGCCGCCCTTTTTTGTATATTGACGCATCTTCTAATATATCTCGTGAGAAAGAAGAAAATTTCTTCACTTTTGTAACTTAAAAGCCAATTTTAAGCTGTTCTCTCTAGCAGGGAAACTAATTTAGAACTGTTCTAAAAAACATTTTTCTAAATTTTATTATAGAATGTTAGATGGAAATTCAACCATATGCTACCGTCAAAGCATAACAGTGCTGCTTTTAGAAAGGGATGTTTACACACTACATCCCTCTTTTCATCTTTCCCTGTATTCTCTCACAAGTTGAGAAAATTGCTTGGATGATTGAGCTTAAAATATTACTTTCGGTCGGGTATGTTATATGACCATTGGTACTTCTGTCTTTTGTAAACTGCTTCAACGATGAAGTAGAAAACACAGAAATAGCAAATACGTCTAAAAGCTAGAAGGCTTTAATGTCATATAAAAAAAGGGTCGGCCTTGTCTTTATTTACACATTTTCAATTCAAAAAGCTTTCCCTGTTTGAATTTGAATGTTTATAAAACAAGCGATTACAGACGCTCGCATATTGACATCAAAATAACAAGAACTTTTGTAGGTGAATTTTAAGTGAATATGAAATTATATGACAAACTATGAGTATAAAAAGGACATGGAATGTCAGATTGTGTTCTACATTGCCTAACCATTAACTTTTCATTGCAGATCTTTTGGTATGATTTTCGCAATATCTTTGCATTAACGTTTTTGCATTGCTGGATTGCCAAAGACAGTGCATACAGAGTCCTGGTGAGAGACCTTACTTTGAATTTCACCAATTTTCAGAAAACAATCGCTTTTAATAATTCTATTCTTAAGGTAAAAAAGATCAAATTTGACACGGTTCAGAAGGATCAAAATTGCCTTTTGAAAAGCATTTTTAGCTCTCCCGGCCCCCTTGTATCTGCCGTGGTTATGTTTTAAACATTTTTGGCAGGAACTAAATATTTTCAAAAAAACTTTGATTCTGTAATATGCATGTAGCCAAAATTTTAGAAATTTGCAATATATATATTTATTTGTGTTAAGGTCACCAAGATATATTTATAAGAACTGATGAACAAATATTTAAAGTTGAAAAGATGAAAAAGGGAAACGTCCGTTTGTTTGAGCTTTACTGTTTTAGAGTGAACTTTCCTGCTGCAAACTAAAAATGTAAAGACATCAATTTACTTCATTTTGCTGTTACAGACATGTATTCTTCCCTTTTCAGACGGATTTACATCGAAATAGACTTCAAAACAGATCGGCTGTTTCACAGAAAGTCATGCTAGTTGCATTCAGTGTCATCTGCCTCATCTTTACAAGGTGCGTTTGAATAGATCTACGTATCTTTAGATCTGAATAGACTTATGTGTGAAATAAGTCCTAAGGCTCCATGCCTGAAAGCTGTGACAATTAAACTTCTATTGTTTACATCAGGAATTATTTCTGTAGATCATTGATTCATCAAATTTTTACAGCTTTTTACCATTTTTCTCGTGGTTTAAAACTGTTTGATAAAGTTTGATTCAACGATTCCAGCAAAAAATTTGATCACGAAATTCTTGAGAACAGTTTTCACGTTGATCAGCATATTGTTGAGATCATATTCTTGTTGAGATCATATTCTTGAGATCTTGGCAAACATTTTGTGCTTAAAGGTAAAAAGATAATTAGGCAGCCTTTCCACTAGCCTGGGTTAAAAGTTATCCGGGTTAAAAGTTATCCGTTTCTGCGTCGCGTTCCCACTAACCCACTTGAAAAACTTATAAGTTTGAAAACGGGTCTCAAAGTGGGTCAGTTTTTACCCAGGTATCTTTTGACTCACCTGCGAGTTAATGGAAACGCCGAACCCGGATAACTTTTGATCCACTTGCAACAACAGCAACGTTTAAGAATTGAGATGTCGCCAAAAATCAAAAAACAAAATCCTGGATGTCGATGTTGCTTCCATTGGCCTACAACGATAGAAATTGAAGGATTTTTGATGCAAATACTGATTTCTCTTACAAATTTTCACCCTGGATACATTAAAACCCGGCTTAGTGGGAACGATCAAAAACGGATTAAAAACGGGTCGAAGAAAAGTGCCGTTTCCATTGACTCACTTTAAAAACGGATAACTTTTAACCCGGTTTTGTTTTAACCCAGGCTAGTGGAAAGGCTGCCTTAGAAAATTGATTTTAGAGCAGGACCCACGACACGAATTTGGAAGTGGGGGAGCCAAGGCTGGCAAAAGTAAGGGGCCAAGGCTTCTTTCCCCTTTTACTGCCGCTTTAAAACTACTTGCTTTGCAGAAAAGTGGGGAGCCATGGCCACCCTCCCCCTCCCCCGGTGGCGAGGGCCCTGTAGAGCCACTCTTGAAAAAATGCATTCTCGATTCCATTCCTCGATTTCGATTAGATTTCATTGAGTCATTTTCTGAAGGGCCCGTCCTCCCTACTTCTTTGTTTGATTTCATAATTTATCTTGGTCATAAACAAAACCTAAGACTCTTGGTTCTTGATTCTAGCATCTGCGGGCTTCAGCAGCTGGAGCGTGCACATGGAAGCTGGACAATGTTCAAGGCACTCTGGTTTGTCGTTGTCACTTTCAGTACTGTTGGTTATGGTGACACTGTTCCAAAAGATACATTGTCAAGAACATGGGTTATGATTATGATTATTCTCGCATTGCTCATCCTCCCAGCAGAGGTAACGCATGCACTTAGATAAACTTTTTTTTACTTACCCCTGAAAATATAATTTCTAAACGAGGATTACAAACGGTGCCAATAGCTATCAACAGCTTTTTATAGAGGACGGTAAAATATTGAAACAGTACAGATATTGCTTTTTTGGTTTTTGTAATTTTGTATTTGTTGCTACCAAGCTTCCGAAGGTTTAGGACGACGAGAAGTTGTGCTTATCGTGTTCTGGTCCTTCCTCGATGTGATCACACCTAGTGATTCCTATGCCTAGAATAACAGAGCTGTTTTTTCGTTTTACTCAATTTCTTCTTCTCTTCATCGGATGTTTTTACGTATTTGAAAAGCCTAATCTATGCCCTTTATTGCTTTGACTAATGCCTGAACTGCAATGCAAATATGATGTGACCTATTTTCTTTTATTTTCCCTCGCTGACAGTTGGAAGAGCTGGCCTTTCTTCTTGTTTCCAAGCAAAAGGAAGGTGGTGTTTACAGCACTGCGTACGGTGCTGACAGGCACGTTGTTGTGTGTTCGACTGCCCTGAGAGCTAGTACAATGATTGACTTCTTGAATGAGTTTTATGCTGACCCAAAAATGGAGGTTCGTATAAACATGCCTTAGTTAAAGATAATTTAATCTATCTTATGTTTAAAACCATTTTGCTTCATCTTGTATTTGCAATAGTTTTTTGGTATCACAGGCAAGCAAATTGCAAATTTTACTACAAAACACAAAAGCCATACATTAATTCTATATCCTTATGATCGTTTTTGTGTTATCTTGAGATCTGAACCTACTTCATAATCTATTCTCTTGCGAACAAAAAAATGTAGGGACTAAGCCTATAATAAATATATAAGGACCAAGGTTGAGATACTACAAAGCCACATTTCCTAATCGTGTTCAACCGACATCACCAAGTGGTTGTTAAAGTATACTCTAAACTTGTTGTTACTAGCAATTGTAGCTTAAATTCGATGAAATCATGTCCTTTTCAGCTACGGCAGTTATAGAATTATTAAGTGTAGATTTTGATTATTTTTAAGTGTTAGAAATGAGATACACTGGCCTTCCTGTATTAAAACTAATGTTAGAAAATCCTAACTCTCTTTGCAGTTATCATATCCTATGTGTGTCATTGTGCAGCTTTTTATATGTGCAGCTTTTCGTCACTGTTAAAAATTGAAGGTGTTTGCTCGAAATCGATTTGACTTCTGTTCTGATGTAGTCCTCAAACATTTTTAGGACGTCCATGTAGTTTTACTTTCACCAGCCGAGTTAGAAAGCAAGCTGCGTATTCTATTGCAAGTACCGTTGTGGGATCAAAGAGTAACATATCTGAAAGGCTCTGCGTTGAATGATCAAGATCTCATCAGAGCAAGGTAACTTTGTCGCTTTTCATTCAACAAATGACTTAACGAACGAGAACTGGTATTTGAAATTCAATAAAGCATTGCAGGGAATTTAATGGATATTTCAGACAAAATTTTGACCATAAAAATTTTTCACATGAAGAATTTTTTAGATATTATTAACAGAAACAAGAATGCATCTATTTTATTGAATATTGTAGAAATTTGGCAAACTATTTTAAGAGAATTGTAAAAAGCATACCTATGAAATCACAACAAACCTTCTGGCTTGAAAATGAAATTTTTTGTGATTGTCTCCTTGCAGATCATCAAACCATTGTATATCATGCCACTCAATGTTGTCAAATCTGAAATACTGTTGTTTGAAATTTCACTTATACAAATACTGTCCTTGGGTTGTGCTCACTCAAAATTGCTAATTGAACCCATGCATGTTATAAACATTGCTTTTTGGAGTGACTTGTTTGAGGAAGTGACGTGATTTTCGGTGAATCAAATTTAATTACTAAAGCTTTTGATGATTTGAACTAAGAATTATCAGAAAGGAATTATTTTAAAGGGTCATCGATGCAGAGGCCTGCTTCATTCTTACCGACAGGGGAAATCCTGATGTCGATGTTCGGGTAAGAATTGTTTACTTTCTTTATTGTGTATTTTGTTTTTTCCACTTTTGCAACATTTAGACGTAACAACATGTATTTCGTTCCTCTCGTTTATATTATTATCTTGCACTTCTCTTAAAAGATATTGACCAGCACCTGTAGCAATTTTAAGTCATTGTCAATAGCATCGAGCAGATGAGATCAGAAGCATCGAAAATAGAGGAAAGGGCGTATTTGTATCAACACTTGGGAGATACGAACTCCATTAGTATCAAGCTTGAATAAAAACTTAGCATGTACTACAGTGCCGTCAGAACAAATTCATATTGGGAGGGGGGGCTGCCCATTGTATCCCTTCTCATTCAGTATACTGTTATAAAGGAAAGATACTACAGTTTGCGATTATTGGGGGTCTCCAGCACCCATATCCAGCAGCGGTTTTAGGGACTGCGGGGCCCGGGGCCAAAAACATCTGCGGGTCCCTTGTTCTTTACAACCTCTATCTTTTTTCTTCGATATAGGGCCCCTTTTGGCTACCATAAGTGCGAGGCTTGGAGCCATGGCCCTCCTGAACCCCCTTAAAACCACCACTGGCTATATCTTGAATGATCTTAATGATTTTACTGTTTTTAAGATTTTTCTTTTCATTTAACTTTAGTACAGGACTCTAGTGATAGCAGTGCAATTTTACACTGATAGATTATCCTGTATAAAAATTCGATTTACCTTTTTATCATTTTCTATTAGTATGCAGGTTTTTCAACTTTTTATGAACTTGTCTTCTAGGACCATCAGACAATCGTAAGGACTTGGGCTATTCAAGACTTTGCACCAGCAACTCCACTTTACGTTCAAATTCACAAACCAGAAAACAAATTTCACGTCACTTTTGCAGGTAAGAATAATGGCCAAAATGTTGGAAAATAGCTTAGCGTACAAGGCATCATGTATCCAACGCCTTTAACTTGCATTTCACAATTTCATCGCTCGTGACACAAGATATAGAATAATATTCCTTTCCAATTGTGGCACCAGCCAATAGGCTCGGGGGGGGACAAGAAAAACAGGTCACGCCCTTTTTAGCACCAGAAAACGCCCTTTTACCAACAAGGAAGGCCAATTTTACCTTAAGGGAACGCACTGGCTAACTTTGGGGTACGTAAAAACAGTTTGAAAATTATAAGATTTTATTACAAAAAGTAAATTGCCAAAATATTTCCCTTCCCAAAATATTTTCTCATTGAATTTAAACGTAATAGAAAATTGATCCTGCCGAGTGCTGGGGAGGGGATGTGTCAACACTTCATCGCTTTAAAAAGTCTTCAGTATATTTCATAAAAAATAGCAACCAGTGATTGTGGCTGTGATTTATTTCAAGTTTGATCATTGGCCTAATGAATATTTATGAATATTAAACAGAATAAGATAAACTAAATGCATAATAAACAGATGAATTTAGTTACTCATATAAATTTCTCTTGTCAAAACAATACTGTCTTGGCAGTGAAAGTCCTTTACAATACAAAGTTGAATTGATAGTCTTTTTATAGAAGGCTGGGTTTTTAGAATCATTAATGAGGCGAATATCTACACAGATATTTTACGTAAGAAATATTTATCACACTTTTGTTATGATTATGCACCTGAATAAATAACATCTATTGCTTTTTGTATTCTTGTTGTCCACGTTTATGTTACCTTTTTTTCAAACTCTGTCATCATTTTCTGTTAATTGCTGAGTTCAAATGATTTTTTTCATTTACTTATGACCAGCAAAATCCTCTGCCCCTCTAGAGCATGTGGTCTGCGAAGACGAGATAAAAAATGCATTGCTGGCATCAAATTGTATTTGTCCTGGCATATCAACTCTGGTGACGCTTCTTTTACACACATTGCGGGAGCAGTATGTACCCTTATTTCAACTTTCAGTCTTTGCAACCATGATTATATTGAGTGAAATATTTTCCATGTGATTATATATAATGACCTGGTAGAGAGAGGGCGGTGTGTGTGAGAGGCGTGGCTTTGGGCTTGGTTTTTAATATGTGACCTGGTAGCTCAATTGACCTGCACAAACGACTAACAAAGAAGCTGCTTGCAGGTTCTAGTCCTCAATGGGTGTGATGATGATTGTAAAGACTTACTTGGATGCCTTAAAAGTCAGTAGAAATTTGTTGCGTCTGCTGTTCGCTCTTTCAATTGATCATGGTGATGCTGTTAAAAAAGGGACCTTACAATTAATAAATTAAACTTCTCAGACTATTAGCAAAGTTTTTGAGAACACCTGTAGGACATTTTTATAACCAAAATAATGAAAAAGGACAAATTTTAAACATTTTTTACTTCAAATTTTCGATAAGTCCCCTTCTCTAATAAGCTTCCCCTCTTTCTAACCTCCCTCTTTTTGAAGCTCCCCTCTAGGATTGAAACAAAATTAGCTAAGCCACCCCCCCCCCCCTCTCGGTGGCTTAATAGAGCTTTTACGGTATTTGGATGTGATTTTGGGTGTGGCTTCTATAAGTTGCCTACAATGCATCACAGACTTCCTTCCAAACTGTAGGACGGCAGCCCTGTGCTTGAATTGTTGATGCTCCTACAAAAACATCAACACTTTTGCCTGGTTTATCTAAGTCTTTAATTTGCCTGGTTTGTCTAAGTCATTTTCGATCTATGTTGCAGTCATTTATTCATGTTTCACAGCTTTAATCGTGCTGGAAATTTAGAACAGAAATACCTTTAAGGCTCATTAGTAATTAAAGTTGATTTTCTTTCGTCGAAGAAGCTTTACGTTCTTCCTTTTGCGGTATCATACCGTGCTTTTGCCATGGAAATGTTTATCTCACTGAAGTTTTCCGTATTTCAGAAAAGGAACTTCATCTGATGTCTGTGAAAATATCTATGGAAGAAGCGCAGGAAATGAAATCTACGATATCCGACTTGGAGACAGTAAAATGTTTCGAAGATTTGCTTATAAAAGTTTTACATATGCGGCATATAATGCTTTTAAAAGGTACTTAATGATATTATCAAGGAAATCATCTTTGACCAATTATCTGCCAAAATTTTATGGTAAAATTACTTATTCGCTTTCTCTTTGCCATCCGAATATTTCAACATTTTGAAATTTTGAATGTTTAATAAGGGTTCTAAAAGCACATTTCTTGATAATCTTGATGCTTAGTGGATGTTGCTTTTTGCCTTTGCTTTTACTTTTTCATGCTGTTCAGGAAACTCCTGATTTAAAAGGAGAAGAAAGCCTGTTCATTGGAATGTTGGTTGAATTCGAATCGTGTATATTGAGGGTACAACATAAATTTAATAATTAAAATGGGATACTTTAAATTAATTGATTGATTGATGTTTTGTTGGCTGAAAAAAGGGTACAGATAAGATGATGCAACACAAAAACAGATAAGATGATACATATCATATCATATCATATCATATCATATCATATCATATCATATCATATCATATCATATCATATCATATCATATCATATCATATCATATCATATCATATCATATCATATCATATCATATCATATCATATCATATCATATCATATCATATCATATCATATCATATCATATCATATCATATCATATCATATCATATCATATCATATCATATCATATCATATCATATCATATCATATCATATCATATCATATCATATCATATCATATCATATCATATCATATCATATCATATCATATCATACCATATCATACCGTGCCATGTCATACCATGCCAGACCATACCATCCCATACCATACCATACCATACCATACCATACCATACCATACCATACCATACCATACCATACCATACCATACCATACCATACCATACCATACCATACCATACCATACCATACCATACCATACCATACCATACCATACCATACCATACCATACCATACCATACCATACCATACCATACCATACCATACCATACCATACCATACCATACCATACCATACCATACCATACCATACCATACCATACCATACCATACCATACCATACCATACCATACCATACCATACCATACCATACCATACCATACCATACCATACCATACCATACCATACCATACCATACCATACCATACCATACCATACCATACCATACCATACCACACCATACCATACCATACCATACCATACCATACCATGCCATGCCATGCCATACCGTGCCATGTCATACCATACCATACCATACCATACCATACCATACCATACCATACCATACCATACCATACCATACCATACCATACCATACCATACCATACCATACCATACCATACCATCGCTGAAATTGATGCTGAATATGGTAGCGAAAAAAGGCTTTGTCAGTTTTCCCAGCAGAGTTAGGTATAGACTATTTAGATTGATTCAACTTTTGATGTTTATAATCGCAGTATTTTATTTGCCTCCAAGGTTTGGTGTAACATTGATCGGTGTACGAAGAGAACCAAAAGAGTCGCAGATATTTCTTAATCCTGGCCCAAGCTTCAAACTAGCATACGATGATACCTTGTTCTACATTGCAATAACATCGGAAGAAGACATGGCCCTAGAGGAGCTTACTAAACACTCGAAGAAAGGAAAGTACCAAAGCTCTCTCAAAAGCGATGATGGAAAGAAGAGTCGCAAACTAACGAGGCAGAGTGAGTGGGGAAGCTTCATATCAGTCATCGACAATAGCGAGGATGATAAAGGTATAGAACAGAGTGAGTCTAGCATGATTCATCAAATTCATAAGGCTTTCAGCTTTTCATATTAATTGACACTCTTATCAAATTTCAGGAGGTTTTAGAGAACTGCCAGTACAATAATAAATCAGTACAGATTTTTTACTCATTAGTACCCTTCAATCAATGTTGAAGGTCAATGATTGTTCTAGGACTAATGAAGCTTGATTTTAATTGTATTCGGGATGAACATAATCATCTATTTTCGTCATCTAACATTTGAACCACTGATGATAAAGGGCCAATAACCATGTTTTAGATAATTGTTGGTCAGAATCAAAAGTTTTTAAGGCCGCGCCTAATTTCCTGGAATCCTTCCCATTTTTTCGTGGTAACGCCCCTCTATTGATCAATTAGGTTTTATTAGTGGGCTTTTTTGGAATGAATGCCTTTTGCACGAAGAGGGGAAAGATTAACCTTAAAGTATTTCTCCAAAGTCAAAATTGAAAAATATTATTTGGTTAAAAAGGAATTTTATTCTAAAAGCTTTTAAACAAAAGTAGGAAAATCCATCTTGAGTTTTTTAGAGTTATATAACGAGACGAAAGCATCGTTACCAGATGTTTTACGTTTAAGAAAATACAGAAAGTTTTAAAAAGTTTAAAAAAAAATCTTGTATTGCTCATCGGAAATGACATTGAATATATTATTATAACAACAACCATTTTCTTCAGAATTATATCATAACAGTCTCATAAGCAAAAAAGCTGCAAATTCACCCAAATTTACAAACAAATAGATGGATTTTATTGGAAGGAGTACATGAGCTTCGACTGCCATGTCCTCTTCCTACAAACCTGAAAAACGTGTATGTTTGGGAAATTTGTATGATTTTTTCATGTTTGGATCTTATCTAAACATTCGATTTCAAACTATCACCTTTTTTAATAATTGTCCATAAGGATCCGAACCCTAAAAACTTAAGAAACAATTTTACTGATTATTCTCAACATATAGAAAAAGCTCAAAAATGTTTTTAAACATGAGATTGAAACTTCTGGCTCTCTTTCTTGCTATTTTAGAGAATAGTTTCTGATATTAAAAAATGCCTGTGTCTTCCATGTTTCTCAATTTTCTGCTTTATGTGCTGATTGACTGCAGTCGATGCTTCTTCTGCATCAAATCACCCACCACTTCTATATAATCATGCAACATTTTCAGCCCTAGCTACTTTAGATGATGAGCAGATGGTGCTAGGTTACATAACTTAGAAATTCTTGTTTTGATGAATCCTGTTTTAACAACGTTTTTATTTTTTACCTAACCTTCACAGTAATCGTCACACTAACTCCACATTTCCGGGTAAAATATCTCCAAAATTCTCCTTTTTTAAAGAAATGGAAATATAATTAGTCAGTTATCCAACATGATGTCTCCAACAGTATTTGATTTGCTGCACAATTGCACAATCAATTTCCGTATAGTGCAACAAGATATAACATTATGAATAGAACTTTTCCATGAATTTTTAATTAGCAGGATGAAAAATGTCGGCAGATGTAAATAGCATCTTGCCTACATAACCTATTACCATTTGCTTTACAACTGAGCTACAACACTATTTCGGGCAAACACAATTTAGCATTTATCGCTATGAAAAGTGCCTGCTTAAAAAATCCGAGATTTCTCATTTATTTTGTTCACTGACCCTGTCAATTCATGTATATCAAACTTCCTTTAATGTAGACCTAAGCGGGTAAAGACAGCAAATTCAATTCTAAGATCAAATTGAACTTTATAATCTGAAGCAATATTCCAATATTCCTATATGTTAATAAATCTCACTGAATATTGAAGTATCATCACCTCCTTCCCCTTTATAACTCTACAAAATCTAATGACTGCTATTAGATAATAACAAGAGACATTATAGAAAATATGAAACTGTTTTTCTCTATTTCTGGTGCATATGAGTGTTGGATATCTTTCAAGTTTCTGAAAATCTAGGTAAAAATCTGATAAAGGGAACATTCACCTTTCTCATAGCACAGATAAATGCACAGAAATTATCCGTACGAGAGCATTAGAAGAGAAACAATACTGAAATCTGCATGACTTTCAATTTTCGCAAAGCAGGTACCCGTTCCAAAATTTTGCATACGTCTAGAAAGAAAACTGCTTTTAACAAGTTCTACCATGCATAAACATTAAATATTTTTTTAGATATCGAGCTTAAACCAGCACCACCAAGTCCAAATGGTTCCGTGCTACACAGCAAAGACTCTCCGATTGCAGCTTCTATTATTGATATCAATGTTTCAAATGCGGGTGATTTCAATGAAATACCGGCTTCGGATTTCTCTGATCAGTCCAGTGACAATGATGTTCAAGAGTTAAATGTCCCCATTCAAAACATCCCAAAGTAAGTCGGAAAAACATACTGATCACATTTATATTCCGAACACATTAATTTTTAACTTAGTGCATCACAAATATTCTTCTAGGTAAAAGAGTACCATAGGGTCTCGTCATCAATCAGATATTCCTGTGACTTTACCTGCAAAACAACATGACTATAAAGAACATCATAAAAAACTTTCCTATTGACTACATAATCATAAAGAACACTGCGAAATACCTCTAGAAATGCGAAGTCAATTGAATCGGTTGCAAATAGCCATGCTAATTTACTCATTTTTCTTTAAGAAATTGGATGTTATGAACTTTCATTTCTTTTTTCAGCTACATAATTGGGGTACCCCCGATAACACCGTATGTTGGAAGATCACCCTTAAAATGTCATCTTTTACCGGAACCAAAACCGTTTTGCTGTATGGAACTAAATAAGGTATTTCGTTGGAAATAATACAATATTTTGTTTTTCACTTCTTTACGGCAAAGAGTTACATTTAACTTTTCAAACTGAAACTTTCTGTTGGTCGGCTTAAATTCAAATTCATAACTTTTGAAATATTTCAACGTGATGCTAGAAGAATTTTCATGAATGAAAAATTTATAGACTTTCTTATGATGTCGCATTTCTCTTTCATAATGTTTTGAAAATTGATACTCTAATGTATTTATATTTCCGCTAAATGTTGGCAAATTCAGAAAAAAGCTTGTTTTTCAAGAATCAATGAATACAAATAAAAAAAAACAGTCCACTTAAACTTTTTCTAAATACCCAAAATGGGCAATTAAAGGTTTGAATTGTCAAATACTGTTGTTTTTGGTCACACTGGAAGAAATTCAAAAGTGAAACACACAGCATACGCCTTTCTTATTTAGCCTTGCACAAAACAACACAAGCTGCAAGACAGAGACGATAGAGCGAAAAACTTGACTGGTGGGGTCATTGTAGCCTGTCCGAGAGCTGGAGCGGGTCTCTACAACTTCATTCTTCCGCTGAGAGCATATCATCAACCAAAATGTTATCTAAAACCATTGATTATACTTTTAAACGAGCGGTAAGTACCAAACTTTGACTGAAACTCGTTACATAAAGACATAAAGTAGGCCTGTTATTTAAAGGGTGTCGTAACTACGTAAAATTGCTTCAATTCTTTTCCGTAGGCCTTCACCTGCTTTTTACGAAGCTGTTTGTTCATTTCCTCTTTTGTACTTTATGATTGGATCATTTAAAAAGTAAGTATTTTTGCCACAATTTTCTTGAGTATACGAAAAATCTTTTATAGCGTTGTTTATATATTATCTTAAGCCCTTACTTTTTGCACACGATAAGATACGATAACAAATGGGTGGCAATAGTGATTCTCTTTCATAAGACTACTTGCCCTGGCTTTCGTATGTTAGGCAACCCACTTTTCGAAAAAAACTACGAAAATGTTGTATTACTCTGGCATTTTAGTTTTTTTTATAGATTTCAGAACCACTGCAAAATCGTGTTTCAAAAGAGAGAGAATATTTGCGGACAAGCCGTCGTAAACACTTAATTTCCATAAAGTTGTTTTTTGTCAATTTCTTGTCGATAAATAGACGAACTTGATCTTTGCTTATGGATTAAACTTAAAGATAATCTGAATTTGCCTTTGTCCCTCTGCGCTCTAAACAATAAAGTTCCGAGATCTTGATGTCCATAAAATATCTTTTTGGAATTTTCAAAATTTGACGACATTAAGTAAAAGAGCTCTGTGAAAAAGCTGGTAGCAGATTTTGTGCATATTACCTGAGATAAATTCACAAGAGTACAGCTCTTCCTCGTCATGTCGCTGTAATTTTGATTGGAAATTTACATTTTGCACTTCTAGGGGTATTTTGGGCGCTTTTCAGGTGATGTCCTCAAAATTCAAAAATTTTAAAAATACACATTTTGTGACGCGTCTTTTTTGAAACCTTCTGCTCGATACCCAATTTCTAAAGTAAAAAAAACAGCAACAAAGCATGTGCTATTACAGAGACATATATCGTCTCAAGAATCATGTTTCTTTAACAGTATAGACGACTTACTTCAAGCTGGCATATTGGAATCAGACACTGTTGTGATAACTGATCAGCTACAATCCATGGAAGGAATTTTCTCCGACGAAGAATACATGGCAGATGCTTACACGATTGTAGGAGTACAAACTATATATAGGCATGTATTGTTGTGTTTAGGTATTATCCATTTAAGTTTGGGTATTATCCTCGTGTGTAATTCGAAGAAAAAAGTAGCACGTGATATGTGCAAGGTTGCAAGTCAACCTCGTATAGAAAAAAGTGCATACACGTGATTGGTCATAGGCAAAGTGCACGACAGAAACAAACGCTAGAAAATATTTCTCCTTACAATACAACTTTGCAACATTTTGCGACGCTCTGGATTCCATTGTAATATAATGTGTTTGTTCTAAGAGTTTTATGCCTAGTTATTAGAAAGAAATTGAACGTTATAAGGTATAGAGCTGGAAAAAAGATACTATCTTTGCATGTTCATTAAAATTTAACGATTTGCCTTTTTAATGAGTTAACGATTTGCTTTTTTGATTGAGCTGAAATTATGAATGTAACTAGACTTTGTTTCAATTTATTCACAGGCTGTTTCCGAATGTTGGCTTGATCGTTGAGCTCACACATTCTAGTAACATGAAATTTATGAAGTTTGACGTACCAACTATCCCACCGCAAGTGACTGGTTTGTCCAACAAGGAAAGCTTGCGAAATACAATTAAGGTGAGTTTAAAAACTAAAGCATATTTAAGATTCAGACTTCAGAGGTTCAAAATATAGTCTGAACATTTTTTCGGGACTCAAAAGCCAACATCAATCGTTGATTGGGATTTGTCACTGATTCTTATCTGTGTGTAGGACTAATTTCCAAATTGATACAAAGTTGCAGCTTCTATTTTGCTGTTTAGTGATTTCCTCATACTGTCTTGCTGCACCCACCATCCCTTGAAGCTTCTCCTCCTTAGCAGATCAACCTGTTTTTAAATTTGTATTGTAACGGTCGTTTATAAATTGAATACGATACGGCATTTCTAAATAAGTCTTGGATTGCACCCAAAACGATTTTATTCTGCGCTTAGATCATTTTCAAGTATATAAGTGCTAGACCAATGATTGCTTTTGGAGATCCGAAGAGAAAATAAACTCTTTCTACCCTAAAACACTTTTGTGAAGGCAGATTCTAAAGTATACAAATGTGAGTCAGCCTTGCTTATAACCCCTAGCCTCTCCTCTGAAAAGGTTTGTCTCGCTCTGGTATACATAAAATACCTCAATCCCTTTCTATTTGTTATTTTTCAAGTATAGACTGACCATAAACACTATCTTCCTAACGAGTTGTCATTTTTACGATTTATTCTGTATGTTTATAGTTGAGGACAAGAGAGATGAAATCACGGAATGATCACCTCGATTATTTGTTCAGAGGTCCTTTTGCTGCCGGAAATGTTTTTAGTGCCAGCATGATCGATACCTTATTATATCAAGTATGTATACAAGTGCCATTTTACTGCTTGTTTATAAACTGATACTTTAATCTGATTTGACAAAAGTTGATTTTAGAAGAACTGAAATATTTAGGTTTTGGATATAAAAAATTTTGGCTGATGAATGGAAAGTACAAAGCTGCTTTTCCCAAAGATGGCCTAAAGCATTTTTTTAATTCAGTTTTTCAAAGCATTTTATTATAATTGCCAACTACGAAGAATGTTTTACAATTTAAAGCGTTCCCCTAACATCACCACTTTTTGTAAATGCTTAATGTGATGCTACAGATTGCACTGTAGTATGAAAACGTTGGTGTCGTGGCCTTTTTTCCAAATGCTAAGCCTTTCACCCGGCTTGAAATATGCTTCAATTTGAAGTATGTACACTAAAGTGATGACATCGAAGAAAAAAACAAAGCTAGATGAGCAAAGTATAAATGTGTAGAAGCGACCCTGATTTTTTTTCTAAGATTGTAACTTTACTTTTGACGTAAATACTTCTCGTTGGATTGCCTTAAGAAAATTACTCAATGTTTTCTTTTAGACGTTTATGAAAGATTATATGATAACACTAATAGCCCTTTTACTTGGATGCGAACAAAACGCAGGGTCTGGGTATCTTGCATCGGTAAGTTATAGCAACAAACATTTTCTAGAAATTCCATAAAATTCGTATTTCATTTCATTCCGGGAAAGTGATGCAAAAATTGCAAAGAATTCCGTAATATCATATTCCATTCGTTCCATAATTCCAAAAAAGCGATGAATCTAAATGTTTCTATATCAATCTATTTTGTTATGCTGTTTCAAATGAAAAATGAATGAAGTAATGGCAATTTTCTTACGTATACCAATCTCATGCCATGATCTTTTATAGAAATAGCTAATAGCCTGATGAGATAACCATAAATTCTACATCATTTAAGATTGCTTACTAAAAACATTTTCTTAAATTTTGCAGGTATCAATAACTGACAATAACATATGGATAAAGAGTTACGGCCGACTATTTCAACGGCTTTGTACAACTAACTATGATATCCCAATTGGGTTATACCGGCATATAACTGTAAGTCAATATCAACAACCGATAATATCAATGTATGCTGTTTATTTTATTCTCTTTGAATTAGAACAATACAGTTCGGAAATTCATAGCTCATGTGTGAAATTTGCATCCGTCAAAGTGTAAACCTTGCTGTTGCTAGAACCTTCACAATCTTAAAAATATCCCAAACTTTATTTTATTTTCTTCATTAGACAAGTTCTAATTTAGATTATTTGTTCATTTGAATATGGGATGATATTTGCTATGATACAAAGTTTAGCTCTATTTAAGACAAAAGCAATTCTTTTATTGCGCAAAAAAATTTCTAGAATATCGACACATCGATAACTTAGATATTATATGTTGTTGTTTATAATTATAATATGTACAAATTTACTTGAATTAAATATATTTTAATAAATTAAACTTAAATTAAAGATTCAAGGTAGAGAGATTTTGGTTTGTTTTTAAATAAATGAATCGCTGCAAGCTATTTGGTAACCTCGAATTAAACCATAGCAACAAGTACCTAATGTCCTTTATACCTTCATTTTACACATCAGACAATGTGATGAAAATAGCATTATTTTGTACAAATCGGCCAACTGTCCGTCGCTATCATATACCATCTCGAATGAGAATTTTTTTTGCCAACAGGCTTCGTTAAGTATATAGTAGATATATCATTTTTATCTATAGTTTCTAATTGCAAAATTTATTATTTCTAGGGTAGCTCAACCACACAAACCAGTGACAAAATACCTGAAAGCAGAGATATTTATGGGATAGTAACAAATCGTATGAAGCGGTTAGGATTACGAGGGAAGCGTAAGTATCTTTTTATTTGATTTTAAGCATATTTACCGTAGGATACAACTCAGTTAGATAATTTGGCAACTGCTTTTCAGTTGTCCCAGCAAAAGAAATAAACTTAACCATTAAAGATGAAAACCTGTTTTCAATAATTTGATAGAAAGTAGCGACTAAAAGTGATAAGTAAAGTTTAAAATGCAGATCAGCTTTCCTTGAATAGAGCTTTTAGTTTCGTTTTAAATCACTGGATCGAAGGAATTTCATTTCTGAGGCAAGTCAATTGCATGCATTGGCTGCTCGAAACACAAATGATTTTTGGCCATAAGTAGTTCAAAAATTTGGTATTCCATGATTACATTTTGCATTACGTAATACTCTGGTATGAATATTATTTTGGTATGCAAGGTCCATTGAGGATTTAAATACTATTGTCCATGCTTTTCGATCAATAAGTTTCTTAACGTATAGAAACATATTTCCTGCTTTGCCTTTGCGATTGTTTGCTGTGCCCTTGGGGGTTGCTTGTTTCTTGACAATTATCCCCAACGTAACTTAAAATGCACCCCAAAAACCATCCACTGAACCTTTCTTGACATACATACTATCTATCTCATACCACAATTATATCTCGCAATTATGAACCCCGCTTATCACGAACTTCTCGTTATTACAAACTAAAAGTCTGTCAATCTAAAACTAAAGTTCTAAAAGATATCTCCATGCATAGATAACAATCCTCGATCGATATAATGAGTTTCCACTATTGAGAACATTTATTTTGATTGCTACAGAAGCCGCTAAAGAGTTCATACTTCCACTCCATATCATATGTACTTCAACATCGTTTTCGTCGTATGCGTCGCACTTTTTGCCTGTTCCTATTGAAGGCTCAAATTACATATTAAAATGTAAATGATTTGAGCCTGAATATAGATTAACGCCCAAGTCTCTTTCGCAAAGAGCGCAATAAAAAAAGAAGGCTATTCATCAATGTCCTTGCTTGATACACTCTAAAGGTGTAGTGTTATTCAATATTGGTATTTGGTTAATATTGGAAGAAGTAATCGAACGTTATTTCTCATTACTTCAGATGATTTGTTCACACGACAAGGCAAATCTTACTCCCTGGTTAATCCCCCTCCTGATTTTGAGCTTGAAACAGGTGATATTGTGTAAGTACATTCATATTCCTTTTGTCTTTCTTCCTTGCCATTTTATCCATATAGATAATTTGATAAATTCGAGTATTCTTAAAACTCTGTTCAAACTATTCAACCGATCTATTTATTATGCTACATTCAGTCACTCATTTGTTGGTAACAACATCACTACGTACATCAGTAAAATGTTTAACAAGAGTCAATTTCTCAAGCTCATCCTAGACAACTTGTTGAACTGGGCCTGTGTCAATATGTGATATCATTCTGTTCAGATAAATTTCTTAAATTCTATCCTAATTTTAGATGATAACTGGTGCAGTTTCACCTTGTATATTGGTATCGTATTTTTCTCGCCAATCTAGATACATCATAAGAAGATCTCCGTCGATGACTTCAGTTCACAATGACTTGAGTCCCGATGACGTGGCCACGGCTACAACTGCTCTCTAAAATTCTCCAAGTCGATGAAAATGTTTCAAGACGTGCCCTTCAAGAAAGGAAACATGAAAATGATTTTCTATCATCTGAGAAGCCCAAAAGAGCTTGTCCTTTTGGTAAATTGGAGGGGATAAACGACTCAGTAGAAGGTCTACGACCACAGTGTATTAACCCCTTCCTTTTTCCAATTTTTGTTCGACCGAAGATGCCCCAAAAGTCCACAGCTGCAGTTCTGAGTAGCCCAGACAATTGGTAAAGGCACCAGCTGCTGTGTAACGGGGATTGAAAAATTGGTTTAAGCCTTATAAAATCTTTAGACCACGGTCTTTGTATTATTTTGCTAGGTAAACATTGAAAGGGATACCGGTCCTTCCTCGATTCATTTTAGTCAATCTATAGAAGATTGGCATAGACCTGTGTTGAAAAGTAGACAAGGAGCAGATGCAAAGGAATCTGCCTTGTTGGTCCTTGAATACAGCTTTGTTAGGCATACATGGGGTAGTAAAGGCTCATCTATAAAAAGTTTTAGCTACTTATCTTTAGACACCCATGTACATCATTCCATTTTACAGCATGCTGTAGTACCTATTTAATCCTCTTAAAACTCAGCTACGATTTTCTAGGAAACAACAAACAATAAAATGTTTCTCTAGACACTCAAATTCTCTTGCTGGTATAACCTCACTAAAAATATTAAGGACCTAGAGAGAAATGTGCGCGAAATTTTACTGTGCGCGAAAGCCATTAAAATGACAATTAAATGTCATTAAAATTTCCATATTGGAAAGAGACGGTCAGATAATTATATATCTCTTAATTATTTAGCTGTTTGCTGAGAGAAACTTGGGTAATGTGAATAACGTTAAGATTTGTCTTCTTGACATCGAAAAAGATGACTCAAACGACCCAAATCTTTTTCCACAAGAGCCATACAATCTTTTTAATACGCTTTGCTTGCGGTAGGAAATTATCTTGCCAAAGGTTAGAGTGATGATGGGTGGTAATGTTGGTGAAACTCCACTTTAACAAGGTATGCCCTCTCAAAGAGACAAGTTAAAGAATTAAAGACTTGAGGTATTAAAGATTTTTGTCAGAAAAAAATTCAGTTTGCTCACCCTGAGACACTGATCATGTAGTGTTGCTTATCATCATGATAGCTTTATCTCGTAAATACCAAATTACTTTTCATAAATTCAGAATTCTATGAAAACATTCAGTTACTAAATTATTTATAGAATTATCGAATTATCAGCCTATTTAGGTGCTGTATAATGACAGTTTTTGTTACTGGACAACATTTGTTTACACACCCATATTGTAATTATTAGAGTAAACATTGTTTATTTACTTAAGGACATTGATAGTATTTATTGAAGGCATTGTAAATGCAGATGATGAATTATTTGAAAGGTATTTCTTCTGTAATATATAGTGATATATACTTGTCAGAATAGACTGTAAATAGAGATTCTTTACTGCATTTTTTGTCTTAAGGCCATTAAACAATCAGCGCTGGAGTTTTGCTATAGGCACTCTGCAGTATTTACTGCTGTATTTTCTTTCGTGAAGAATATGATTAACACAAGTGCTAATCTTAGCACCCTAGTTAATCCTAACCGTTTTAAGGTCAGCAATGTTGTCATAGAGAGGATGTGTGTCGAAAATTGGGATTCGAAACTATATCGTCAAAATCTACAACATATAGAAAGAACGGTTTTAATAACAGGAGTGAAAAAGATTCACAGTTCTAATGGAATTCAATTAGGAATGCTCACTTCCCTGTCTGACTTTATCTTTTTTCTCTGCAAAAAGGAGGAAGCGGAGGTTAGAAAGAAAATGCATTGTAAAAGCTTTCCCTTTTTGTCAACCATTTAACAGATTCAGCTATGGAGTCAAGGGGCTTGGGACTTAGAGTTAAAAGTGCCTTTTAGAGATGTGACGCCATTCTGCGAGTTTCCATCGTCTTACAACACCAAGGAATTTCCAAATACGGCTTTAAGATGCAATCTGTAAACCTGAGACGCCAGAAGCTGCAGTTCGAATCCCTTTACCACAACTGGAAATCACGTGATGTGGAAGGCTTCCAGTGACTGGTATCGAAAGAAGGGGCCACGTAACGGTTTGATAAGCAGACAAATGCTTTTTATGAGAAGCCACTTTAAGGCACTGAGACAGCCGAGTACCTAAAATATCTTAGTGTTAGGGCAGCACTGTTAAAAAAATTTTCACATTCTTCATATTCAGATGAACAAGATAATGTTGTTTTTTGTCGTGCAAGCAAGAAAATATTTTTTCTTTGTCACTAAAAATCAGCTTCTAATTTTATTCATAAAGTAAAATTGCATTATTAATAGAATGAAATAGCCGAATTTTGGCAAATCTCTCCAATCTAAGAATCTTAACGAACTTTTAATTCTTAATTTTTATGAAAATTAAGAAAGTTTCAGTACAAAGAACTTTTTAAATTTCTTGTTAAAATTCTTTTCAAGAGTCCTAAAGTCTTCCTTTTTAAATTATTTCATTAATAAAAAGGAACGTATATAAAACAGCACTTTATTTTTCGTTGCTCTTGTACATCTGATCTGGATAGGGTACTTGCAAAATCTGCACTTTCTTTAACAGCTTCGTTCTTTGAACCTTTCTTTTTATATGCTTTTTATATGCTCTAAAAAGGCCTCGCAAAACGTCTGCAAACTTCAAATTTATGAAGTATACGTGTTGATAATATAAATTTAGCAAGAAGAAATAATGTTTTAATTTCCAAATCTAGATAATCATTCCTCGAACAATGAAACAATTCCTAAGTTGGTCTTTCGATAATTTTTTCTTGGCAAACAGCATTGGCAAAAAAAATGAAATTATGAGGTCAAGCAAAAGTCATTGTTAAATATAATAGGAAAATGAATGATTTCAGTTCATGTTTACTGGAAACTGATAACAAATCTATGCGAAGTTCAGTGAATTTGCAAGACTCTGTATAAGTGTTTGTTGAATGCCTGTTAGCATGGCTAATTAACCACTGGCTAATGGTATAAGGTTATAGGGTGGTCAGACCTGTATCGCATCACCAGTTTCGAGAGCAAACATGTTCAGTGAAAAGTTAGGCAGGCTCGCGCCAATCAACGGATGAATAGAACAGAACAACGACAAAGCAAAACTTTGAACAAGAACTTACAAATCCTTCTGTCATCTGCAATGCTACATGACTAGGCCACTTTATGGAAAGCGATGAACTATCAGAGATAAATCAAATGAGCAAGAACAAGAAAAAATAAAGGTAAGTGCAGCATATTTGGCAATCGTTTGATATTGTGGAAACTTTTGATCTTCACTAGATATAGTATTTGTGAGTATAAACTTCCACACAAATCATGGAATCCATTTTTGATTGCATTGCGCTGTAGTGCTGTTGCAAGAACAAAATGCATATTGCGGAAAGATGTAGTTTCTAGTCTAGTTATAATAGCGAAGGCGAATTTGGAAATTTAAACCACGGCCACCTCAATGGAGTTCTGTCACTTTCAAAAATTTCTTGCTTACAATCATATTTCTGTTTCTGTAATCAATAGTATTTTTTGCTACTTTCATTTTTAACTTCGGTTTTTTAGTCTCTACATTGAATTTGAAGAAGGTTAAGAAGAAATAGCACTTAACTGGAAATTTGGAAAGCAGCAAAAATCAATTTCTTGTTTATTTTCTGCACACCTTGCACCAGCACGCGTGATTGCGTAAATCTTCACCCATCTAAGTCAAGTGTTGCCTGTTTTGAGAAAGTTTCCTCCGCTCATATTTTGTAATTTTTCTTCCTATTTTTGTGGTTGCTTTGTTTAATTAACGTTATAGTTTAGATCAGATTTGAATGCAGCCCTGATAAACAAAGGTAACAACATCAGTTTTTAGTAAAGAATAAAATATTTCACTCAAATTGCTGAATTGTTTTTTCTTGAGGGGGCAAAGCCCCTGGTTCCCCTATGTCTCGGTCCTTGGTATAGCCGAGTAGGTACAGCTATTTTTGAAAAAGTATTTTTGATCAGGATCTTAAGAAACTTCGTCATGATCTCGCAACTTATACTAATGTCTTTATAGGTTCGAATATCGTCAGATACAGGAGATCAAGCAGAAGTAAAACAGTTGTTTCCGTCAAGATTTAAATCATTTATTCTTTTTTCGATATTCCTTTTCGATCAAGATTCAACCTATCTATCAATTTATCAATTTACACAAAAAAATATTTTATCGTTGCCTCGTTTTGGAAACTATGCTAAATTTGCAATATGGCGACTGTTTTTGCCTTGGTTTAACAACTTTACTGTTATTTCAATATGAAAACTAGAATGAAGAGGTAAGTATTCTGCAGCTTCAAGTAGAGTCAGGCAAATGATAATATTTGCATGTAACTATTCGTTGAAATTGGTGAATTCTGAAGCACCACCTGCACCCGGACGATCATGTGGAACGTTCCCGCCTTTTATATTTCATATAATTTTGTTTTAAAACTTTGAAAAAGTCACTCATATTGTGTTTTTGGGTCGTGATACGTAACCGTGTACTTCAAAGATTGAGCCATTGATTACGTTTGCTCTCCAAAAATTTGTTTTCTTAGTCAAATTATAAGTGGGGTCTCGTTTTTTGGGACAGTGATATCGGTTGTCTTTGGTTGGCGCTAGAATTCCGGATGATGGGTATGGCTGGTCGCATTGGGTTCTCATGGGCTCTGATGCAGGGAGATTTTAATAAGGTTAAATAGTGGGGAGGCCAAGGGAGATTTTAATATCATAACAAAATATTTAAAAAAACTATTGTTTTACAAAAAAGTGAGGGGGCATAGACCACCCGGTCCCCCTTCGTCGGAGGCCATCATGGTTCTTGCTTCAGCTGTCAGGGGCTTGTGCTGTTCTGTCTCGCAGAATCTGCCCTGTGACTTTGTTTGTAATTTGTTTTTTAAATTGCATTGTTACCTAATTTTATATTGTTTATTGACTGTTTAATGACTGGAATTTTAATGTGAAGAAACTGAAACTTAAGCTTCATTGTTGCATTCCAATGCATCTACAGTAAGGCCCCTGCCTACATTATTTGCTTTGTAGATTCAGCATAAATTTACTTTGCTAGCCACTAACCAATTCTCCTTCAGGTGCATAATACCTATTTGATTGGTTTTGTACAATATTGGTAGGTAGAAAATAGAAGTGAATTCAAAAGAGATAAAAAATTTCGATTTAAGATTAAGATTTACTGACTTTGTTATTGTTTTACAGGACCACAAATGAACCGACGCACAACTGGCTGCAGCTGCATAAGTACCTTTGTTGGAGTTTTATTTCTTTTGCATACATGGCTATGCAGTGGTGCACTGAGATCCAAGGTATTATCACTATAAAATTTTGCAAGGTTTTCTTTAAATCTTGTACTCACTTCATTTTTCATTTAAGTTCAATAGATCTTGAAAACCTTTGCATTCTGTCTCAGGAGGAACCTTGGATGAATTAAACAGCAGATTTATTTAGAAACTACATAAAATCATAAGTTATAGGATGCTACAAATCACAAGTCAGAAAAGCTACAAATCTTCATGATGATGAGCATCTAGGAAAACCAGAAGCATCTCACAAAATATTTGTTTGATTGAAAGTTGCTTCAATTGTCGACTTAAAATTTTGAAAAATGAAAATGGAGTATTTGAATGTAAGAAAATGGAGTACACCTCTTGAATTTGGATAATTTCAAAGCTGGATAATTTCAAAGTTTTTTATTAAATTTCTGGTAAAAGTATGCTTATTCAAATTAAGAGAACAGGTGCTCCAAATTTCACAATATTTTGTCTATAAAATGACACTTTGATTTCAAAAGAAAATGATGGGACAGTCACTATGTATAAGACACACCCTCAAACAAGGTGCATCTTATGCACAGCGAAAAACACTATGTTCTTTATGGACCAGATACATGTCTTAAAAATGGAATCAAAGATATTCAAAGGAAAATAAATTTGATCTTTTATTAAGTATCCTTTATTCTGAGGTATCAAACACCCATTCTAGATTGCCAATAATTGTTTTTCAAAATGCCAGTTTATCAAACTTTCCTTCCCATGGAGTCCTGTTTCTGTTCTGTGTTTCTTAGTTTATTCCTTTCAAATCATAATTTGGTTTTTTATTCTTGTAGTATGCCAATGTAGTATTTATGTCTTGTAGTATGCCAATGTTCATTTGTTGATGAAAAGAAATGAATTGAGTAAGATTTTTGGTGTTGAAAGGCATTCAGAAGGTGAGGAATGTTTTTACAATGTTTTCAACTAATTGAGATCTTTATTAAGTTTTTGAGAGGTTAGTCTATAAGCTATAAGTCTTTTACCGATTTAGGCCTTGCACTAAGCAAAGTGAAGGTGCTTCATAAACCTAGCTTCTAAGAAACTCAAGGCGCTCTATTTCACATTTCGCTTTTTGTAAAAGTTCGTGTTTTCTTCTTAATGAAAACTAGTAAAAAGTTCTGCATTCAAACCAAAATGATGCACTTTCAAATATAGTTGCGTTTTTAATGATTTAAATCTCAAATTGTTTTAGATGTTTGTATTTTTGTTGCATGGAAAATATTAGTGGTGTAAACTCTTATATGAATCTGACAATCCAATGCATTTTGGTCATTTGAGAAGATTGTCAAGTTTTATCAAAATAAATTTCAAACAATATTTTGCTTTATGGCAATACCAGTTTACATTTTCAGGCACCAGATAAATGGCTATTTTTAGGTGCACTGGCAAGGCCTGCAGATCGCAATACCTACAAGCAATCATTTTAAACTGCAGATTGCAAAATCACGCTTTTGCTAGTTGACTCTTTATTCAAATCTCATGTTTGATATAGCAATAATTTTAGAAAGCTTTGTTATCTTCCACCTAAAGTCAAAATATTTTTAAATCAATATGCAACGTTTTGGTAGATTAAGTAAAGATGTCCAACTAAAGACAGCCTTAATTTTTGATATAAAAACTCTACTAAAATAGACAATTGAGTGATTAAGCAAGCGTTTTTATCTATCATCTGATAATTTGTTGATATCATTAATCTTTTATTCAGCATATTCAAATATATGTATCTTTATTATCTCAACATCGGTTGCAGTTCCACGCTATACAGTCACATCCCCAAGTTTTATTAGCAATGGATTGTACAGTAGTAAAAGTACATTTGCAAGAAAAAGAAGAGCAGCCGAAGGGGAAAGTGAACAAAAGTCATTTGGCCTTGGACTCAATGCATTTGGAAGAACCTTCAATCTCTCACTTTCCCCTAACAAAGACCTCTTTGCACCAAACTTCAAGATTGAAATACTTAGGAGAAATGGCACTGAAGTATCTAAAAAGTCCTTTGAGCACTGTCACTTCACGGGGAAAGTCAATGGAGAAAGTGGCTCGGCAGCAGTTAGTGCATGCGGAGGCTTGGTGAGGTTTCACAGCAAACTATGATATTATCTTACACATAATTTCATCACATTGTGATTTCTGTTTTAATGTATCAAACAGAGATTGTTTTCTATATAAATATTTAGTTACTGTAAGTCCTGGAATAAGCCCCTGAAGACTTATTTTGCAAAGAATGTCTCCAAATAGGGGCGTTTTTCGAGGGGAGGGCTTATTTGCAGGTGCGGATTATACGAGGACTTATATTAGGTTCAATCATGGTGAAGAATCCCAGGATGTCATCTTACATGATTGTAATCCTTACACTTTCCTCTTCTGTTGTCCAGTAAGATGACCAATTTCTTTTTCTTCACTTTCAGACTGGGTTGTTCACATCTGATGAACATGACTATTTCATCCATCCTGTTCCATTAATCAGTGGCCTGGAATTTGACCAAGAAGTAGAAAACCCACACATAGTATTTAGAAGGTCGGTTAAACATAGATTTAGACGAAGTGCTCCTCAAGGCCAAGGTTTATTTGACAATGTTATGGATAAGTTTGCCGAAAGCAGTAATACAAAGTCATGTGGAACTAAAGGTAGACTATTATCATTATCAGCATCAATTATCAGGTACTTTAATGTTGCATGTTACTCCCAGAAAGCAAAACAAAATTCTGTGCAATCATTCTAATGTAATTCTAATCTGACATCAATTGTAACACAGTAAGAAATGTTGTTTCGATTACTTGTCTTTTTGGAAAGTTGATTCCAAAAAATTTTGGTAGAGCGTACCAATTATTGCAATGAACTTCTGGCCTGTAAAGAAATATTTTTCTTTATTAAAACGGGATGGTTGGTCAATCTGTGAAAGTGTAACGTAGGGACAACATTTCTACTTTGAATATGCACCTGTCTCTGAGAAAAGTGTTACAGTAAATGGGTCGTTTGGAGAAGGGCGAACATATATTCAATTCTAAAGCTATGGTAATCGATGAAAGTGGAAAACATGCAAAGGATGAGAAGAAGCGACGTTTTTTTATTTAATGCAAACTCGAGATAAGAGAAGCAAAGACATGTAATATTTTTATTTGCATCGTTAGCACTCCTGTTGATTAAGCAGAGTGTCTTTATGTATACCAAATATGGCAGAGTGCTTCCTTATCAGTTCTATTTCGCTCCGTCTCTTCAATTGGAAGAAACGATGGAAGACAAACAAAATTCGGTGTCGGTCGATTATTTGAAATTAGCAAAGTAAAAATTTTAATGTTTTGAGATTCTTTTGTACCGCAAAATTTGAAAGCAGCTCGGGAAAGCAAAAGCATTTCACACTAAATCACTTTTTATCCGACTATCCCGAGAGTATAAATGTCGCATATAGTTTACTTCCAGCAACTGAACGAAAGAAATTCGATTGTAAAAAAGGCTCGTTTAGTTAGTTTCTTGAAAAGTTTGTTTTTCTCTTAACACAAGTGTTTTAGTGGTACTCCACGCGCAATTTTTCAATTGATTTGAAATCACATTTCAGCTGACCCCAATATTCGATTTAGAAGAGAGGCTGATGACAATGCAGAGGCCGTTTCCATTGACAATAACGAAAGATTTATCGAGGCTCTTGTTGTTGTTGATCAGAAGATGTGCAACTACCACGGAGAAGATGCAGCCACGCAGTTCACCATGGCTGTGCTGAATATGGTAAGATACCCTGTTCTATCCAAAATACTTTTACAGGCAAGGCAGGTCTTATTGTGTCTTGAACGGTTGCAATCCAATACCGCGAAATTTCTCTTTGATATCATTAGCTTCTGAGGTGCCTCTTTTTTCTAGAATAAGAATTCAACCTTCAGTACTCTTGAAGCCAATCATTTTTAATATCTAGCCTCCTGAACGTAATTTTAGGTCTAGAAAAATGCATGGTGAAGGAATTTTGCTTTATTCAGTTTATCACAAATAATACATATAGCTTCTGACATTTTTTAAATTCTGTGCTCCAAATGTGTAAAATTCAATGATATTTCGCCCATATCTATCGTACCCTAAAGCTGTTTCAAGACATTTGTCCTCTTTGAAAGTCTGTTGATAACGCAATCTCGGTTTCTAAAGACTTATACAAATCTTTTTAAAACCAAAGAGTATAAGAAGACATATTCCTTGAAAATATATGTATTCCTTTTTACGGGACTGGATGTATCAACGTCAGTTTCATCACAATATATTTTTAGTTTTCCATAAAATATATGCAGTTTGACTGATGCCTGCACCACCGGTCAAAACTACTGTTATTTTTAATTTGATTCATCAAACACAAAATGTTGCCTATACCAAGCCTATAATGATTATTTTCAGTTATTGTCTTATATGTAACGAGGCTGAAAGCAAGTTGCTAAAAAGTGATGTTTCGTTTTTCACTAAATTAGTCGCTTATCTAGTGCCCTCGTTTTATCGCTTGTTAACGTTACCGTATTCATTGAGCACTCGAATTAATTATCATCAAAATTGTGGGATGTGGTTTGACATATGTATTTTTGATGCAGGTATCAAGCCTCCTTCGCGATGCTTCGATCGGGTCAAACTTAATCAATTTGATAATCGTGAAACTACAGCTGTTGACTATTGACCCGGTAAGAAATATGTTGTTGTTTGTTTGTTTGTTACTGAGATGAATTTCACCAAATTGAATTTTTTCAGGGAAATCATTACAGTCTCCATATGTGACTAGTATTCCTCACAATTATTTTTTTTATTTTTTATCAAGTGATAATCACCTTCACAACACGAAGATAATGTACGGTTGCAAATGCAAACGTATTTGTTTAGCTAACAGTTACCTAATATCAAAATAAAGTAATATTTTTGATATAAATGCCTCCACAAAATCGTAAATATGCCCGCATATTGAAATTAGCTCACTCTTGTTACGAATCCACCACCAGTATGAATTATTCATTATGACAGTATGCCTAATAGGAATCTAAATCCCATGTCTAAGGCTTTAAATAACCGATCTTAAACGATATATCAACTGCTCCTGGGAAGATATAAAGAAACTGATATTTGCTGTCAGTATTTTGTCAAGGCAATTTTTTAAATTGTCCCTGCATTGATGTGTTTATGCTCTGTTTTATTCATGTCTTCTTAAAACAACTCGTTGCAATACATATTACGCAATACAATTTTTAATTTCACCGATGTTTAGTTCACTAAATCCATTGCTTTAATTGTAATACTTTGATTAATCTCCGTTAGGCCGGATTAACCATAAACCACCACGCCCAGAACACGCTCAACAGTTTTGGCACTTGGGCCAGCTCACATAGTGACCCTGACGACAATTCCGACGATCATTTTGACTATGCTTTCTTGTTGACAAGGTATGTTAACTTCAATCACAATGGCCACTTTTCTTAATAAAACACAGAAGAAAGACATCCAATTGTTGGTAGATAATTCTTTGTAGCCTGCAAACCAAAGCCTTCGACGAAGTCCAAAACTGTTAGAAGACCTTCGTGTGATGACAGCAGTATCCTCCCATTTCAGTTTATTGTTGATTAAAATATATTGAAAGCCTGGAAACGACTGTACAATCCTCATCAAGTTTACACTCGCCTCTGTCCATAACTTTTTCAAACCCTATCTGTTAAAAATTTCAATAGCTGTTAAACTTATTTACATACAGGATGCTTTTTAAAGCAATCTTTTACTCCTTATTAATCGGTTACTCTTTAAAGCAGTCTTTGTGTAGCCTTAAATCTAATGGTCACTTGGCAATTTTATACTTATTTAAATGTATATAGAAAAACCTAATACAGAAATTTGTGATCCATGTATTGCAAAAAGGCGAAGAGGCAAAGCCTTCTACTTTTTCTGTGATAATGTTACTCGCTAGGTTGCGTTACTTTTGAAGGCTTCCAACTTACGTTTCTTCAGCAAACAATCACCAATTTTAATACGATATTAATAGAATAAAGATTGATCTTGTTTTTTTATCATCAGAGAGTCATTTAGGCACCTTATTTTCTTCCTCTAGGTACAATATTTGTGCCGACAAAAACCAAGAATGTGACATGTTAGGTATGCTGTTTTTTAAATGATCCAGTAATTGCCATAAAAGATTGTACACTGATTTTTTTGACACTATTACCTCCAAACTTTATACTTGCATGAGATTTTTGTACAACGGAATGACCGTAAACGTCAATTTAGGTGGATTTCCTTTTCGCGATATGGATGGAATACGGGAAATGTTATTTAAACTTTGCGCCTTTACAACTCAACCTTGACAACGTAATTTATTTATTTTTCTACAAATACGACATTTCTGAAGTTTGATTGATGCATTCTTTGGAATGAGCTAATCAAAAACTGCCCTTGTCACTGATCAAATCTATTGCTTGCTAATATAAAGATTTCATCAAACTATTATGTTGCTCGTACCCAGCCATGAAATGATTATTTTTAGCGTACTTGATGGACAGAGAATAAAAGCAAAGTATCATTCTTTTTTTATGAAGCGAACTATTTAAATACTGTGTATTTCTTCTTAGGTTTGACTGAAGTTGGGGGCATGTGTACTTGGCCATACTCCGCTTCGGTTAATGAAGACAATGGACTTTCCTTGGCATTTACGATGACTCATGAGCTTGGCCACAGGTATCCACCCCTTGATGCAAGCTTTTTGATATTGCTAATTTCGATATTTTAGTGTACATCGAAACAACGATCGATGTAGGCACTAAATAAACAATCCATCGACTTACGTGTTGTTTTTAAACCCAGCAAGTCCTATTTAACGTGCAGAAAACACGGAGCCAGAGAGTAGATGATGTGCCTATTGCGTGTCTTGATTCTAACTGAACTAAAATTGCTTATAAATTGACATACTTAAACAAAGAAATGGATATCTAAAATTAACACGAATGATGTGAGAAAATCAGATGATCGGAATGCAAGTCAAGGCAGGCACTACGCACCAGTCTTAAAGTGGGTGGGCTGAGAAGGGTGTGACGAAAACGTTTTTAAGGCAACAATCTAGTTAAAAGTAGGGATTAGTGAATGTGCGATATGAGAGTGACGTAGAGGATGCCATTGCTGCGATGTGAGAATGTGATGGAATGAATGGGAAGGAAAAATTAACGTAAACAGGCCTAGGCAGAGTCACTACAATGTGACAGGTCTGCAAGAAGTCTTGTTCTTCATGTATATCCGTATTCATGAAAATTACAGTTTACTGGGCTGTCATAAAATGCTCGATGCTGTATAGGCAGTGTTGTACACGCTATTTGGTGTAAAAGAGGACGGTTTTATGTTGGTACTCATCAGTGTTCACCAGGCAACTGTTCCTTAGCAACAAGCAGCTATCCGTACTTAAGCAGCTACAGAACACTTAAGAGCCCTTCAGTTCCAATGTACTGTTCCCGGCATGTATTTCCACCATTTTATTTTGTTTTAACTTTCATTACAGTTTAGGGATGAATCATGACGGGCAAGAGAGTTCGTTTATCTGCCCCGATGCCACTTACATAATGAGCACTAAATCAGTGGGCAAGGAAAGTGGATTCACATGGTCAAGATGCAGTAGAAACTATTTACGCCAGTTCCTCAGGTTAATCATTTATATATTTTGGTGCCTATGAAAAATGGTTTATCATCAAACCGAATCTTACCTAGATGTTTTTCTTTTTGTATGCAATAGAACCTTTTTATCATTTGTTAGTTTCATAAATTCAGTGTTACCAAGAACGGAAGATGAAGACACTGAGCTATCGGAAACAATTCACTTGTATAAAACCCCTTTGATAAAGCTCCATTCCTATTCAAATTGTAATCAATTTGAATTATTTTTGGTAATTTTCTTCGATAGATTTAGTGTAACGAAAAACTGCTGTTACGACAAGCTGTGTAATTTCTCCTAAACTGACTTTTTATTTTAAACTTGTCAACGAAGGTTTTTAAAGGTCCAAGCGTGTGCTCTCTGAAGATTAAATCTGCATATGCATGTTTTTCTGCGAAGTTGCACTTCTAAAAAATCCATGCTTTAAAAACTTCTGTTGCCTTTCCTCTAAGAACTCAATGGTTTTCTCTTTTTGCGGAATGTTGGAATAAACTTTAAATCGTTTTGCAGCAAAAGGGAATCGAGCTGTTTGCTGGATTTGCCTGGGAAGTTAAAAAGAGTCGATTATGAGAAAGTAGGGTCGAAAGCTGGCATTCTTTACGATGCAGATAAACAATGTGAAATGATCTTTGGAACTGGCTCGAAATTCTGTAAACAAAAGGTATGTTACTTTATAAGCATGAATATTATATTTCATCACATTGACAGTTATTCATTGCAAGATATTTTAATTCAAATGCCCTCTATATTTTTTCCTGCTCTTAAATCGGATTTTTCATTTATTAAAACTTATGCTTGTTGATATGATAATAAACCCTTGGCTCTATGATGTTTCTGCTGATGTCTTTTTATTTGTGAATATGAATCCTTGATATTAGCCAGTTTCATAGCTTAATGTATTAAAATTTGTGATGTATTGATTTTTAATCAATTTAGAAACAAAGTCGAGGCAATCAAATGCAAGGAAATCATCGTGACATTGAAGACTATTTAACCAATGTGCTTTTTTATTTCCTTAGGCCGAGCAAATTTGTTTAAGGCTTTGGTGCACAGATCCGTTGAAAAAAGATGGCAACTGCTTGTCAACGAACTATCCCGCTGCTGATGCAACTTCATGTGGTGTGGCAAAGGTATTTTTAACCACCAATTGCATTTTTTTAATGCCTTGCTACCCAAAGTAGGTTTTAGGACAATTAAGAGCTATGCTTATCGAGCAGTGTCCTGGTCCTCCCTCTTGGAATGACCGCAGCTCATGATTTATACGCTTAATCTTTTAACTAATCAATGATTGTAGCATGAAGATATAGATAGTTTTGTTCTTAATTCATAGTGGTGCATGCGAGGAAGGTGCATTTCAGTTGAAAAACCTATCGCAATCGACGGTGGCTGGTCGCAATGGTCGACAGATTACAGTACCTGTTCTCGTACATGCGGAGGAGGAGTCCAGTACAAGCAGAGAATCTGTAATCGTCCCAAGTATGGCGCGCATCTTGAATTCATTAATTGCTTTCAGTATTCTTATTTAGTATTTTAAGGTTTCTTTGTGACAAAGGTGTGACAAGAGGTGGCAAAGAATTTTTTTCTTATTTGAAACAAACCTATCGTATTCCCTCTAGTGAGCGCAGTGGGCACTCATTTAGTTTTGGGCCTCTGAAAGAAGAGCACTCATTGGAGAGGCGCTAATTAAAGCAGAAATAGAGTTTTTAAATACAAGCGATAGTTCATTTTACAAAAATTAATTTTCCATACGCGTGTTTTCTGTAAATTATCATTCTTTAATAATTTATTGTTATAGGCATAATATCACGTTAGGAGAAATTTATAATCCTCTATAATTCATATTATAGAAATATCTTCAGGTTTTATCAATTATGCCTTGCCTTTAATACAACTTGGTCTTATCCTGATATTTGTTTTTGACCATAATTTCCTTCGCAAATTTGTACCTGAAATTCTCTCAATAACGATCCTGAATGTTATCTATAGACCTCGTTTTGGTGGTAAACACTGTGAAGGAGAGCCACGTTCGTACCAGCTATGTAACACTAAGGTATTTTCACATAAATTTTTTTGGACTGGCCAATGGTCTTTAACGTGTCCTTTTTTTTGGAATAAATGCTGCAATTCTTTATAGAACAATAATAAGCCTAGATTCAGTTACAAGATCAAGACAGCGAAGGAGGGTCTAAAAAGGCTAGCATTTTGCATGTCGATTGATTTGTTCCTCTGAGATTTTTCGTTAGATTGAAAAAGCTTTCGTTAAGAGAGCATTTTCTTTCTTTCCAGAAAGTCGGTACACAAGGAACAATATTTAACCGTTAATGCAAAAACCTTTGCGGCTGCTGTCAGAATTGCTGTCATGTAATATTCTCGTTTTGTACAATGTTTTGTTTGAAACAGCAAGTACTGAAATCAACAGAATGAACAAATCTTTGAAAAAGCGTCCACTTTGGTAAAATATTGCATATTGAAAAGCTTCTCTTATTTCAGCCTTGTTCTGACAAATCAAGAAACTATAGAACCCGTCAATGTGAGCGATTGAACACAAGGTTGTTTGGTGAAAAGTACTTCGAATGGGAGTTCAAGCCATCCAGAATACGTAAGTTTGGTGTTATTTAGTGTTCTTAGTTTCTTGTTAGAATTTGCTAGAGCTTATCGATATAATTTTTCTCTTCAAGAGGCAGGTATTCGACGGCTTAGATCGATTATACGATTATAGAGAAAATGAATTTTAAGGAAGTTGGTTAAATCTATTGAAAATTACCTGTGCACTCTCATTTTAAAGAATCTTCTGTTTTGAAACTGATAGCTCTTAAATTTCAAGTATCCTTTCCACCTTTTCTCTATATGTGAGATCTCTAACAATAATTATTGTAGCCAATTTTTAAGATTTTAATATTTTTCATAATCTAAGATTCAAGTTTTATAATTTTTTGAAACTGAAGGAAAAATTTTATTTAAAATACTTAAATTGATAGTTTTGTTTTAATAGCGCCTTGTAAACTGGGTTGCTTCATCAAAAACACGCAGCATGGTTATGATTTCGGCAATGTCGAAGATGGGACTAATTGTGACCAAATGGACGACAGCTCTCTAGGAGATAAATGCATTAACGGTGAATGTGTGGTGAGAAAGAAATTATGCTAAATTAAATTGAATTATATTATATTATTTATATTGTATCATATTTTGTTGTATTTATTATATTATCTTATACTGTATTATTTTGTTATATTTATTTTATTATCTTATGTTACATTATCTTATTTCATATTACATTATCTTATTACATATAACATTATCTTATATTATACTATTTTATATTATATTATGCCTTATTTTGTCAAATTTATTTCATTATATTGTTCTAGGTTATTATGTTTTTGATAGCTAAGTCAATTTGCATAATCTAAAGCCAAAAATAATTTATATATCGAGCCTTATAGGCAGATAATAATCAATATTTCAGATGTTCTGTAGTCCCTTGGCAAACAACACGATCATTAGGCATTATTTTTATGGGGACATTAGATTGCCGTTATGTTGCGTTAGGCGTTATGTTGCGTTAGGCGTTATGTTGCGTTAGGCGTTATGTTGCGTTAGGCATTATCCTACCTGAGTTTGATCTATAGACAGTGGGCTGTGATGGTATCATCGGCTCAGAGGCAAAGTTTGATCGCTGTGGTGTATGCAACGGTGATGGGAAATCCTGTGGTACAGCTGATCTGAGGAGTGACACCCCAGACAGTGAAGGTATCGCTGATGCACTTAGATCGCTGAAGGAGCTGGGTTTCGATATGGGGTCGTTATACGGCAAAGCAGAGTTGAATCTTGCCGCGCGTCGGTCTGGCATACCTCACAATCCAAATGATACAATGATGTTAGAGTTCATTTGGGCAAAAGTCAAGTCTGGCTGTAGTGTCTCCTGTGGCGGAGGTATGACCAACGCTTACCTTAATAACTTATTTCTGTCTGTAGAAAATGTCGACTTTTGAAACTGAAAGAAATGATATTTGTATTGCTAGTCATGAGTCTTTTTAAGTATCTTAAAAAATATGTCGCTCAGTACGTAAAGTTTGTTGTGAGTCATGAAATGTTCAAGTCTTATTTGAATTATACAATAGAAGCAATCCTTTACGGAAAGTCACTAATTTTAGTAGAAAGGCAGTCGTAACTGCAGGATATGTTTTGTCATTTTCCTCATTTAGACATTTCATAAAAAATGGTGTATTTCTTAGCGATAAACAACAGTGGATATTTTTGTAACCCTACGTCATGCATGCATCAGATGTCCTAACAACGCAAATTGTTGTTGCAGGAGTTGAGACCGTTGTTGCCCATTGTCGACGACAGGATGACGGATCGCCAGTTCCTGACAATCGATGTGACCCAAGATTAAAACCAAACACCCAGGTTTATTCATGCAAAAGAGAACTTTGCCCTGCAACGTACGTTTCATTCAGTTTTGTTGCATCTCAAGAAGTTACCCAACAATTTTGAAAGCAAATTATGTTTGTGGGATGTCTTTGAAAATTCAATGTGTCATCTTCTCAGTCCGTGACAGCAAATGTCCCAAGATTCAGTGATTACCCCATTTTTTAAATAAACCATAGTTTACCTGTCATTTTTTGCAAGCAGATTCTACAGAACTAATTTTGATTGCAGAGATTACTCGATATCAGCTTGAGGAAATAATCAAATTATTCCAAGTTTGCTTTGTGGTTCCATACATCAGAAGTAACCATCAAAAAGACATGACATGATATAAAATACAATCACCATAAAACGTTTATGGTCAAGTTAAGAGTATCCATGATGGAGTCTCAAAGAAATTGCTGGTGTTTGCTCATTTTGATGTATTGTATTTCAATAAAGCATTAAACCAAATGCACACTTTTTAAGAATATTTTCTTTAAGAATATTAAGGCTTGATATCGTTGAAATTAAGAAGTATTCAGGATTAATGCAAGACTCGAGCTTGATTTGGACTTCATAAGTTTTTTAGAAAGAAAAAAATTGACTTTCACGCTATGTTTTGAAATACAGTTATCCCATCCTGAAATCAGTTACAACAAATACTGAAATCAACTTCTGATTATTGGTCCTGATGAAGTGACACAAAAAAGGATTGGATTTTTTTCTTTAATTTTAGGAAAGCTGAAGCTCGTTTAAAAGTTTTGATTTTCTTAATATAGGGTTTACATGTAGATTTACCGCTGCCTGTTAATCACATGAGACTTTTTTTCATATAACTGCCCTCTTCGACACACTAAAGCTTATATTTTACTATATAACCCATCATATCATATGACCATCGAATATTTATCCACAATTTCTATCGTTTAGATGAAAAGCCCAAATTCTCTTCTAACTGAGATTCAGTCAAACAGCACATAAATTCATATTTCTATATTGCTTCGTCTCACTCAATATAGATGGCAGACGTCTTACTGGGGTGACTGCAGTCGCACGTGCAACGGAGGTATCAAAAAGAGACACGTGCGTTGTGTTCAGTTTGGACAGCAAGGGATCGAGTATGAAGTAGACGAGAGCCTCTGTTCTGGAGCGAAGCCTCCTAACCAAGAAATCTGCAACCGAGAAGCCTGTCCACCTGAATGGATAGCACAGCCTTTTGGCGAGGTAACAGTATTCTGTTTGTTTTATGAAATCATTTGGTTTCTAGCGGCTTTTCCTGGTGGTATAAATGTTACTGAAATCAGCGGTGTTAAGTCCATTTTTCTCAACCTGACTTCTAAGGTCCTTTAACTGCTACAAGACACGTATCAAGTTTATTGACAGTTGTGTCCTTTATAGTTTACCTATAGTAAATCAGTACAGTTCACGTCCCAAGTCAATGTATGCACGTAGCCAAGGTTTCTTTTGAAGGGCTTTTACTTTACAAAAAGAGCAGTTGTTCCAGGGTTGGCTTTTGAGTTAGTCTTCTAAGGGACTAACGATAAAGTTTTCTTACGAATTCGGACAAAGTAGCAAATCTTATTGGCAACTATGGCACCTTCATCTCAGCTGCTACCCTCCTAAGCTGCTTTTCTGGACAGTATTCATGCTATATTCGTCGCCACTATAGTCTATTTAAATTTATGCACCTATTAGTCCGTGGACTTTGGCTGTGATGAAGCCCCGTATGCCGGGGCAAAAAATTAGCTACCCTAAAGTTACCTGTGTTCGTTGTTGTTTGTTCTCGATGCATTGCCGTGTTCCTTGTTTCCTACATTAATGCTGTATCTCCGTTTCATTGAGTACTCTGTGTCTGAGTGTAAATTTAGATTGATCAAGGTACAAAACTCTTTCTGGCAACGAGCATGCAATGTCTTTGAAATTGTAACCTTTAAGCGTATTAAAGGCTCGCACGTACTAGTGTTCAATGTTTTTGCAGTCCTGTCTTCTTTTATAGTGCTCTACAGTGTGTGACCCAGGCGTGCAGGTTCGCCAGGTGTTGTGTCAGAAATCCCAGCAAGATGGTACATCGGCGACCGTGAAGGACACAGAATGCTCTAAAGACACAAAGCCACCAACAGAACAGAAATGCAATGTCCACAATCCTTGTCCAGGCACCGGTAAGAATTCCAGAAGAAATCCTACTTGTCTGTTTTATTATCATCTCGGCCTAATAAATTTCTCAGCCTTTTTAGCCGTTTTTTCCAGTTTGGTTGTACTAAACACAAGCCCTTTAATGTACTTGCGGGCTCTAGCCCCTTCGGCCTAATTTCAGATTACTTTATGAACCTTCATTTATCGAGTCCTGATTTACGTGCAATGCACTCTTACAGAAAATTCAAAGAATATTGCTCAGTCTGAATCTGCATATTTGTATCCCATTTTCCAGCTTTTTACGTTTTGTGATGTTCCTGACAGAGACTCGCATGACTGACATCTCGTTTTTTAAGCCTAGTTTCTATTCAAGGGCGGGCGATGCTCCCCTGAAACCATATTAGGTTTGAAAAATAAAAATACTTTAGGCATTTATTCAGGTTCAAAGCGAGACTTTCTTAATAATATGGAGGCTGGAAAATGATTATAGTGTTCTTATAAAAGCAAAATAAGTGTGCTTCATTTTCTCATGTGAACCCCCGTATATCCAAGCCATGTATGACTGTTTGAAAATACTAATTTTCATATTGTTGTTTTTGTTTGCAGTTTTCATCATTTCTCCTATGCTATTCACAGTAAGACTCACTGATTCCCAGAATGCAAGGATTGCTTTGTTTTGTAGAATTTTTGTTTCTCTGCATAAAAGTTTTGCTTTTTGATTTCTATCCCAGGTAATTGCGGTGGAATATTTACTAACACTACAGGTAGATTCAGTTCGCCTTTGTTTCCCGGCAACTATCCAAACAATATGGAATGTGTCTACATTATTCAAGTACCAGAAGATAAGAAAATTGAACTTCGATTCGACAGGTGATTTCTATGATCTGTAACAATTATGACCTGTTGCTATGACGACCACTTGCAGTACTGAGGAAAGAATCTGGATTTAAAAAAGAGCCAAGCGCCCTCTAGCTACATGTCGCTCAGGATCCGCGCCACAGAGGGGCCGGGGTGGCCATGGCCCCCGCACTTTTTGCAAAAAAAGTAGTTTAAGAGCTGCAGTAAAAGGGGGTAAGAAGCCTTGGCCCCCTACTTTTTCTAGTCTTGCCCCCCCCCCTCCCACTTCCAAATTCGTGGCGCGGGCCCTGTCGCTAAAGCTGTAGATACGTAAAAGTCTTCAATCAAATTTTTGCCTGTTCGAGGGTACAGTCTCAAAGGCTGTGCTTGCTCTATGACCCTTCGAACCATTTTTTCGCAGCCCTACTGATAATGGACGAGAATTTCTGCAATCAATACAACATTTTAAGCTTTTTCTATACCAAGGAGTTCCTCGTGAAAGCGAAAAACCTTTCAGTAGAGCTGTTTTCTGGGTAGGGTGTCGTTTGGAACTGGTCTCATGTTATGGCTTCAAATTATATATCACGCTTAGAATCCTAATTGGTAAATGGCTGTTCGTGTTGTCAAGACTGTCTAAAAGGCCTTTGACGTAGAGTGCATCACAAGTTCTAAAGCTTTGCTCAGGATTGTTGACGAAGATCAGTTTATGGAAATTACAAATCGATAGACTAAGAAGTGATAAAGATTAATGAACTTTTAATTTAGTTTGTTTTATCTGTTTGCTACAACCATCGCATTTCCACTTTTGTGTAGTTGACTTCTGTTATTTTTTCATTTAGAAAGAAACAGTGAGCCTCAAAATGTTTTTTCCTTACTCTAGCCTCAAAATAGCTTCTCCTGGTAGCAAGGAATGTAAAACTGACTTTGTTAAAGTTATGGATGGTGACTGTGTCTCAAGACTTGGAGAAAGCAAGTTCTGTGGCAATGATATTCCTTCTAAGTTTGAATCCACCACCAATCGCCTTTGTGTTAAGTTTTTCTCGGATGATTCTAAGAACGACCAGGGCTTTTCAGCCTCATACAATGCAATCTCCTTCAACAGCCAACAAATAGGTATGTTTTTTTTCATTTTGACTCTTTCTGGCTTTTTATGGCGCATTAGTTTAGTAATTTCTGTTAAGCTTGATTAAATGAAATTTAATCATGTTTAATATGTGACAGGGTACGCCTTTTAGGTGCCCCTTGGGCTTTTGTTTTTTGGGCACAGATTGCACAATTGTTGAGTTTGTGTTTATTGTAGCAGTGCTCGAGTAAGCTTTACAATGTGTTTTCTTTACGGCTAAAGCAACAAGCGTGCAAGTGTGCATTGGCCTTGGGCATATAAACTTTGTCTTAGCACAGTTTCATTCTCACACGTTGCACGACAATTCAAAGTTAGATTTAGAAGGCCATTGTTCTTCTTCTCAACCCCCTCAAAAACGGTTGGGGTTTTATTTATGGCCGTCTTTGAGATTGGCGCACCGACAGCCCAAAAATAAATGGTTCAAATGAGAAGAGAACACCACCTTCAGTCTTATGATTGACAATGGTAAAACATTCTGAGGACCATCTTACCCTTATTTGCTAATGGTTTTTGTTTAGTAACCTGAAACAAATATTAAGCATAACTTGATGTCCCCTGTGGTGAATAGCCCCCAGTTTTAGATCCCTATAAGTAAACTGAGGTATCCAGGTGCAATATTTTTACATTCAATGTGATGGCTTTTACAAATGATTGATAACCTTAAAAATAATCTAAAAGTTTAAAAGAGTCTCTGGTAAACCTGAATGGACCCTCGACAGTTTTTCTACTTTACTTAAAGGTCAATTAGAGCTCATTGAAGTGAATATCAAACTTTTTATGTTATATTTTTGCATTTTAAGGCCAGATTTATCCCATTTCACATACCAAAAGGAGAAAATGAGCTGTTCTTCTTCGGTTACTGATTGATTGTTCTCAAGAGCAGCTTACCTTCTTACGAAATTTATTCAGAAATTCATCACACAGTGTTGCAAGTTTTTACAAACATTTGATATGAAAAATTTGCTAAAAAAGGATCAAACTAGCAATTGTACTGAAATCACTGCAAAATCCTTGGAATTCTGGATACTGAAGGTATTCCAAAGTTCCATAGTTCCTTTCCCACTGGGAAAATTGGTATCCAACACGGGACATAAAGATGTCCACTGAAACTGTATCTTCATGGTTAGATTGCAGGTTGAAAATTAATTCCATGCTGAATCCTGCCTTCTTTCACTTTTACAGAAAGAAAGCCATAGAACTTACCGTACGAGTGCGATAAAAACGTGCAAAATTTGAATTATGATCACGACTGTGAACCATAAGGTCGTATTTATGACACAATATAAGGGATGATATTTTTTCTGTTAGTAAAAAATATGCTGAGTTTGTCTCGTTAATATCCGGAGACGTTTTTATTAAAAATTTATCAGTTGCACCAGATTTTGGTAAATCAAATGTTGCATGACTATCGACAAGACAAAAATATGTCTTGTCTCTGTCATTCCTTTTTTTAGGTGACTGGTAATTAAAGGTCAATAGTTATTCTAAAATGATATTTTGTCATTTTTGCTTGGCTGCCAAAGTTGGCATGATTATCTATTTGCTGGCTTGATTATACGGCCTTGGGCATTGTGGTTTCCAAATATAAGCAACAGAGACGAAAGCCAATTCGTATACTTAACCAAAGTAAGAAAGTAAACGGTCGAACCCACAAAGTTACGCCCATATTCTGTTTTGAGCATCCTAGCTCCGCATATAGCTTTTTGGAAATTTGACTTCATCATATATTACTGTATCATATATTCCTTTCATCATATATCATCATATATTCCTGTTGATACAAGCAAATGTATAACAACAGATTCTCCCTTTTTCAACATATCTCCTTTAAGCATCCTAGCTTCGCAAAAAGTTTTCTTGGAAATTTAACTTTCACCATAAATTCCAGTTGATACAACAATCGATTTTTCTTAGCATTTCTAGCCTTAGCAAAATTGTTAGTAACCTTATCGATTGCCATTGCCATTCAGATGTGACTAGTATGTTCATTGCATGGATATATATTTAATATAATTTCAAGCAAGAAAACATTTATTTTACGTATAGAAAACCAAGCTATCATCCAACTATCAGACATTTTTACTTCAAGTAAAGTAGGTTTATTACACATTATCAACCCCTTTGGCAGATCTCTGTGATTCTGTGTTGACGTCACCAGCCGGGATGATATCGTCTCCAAATTACCCAGAGTTCTATCCGAGTAATGAAGATTGTAACATTACAATTGTAACAGAAGATAGCCCCATCAGGCTGAATTTTGAAGCTTTCGATGTAGGCAGTGCTGAGTGAGTAGTTTATTCTTTCCTTTCATTAGCATTTGCTTATTATATCTTTTTAAATAGATTATTTACAAATGTTCATATATTTCATTTAAATTTCGATCTATCTCAGACTATTGTTTGCCTCTTCACAACTTCATGACTATAAAAAATAATGAACGGTTTATGACATCAAATGTACTTTTGCAATGTATTTGATTATATGACTTTATGCTTCCTTTAATAAAATTACCGATCCGAGGTCTTAAGTACGTTGTAATCATTACAAGGGCCACGTATGTACCCAGGTTACCATAGATAAATGCAAATACTTGCATTGTATTAATTTGCATATATTTACAATTGATGCATATTTATGCATAATTAAAGCGCTATTGTTTCAGCTGCAGCAACGATTACGTCTTCATTCGTGGCGGTGAAGAATCTAAGAAATACTGCGGCAAGAAGACACTACCGCCCTATACTGCGAAAGGCAACAAACTGTTCATCAGATTTTTTTCAACAAGCCATCCAGGGCCCACTAAGTCAGGTTTTATCGCAACATATACAGCTGGCAATGGACAAAGTACGATTGCTCAATTTTTTTTCAACTTTGTTTTCTTCTTTCTAATGAGGCCCAGTAAATTGACTAATGTAGCTAATTTTCTTAACATAAGAAAATGGATGGAATGAGGAAAAGTTAAAGCATGCTTACTTTTTTCATTGTGATGCTCGACAGAATGTTTTGATTTACTTCTCAAAGAAAAAAATTGCTCCCAGTATTTTTCATTCAATTCTTTAATCAACTGAATGCCACTGAGGAAGACGCAGATACACCCATATGTGCCTCATTAAAGTTTATTTGAGGTATTTTGTAAGATATCGTTTTTTCGTAGATTTCTTAAGTAGTAAGTAATGTGTAAATTAAACTTTTATTTCTTATTTGCGCGTTTATGTGTGATAAATGATAACCAGAAATAAAGTCTCAAAAAAAACATCTGGCACTGCAAAACTACAAAATGGTACAAAAATGTGGAAACATATTATACCAAAGTGCATTTTATCCGAAACTCCTCTGACGAGTGCATCCAGAGTATGAAGCGTTTGGTAATGACCCATAAGGAGGCAAGCATTTATGGTCAGATACAGATGGAAAGTAACCTAAGAAAACACCCAATTATTGGCCCGATGGTGTTCTTTTTTATTCGTAGCTAGGTCGAGGCTTTTTCGAGCAATACAAAATCCGCTGGCCAAATTAGGCGATGGCATGTGTAAATACTCTTATCGCTATCCCTTAATATCATCTCAAGTCACATATTCATTAAGAGAACCGATTTTTTTAAAGATATTGGCGCTGATGCAGATAAAGGCAATGAGGTGAAAGAACCGAAAGAAAAGTCCGCAAAGAGCAAGCAACAAGTTACGCGAGGTCAGTTCCAAATGTTCTTGTTTTCATCGCCACTGTACTCTTTACACTTATTTCAGATGCATATCAGCAGCTGATTCGTTAATTCATTTTTTTTAGAAAATGCCAGTTGAAGCTGCCATCTTTGCTGTGACCCTCAGTAAACATTTGCTTTACTAACTGTAACTATATATAGTTTGAATATATGATGTACTTTACCACAGCAAAAATTTCACATTTTATGCAGCCAGCAAGCAACTCTATTGCATATTGAGGGCAAGAATGACATAGCTTGTCCTTTTCACGTGAACGCTGCCGAGTCATGATATTTGCGTATAAATGCTATGCAATTTTAATTACTTAATGTAGTTAAGGCTGCTGCATTTTGTTGTGACTTCTTCTCGTCTGTCTGTCTGTAGATCAAATTCCGCATGTCAGCGTCCAACTACCCAAGCCGGCAGGAGTCACTTTCATCAAGGCAGATTCAACCTCTGATGGAAGTGAGTCACTCGTAATATTTCAAGGCCAATAACCTTTACTGTTTAGAATTTGTTTCCTTGAAGTGAAATATTTTTACCGCCTTACTTTCCTATTTTACGCTTTGAAGTCAATATCCCCATTATCCTGAACTTAGATTCAGTTTCATTTGTGCTTTGAACTTATTTTCTGCTACGCTTGGCCTGAGACGTTTTCACTCGGTTACACTTTGGTATGTCCTAAGGTATGACTTTCAATGTGTCACGCTTTGACATGGGACCTCTTTTGCAAAAGCCTTCAAGAAATTTTCACCTTGAAACGCTTGCTACGTAAAGCTAGACAACTTCTACTGTATTTATATGGAAGCATTTAAGATTTATTAGTTCCTTTTCTTTTGATTTTTATAGCCCTAACCAAATACTAACTTCATCCTGTGCGAGTGATGCCACCAAGGAAGGTATGGAGGGTAAACACCTTCCAGTCTAGGGATAGTTCACATTTTTCCACTATTACTCAGGAAAGAGTACTTTGTTTATAGCACTGAGATGACACAAGATGTGCGTGTTCTCAAGGATTCCTCATTGGCAACCTCCATTCATTTCTCACTCCACAATAGCTAGTGTCAAAAACGTCCTCTGACGAGTACATTCCACATTACCAGACTTTTTATCATCGTGCTTTTTATATTCCTGTGCTTGTGCGTGTTAGTATTCTTACAATATGCTTTTTTGTAGTAAACAAAGAGCTGGTGCTTGATAGGAAAGGTGCGGCATACATTTCAATTTCTATTTCCGGATTTAGTCATTTTGTCTAGTTTATTTTTTTATTTGGTTTTTCATCAATGTGTTGTGTATATTATCGACATTTATAGTCGAGTTTCATTTCAATTGAACATACACTTTCAAGAAATTATTTATTTACATTAATGCTTGTAAATGTTTTCAAGAAATCATAATGAACTCCTTTTTTGTAAACCATCTGTTATTCATTCGATCTTATTTTGCTACTCCAGCTCCTTCTGGTGTCGTATTTTCAAGAAAGATGCACATTCCACTGACAAGTATGTCTAACACAATCCCATTTTATCCGCTTGCAACGCCAAAACGTTTTGTTATTCCTTTTTTTGATCGTTTATAACGATAATCAGATTTAAAGTTTTCTATCTTCGCTCATTTCAGATAATGGCCCACTGTGGATCCCAGAGCCAGGTAATTATTGATGGATGAGTGACGTAAGATTTATTCGAAAGTAGTGAATTCAAATGACATGGTAACTGCCATGTTGCTAGAGAAAACAATCCATCATCTATGTTTGATACATTTGGCACCAGATATGTTTCATACTGTGGACCAAAGCAAAATGACACATGAAAAAATTCATTTTCTAGGGTTGCCTGTTTTTATGTTTATTTTCTGTGCAAATTTCAACCATTTTGGTAAATGCTCTTATAGCTGAAATTTCAGACTTGGAAACCTGGTAATGAATCTTTTGAATGATTTGGATGTATATTAGGTTCAGAAGCATGTTCTTCTTCTGTTCTATGAAGTAGGATTATAATTTAATTCCGTGTTATCTTCGATGATGGAACTTTTTCACACTGAAAATGTTTGTGTCAAACAAATGACATTGCAAAAAGCGAGAGTTTTGCCAATTTGTTTATAAACATCAAAAGACACGAGCATTCTAAAAGAAATGAAATGAAAATTGAAGAATGAATAAATAGTGCAATGAGTTTTTTTGTGAAAATAAACAATGCGAAGCAACGGGAAAAAATTTCATTAGTATTTTGGAATCCGTGCTATAAACTTTGTAGGGACGCAGTGTCTATTCTCTCCATAACTGCTTCGCTCTTTTACCCGTTCTTTGAGTCACAAAGTGTTATTTTTTCAACTAAAACTGTGACTGCTTCAACTGGGAACATGTTATTTTGTTTAAATTAGCACTCGCCCTCCTCTTTGTTGCCATCAAATGCCTGTCTAAGTGTTCAATTTTCTCCATTCTAGCTGACCAAGGCACAAACTTTATGGTTGCACCCGAAATGCCTTTAAACGTAAGTCCAAAGCAATCCATTTCTCTGTCTCAAAAAGCGTCCACAAAGCATGACAATGCCAAAAAGACTTTACCATCTAGCACTGTCAGCAATCGGTTGACATTACAAAGGCAGCCAACTGCAAGTGTTCGGTTTGTGAAGAAGACCGTAGTGGCCAAAGCAGAGCACAAGAAAGGAAGCAAGAAAATTTCTCAAGAGAAACAAATGAAAATCGTGCATAATCTTGATGGCAGGATGGGTAAGATATTCTTTTTAAATATATGATTCCTGCTTCCTTCTTTACCTTGTAGTAACCAATGCTTTCACGGTTATCATCAAGAACTAACTTTTATTTGCAAATTATCAACAATTTTTACTTCAATCCATTTTAAGGAAATCCGTCACTTTTGACTGGTCAGTTTTTTATTGCGATTATAAAGTTAACGCAGCTTAAGCAACCTTCTTCCGTTTTCTAAGGTGAAACTGTGAACAAATATTGTCACTTTTGTATTTTTAAGGAAGTTTTCAGAATTAATCAAATAAGCGACATGAAAATTGCTCAGCAAGTTTCAAAACAAAGTCCCATAAATACAGTTTGATCAAGTCCAAAGGTTTTAAAGGCGCAACCGGCACGCTTTGCGACTATAATTCAAAGAACGGGCCTATTATCGTACCGCATGAACGCTCAAGACAACTGCCGCTAAGCATGCCGGTTGCGCAAGAGCCTTTAACATACTTGTTCTCGTTCAAAAAGTGCAAAAGCTGGATTTGCATTTTTTTTGTGAGTGTCATTTTCTGCCTATTTGCCGCCTTCGTATTTATATTTAAGCTTCGGATATCTTTTTGTCATTGGATGTCAATTTACTTGGGTGTATTTAGGGATAAGTGCATCTATTTCATACCAGTATCCTCAGTCCCAAGGCACGCATTGTCACTTTTTCTAATGCCTAGGCCTCGGCATTCATACGTTTTCTCCTTAAAAATTAGCCAATTACATTATAGGAGATTGTCCCAACCCTGAGAAATTACGATGTATCAAATTACTGTTATCGTATGCTTGCAAAGAGGACTCAGACTGTGGTACAGGACTGTCATGCTGTCCAACAAAATGCGAATATGGACCCAAGATGTGCGTCCAAAAAGGTTCGTACAGATTAACACTTAACCTAATTTTTGGAACATTGCCGTTCTGGGCTTTTTTTGTATCTTTATGACTCTATGAAAAGGTTTTTGCAATTGAAAAGTTGCTTCTTACTGTTGGAGTAAACGTCCTATATGTTCAAGACATTACCTTTCAAGACAATATATTCAATAAAGTCACTGATAGAAAGAGCAATATTTGATACTTAGAAATATATCATAAATCGATGTATTTACGTAGCAATAGCAATGGGAATTTTTTGAAACTCATTCACATTTTTCTTTGTTCTAGTTACTCGACATTGTCCTCTAAGAGACCCATACTATTTTCCAAACATTGCTTGCAAAAGTGAACTCGACTGTCCTGGAAGGGCTCCTTGCTGCAGAGACATGGCTGGTGCACGCTACTGCCGACCTCCAAAAGTCAAAATCCTAAACAGATTGCAAGATGAATGATGCCTCGTGATAGAACATCCGATGAGTTAAACTTGCAACTATATTTGGTTGTCTAGGATCTCAAATACGTTGTGCTTGCCATGCCTGTCGTTGTTGCCAAACAAGAAGGAGTAGAATCTGGCCCTAGATGGAAAATAAAAAATAGAAAATGGAAAATAATTCCCTGCTCTTGTTTAAGTTCTTTTTATATAGCATTAAGCAGTCAATAATCTTAGGACTAGCATTTCAATGACTTAAAAGGCAAAACAAGTTCAGAGAAACTAGAGTGATTTCGGCCATAATACGTGTTAGGCGGTCATATCAAAGGACCTTGATTCCTATTTGAATTTTTCACCCTTAGGAAGAAACCAATAATGGCCGGCTTTTACAAAAGTTTTTATATTTTGCTCTCCTATCATAGACATTGTTTGGTATACCTGGTAACGTAACTAAACTAGAAATCTGACCCCAAGGACTTTGTTAATTTCATTCTCATGCCTACATCGTCAACATTGTATCTTAAGAGTCTTCTGAATTGAATGTCTTTTCAAGATTCAATTGGGAATTACCTCATTTAAAGACTATCATAACTCCGCGGCAGCCCCTACATATATACTTTCTGATGTCGAGCTCAAGCAACGACATTGTTGTTTTTTTTCCCTGTCAAATATCTTGTGACCATATTTTAACTTTTGACTATTTTTGTGAGCAACTAGCAGTCATATGAATGATCAGTACTGAATAATTTGAGAAGGTAACCAACATAAGAAATACTCTACCTCATCTATAATTGTATGCTGTTATTATGGACACCCATATCCTCTACCAGCAAAAAGAATGTATCCCCCACGATAGATAATGATGGTGACAAATTTTGATTAGAAGGTTATTTACTTTCTTTACCATTGTCTTCAGTAATTGTCTTTTATCTTTCCCTATTCTCTTGTTACGACAGTCAACTTCACCCCAGAGCTTTACAATGCAAGGTAGTTAATCAGGGAACTAATTTGTAGCTTTATGTACTCAGGCTGAGGCCCTTAGGCATTTCATTACACAAGCACTGTTTAGTACTGAAGATCGACTATAGTTGCTCACAGAATAATTTAAGCATATGCTTTCTTAACGTTGACAAGTCATCAATGATTCAGTATTGGAGAATAACATTATGTAATTTAGAGAATAGGAAGACGGAATCCACAACTGAATGATAAAAAGACGTTATAAAATGTATTTCTAAACTTTAATTTTGTACTTATACTATTTATAATGTCCTTTTGACAATAATTTGTGGACTATCCACTTATGTATGCAAATATCTAACATGGAAATATAAATAAATGATAAATGATAAATAAATGATGATTAAAGAAAACAGTTATTTCCGGTTTCATTTTCTGTTGCCATTTTTAGTCTAAGCCATGAAGTCGAAAATCCGTGCATCTGCACTTTGCAGCTGCTTTTATGAAAATCTTTTTACGCAAATAGCATGCAAGAGTGGTGTCATATCATACTAAAGTATTACTTGTGAACTTTTCCTTGTGTTAATTTCGATCTGCATCTAGATACAGATTCTGCTTGCGTGTTTGGTCATCAACCGAAGCTTATACTCCGGAGGGTGTTGGACAAAGAATTCCTCAATGTGAAAATTTTTTACGAGTGTTTGGTTTTGGTGAATCATACAGATAGTGTATTTATGAGGATGGTGTTGAAGTTGGAGAGTCGTTGCATTGACTCTTTATATGAAAGAGGAATTGCTGCTTAATTTCAAAGAAAGCAACGTTAAAAGCTAGAAGCACAAAATATATCAAGAAGCTGAAACTGCACAAACATGAACTCAAAACGAAATGCATGACAACTTACATTATGTCTATTTTAGTGTTCTGTCCTGATATTCTACAATCCTGGACCGAAGTCAGTGACTTTTGCTGTTGTTATCATGGACGGCAAAAGCCCCCAACCCCCTTCCCCCAATATCAATGTTGGTGTTGATTTTATAGTTTTCTGGCTTCCACAATCAACTGCCGTTACCCACCACCAACGTTGGCATTGGGGGAGGGGGGGTATACTACTGGCTTCCATGTCAAACCCTCAGGAACTCATTTATAAAAGAACTGTCTCATAACCACCTTTTGTTCAGGATTGTAGTTGACTATAGAAATGATATTCTTAACAGTGTCAATGTATTATCATATCAGCATGGCCTATCAAACGTTTCAAATGAAATGCTACTTAATGCTTTGTTCTATGGCCATGAAAGGTTACCAATTGCTGTTAATAAAGAAATAATCAAGGTAGCTCTGAGATACATTCATGCATCCCAACGATTTCGGTGAATCGCCGCTACCCTCCCTAAAAGTGTCTTTCTTGTTTCTTTTTTTTTGTAGTTTCCGTAATCAAAGCCTGTTCCAAAAATTTACCTGGATGTATATAAACACGCAAACATGCTATTGTTGAAGTACTGTATTTTTAGTAGCGTTATGTAAATTTCTATGAGCGTAAAAAAAAGGATTTTAAAGTGTGCTGTTGAGGTTTTATAACTACGATCAATTTTCATTTCATTTTATAATATTTATACAGGTTATAAATTTCATATCAAGGTATGTTTTCCAAACTGACCTGTTCAAACGAAAGCATTAAACTTAGAACAAAAGAAATTAATATACTTAATTTACAATATGATATAATACAAAATCTATTCAAAAGAACGTAAAAAAGAAATTGAAGTTACAACCCTTTCTATAGTTGTTCTTTGAAGGTTTACAAGGAGGGTGCCATTTTTGTTTCTCTTTCTAGACTGTTCCAGAGCTTTACACCGCGATAAGAAAAAGCCTTTTGGCCACTGATCTTTTTTAGTAACGGTATCCTAACATCAGTATCTGGTGAGCACAGAAACCGTTCTCTGTCATCTGAACATTTTATGAATAATTTTCTCAAGTAGTCAAGGGCAAATGAATTCAGACTTGTAAGTCAGCGTGGCAGTCTCTTTTCTCACAAAATTACTGATAGTTGACCAGCCAAGACTCTGAATTAACGGAGCAGCTGAAGCATCGTATGGGCTGTCTGTTACAAGTCTTGCAGCTCTATTTTGGATTTTTTGGAGGACGCTAACTTTTGATTCACTGCAGCGGCCCCAAACGGAGCAACAGTAACTCAAGCGGGGCTCGTTAAATCAATGCATTAAGTGAATGGAAACAAAGTGAAGCTGATATTGAAATAAATTTATCCTTTGACATTTCAAATTACCCATCAATTTCTCTAAAACTTATGTGATTCAATAGATTCGAGGGAGATGGTTTTGTTTTGTCTTTGGGCGAGGCCGCTGAGGACGTTAATGTAAACGAGGCCAGCTCTTTCTTCCCAGTTTTGCGTTACAGCGACAACTGCTTGGGAAGCCTCGAAGGACATTGTCGACAGTTGTCAGTAACATTCGTTAATCAGTTTTGTAAGAACCTCATGCTGTTATTTGAAGTTTGGTTGTGTGTCTTTCTCAATTTCAACTGGAATCTACAACGAAGACAATTATCATCATCGACCGAATCATTGGCCTAGCAGCAGTTGCCAGTTAGTTGGGGCAGAACTAACGCTTTTCGAAAATGAAAGTGACCGTCAGAACTCTTGACTCAAAAAGCACAACTTTTGAAGTTGATGAAAAGGTAAGTTTTGAATGACATTGCAAATAGTTGTTGCACCAAAAACCATGTTTTTTTATTCGAAGAAATACTTTCTAGTCTCGGCCTAAATCTGGGATGTCGTTCATGTTGAAAAGTTTCCCTTTGAAGATTCAAACTCAAAAACTCAAACTCAAAATCTTTTATCAGCAAAAAACAAACATTAATTACAATATACCAAGCACTCAAATTTAAAATACAAAAAAATTAGCAATTTCAAAAATTTAGCTAATCAAGAACAACAGATTAATTAGTATTGTTATGCTGAAGTACACATGAAAAAAACTCGTGAGGAGCCATCGAGTCACATGTCCTAATGACGTTTTTAAACACAATGTAATAATTTCCATTTCAGTTTGAAGTTATATATAACAGTAAGAGTAGAAAATTAAAAAGTATAAGAAGAAAAAGTAAAGGATAAAAAATATAAAGGCAATAGGCTGGTAAAATTCACTTCTTAGAGATAAATTTAAGAAATTTTGAACAAATTCTAGTGGCTTAGGAGTTCTGTAGAGGGTATATTTTCATCATTTTTTAAAGGGATTTTTGTTGCGGGTGTTCTTAAGTTCAATTGGCAAGGAGTTCCAGAACTTAACCTCATCAAATGTTAGAAAGTCTTTTTGAAATTTGTAGAAATAGAGGTTCTGAATACCTGGTTCAGTTGGTGTCTGTTAAATCATCCTTTGCTCCTTCTTTCATCATTATGATCATCATTATAAATTATGATCACCAATTAATTATTATCACCATCTAAGGACAAGGTTCAAGTTCACCTATGCCAAGAACATGGCTCAAAAAGCATAAGAAAATGCCACTCAGGCACATATTTGCAGCCATTTTGAAATCTATATTTTTACTATGATGAAAGGCAGCCATCAGATGAAGGGGCTTTGTGCCAAGACTTTAAAAATATGAAAATTGCACCATAACACCAAAGGAATCAGAGTAAGCAAGTTTCAAGCAATTGGGAGACCTTAAAACCTTTCAATAATTTGCTTGCTCGAAAAGTCTGTGTCAATTTTTATTGACCCACTACTGTATTCTCATTCTTCAAAAGGGGTTGACAATTTCCAAAAAGGGGTGCCAAGGAGTGTCAGACTTGCTTCAACTTGATAAGGGAGGGGCAACTGTCCCTAGTCTGCCACTGAAGCCCCCCTAAATCCACCATTGTTACATGCCTATATATGCAAGGATAATTTAAACTGGTTTTAGATAATAGTCTTTTTCCTATTTCAGGCAAAAATTTATTGATATACTTTTATATTTATTTTGTTCCCTGCAAAATGTTTATGATGATTAATATGAAGGATAATTTGTGTATCAAAATTAGTCTTGATATTTATAGAAAATATATGTTTTGCTTTGCATTAAGACCTAAGGTTCTCCAAATCTCTTGGTGATATATGCATTTTTTACATGCACAAGATAAAAAAATTTAAGTTGATTATTACTTTTTTGTCCCAAATGCACACCCCCTTAATGAATCAATTCCATTAACTGGGAAAACATTATTTGTTGATGACTCCTAATGTTTTCTGATTTGCTCAGGCAACTGTAGGTCTGGCCATTTGTATTTTTGCAGATGAGCTTTGAATCCTTTCCCTCATTTGCTCAGGCGAGCTAAATCAAAAATGCATAGAATGCACTTAGAATGACCAACTGACAGATATAAAAGTGGCTTTAATCCATCTGTCAATCGATATTAGCCAATCAATTGGTCAGTTCATGATTTAAACATGGCTTTTAGTATCTGCCAACTGCCTTTAAATGGTCTTGAAGTCAAGAAGAATGCACTTGTATCTAAAGTAATTTTTATTAAACAAAAAAAGGTAAACAAAGCTTCAATTTAATGTGCAACTATGTTACAAGCATCCCAGAAAGTATGTCAAAAGAATGTCACCATTTTTTTAGCTCTAGGTATAAATGTCACTGTCACTGGACATGGTCCTTTTGCATTTGTCTGAATCTTCAAAGTTGATAGTTTCATCTTTTCCACCTCCCTCAAGGAATACCATACATTAATTGGATCCCTTACAACTCTGATTTACCAAATTTTGCCATTCACTTACAATATCATCCAGTTTTCCATGGTTTCATGGTACATGCTTAGCCAACGGTCAATAAGCAGAAGGGCTAAGACACAGAATGCCCTTTCAAAAGCAAACATTGAGCCAACAATAATTTTCAGTAACTAAATAGCAACACCAATGATGGGAAATTGAAACCACTTTAAAATTCTAACTTGCTGCCACAGAACTTTTAGCTCCTTGAAAAACTGTCTATTGTTGTAGGCAAGAAGTATAAATCTACTCTATTTGGGAATAAGTGGAACCGGCAAAAAGCAAATCTATCCAGAATAATCTTACGACTTCCAAAAATATCATTTTCTTCCCTGTGCTGATGAAAGCTTTATTCCGTTAGATCTTGAAAGTTCTATTGATTATTAAAAGCATGCTTAATAAAAAGCAACTAGGTTTTTTATTCAATGATCAATATTAAGTCTTTTTTACATTCATAAGAAAGATACCCATCAAGCTAGATGAAATCATTTCAAGAAAGTTTAAGAATCGTTTGCTCATAGATGTGGCAGTTGCATGCAATGAAAAACAAGTATTTAACATGCTAGAATTTTTCTTGTTGTTTGCAAGCAAAATCTCATTTTTAGCACCCACAGACCTGAAATTTTTTGCCTGAAAATATAAAATGTAGTTGCTGTTTATCAAAACCATGAATTAGTAGCTTTTTAGAAACTCAGGCTATGCACTTCTAAATTGAACACCTTGCTAATATGAGTTCTTAAGCCAATATAGTATAGACAGTTGAATTTTTTTTGAAGGAATTGAAATATTAAATATCCACTATTTCAGGCCACAGTGAAAGACTTCAAGGAAAAAATTGCACCTGAACTTGTAAGTATTCTTCAATTGAGGTTTTGAGTAGCATATTTAACTTTTTCATCAATTTCCATAATTGATATTAAAAATTGCTGGAAACATAGCATAATTCTGTGCCTTGCCCATCTCATATCAATAAAGCCTGGTACGCACTAGGCGATTATCATGATTATCACAATAACAATTAGGCTGTAATCGTCTTTATCCACAGCGAGTACATCAAATTGAATTGTGTTATGCCCTCTAATCATGATAAAACCACATGACTATCGCAAAATGATATCAAACGTTTTTGATATCTTTCTGTGATAATTGTGATCTGATGACATCAATCCTTTTGTTCCAAAATAATGTGAAGAATTCATAAAGGAAAAGGAGTGTCCAAAGCACTGTTTCCAAGGCAAACCAAATATTGAATGACTGTCATTTAGTCATTCGGTGTGGGTTTTGTTTAGGATATCTTATCAAACATTCTGATTTCAAAATGTAGAGTGAGAACTTGCAATTTGACAAGAAACTTTCTGAAGCTGTGAGAAAATATATGTAATGAAATTGGCGGTCATCCAGTCATAGTTCTTGAACCAATCTCTCTCTCTCAACTTTTTACCTTTTCTTTTCTCTGTCTACGTTTTCATTTTGAGTATACATTTAACGAGTCAGTGAGTACATGATTTAGCTGAGCATCCTACTATCAAGAAATATTTAATCCTCACGATAATCGCTATCGTGGTATTGTGATAATCACCATAATCACCTAGTGAGTACCAGGCTTAAGAGAAGACAAAACCATTTGCTTTCTAGAATCTGACTTGATATTATAAGTAAGCAAGCACCTGATGCCCATAAACTTTGGTTGTTGCTATTTTTCAAATAAGAACCCATTCTATATTTTTTTTGGTTAATGGATCCAATTAAACCATTTGTTATTCACTGAAATTTTGAAAATGAAATTTTTGTCTTTTGCAAAACTATTCTAATTTTGTTTGATCCTTCAAATGCCACAGTGCTTGCTCGTTTTTACATAAAAATTTTCCCTCTCTTTTGGTGCAAAACTGCATGTAAAATAAAGCTTAATTGAAATAGATAATAGATGTACATTGAAATATAGTTTTTTCTTGTTTCTGGCAACAACACCTTAAAGAACTTCAAATATATTAAGCAGAATATGATTTGTTTTGCATGCTAAAGCTGGTGAGTCTTTTTTGGAAACATGACAAAGAAAATGAAGAGGAAGACAAACAATATTTTTCTTTGCAGTGCTGAATATGCTCTAAGACTTCATTTAGAGTGACACTGTCTGAATTTCAGTTTAAGTTTTTTCATTGAAACAGGGAATTTCTGCTGAAAGGCAAAGGGTTATTTTCAAAGGGAAAGTACTCCACGATGAAAAGCTCCTAAAGGAATACAGTGAGTTGTAGCTTATGCTTGTAATTTTGAGCTCTTGACCCCCCTTTAGGACTGAGCATTTTATTAAGATCCTGCTTTGGTCTTCTACCTAAAATTTTGCATCAAGTCACTGAATATTCAAAAGTTAGTTTAGGTATCATCTATTGTGCTTGTATGTACATAATTTTAGTGTTTAGAATCAGTAACTTTTTTAAATTGATTTCAACAGTAATTTGTCAATTCATGCTTGTAAGAAGATATGCAGCTATCAAAGTGCTAATATGTTATTGATGTATGATGGTGAATATGCTTTTGAAACCACTTTCCCGCCATTGAAGGTCACTATTTCTAATCTGGAGTAAAAATATTGGCAATGAAAACTCCATCTTTCAATCAATCAATACTGTTGATCCTCACATTAGCCACCTGAGGGCTTATTTATTTTTTATATTTTTGGATGGGGGCTTATAAAATTTTTGTAGACATTAAGAAGACATTATTGAAAGATCTCATTTATTTTGGAATGTATTTTTGTGATGATTTAATTAAAAGTGCCAAAGGCAACCTCAGATGGCAAAAATCATCAAATTGAGGGGTCTTATTCGAGAATTTACGGTAGCAGTGGGGGTTTATTTGAGGGGGAGCTAATTGAAAATTTGTAGTTCAAGAGTGGGCTTATTTGAGGGAGGGGGGCAATTTGGGGAGTTACAGTATGTTGCTTATGTGATAATATTTCCATTTATTTTGATCAGTTTTGTTGTTTCTATCATCCATGACCTCATTGAGCGGTTAAACACAACAGTGTTCTTCCTGTTTGGTACAGTGAGCCAAATCAAATTTCACATATTTTTATTAAAAAAGATCTTTTTTTTAATATAATAAATTAAAAAGAATGTATTAGAAAATTATTTTGGTTTTGTAAGTTTTTGTATGTTTCTTACAGATGTTGATGGATGTGTTGTACATTTGGTTGAAAGGCCCCCTCCGATGTCAGGTAATTTTTTATTCAACTTTCAGATAACCTTTTTATTAATCACATAAATATCAAATGTGTCCCAATTTTTTCATCTACCCCTGTAATTCTGAAATAGTTGAAGATTGCATGAAATGCTGGAAACATAGCATACTAAAGTACTTTTCGGCTGACACTCCCCAGAGTATGAACAATGGATGATGACAAAACGTACGCTGGGAAGTTATATCCAGGTGTGCATCAAAGTAATGTTAGTGGAAGAAAGATGTGTTTGATTGGTTATCTTGAATTACCAATCAGCAGCCGCTAACCTCTCACCAAATTTAAGACTCCAAGAGAGAAAAAAACCCTTTCTGTACCTCTCATTGCTTCTAAATTTCTGTTTTTTGTGCTACAAAACTTTTTTTATTAATATAGTATATTATTTTTGACTTAAGATCTTTGGGATCTTGTTATTTTGCATTATCTCTGTTGTGGTGAGTGCTTTTGCAGAATGCAAACACAGAAAATTTATTATGTTGAATTCTTTTGAATGTGGTATTCTTTTGAGTGTGTCACCTCATGCTTGGAGCAGCATTAGGATATCTGTTGGAGCATTGTTTTAATACTCAGGTGTAAAGTCATCATAATGAAGATGTTCCACTGAATTTAATTAGTTTAATAACATTATAGCTGAGTCACATAAAAATTGTCCTATGCTGTCATACTACACTTGAAACACATTTGGATTAAAACAAGTTTTTATTATTTTCATTTGATCCCATATTTTAGTTCAGTACTGTTGAATCATATATGACACTTTTTTGACAGGAAAGTATGCTATATTTTATCTCCTTTGAAGGTGATTCATCAACCGCTGAAGCAAGGCCTACGAATAGCTCAAACAGAAGACCACAAAATGGTGGACAGTCAAATGTCTTTATTGGGGCTTTTCAAGGTGGAAGGGATGAAATGGGCAATGCCACGTCGGTAGGTAATGCTATGAATTGAAGTCTAGCAATGCTGTAGTTTCCTGTGTTCATGTATAATATTTCAGCATAGATGCATTTGTTGGTTACTCTGTACAAGTTTATGCTTGGTTTAATTAGAGGAAGGTCTCAGGGTCTCAAGTACCAAGAGGCCATCTTCTTGTATATTAACCTTGGCTTGATATGGCTCAGTCATTCTGCAGCCTAGCAGTATTAGAAATGAGCAGTCAGATATGCAGCTTTTGAATAAATAAACAAATAGATGTATACGTGAAATGACATATTTATGTCAAAATACTAGATTTATTTGTTTTTTCTTGTATAGATGGGTGATTTCTACTTGCCCCAAATTGTTGAAAGCTTGATGTCTTCGTTTGGAGGCGGTGATGGAGCAGCCACGGTGTCTACAACTTCAGTGGTAATGCTAATTTTTTCAGAATTTCTATGTTTCAATTTCTAAATACTTTGTTATATTTAATTATATGAGTCTTTCTTAAGAAGGATGGGGGTATAAAATAGGTGTTGACATAATGTAGATTTGAAAGTGACCTGCATGTCAGATATACAGGCCTGTCGAGAGCCAGCTTTTGTCCTGGGGTTTTAAACAACACTGGCCCTTGTGCAGGAGTAGTAGCGCAGGGGCTAGAGGGGTTTCAGCCCCACTAAAATATCATTCAGATTCCCCGTCAAGAGTCCCAAAAAATCATTTATAATAAAGTTTTCATTTATAATAACAAAGAAGACTTATGGCCAGCAGAACACTTTTGGCAGTATCCTTTCTTACCCAAGAAATTTGGTACATTGTGAAGTAAAAATCTTTGTCCACAGGGCGATGCAACCGCTGTTAATGTTCAGATCAACATGCATTCGGATGGCCAGGTAAGAGCAAAGATGGAGAAAGCTTTACCTCTTTGCGAGGATACACAACAAGAAAATCTTTCTTTTTGTTATTTTATCCTTTTTTCTTGCAATATTGGTTTTTAGCCTGCTGCAGAATACACTTTCATGTTCCATTTCCATGGTTCCATTTTGAGAGTTTTTGTTAAAAGTACAAATAATGATAGTGATGGTCTATTTGCTGGACCGTATCAATTAGCTCTAGACACGGGAGCATTGATTGAAATCATATGGGTTATTTTCTCCTTCCGTTTCCATTTCGGCTCTGTTTTTTTCCTTTCTCTTACGAAGTCCTTTCTCTAATCCTTCTCTTCCTTGCTTGTTTCTTTAAACTGCCTATGTTTTATTTCCCTCCTTTCTTGTTCCTTTTAACCGCTCTTCATTGCAAAGCTAATTCACGGAAGTTTCCATCCCAAGACAAAAAGTATATATACACAATTTAATCCCGTTAAGTCAGACCTTTATGCCGCAATAAATATGGTCCTACTCGACCAATGTCAGACGTCACTGCTACGACTGTTGACTTGAATGGAAAAATCCAATGGGAATCGAAAATCTGTCCGACTTAGTGAATTTCTGATTTATCTGGGGTACGACTTCATCCGGATTCAACTTTATCTATGAAATTCCGGCTACTGGTGCCTAACATGCTAGGCGAGACTTCATACCTTATCAAGTGACAAGGAAACTAATATCAGAAAACTGGGTGATATTTGGGTATCAGTACGTTAATCTTTTTAACTTAAAAAGGGATGAATATGTTGCATCTATGCTAAATTAAAATATTGACTATTCATCCATTGACCTAAATTCACATCATCTTTTGTTTTGACCAGCTCTGTAAACTTAAAGAGCATTTTTTCTGTCGCTTGAATGTGGAGAAACATCGTGTGTTCTTCTCATCAATTGTGATCTACTTTTCAGGATTTAGCATTGTATGTATGTTTGTATGTATGTATCTTTGTATGTATGTATGAAGGTATGTGTGTATGTATTTTTGATGCCTCCTTTACCTCTTTACCTATCTTGATGTGTTTGTAAATGTTATAAGAGCATTTATGTACTTTTATATATGGTTTACAATGTACTTTCAGCACACACACACAACAGATGCCCAGATGAGACTAAGGCATGCACAGAATTTCATCAGAACTGCACAAAGCCGCATTGATGCACTTGAAGTAAGTCGATTACCAATTGATATTAATGTAGCTTTGATAACAGTCAGCTAGCTTTACATAATGTTGTATCCCAGTTTAAGGGCAGATTTGGTACAATTCCTTACTGTAAAGCCCTATTCTTGGTAATCCTAGTTAAAATCGATTTTTTGTAAGCACTACACTTGAGCAAAAAACACAGATTTTATTTGTTCAGAAGTATGCCTTGTTTGGAGAAAAGCGTCATCATTTCTCCCAAAAACTCGATAAATCAGATCGTTTTCTCTCTTCACACTCTGGTGAATCAGTTACAAAAATTCACATGTGATTGAATGCTCATTTTCATCTTTTTTTCTCGTGTTGTTCTTTTTCTCCATCCGTGTAATTACCCTTTGCGTGATATTTCTGTAGAATATTTTCTTCATTCATATTCCTCCTGAGCGAGTTATTTTAAATTTTTACAATTATCTTTATTTTCATCCTGTCTTAATCTTCTCTGTCTTAATTTTCAACTACAAAAGTATTACGTTTTTAAAGAGATGTAAGAAGTATTGTAAGAATATGCTAGATGAATATCTCCCATTCTTTTTTAACCCTTATTCCTTTGTAACACTTTAGACGGCAGGGTCGTCTAGCATGGAGATTGATCAAGACCCAGCAGTGCAGCCTGGAACAAATGAACCTGGAAGCGATAGTCAGTTCAACCTTACGTACGTAGAAAATCACCTGATTACCGTCAAGAGTATGCTATGGTACTTCTATAGCTGTACAGTAGGCTTAGCTCCCTTGCCATATTTTTCTTTGAGGTCAATGTTTTTGTTTTGTCTTAGGAATTCGCCACAGTCATTTTCAAGGGTGATTCGTAATTTCCAGAATTTGTATCAACGTTTGGAACCGTCACTGAGTCGCTACAGAGAACTGCTTGAAAACCCTGCTTCAGAGGTAGAATACGCCTATCTTTTGCTTATCCTTGACGTCCTTGGCGTAAGCGATGCATAAAAGACGTAGCTATATGTGCTGTTGTATCGAAATCATTCTCTTTTTAGTAAGGACAGTCCTGTCCGTAATCAGGTCGTCTATGAACTTTGTTGTATAGTGTTTTAAGGCGTTAAAAGGAGAATTTATTTTTTGTATCATTGTTAATCAAATTTGCATATTTGTACTTGAGCGTCCAAACACACCACGTTGTGCTAGAACCATGTTTTTAGCTGGCAGTATTCGCTTTTTCACAATTTTAATTTTTGCTTCGGTTAAGGTGTGAAATCTTAATCTAAAATTCAAAATTTCTTTTTAGATGCGACGAACATCAGATGATGTATTACCTGATGGAATAGCAGAGATTCTTCACAACATGAGCCACGCACTCCATGCTTTATCTGACGTCACTTTCAACTTCCAGTCCCCAGACCCTCAGAGGCTAAGCTGTTTGCCACGGATGAACCCCGTTTCTGTTCCGCCTCCTTCACATTCTCATCCACCAAGATCAAATGCTCCCCCGTCAAGCTCAAATGCTCCCCCGTCAAGCTCAAGTGCTCCCCCGTCAAGTTCAAGTACTCAACCGCCGAATTCAAATACTCAAACTGAATCGACCGCAGCAACAACATCTTCTGGTCCTAGGAATGGTGGCCAGCCATTCGTTCAGTTCAGTTCTTTTGTCCAGAATCTCGGTCAGCAAAGTGGGTTGGGTAATGTGTCAAGTTCGAATGCACAAAGTCAACCAAGCAGACCCATCATAACACCTCAGGTTTAGTATAGATTTAAAACTTGGTACGGCCTGTGGTAGCATAATTTTGCTCATGATCTTAATTAGAAGGTCTTTGTTTCACCCAGTTTGTTATTATGCTTCGCTTCTGTTGCAATGAAAATCAACTTTGCTGTCCTACCAAGCTCATCTAGATCATAAGGACAGGACCTTTGTATGCCTTTATCTTTTCCTATTCATAAACCTGTCGTCTAACAAACAAGTTAATTTCCTTTTCATGAATACAAAAATATTTTTATGCTAATTTTTTTGCCACCCGTAATGTCATAAGTTTAATACTTTGCATTCGCTAGTAGATTTTTTAAATGTCTGTACCATAAACTTAAACTGCTTTCTGGTGCCTCCTTTGAACTTCCCTAAATATCTTTATGGTCATACCCAAACCAGGTAGTCCGGCCTATTGGTGTTTCGGCCACAGTCATACAGATTCCAACGCATCTTCGCACTGTACGGACTGCCGCCTCGCAGCAGCATTCAAGTGTCTCAATGGGAACTACTACAGCCACACCAAATGTTTCATCGACTCCGTCCGCACGTACATCGACCGGGACTACTTTTTCTTCCGGCTCCTTTTCATCTGGGTCATTTTCGCCAATGGATTTTGCAAGCATGTTTAGTGCAGCGACCAGCCAGGCATCACATTCAACGTCAACTTCATCAACACAGACTAGACCTAACCCTTCCCAGCGACCAATGGCCACACCTCACCTTCCCAGGTTGCCATTTGGTCTTGACGCTTTTAACTCAAACTCGGTCATTGGCCATCCTGATCCAGCTGTCCCATGCCAGTCGTTTCACTTCGGTCCTCGGTTTCAACAAGGCGGTGAAGCTACAGGCAGGCCACAGATCGTTGCTGAACTAAGTAGTGTCGTTATTGAACACATTCACAATGGAATGCCTACAAATGCCCCTGCAACAAGCGCGGCTTCTACAACCTCTTCTCCAGGTAATTGCACAACCGTATATTTTTACGTCAATATTTTCGTACTGAATTGTTGTTTGATTGATAGGCGGGCAGTTTTTACCAAACTTGATGTACGCATCTATCGTTGTCAAGCTTGAACGTGTACGAGAAAAATGTTTTAATGGATTTTCCTGTTTACCTCAGTTTGTTATTTACAATTTGCCAAATCAAGATATATTATTAACTTAACGGGTTAAAGGGTAACCATGATATGCATATCGTGTCCTGTCAGTCATTCATTTATACCCAACATCACTTCTAATTTACTTAGACTACCATTTGTAGAATCCTCATTATTACCGCTTTATTCACTTTGCATTGAACTACGATATGCTTTTTATTTAAAACTACCACCAAATTTTGTCTTGAATTGACTCTAAGATTCATCCATGAAACTGGCCGACTTCATTAGGACCGCATCATAGTTTTGTTATACCTCGCATAACCACCATGTACGTCATCGTAAAGCATCTTGTTTGTAATGTTCCGTCTAGTAGATGTAAATTTAATTCTTTTGTAGTATTCTTATATTCTTCTGTGTATTTTTATGTAATGGGTGGGTCGGGAGAGAGGTGCTGCATGCTTGGGAAGTCGTGGTGGGGCCACACACTCGATAATAATCCCTCAAGTGAGGTATGGGACACAATTTTTATAGCATTGTTTAAATTCGCATCCAATTATGTGTGTCGGTTGGTGACTCTCATGTGCGGCTTTGCGGGCGGGTGGTGCCTCTTGCTGATTCACCTGGTAGTTTTTACTCTTTCTATGTTTATTTGCCACGGGGTTGTCATGGTCTATTGCTCCCCGTGGCATCAACGTCCCTGTGGTGTTTGTGAAGTAATTAGTAGGTAGCGTAATAGGTAACTTGTCTTGTAAATTTTTAGTGGAATATAAAAAAAATTGTCTTGACGAAGCTATGTTGACATGTGTTGATTTGATTTGATTTGATTTGATTTGATTTGATTTGATTTGATTTGATTTGATTTGATTTGATTTGATTTGATTTGATTTGATTTGATTTGATTTGATTTGATTTGATTTGATTTGATTTGATTTGATTAAAAGCTTCTGCTGGCAACAGAGGAGGTCAGGCATCGTCTGTATTTCATGGAATGACGTCAGCACAGCCATCAAGCCGCACTTCGGGTCAAGTACCAAGCAATCAAAGCCAGCCTTCTCAACAACAAACGCAACAATCAGATGTAAATCAAATTTAATTCTTTGATTTCTCACTTTATTTTGCATCGACTTCTGTTTATTTTCAACCTATTTATGAATTGATACAACAAGGACGCCTAACATTCTTTCTTTCTTTGCCCCAAGAAATCTCAGTGACTTAAAACCCTAAATAACTTCTGCTTTCGAACTTTTTTGGCGAATTTCTTTTACCATGGGTGGATTCCTTACTAGGTTCTTCAAATATCTTTAAACTCACTATCAAAAAGGGAGTATCACTTGAACGTCTGAATTTTTGTATTTATCTTCGTGATACAGGATGCAGCGTTTGGGCCTCGGATTTATGAAGTTGTGCAACGTGCTATTATGAATGCTCTAATGGGGCAAAGCCAAGGTACCCTTTAAGAACTTTACTACCCTTTTCTCTTACTCACAGATCGGTTTTTTGTATGTCTTGTATGTCACCTCCATTATTTTTTTGGGGGACGAGTCTAAATTCCTATTGCTTATAGCCATTAGTCTATTCATTAGTCTGAACCAATGAGAAAATTGTCTTATCATTAGCATTTATCAAAACTATTATATACCATAGTTGCATATATAAACCAAGAGCCTCGTTCTCACACTTCTCATGAAACCCTTTTCTCTAAATTTTCGCCTTTGGATTCGAGACAGGCTGCTTCCCTTAAAGTCTACGAACGTCCAACCACAAAACATTGCGTGTGAAAATAACGACATTGACTTCAACAGCGCCTGTGCATAGGATGCAAACTTTTGAAAATCCAACGGTCCTTCAGACAAATGCTGGTTCGTTTCCCCAACAATTATTGACAAATTTATTAATAATCTACATTTGCATGCAGACAGGCGAAATGGCCCCACAATAAGAGATCTTATTGGCGAAGAATTTCGAGATTTACAGAGTTCGGATGAAAGCCAGTCAAGTAGGAACTTTTCTGCTAAGTATATTTGTCTTTTTGTGTCAACACTTTAATGTCATTTTTATTATCTATTTCAGTTAGCTTGTAAAGCAGACAGCTTTAACGTTAAATTATTTATTTATTTATCTTAGAATTTGTTGGGAAATATAAAACGCGACAATATAATAAATTGAAACTTGAGAAAATCTTGCAATGTAGGCTTTCACCTCCCACAGTTGATCGATGAAGTTAGTAATAGATTTGGAGAGATTTCTCATGACGTAAAGTGAACGGCCCTTAAGATAAGGATATAAAGAAAATATTTTTGCAGAAGAAGATTCTTAATTCCCTTGATAATATGCCATGTCTTGATCTGTTCCCGTTTGTGCCATATTTCTGTTACTTTTTCTTCTAGACATCTAGAAGTCTGTCGTGAAACGTCCGTATTTTCTTTGTTTGTAGTTTGATAATCAAACCCGCTACCTACGTTTTCTGCATGTATCATTTTAAATTTTGTGTTGAGACTTCAATTTTTTACCCAACAAATAAAGTCACAAAAATAAATTTTGACGCTTTGTCGCATTATTTGTGAAACTTAGAGTTGCAACTTGGAACCTTTCTGTTCTGTACACCGAATCATGCACAGCTTTGCCTATACAGTATCGAACACTTAATGATATTCGAGGTAAAATAGTTATTTTTATTAAATTTGTTTCAGGTGATTTCATCTCACAGCTATTAGACCACTTGTCAGATCACATGACTGTTGATGACATCATAGAGCTTGCTGCCGGTAAGTCTATCTATTGGCGTTTTGCTTGACTCATTGCTATTTATCTAAATTATTGTATGGCTGTTGCTTGAGAAAGCGTTCGTAGAGTTTAAAATTTTCCAAATCAGAATTGCCCCCTTTTTGAAGTCTGTTTTAAAGTTACTTATTGTAGCCCTTATTACTTATATTTTTCCCAACGGCCCAGTTTGGAAGAAAATGATCGCGTGACATAGATATTTATCTGGTAAAAAGATGAATATATGTATCTAAAATCTATTTTGCATATAACCATAAAGACACATCAATATATGTCTTTATAATTATAGAGCTTGCGCATAAAACTGCATAGATATTGTGCATGACCCTGTCTTCAGCAAGAAGGATGGCAAAGTTAAAGTTATACGTTTCTTTCTTCGCTTAGGCTCGTCACTGCGTCCATTAAGACGGCTGGCCCCTCACATAAGACAATTCATAGAAACGAGATTCAATAGCGGAGAACCACTCACGCGGAGCAATGTCCCGGTAGGTATCCAGCGTTTTTCCTCTTTTTTTCATCTTCCCTTTGTCAAAACTCGTTCCAATGAACGACCTTATTTTTAAACATTATGTAAGTTTTCCTACAGAACTGCATTCGCCACCATAAGCTCATCCTATAAGATTTCCTGTTGTAATCGCTCGTAGTTTAAATCTTGTTTCATCGATAGCTGACTAACATGGTAGCCTGGTGAATTTTTTTCTCAAAGTCCCATACTACAAATTTTTGGCAAAAAATATAAGAATCATTTAAAGAATTATTCTTTATTTGTTTCCCATATCGAATTGTCATTGCAGTGCTATTAAGAACAATTTCAAGCTAAAATGGAAACAGTGAATATATATGAAATGTGTTAAACAATTAAAATATCTAATATGTTAATGATTACTATGATATTTATTTTCTATGTGATTGTTATTTCAAAGCGAATCTCGCCAAGGAAAAGCTATCTGATAGAGAGAAGATAAAAGCATTTGTTTCTAATTATGTACAATTCGTTATCCGTTTAGATATTTTACAATTTCACTAGAGGCTTGGTTGTATTTAAAGTCATACCTTTATAATTTGAAGTATTTCATTTTGCCATGATTTAATCTTATGTTTATCTGGAAATGGTAATTTGTTAGTATTATATTCATATGCTTGATTATGCACTGAACAGTTTTATCAAAAATCAATGTTTTGCAGCGAGTTGTAGACACAATCATGGGAAGTGGCCTACGCATTACGACAGAAGCTGTGGTGAGATCAATTAGACTTGAAATTATTAAAGTTTATTATTTCCTTTGAGTCCATAAATTTCTCGTTGGCTCTAAACGAATTTGCTTCAAGCTTTTTCCATGTATTTCTGTAATGCTTCTTTCAAATTTTTTCAATCTTTTATTTCTTACTTTTGTATGTTGTTCTTGTCCATTACTGTTGTTCTTAATCGTGTCTCTTTTTCTCTCTAATTAACGCGCCAGGCTATAAGCATTCATTCGTTTGGTTTGTAGATCGCTAACCATTATTTCCACCAAGCCCTATCGTTAGACCTTCTTTTCAGCATACCAGAGTTCCAGATATTCGCCTCCTCTTTTACATCATCTATCCATATTCTTCTTTGTCTTCCACGAGATTTTTTACCTGGAAGAAAACCCTCCATGTTGCCACTTGATTCTCTCGCAACATGCTCAGAAAGGGCAGCTTCCCTTTTTGCTGTAGTCTTTTATTTGGATTGCAACTTCTTGTTTTGTTTTGGTTGTGAAGCTTTGATTTTAGTATAGGCAGGCACATGAATAGAATACCATTTTATTCCATATTTAAGGAGGTATCAAGCAATAATTCAATCGAATTTTCAGGCGACTCTTACTGTTCGACCCGACATTGATCTGGAAGCCACAATATTTCGACTGGATAAAGAGGTTCTAAATGATGCTCTGATTTCACTGTTAGATTACGGTTAGTTAATTCTTGTTTTGCATAATTGATAAATTCTAGCACTGTAACCAACAAATAAGCTTATAACAGGGTTAAACGTGAAAAGTATCAAATGGGTTTCTGCTACTCGCTTGACTAGGGGTATTTGCAAGTCTGCCGTTGTGTGGCATCCAATCATTGTTGTTATAAACTCTCATTGATGATTTTCCTCAAAAAAGTTTGTTATTCAAATGAACTATTTTCCCCACACTATCATTGAGCTGACAAACATTTCAGTATCAATTTGTTTAATGATTGTCACGATTTCTGCATTAAACTTTCATTTTTTTAACCAGAAATGTAAGTCATTGCTTTGAATTAGACAATACTCAAGCTGCCTAATTCTTTTTTTCAGACTGATAAAATTTTGTTTTGAGATATTGGTCGAAATGCCAACTTTCGTTCATTTTATAATATCATTTTGTTTCAGATAGAGGAGATTTCCCGGATGAGTTTGCCAACCTTTTCTACCGATACCTGGCGATATCTATTGCTGTACTTGACAACTGTGTCGAAGGCAACGCTGAAGCGTACATAAATGCTGTAGCCGGATCTGAACGGGTATGGACATTTGATCAAATCATTTGATGTCGATAACATGAAAAGGGTTTATTTTGTTTTGTGTGTTTATCCACACACATCCTACCCTGGCTCTAGTTTGACAAATTCTGACGATCGAGAATTCTGAAGCCTTTTAGATTTTTCTAGATTGCGCCAAAGACCATTCATATCCTTTATTCATTTTGTAATTTGCCTCAGTAATATTTGTCAATAATACTTTTCTTTACGTCCTTACGTACAATTTGGAACAATTTAGGAACTTAGAAGAATCAATTTTGCAGGAAAAATGTCACAGTTTTTGTTTTGCATAGAAATTTAGCCAGAAACACAAAGTTTTTATTTATAAGACATTGTCCTTTTGTCTTGCTAGATAGCATCTGCCCTTTTAATTATTGATTTATATAACTGCATTTTTGTGATGATTCTTCTGATTGGTCATTCTAATTCTTCCCAAATTTTCAAATTCATATTTATATATTTATATATTATTTAAATATTTTATATATTTATTATTTATATATTGAATTACTTAGGTGGACATGGGTTTATTCGCAGTCCTTCTTTACCTCATTGCTTCCGTCAAATTTTCCTTGCCTCGATATAATCTTCTTTCCGATTCCGAATAACGATTGTGAGTAGATTGCTGTGTTGGAGTTCTTTCACCTGGCGGGGCAGGCTGAGGATTACTGGTTTTCTTGCTGAGATTCCTCCCATCTTCGCATTTCACAATCGCCAAATTTAGTTTCTTTTATTTATTTGAGCAAGATGCTTAAACGATGCTCGATATTGGCGTTAAAGTTGAATGATATAGCGGCTCTCAATACGAATGCAGTTGTTTTCTGAGATTAAAATGCTATGGTTTTTTCTTTAGCTTCTAACAACAATGAGGATGCTGAACTCGGTCAACCCGGAAATGAGAAACTTTTGCATTGACTTCATGATTAGCAAACTAAGAAGCGCCGCAGCAAATGCCCCTCGCGTTACGGAGGAGGAAGTCCGAAGGCGTTGTATTAAGAAGGTGGACAAAAACAAAGAAGCATCATCCAGCGTATGTTATTTAAATGTTTTAAAAGAACAAAGAATACGTTAACTAGTGAACTAACGCCTTCCATTATGACTTTTTTTAAGAATATCGAGCTTAGTCCTAATGTTGATATCTGCTGAATGCGCGATTGGGAGATTCGACAGTCATAAATTGTAGAAGACCTGATACTTGAATTTTCCAGCCAATATATGAGAAATATCTTGTCATCTTGTAAGCTATTATCACATTTATACCATCTAGATCGTTTACACAAATCGCAACATTTGAAGTAAAACTAAGGGGAGCAAAAAACAACGACAACCCTTTTCCTTTTCTATGGTTATGACCTTTTCCCAACCGGTCATAACCATAGAAAACACGAACTAAAATTAAGCAAAATAGAAATACGTGAATGAGGCCTTGACATTTTTTCCTATCGAGGTGAAGTACAAAAATGTGAAACAAAATTGCTGAGTGAGGATGAACCACATTAGCAGCATCTTAAAATACATATTTACTTTCGTCATGAGTTTTAAATCTTCAGAACTGGCCTTTGCACGCTATTTCATTTTATTATTTTGCTAATAACTACAGGAGCCCTTGTTTGAATTTTCCCGTTTTCACTTTTTAACGGATTCAGTTTCCTAATCCGATATAATTTCCTAATCCGGATCTGCAGGGTCGTGAAATAATTCGTATATACTGTCTTTAGTTTATTATTGTAAAAGTTTTTATTGAAAATGCGATTCAATTTACAAAAATCTCTGAACCACACACTGGCTGTACATAGGGACATATAATCGTTTTTTTTCGACCTGTCCTCATTAGCCGGTCCTATTTTCCAGAAACCTATTATTAATGTTTTAGATTCAGTGTGACCATTGACATCTCTAGACCACCTTTTTATCGTTTGAAGGTATCTGACACTTTACCGCGCGCTTCTGGCCCTGTGGACGAGAAAATGGATGTAGAAAAGAGATGGAATGAGCTTTATGGAAATCGCAACGCAGATTCAAGTGATGACGAAGGCGACGCATCAACTTCTCAACCTCACGAATGGCATAGACACGTTCCGCCGGTGAGTTATTTTCCTCGTCTACTTGTGCCGCTCTGCCGTCTTGCGGCTCTGTATTGCATTTGTGTCAGGGAAATATCTCTGCTTGTTTAACACCCTGTAAGTTTTGGATATGCTTCTATTTATCCAGTCTGTCAACCAAACACAATACACTCAGAGGTTATTTGGTCAATCAATAGCACCCACTTTGCTGTGACAGGGTTAAATTTTTGTCCAGGCAGCGGAGAAAAGTGCCCGTCTCAACAGGACCGTCCAGCCTTTTTGTTTTATACTCCCGTAATCTGCACCAAACCATACATCAAGCTTATTGTAGAAATCTTTGTGATATGTGAAAAAAGTTCACCCCATGTTTTGAAATATTTTCCCAATCCAACAATTGATGAGATGTAAGAATCAAAGAACTGCGTTCACTGCAGGCAGAAGAGCAGAAGATCCACTGAAATTCTCTTATGACCATTGTCCTATAAAGGACTTCTTTTTTGGAATGCGGCAATGATTAAATTTTTCAAGCTTAAGGTTTTCAAGCTTGGCGGCTTCTGAGAAGCAAATCAACTGCTTGAATGGCTCTTAATTTACTTTTTTTTAATAGTTAATAAGGATATGTGCAAATTTTTGGTAAAACTTTTCTAAAGTGTTTACGGATTTAGAAATAAAACATTTTAAATTTATGTATTTTAAATTTTTGTTAAGAACTAGCTGATAGTTTAAGATTTTATATCGTTTTAAAAAGTATCAAATTATTCGATATTAACATGGTTATTAATATACATGTGAAGCATGTAACATTTCCTAGTTTGTAATTCAATTTGGTAAACCAAGAGTGATTCGCTGGTTGATGACTTATAAGTTAAATACCTTTTCTCCTTCTCTTTACACTTGTAACCTTGTGTGTTATTCTCTTCACCGTGGGTAACTGATGGTTTAATCCGTTGATATAGGAGTGGATTGCTGTTATAACAAAAGATGCCAAAAGGCAAAGATCTAAGACGCCCCAGAGACCGTTTAGCGATGCCTATTGCAGCGGCCTTCCTGCAAAAAGAAGGAAGGTTTGTTCATTTCCTTTATTTAATTGTTTTTTAATGAGCAACGAGATTGTTACAGTGGCATTGGAATTCTAAGTCAATTTTATCTATTTTGCTTTGTTCATTCCTTTTTCAAATTTCTTGCTAATACACAATAAAGTATTGATTGTACTACATGACTTTGCAAGTTTTCTGAATTCCAAGTTATGGCTTTCTGTTAAAAGCAGTCTGTCCCCTCCATGATTGGCTAATATGAACAATTGGTTTACCTGCCTTAACGGATTACGCTGTTTGCTTTGGCTGGCCTAGCTGCGGCAGTGGACGACATTTGAAACTGCGCGCGAAGAGGCTATCGGAAGTGGCAAGAAGATTTAATTGCTGGGATTGAATGATGATAATGGAAGCATTTCTTTTCCCTGATGACTTATCTGTAGTAGAAACCAAACAGGGAACCAAATTTCTCGAGCCACAGCTTCGCTTCAACGGCTGTGGCCATTTGATTTAAAAGCTCTGGAATCAAAGTTGTCTCTGATTGGTTTGAATCGTTTAATTATTGATTAAGGTCAAAGGTGCATGTATTTTACTTCAGTGAAGATAAAATTTGAGCGCAATAGGGGATAGACTGATTTAAACGTTTGTTCGGCTTCTTCGCCAATTTCTAGACAGAAGTTGATCTCTTCAGCGATGTAACTGAGCCAATTCAACGACCTTTTAAACATTTCTATGCTACCGTATCTTGTGTCATGGACATAAGTAAAAATAAAGATTTGATGTGCGATATTTTGATTAACCATGAGACAGTGACCTGTGGTCATTCATAAAACCATCTTCAGAAATCAGAAAACTTGTGCTTTGTTTTGTAATAACGTATTCATTTCTCAATCAAATTAGTGACATCCATAATGATATAGGTTTAACTTGCCAGGCTGTTAAACCGGATGAAGATAGTCAAATCGACTTCAAAGTTGCCCTGCAGAATTCAATCAAATCAGCTAAAGTTGAACCCAAAACAAGTCTTTCTGGTACGTATACCTTTGTACATTATAAACGTTCGGAGGCTTGCAAAGTAAAAAGATCATGACGTTTTGAGCCCACAAAATATGGAGGTCATGTGACCACGAATCGAAAGGAACGCCAAGGATGTCGAAAGGAAACAAACTGCCAAACCCCCGCAAACTTCGACTGTAAGTCCGCCAATGTATCTAAGGTCCTATCAGAAAACGATCGTAAGGGAAGCCAATGAAAACGAAAAGAAATTGGGCCACATCCAAACTCTGCCTTCTTTTCATTTCGATAAAAGTTTTCAGAGCTTGAAAGTAATAAGCTTTTTTCGGGATAAGCACTTTTCTTGAGGCTAAGAGTCTTTTTCAGGCGAATCCTCTTTTTCACTGTCTTGAATACAATAAATGTGTTCGTCTTACATTCTAGCATAAAATTTTTAATGTTGCTAGTATTCGTTTTACAAGCGGCTCAGAATACAATCACATAGCCCACAGTCATCCAGATGATCACTTTTATGCCTGCGCATAATATTCGTTAATACGTTTCATTTTTATTTTACAAAATCAGTTGCCGTTCTATTGGATTTTTCATCGTTTACGTGTGTTATTCCCACTTAAATGAATTTCTTTTCATTTCATCAGTGATTGTACAATCAAAAGTACGGCCTATTATAGCGTGTCATTCCTTTTACATGCAGTGTTTAGAAAAACGTGCATTATTTGTCAAAAACAAGGGTGGGACTTAGGTATAAGTAGTACTCTAATTGCCCCCCCCCCTTGTTTTTTGACAGCGATTGCCATGTCCCTGGGGCTCTCTCTACAATTTACTCAATGTCCTATGGATTATTTCGTACAATGCGTTATTTACCATTTTTTGCAATCTTGGAACACTACAGTACGGAAAACCCCTCTTCTGTTCTCTAAATCTTCCATTATAATGTGATTTGATCCGTATATGTATGTCCTACCACTATCCTTTGCAGATCTATCAAAAGATTTAGATAGTGAAGAACTTCGGGCTTCATTCCAAGAGACTCTAAGAAAAGATACGCGGAAGCGACTTGAAAAAGATCCAGATTACAAACCAGAAAAATTCCCAAATAGCGATGAGTACTTTTTCCCTGATAAGTAATTACTTTTATAGTTTTAAATTCTGTGATACTTAATCTACGGTAATTTAACCTGGCCTAAGATAATTCAAGTCAGCTAAAGTTTTTGTAAATTGTTTGGTCAGATTCTTTAAGTAAGCTTTCAAACAGTTTGTTGGTTTTTTGGATCAGCTATTAGTGTTGTTAAGAGTTTTTTAGTGAGTGAAAGAGGGATGAGTTTAACGAGAAATGAAGTGTCGTCTGTGGCCATTGTTTAATACATTTTAAAACAATTATAAGCTGGCATTCCGACTGGGCCTCGTCCAGTTTCTAGCTATTGATGGTCATGATCCTTCCTGCTTTATGATTGAATATGTGTTGCGATGATCTTACGTTCAAGATGTTGAAGATAACAAAGACATGCCACTAAGAGTTAAGAATTCTCCAAGTAACTTTTGAAGTAAAAAACCCATAGCTGAATAAGGAAAGAGAAGGACGATCAAGTCCTGCTGTGAAAATTTTGACCAGAATTTCTAATGTAAGGGTGTAGAGATTGAAACGAATTGTGGTCAGCCGGAAAATCCGGCTAGAATTCGCAAATCCGATTCCGGCCGGATTTTAGAAATTTTTTACCAATTTTGCCGGATGTTTTAATATGCTAACGTAAAAAATATGAGAGAATCAGCCCAAAGCAAAGTGTAATATAGCGTCAAACTAATATGTAGGGTTCAAAAGTTTTGAAAGGTTATGGTTTGAAAATAGTTTCTGTGGATACGCAGGATGCTGACGTCGATCGAAAACCATTCAGTTACTTTTGCAACACGAGAGAATGTTGTTCGGTTTCGTTTCCACCACAAAAAGGATATTCAGTGATCCCCACCGCAGACATATTGAGATAGCCTTCCTTTTTCAAGAGATTGTCAAGAAGTAGTACTTCATGTGAGGAGTATTTTCTATTTTGCACTTGCGTCTCACATTTCCACGTTTCGCCATCTTCCTTATAACAAGAAATTTAATATGGATTTCTTCATGAGTGTGTCTGGTTTTTTCGTTGAATTTGAGAAGCCAGCATCTACATTTTTTTCAATGTTAGCGTTTGATGGCTCAGTTTATGTCAGAATATGTTGTATTATATGACGTTGGTTAACACAGATCATCATCACCAACTGTCACAAAATTAAGAGATCCGCTTGGAGATATGATAATGCTATCTTCTTATGAATTGGTGAATTGCGAAAAAAGCTTTAAATTACTACAAAGGTTGAATGTAGTTATAAAATCCTAAGGTGATATTGAAGATAATATAACAAGAAACAAGGAAACAATAGCAAAAAATGTCAAACATCCGGCGAAACCCTGTCGGATTTTCCAAACCTGGACCGGAAAATCTGGTTCCGACCGGATATTGAAAACTGCATCCGTAATCAGGTGCATCCGTAATGGGAAGCACGTAGCCTAAAATTTGAAGTGTAGCTTGCTTCAAAAGGTGGCTAGAATTTTTTTACATATTTGCGAAACTTTCTTTGAAGATTAAACTAACTTTCGTCTGCTTTTTTAAATTTGCAAGAACTGGTTTAGCTTTGATGTAATTCGATGATGCATCACGGTACAATGAACACAAGATAGAGTTCCGAAGTGTATCAAAGGCATATTTTTAAATTTTTTTACTTTCACGACATAACCTGAAAGAACTTCATGAAATGCCTCTAGATGTTGAAAATCGCTCAAATATATTAATAATTGGGTGAGATATGGTCAATGAAAGATGACTGTTATTTTGGCTTGTTTCATGAAGCTATTAACAGAGGCCAAATTACAGTGATTTGATGAGGAAACCACCTGGTCCTAATGCGACCTAATGCGACCATATCTTAACAAATTTGCAGCACTTTAACGATTCGCACATTTAGAGGTATTTCATGATGCTATTTCAGGCTATGTGATGCAAATTGAAAATTAGACAAAGTTTATTTTTGTGACGTCATCATTTTAGAAACTATTCTATAAACACGAATTATTCTCTAATATTTCTCCTAGTACGCAGATCTTAAGAGACTGGTTAGCGGTCTTTGTGCCAGATAACGCAAACGATCCACTGTTCAAATTGCTTCGTTGCTTGTTTGACTAAGCATTTCTATGAAGTTACTGAAGAAAATTTGTGTAAAAAAGCTTCATGGCACTAAATGTGCATTTACAAGAAAACTTTGAATTGTGGAACAAATTATCGCACGTGAAATGCGTGTATGCGAACACCGTTATTTGCCATTGGTTTCAAGACGGCAAGCGTGTTTCTTAGGAAATTAATAATCTGCTGTCAAAATATTTCTGTGCGCTACGGCTCTGTTGAAAATGAATTAAACAGATATTGTTTGGGTTCAAATTACATAGTTTGCCCTTTTTATAAATAGACGGTTTGTAGAACGGATCGGGCCTAATTTATTTTGTACAAAAGACAAACTAAGGAGGATGTACTGATGTTTTGTTTTCCCTGATCGAGAAAATTCGGCATTAACTTTAGCTTTCTTTGCACTAAAATGGCCAGTAATGGAAGGGCTGTTTTGTTTATTTAGCATTTAATCGCGATTGTTGATAGTGATAAAAAGCAATTTAATCAATCAATGGAATGGTCAGGCATACTTGCGTCATCGTGAAAAGAGTTCCCTAGGCATAATTCCAGTGATGGACATGTTTAATACTGTTTCGTCATTTTTTAATTGACTCGGACTTCCCACTGTCCCCTAAAGGTGCTGTGGTTTATGTATAGATTTTTAGAGGCTACTCTAGGCTTTCCTTTGAATATAGAATACAAGCTACCCTTGTTTTGATAACTGTACTCCTCATCTTCATGGGTATATTATTTCTCTAATGATGTCATGCCCAGGCTTAAACCTAATGAGTGTTGCTCCACCCCCTCGCAAGCAATGACAAAACGAGGTTTTGAATTTGATCATATTACATACCCTTTGGTCATATTGTTGGAAAATGTTCGTTTCGAGGCACGATCGCGCTAATTGATCCTTCATTAGAGAACGCACTTGGTTTCCTAAACTGTAGCAGCCTTTATTCTTGGCTGTTTGACTGCCTGTTTTTGCTTTCGTATTTTGTCGTCAATAATTCGATTCTCGTCCTATCCTTCTCGTGCGTTAGCTGGTTTTGCCAGCTTTATTTCTTAATTGCTCGCGTGCATCATTTCGCCTGTCGTTGGTGTATTTAAGCTGCATTTGTCCCGCTCACTACCTAACGGCGCCTCGTATACAGTATGCTTTTTTCTTTCTTTTTTTAAAGTTGGTACAATATCTAGCTACACTAAAGCTAATAAAAACTAACAAATGCAGATTACGATCAAACAATACAATTCATGTTTGCAGATGTCATAAGTATAATTGAACAATGAAACATATCCGTGGCACAGGGCAAACCACATATAAACCACAATTTCTAATGCTAGAACTAGATTGACTGACGTGGTTTGAGATAAATTAAGGACATCAGAAGAACTTTTCTCTTGCTGGTTTTGAAAAGGTAGCAGGACTGATAGTGATGAAGGCTCCTATTGGTTATAAGTATATGTAGTAAAACTAATTCGCTTTCAAAAATCAGCTTTCTAGTACAACCTAGCTTTCTGGAACTCTTCAGAGTTTAAAACGAGAGAACATAGATCGAAAACTGCAGTCGTGGATCGAAATAGGCTAATCAGCAACGCGAGCACATGACTTTTGAGGTTTTCGATCTGAGTTCCGACGTTTTATACTCCGAAGAGGGTCAGACCAAAAGCTTTAGCATGATTCAGAATGTTTGCTTTTTTCAAGGTTATTTTTAAGTTTTGTACCACAAAAAGATTGTTTGCAAAAGGTAAACTCCAAATCGAGTCATGTTCATAAATGGGAAATACTTGAATTTGACAATACTTAAAATTTCAAACGTAAGTAGCCGTTGAAAGTAAAAAGTTTCTGATTTTCATAAGATTCTAATTTTCATTTTAGTACAGAAAAAGTTTGAAGTAAAATAGCTACGATTCATTTTCTCGTTATGAATACTGCATTGCCATCGCAACGTGATCTGCAAGCCGCACAGACAAGAAAATTCTTATCAGTCGTTTGTATGCAGGATAACGAATGATAGATTTCTTGACCTTTTAAACGCGAGTTACGAAGTTCGTCATTCACTTTTATTTTGCAACAATGAATCCTCTTTCAACAAATCTTCCTTAATTTTCAAATTTCATAGGCGACTGTTAATCAAGTGAAATTTTTTATCACATGGAGGTATCGAGATGTAAGGCTTTTTTACATGCAGATAAATATTAAACTAGACTGTTACTGAGGCAGAAATTCGTGATAAAGTATGAATGCGAAAAATGATTTCGAAAGATGCAGAAAATCGCGTTAAAGTGAAAATTTATGTAGATGACCTCGTACTTTCCTCGCTAAACGTATTGTCAGATGTGAAAAGTCTTGGCTTGGTTCAAGCGATACCAGGGATTGCCTTGGTGCCACTGGGTGAAATCGTTTCCGTGGTGTAGCTATAATGCGTTGATATCAAATTGCTTACAGTATCATTCTTGGCAAATACTTTATAATTCCCTTCATAAAGAGTATAGAACCTCTGAATATTCTAATAGAACTTCTTGGGTATGTTGATGATTAAGAAATTCTTGCCATCATGTTTTTAATGCGAGCAATATTTTGAAATAATTGCAACCAACGAAGAGAAATTTATTCTTGATGATGAGCGCAGTTTTGGAGCACCTTTGCTAACGATTCCAGTGAAGATGGTGATAAAAATGATATAACTTGGGAAACAAGCAGCAGTAATGCGCAAGCATCAAACAAGGAAGTGTTATCAAAGCCAGGAAAACATCATATAGATGGCGTAGATGTGAGCCTACGGAGAAAGCTTTCCGGATCCACCAGAGGTTATTCCAAGCCCTTTAGAATATTTTCAATCATTTTTTGATTAAAAGCTGATATCAAGAATTGTTGAACAAACAAACTTATACTCAGCCCAACAAACAGGAAAGTCTGTGAAGACAGATTCAGATGAAATTGAAAAATTCCTTAGTATCCTTTCTATGAAGGGACTTCTCCATTTCCCTCAGTATTGCATGTACTGTGCTCCTTGGACAAGGATTGCTGCAATCTCAGACATTTTATGAGTGTTAATCGTTTTGAAAACCTGAATTGCCATAAAACTTGTTGTCTATTGTCTATTCTTGAGAAATGTCACAAGATTCCAGTTGAAGAAAAGAATTAATTTGATTAACAGATAATACCAACTAAAGCAAGGTCATCCATCAAGCAATATCTGCCTAAGAAGCCAAATAAACGGGGGTTCAAAGTGTGGGCTAGAGCTGGCATAAGTAGTATCATTTGTGACTTTGAGATTTACACAGGAAAGGAGAATGATAGGAAGACTGGGGACTTTGGGGCCACTGGTAACTTGGTCTTGAGGCTTTGTAAAGGAATACCTCATGACCAAGGCTATAAAGTTTTTTTTGACAACATCTTCACGTCTATTGAGCTAGTTAAAGAGCTGAAGTCAAGAAGCATTTGATCTGCAGGAACAATACGTGCAAATCATTTGAAAGGGGCACAGGAAAATCTAAAAAGTGACAAGGAACTCAAGAAAGAAGGTAAAGGTGCAGCTGACTATCAAGTAGATGCCAATAGCAATGCTGTGATAGTAAGATGGTACGACAATGGCATTGTTCAATTGGTCTTAACATATTTAGGCATTGATATGGGACAGCAAGTTCGTCAGCAGCTGCAAAGAAGCATATTGAAATTCAGTGTCTAAATGTTGTCCGAGTTTATAATGCAAACATGGGAGGTGTAGATCTCTGTGACATGTTGTTGGCACTTTATATGATAACACTTGGAACCAAAAAGTGGCATATGCATATAGTTTATCACTGCATTAGCTTCAGCATTGTGAATTCGTGGCTGTGTTATCGCCGTCACTGTGATCAAAAGAGGGTCCCAAAGAAAGAAATTCTAAGCCTGGTCCCCTTCAGACAAGAGTTGCCAATGGCGTGCTGTTTGTAAACAAAGCAAATACACCCCTACTCGAGGTCGACCTAGAAGTTGCAGATCTGATGGTAATATGGAAGTTGCCAGAAAAAGGTACAAGAAGTCAAACCCTGTCTCCCCTTCAGAGATACGAGAAGATTATGTTGGTCATTTTCCAGTTTTTGAAGAAACACAAGGAAGATGTAAGAACTGCAAAGGTGGATTCTCACGAATCAAATGTTGCGAATGCAATGTAAAGCTTTGCCTTGTGAAAAATGAGAACTGTTTTTATGACTACCATCACTGACTTGCTGCCACTAAAACCCAAAGACTGCCTTCTGATCTTGTAAAAAGAAATATATCGTTGCATTGAGTGTGATTGTCAGTTTCAGATTATATTTTGCATTTCCGTAGCATGCTGAAAATGCTCTTTTCATCGCATTTCCTTTTGTTCAATGACTTTCTTGAAGAATGACTCCAATTACTCCAATTTTTTGTCAGGAATGAAAAAAGTCAAGATTTTGGGTTTATTTTTACTCTAAAACATTTTGGTTACTATCTGGTGATAATTATAAATAAAATAGGATACAAATTACAATAATTGTTTTTCAATTTTCTTTATATTTCAAGACATTGCAATACATTTTCTAACACACAAGTACTGTTTGAGCATAAATTATTGGTTTTCCAATGGCAGTGAATTTTACCCGCATCTTCATAATGTTGTTGTCCAACGACAATTCAGAAATAAGAAAAAAGACCTGTTTTCTTTGTATTTTTTGCTTAAATAAGAGTGGAATAAAGCAATTTCACCAAAAATATTTATTTTACTCAAGAAACAAAATTAAAATGAAGGAAAAGCTTCGCTAAAGACTTTTTAAGTTAACTTCCTCAAGCAATGTCGTTTTCAAAAAGAATGCCTATAACTATCGCATTATGTAGTAATTTCAATCTTACGAAACCGATTGGAAAATTCCACTATTTTATAAAACGTTGCATCTCGTTCCGCCCAGCAGTTTCTATTTTTGAAAGAAGTTTTTGGTCGAAGAAATCTTTTTATTATCTAAAAATATTCTGTCACAATTACAACTGGTGATAAAATATCTTTCTGCTTTTTGCTAAAGTTTGTAGTCAGATTTTCGTTTGTGATAAATGCAGCGTCACAGTGAAGTCATCTTTGAATTTTCGTTCTCATTGTGATTCCTTCAATATTGTTGAAGCTATTTAGGAACCTCGCGTGCACACAAACTTTGATTGCCAGATGTTCATATCAACAAATGACATTACTACCTGCTGAAACTGGGTAAAGACATAAATTGATGCTGATTGGACCAGCAGTCAGTCATTTCTTCAGTTGTGCTATGCGCTAGCTTTGAACGCACCTTGAGCGAGCTTTAAGTGGCTATTTTTGCAAGATGTCGTTGCCAAAAGCAGCTTTTATTCTCTGTAAGTATTCGAAACGTTTTTTCTGTCTCCTTAGTTTCTTTTAAGGAATTTTTCAAACTGATTGCTCGTTTTTTCAAAAAAGTCAGAATTACTACTGAGATGAAGTTTTAACTTCCCATGGCTTATAAACGGAGATATAATGTTATCAAGAGGCTTTGTCTTTCCTAGGTAAAGATTCACTTTATTCTATAACCAGTTTTTGTTTCGATACATGTTCTACATTTACTATCTGACATTCAACACGACTATACAAATCGCCATACAGAAATACGTTACATTACCACTACCAGAGTAGATGCTGGAGATAGAACAACGTAAATTAACAGATCTTTGCAGTTGGAATACTCGCAAGAATTGCTTAGATCATCTTCCCAATTCTTTGCAATGTTGAATCATATCAGAGTTTCTTTGCAATTCAACCAATCTCTAGTCAATAATGAGTCTGGAGAATCGTGACATTGCTATTAGATAAACTGCGAAAGTATTATATGTTGATTATATTATTGGCAATCCTACTTCCACGTAGATTGTTTTATGATATCTTCCTGTCATGTTTTATTTTTTAGCCATGCTCTTTGCAATAAGCCAAGCAAGTGTAGTCGAATTATCACCGCAGGAGAAGCTGCTTGAAAAATTTTTTGGCAAAAGCAGACGAATGGGTGAAGTGATTCCTAAGATTAACCAGACAGATAATAAACCGATCACTCTGCATACTGGTATAATTATTTCCCATATTTACGACATTGTAAGTTCTTTTTGTTTTTATAAAGATAACATTATATTTTCCATGGTCATATTCATAACAAGATACATCTCCCTCTAGAATACCCACCCAAGTGCAGAAAACAACCCCTTTTGTACAGTGAAAGAGCCGGCACACAAAATGGGCTATGCACTGTCGGTGATACATTGGCACTGACTTGGCATTGAGATATAGTGTGGCTCATCTTTTCCCTTGTTGTCTGGCTCCTTGGCTCGGTCAATCGTGCCCTTACTCTTCCTTTATTGTACAGAGGAAAAGCGATTTACAGGCTACTTTTGTTCAATATTCCACCTTTTGTTCAATATTCCTAATTTGTTCTGGCCTTTAGATTTCTTTGGCCGTTTTTTAACTTAGATGATTCCAAACGTCAAAAAATATGAAAATATTTTCCGTAAGAAGACGTTGAGTATTTTGCAAGACAATGCTCGTAAGACTGAAGCAAATTTTCTAAGGCTTCTTGAAAATGCGATTCTTCTTTAAAAAGATCTTTTATTCTCAAAGTGTCAGCAAGTGTATGACACAAGTTTAAAATGCTTCTTTTAAAGATGTATTGTGCTGAATAGATATCTTATGTGCATTCTTGCAACTACATCCGATAACTTTGATAAATACAGTGCCGAGCTCCCTGCTTCAGATTAATTACAGCTAAAGTCACGAAAACCTGATTCTGATATTTAACAAGGTCGTCCATGGCTTTAGATAGATTAGATTTATTGCCATAAATTGCTAAACTAGATAATAAATTGCAAAAATAGATAATAATTTTGATCGAGAAACATAAAGCAACATTTGATGAAGTTAATGTTACGACAGAACTCTAAGATTGCCTAATTAAACATGTAAGGGGGTAGGAAAGTAGTAAACAAGGGGATAGGTGGGCAAATTACCAAGTAAGTGGATCAGTATAGCAAAAAGTAAGTAGAAAAGTATGTATATGGATATACGAGTATTTAGCAACGTTATAAAGTATATTGGAAAATAACTCGATAGGTGTCTTGAGTCGGTAAGTTCGTAATTCAGTAAATAAGCGGGTAAATAAGAAGTTAAGAAGAAAAGTAGGTCTTAAAGTAATTAGGAAGAAGAACAAGTAAAGTAGCTTGTAGGTTATAAGAAATTTCAAGCTGTATGATAATGCATGAGACAGTTTTTACGTAACCAGAAAAGGAAGGAAAAATCTAGTGGTTTGGTTTCTATACAATTGAGTAACTAAACAAGAGATAGCCAAGTAAACAAGCAAGGAAGACGATACAGGGGCAAACCAGCAAGAAGATTAAGATAATGCAGCTCTAGGCTGTCTGCATGAGCAGAAGAAAATGATGTGTTGCTATCCCTTGATCAAAGATCTAATGAGAATCTAAATATAACACTCTAAGAATTTTTCTGTTATCCAGCTGCAGACAGTTGTTCAGTAAGCGACATTTTCAGTTTAGCATAATGATAACTGCGTGAAGTTAGACATATGGCCTTCATCAGCCAATTTGAGTCGTATGTATGGAATCAGCTGATTACCAATCAAGCAATTGAAAGCCTTAAAACAGTGGTGGCGCTGTAGCCTGATGCATCTCAAAATGAATCAACAATGGCGACCAGTTTTTCACGACAATCAAACACAATCCTCAACGTGCAACGAGCAATCCTCATTACTTAACAGTGGGAGGGAAATTGAAGTAATCAGTTTGACTTTATGCCTGCATACAGGCCCAAAGCAAGAGCAGCTGTTGTTTAATAGCTTGATGAGCAATCAAACTAGCTTAGATCACAAGCCTAAACATGCTAATCGACTAATCAGTTATATAAATTTTCTTGTTTTTGCTAATTTGCTCCCAAACATCAGCTTTTAGTTCGCAATATATTTAAACTTTGATTACACGCCAAAGGGAAACTCCGATCGCCGTAAATGAATAAATTCAGATAAAACAACCTTTCGTTCACAAAGGCGTTGATGGAAATTACGCTGATGGGTTGATGGGAATTGCTCATCGATTTTTCTTACAGATTGTTATATGATGTATGCTCCTTTTTTCATCGCAGTCATTAAATTTCTTATTTTACTCATTCTTCCAATTTAATGTTTAAAAAATTGAAAAGGTAAAAGTTGATATGAGAATTGCGCACCAATTGCAGCTTGTGCTTTAAATAGTTACCTGTTGTATTTTTTATGATTACACAGTCTTGTAATTCATAAAATACCGTTTTGATTGTCATACGACTTTATAAAACCGCCTCATTTTCGGTAAGCATTCAAACTTACCTTGTAAGCTATTATGTCTTATTTTATTCAGCCAATTATTTGTGCCCCCTTAGAAATTGCAATGTCTTTGAGTGCTTGGTTTTGTTGATGACCTCAATTTTACGTGGTATTTCCACAGTTTAAGGCTAGGCAGAATTTTTGCAATGATTCCAATAAGGGCCAGACTACAGTCTTTATATTCAAACGCTTCTGGAAAAGCATCTACCTTGTGGCTTCTTTTTATTTCGCGCTTCAATAAAAATAACCCGAGCAGTTATTTGAATTTTTTAAACTTTTTAACTAGCATCGCAAGGACACTTCGAAACTTTTATACTATATCAAGGTTCTGATCCTTGCTGTAGACGTGACCAAATCTTGCGGTCGCCCTGCTCCTTGGCCCATGCCCGCGTCGTGACCACATTTTGTGGTCGCCATGGTTTTTGCTCTCGATATTTCCTGGTTGCTCTGCCTCCGCTTTGGATATGATCTTATTCTGTGATCGCTCTGTGACCCTTTCTTTCCATATGGCCTCGTCTTTTGATCGCCCCGATCTTCACTGTCGATTAGACCTCATCAAGTGGTCGCCGTGACTCACACCCTCGATATGACCTCATGTTTTGGTCGCCCTGATCCTCGCTGTCGAAAAGACCTCATATTCTGCTTGCCATTATTCGTGCTCTCGATATGACCTCATTCCTGGCTGCGCTGACCCTCGCTCTAGACATAATCCCGTCTTGTTGTCGCTATGGTTTTTGTTCTATATGACGTCTTCTGGCCTTGTGGTTCTTACGCCTGAAAGTTCATATCACTTATGACAAAGAATCTTGAGCGAAAGTTTTGACAGAGTAAGTCGTATGACAGAGTATGTCCCGTCTCTTGCAGTGCTAGTCAACTAAACAAAACCTGTATACTAAAAGAGCGCTCATCTTCATATCGAAAACCCGTTTGTTTTAAACTGTGTTCGAGTTACTCGAAGTCATCAATAGTTATATTGCCTCCTTGCATCGTTCAAAGTTAAAGCAGACTGGGCAACCACAACAAGATCAAAACGTAGCCCTAATTTCACTTTTGCCATTTCATTACACACCCGTTTGTCTGAGAAATTAGAGATCCTATTAGTGTCGTATCGATAACCCCTAGCCAGAGCATAGCTCAGGTTTGAGAAGGGACCGTCCGATCACTTATCAAAGTGTTGATTGAGGATACGAAATCCCTTCTTTTCTTTGAGCCTCGATATACGATATTTTTGTCATCACAGAACTTTGTTCCTTTTTAATTGTAGAAATCAAACGAAGAAGAAATCGATCTTGGCATCTGGATATCCTTTGTGAGTTGCCTTTTTGAAGACAAACCGACTTTTTTCAATAGCTCAACAGTTTTTTGCGGCTGTCCTTTTGCCCCATTCATCCCCTCGCTAAGCATAGTACCGATGTAGAAGCTAATGAAATTCCAGAAAGAACGAATTTGACATTTCCCTTTCTTTCGAATCACGTTTACTCATCGCTCCAAACACAGCTGTTTTTTGTGAATTTAAGCATTAACTGTTTATTTTTCAATATTTTTTCAAGGAAGCCATTCGTTATGAATTTATTCCCTTTTGGTGCTAGTCTTTGTAATCGTATTTGTGTTGTTAATCTTCAAAAGTAAGAAAAGATATCTTTTGCATTAGTGAACGCAAATTTTCTGTGGTCGTTTGCGTTGAAGAACGAATCGAAAATTTGCTGCAAATTTTCAATTTGCCTTGTTAATTTGGACACTGTAGTGGTTTATTTTAAAGTCTACACTGATTCTGTCACTATTTAAACTTTAATGGCATTGAGTAAAGTCAATCTCATCCCCTTCCTAAATACTGATTGTAATTTCTAAGTGAATTTAATCAATCAAATTGTCCCATCCTATTTTCAGAAGTCTGCAATTTTTTTCGTTTGTTGTGTTATACAAAGGTTATTTACTGAAGTTTTTTCCTTTCACTAGCAACATTCATTAAAGTGTTTTTCAAAAGATGAAATACCTAGCCCTTTTGTTTCTGTAAATGTCTTTTCATTTTCCCATATTTTAGCAATGGAAAAACCAGTTGGTACAGTGGAACACATCGGAATATGCTGTCAATAGGCTAGAGGTTGACCTTGATAAGTTATGGATTCCGAAGATTTTTCTTGTCCAGAAGTAAGGCATCCCATTTGACAATTAATCGTCTTTTATGCCTTTTAACGCAGCAAGCCTTGGGCATATATTTTTAGTCTTAGGTTTGGTTTGTGTGTCGCATTTTTTGTCCCGTCGAATCAAAATATGGTGAAAAAAGACTTGGTGTGAATTAAATGCCACTTTGATGCGACGTATAGAAACCAAATTTAAATTCCAATCGACGTTTTGTTGCTTCTTCGACAAAGTCGCTGCGAGGTCGCATTTAAATAGGCCGATGGTCACATTTGATTCATTTTAATTCGATGCAACAAAAGTCCGACGTATAAACCCAGCCTAGTATAGGCGTTAAATCTTGATTGGCTGCGAAAGGAGTCGCCATTTGTTTTCTCGCCAATTGAAAATTTGATTTCTCGCGATTTGGTTGGTTAAAATAGATGGGAACTCTCACTTTGGCGATTCCTTTCGCAGCCAATCAAGATTTGACGCCTATGCTACCCAGCCCAAATAATCAATTGAGTCAATAAGCAATCGAGAATGGTCTGTTATTGTCCTAAATCGATTCACGTTTTTGTTTGGTCCAATTTTATTCTCAATCCATCCACATTTGGTCTCGATCGATCTATCTCCTACCAGTTTAGAAGAAATTTTTGGATCGATTTTTTTTATGTATTTAATTTGTTGCTAATAAAGGTTGCTGGAAAACCTATTCTTAAATGAAATTGTTATCTCTAATTGATGGCTGGAAATGAAACACAATTTTGTGCGTTTATAGTGATGTAGTCACCTGATTAGTCTGGGGACCTGATTGATTAGTTAATTATTTATCGCAATCCCCATGCGGATATAAAACAATATTCATTTAAGTTCATAAGAGCAATGAGGATTATTAATAGACAAAATGCCAAAATTAGCTTTCCGTCTATCAATCGTGAAAGAAATAAGCGATGTGCCAAAAGTATTCAAACGGTCTTGCTCCTGGAATATCAGAGAAACACTTTAAAAGAATGGACCACCGAATGTTCACTCGAAGAAACAAATCAAATCTTGTGGTGCCTCGTATAAGATCAGGAACTGCCAACAAACGATTTTACTTACCAAGCTGTAAACATTGAAAACAGACTGCCACCTGATCTGAGAGATGAAGACTATATTGTGAGATTCAAGAACAGATGTAATAACTTTGATTTTTAAAAAATCTCATATTGTAATTAATAGTTTTTGCTACTTTTCGTTGGACACAGGTCCTTGATTTAGAGCAGCTGTCCTTAGCTGACCAAACAAACCTGTATAATTATTGATATTTTAATATTATTATTACTATTATTATTATTCATCAAGTGTCCTATTCTCTGATTGTCGATGAAAACAGCTCCTAGTAGTAATATGTTATGATAAGCCTTCTTCATCTTCTTATGTTTTCTCCTCCTCAGTGCCATTGCTCAGCCATTGATTCCATCAAATCGTATGGGGACTGCCATCGTATATCCAGACGGACATACCACATTGGACTTCGCAGTTATGATAAAGTTAACTTGCAATATGCCAGCTTGCCTCTTCCCTGCAGACGAGCATGCCTGCCCGCTGATTTTCAACTCAATTTCTTATGATAACAGAGATATAAAGATGGTGTACAATACGGAAATTGATAAGGCATATGGACAATTTACAAAGAGTGAAACCGGCCTATGGAAGATCATAAGAAGCAATGTGACAGAAATAGACTTTCCTGCCTCTGTCGGCCCTGAATCGAAACCAACAAATAGTTCAGCGCTGTATATGATTCTGAAGTTTGTCCGCAAACCTGGGTAAGCATTTAGTGATGAAATCTTGGCATTTAGTTTTCTGTCTTTGGCAGTTATGTAGTCTTAGGTCGAATTGGAGTCGGAATAAAACGGAATGAAATGGTACAAAACAGAACGAAACTAAACGAATTGGAACGAAACAGAACGACACGGAACGGAACGAGAAGGAACGAAAGGGAACGTGGTGGAACGAAACGGGACGTGGCGGATCGAGGAGGAACTACATTAAGTACCAAAACTTTTGGTGGGTGTGAAAAAGGGCAACCGAAAATTAATCCCACCGAAATTTTTGGAAACCGAAATTTTTTCTGACCGAAATTTTCCAACGCTAGAAAAAGGTTTCCTTTGATATTGTTTGAGTAATATTAATTATCAAATACATCTCAATTTTCAGTTCTGGTTCTCCTTTGTAATCAACAAATAAGACACCCAGTACATCCAAGAAATTTGAGTTCTCTATGGCTGAACTGATGCTTCTACTGGCTCTTTATAATTTCCCCAATTACTTCTTTCTAGCGGTTTCAATAGAGCACCGAAGTGTGACGTCATCAAAATCTATTTTTAGAATTTCTTAATTTTGACCACATAAACACAAAGAACGGCATAAAATACCTCTGAATGCAGAATCAGTTAGATATGTTCAAAATTGGGCGAGATATGACCGATGAAAGATTTATAGTTTGCTAACGGATTGCTGTTATTCTGGCCTGGTTCATAAAGACCAAATTACAAAGGTTTGATGGGAAAAGATCCTGTGTTTATATGGCAACACATTCAACTGATTTTGTACAAGTATTTTATGTTGCTCTTTTGGGATATGTGGTCAAAAGTGAAAAATTCTACTCTATATCTATTTTAACTCAATTTTTAGCTCACAATGGATCAGAATAGACTGTACATATATTCTATCTAACTAAGCACGTCAGATTTCGCCAGATATCAAAGTTTCAGTTGTACAGCCTGCGTAGGCATTAAGTTTTAGTGCGATAGCCAACAGTGGACTAGGTATAAGTACCTCAGCCCAATAAAGCCTTTGGTGAAGTTTAAAACCTTGCTCTACGTTTCCTTTCATCTAGCACTTCGGATTATGCCAGGAAACAAAGCTTCAGTCATGTAACTTGTGTAATTACAAAGTTATGGTGCAAGACCCAATGTAGGACTGGGTACAAGTACAATAGTCTAAAAATAGCTTTTGTGGAATTTTTAAAGCTGTTTTTGCATTTCATTTTATTCAGCACGTCAAATAACGCCAGAAAAAATGTTTCAGTGTTATAGCTTGCAAAGTTAAAACGTTGTAGTGCTATACCTAAAAGAGGAGTGGGTACCAGTACCCCAGTCTAAAAATAGCTTTTGGGGGCATTTGTGAAGCTTGATATGTATTTCATTATACTCAGCATATCGGATTATGTACTTGTACCAAACTTCATGCTATTATTATAACATGCACAATTTTACTGCTCTGCGTCTGTACTATAATGAAATTGAAACTTCAGAAAGTAAGTTGTTTGACAAAACGAAAAGTTTCAACAGCCATAACTCTTTTCTTATAGTTCAGATCACATTGTCCTTTTTATACCTTTTGCTCAGTTTTTAAGCTCTTTCTGATGGTATCATCAGATTTGAAAAACTTCAAATTCGAAATTTTGCTGACCGTGGAATTGTTCATGCTCCGGAAACGCAACTTCCGGTCATTTGCCAGAATGTTCCCAAGGCTTAAAATGTTCATTGGCTTTTACTCTTATAACTTAAACTTTAAAAACTTAGGTTAGGGAGGTTGCTAGATGGTTATGCAAAATTCCCTGTCTGTACAGACAGAGTGTTATATTTCTTTACTCACCGAAATATTTTCAATTCACCGAAATCGTTCAAGTTCTCACCGAAATTTACACCGAAATTTCAAAAATATGACCGAAATTGTTTCCATCTAAAATCAATCCAACGAGATTTGGCACCGGATTTTTTGGTAGTTAATGTAAACGGAACGAAAAGGATCGGAAAGAAACGGACAAAACAGAAGTAGACAACAGAATGAAGTGGAAAAAAACTGAAAAATCCAAAAGGAAATAGAACGAAGGGAACAAAACGAAATGAAATAAAAATGATAGAAAGAATTATTCATTTACAATATGCTAAATTAATAACACTCTATGTTGCAGCTAATTGTGTTCGAATGCAAATGAAATTGCCTTTAAGTCAGCAGATAAAATACTATTAATTGCCAAAGACTAAACTTGAATGTATTTCTTTAAAAATTTCCACATATTTTATAAGATTTTGAAATTAAAAGCCTCAGACAAAATCACAAAAATACAAGAATTTCACTCAAATTAAAGGAGGCTGTGCCATGCATTTTTCTACGAGAGCATTTTGTTTCGCTTGGAACGACGCGAATGCCTCGTAGATTTCCCGCCCTTTTGTTATATCTTGCGGTTCGCTTACGCTTGGTCGTTTTCATTTTCCGTCTTACACGCAATTCTTTCACGCAATATCAAAATCAAAATTCGTGAATGTTTTCATTTTCTTAAAAAAATTCCCAACAAGAGCAGGTAAAACAAGGTGCAATTTGTCTTCCTACACCTGAAATTTATTTTTCATCGACAGGATTTGTTCCAAATATAGATTGTTATTCTGAAAATAATATGAATTTCTTTTGTTTGCCTACAGAACCTATGAAGAACGAGTTTGCAGAACTAATATCGCAACTACTGTGTGTTTATTCCTTAGATTTGCATGACAAAAATACTAAAATGTGACGATAATCGCCTGACCTTACAGTCTCTATACAGGGCTAGATATTTTTCATTTATTTTCTGTTTCTGTCCTAGGTATTACTGGCTAACGGTTGTATCCCCAATGGTATTAATATGCATTGTCACATTCTGTTCCGTGCTGCTGCCATGGGAATCGGGAGAGAGGACCTCACTGCTCATAACATGTTTCCTGGCTTTGATTGTCTACCTGGACACGATTTTGGGAAGCGTTCCGAAAACGTCGGATTACGTGCCTGTCATCGTTTTCTTTGTTATTCTCGTGTTGATCTTCACGATAATGCAAATCACATTTACCGCCCTTGCTTCGTATTATGCTGAACGTGCTAGTAGAGGGAAAGGGTTTACAACCCCCTACGAAAGAATTTGGAAGTGTATAAAGAAGATTTTCTTTGAAAAGAAGAAGAAGAGTAGTATAAAGTCATTTGAGCTCAACACATTCGTCGACGACGAAATCGAAATCGAGAGGAAATTTCCACCGGCTGTTCAAAGACAAGTATCACGTGATGTTCCTGATGGAAACATGCCTTCAGTGACATTTGATAAAGCTAGAAAGGTATCTAGAATAAATAGTTTTTCGGGTATTCAAGAGAATGCAAGCAACGATGACATCATTGGTGACTTCGGGTCCGAAGACAAAGGAGCAGCAGACGATCCTAGCAATGCGTGTAAGGGAAAAGAGTGCAGAAAAGCATGCAAAATGATCGACCGCATCTCATCGGCTTTATCCTTAATTCTGGTGATAGCGTGTCCTACTATGTTTCATTTGATGTATTCAGGTAAAATATCGTGGAAATGTGGTGCCTAGCCGTGTACAATAACAAGTTATCGATGATTGCAACTGCTTTGAAGTATGCACTGAAAGATCCTTTGCTATTCATTACCCTTTGCTCACCTAAAATAGAAAACCGAGCATCGAAATTGCGAATGCAACTTATTTGTGTGGATTGCTTTCCTGCGTGGAAAAGGACGATGAGGATGACGAATACGGGGACGAAGGCTAGCACGGAGACGAGGACGAGGAAGAGGACGAGGACGTAGAAGAAGATGTAGATGAAGGCAAGGACGGAGACGAAGGCGAGGACGGAGACGAAGGCGAGGACGGAGACGAAGGCGAGGACGGAGACGAAGGCAAGGACGGAGACGAATGCGAGGACGGAGACGAAGGCGAGGCAGAGACGAACACGAGGACAGAAATTCTCACCGTAGAATCTCACCGTAGAAACTTCGGACAGAGATTCTTCTATATTTTCGTTTATTTTCCAGGATAATGCCACTTCTACTATTAATAAGTAAATGATAATGATAGTCGAAGACCAGCAAATCATATGTAGAAACAAGCTTCGTTAATGTTTACATTATGCGAATAAAATGAGACTTTGTGTTAAATGTCTTTGTTATTGTACAACATGCCACACATATATCCATTGTTGATGCCTTTGCAACTACTACACAAAATTGTTGCTATAACCCCACTGTTTCAATGCTAGAGGCTGAGAGTGCCTATTTAACATTTTTGATGATATTTGAGTAGTTTCTTCAAAATGAAATTAAAGTTAGAATGTAGTTTATTGAAGATGATAATGATGTTGAGCGGAAAGTGAATTTTCTCTAGAAAGGAGGGCTCAAAGCACCCCTGGTGAATATCAGGAATCTTACGTTTAAATTTACGCAAATAAAATTCATAAGAATTAGATTTGACACTATTTCTGGGCTCCTGAATACCATAATGATTTCTGGTTCCCAACAAGCATAATATCATTTGCTATGAGGATATGATAGCTTTGTCTATTTTAGTGCTTATTGTTGGCTGATTAATACCCTCTATGCTAGCATTTATCATTTTATCACGAAATAATGGATTCAGTATAACATAGTATTGTATGCTAATTTTGTGAACATAGAACTATATTTTCATGTCAATAGTGCTCTTCTTGCAAATCTGTTGAATCCTTAAACGCTTCACTTATCAAAAGAAATCTTCTGCAACACAGGGAGGTTGGGTTTTTAGCTCACACAAGCCTTTTGGGTATCTCTGTTTTTAAAAGTTTTTTATTAAATCTTGAAATATATGAATATAGAAAATTTTAGCTTGAAAAGCTGTGCATGTGACTATTTGGCACCATAGTTTTGAATCATAGAAAGCTCTTACTTGAGAGAAGTTAGGACATTTTTCGTTAGCAGTTAGAAAGGCATCGTTGATATGGCAGTTGCGCATTGATTTGGCTATTTCAAATCTTTGACCCCTAACACGCAAAAAATTGCGGAAGAAGGCAAACAGACACATATTGACCCAACTCCTGTTGTGGGCCCTTAAGGCTGATTCCCACTAGGCGAATTCTTTCGCGCGAATCAAATTTTTGCCAATGTGAGCATGCGTGGTGTCATGTTCTCAAATTTCGCAGCGAAAAAATTCGATTCGCAGAAAGTAGATGACGGTCCTACTCTATCGCTACGACTATTTAATCGATTAGCGCGAAATAATTTGCCTGGTGAAAATCAGGATTAAAAGCGCCTTCAAATATCATAAGTAACAACGGGTTATATAGAACCTTACCATAGAGGTATGGACCAAGAGGATATGGGGTACGTGCCGCCGCCCACCTACTTTTCAAAAACAGAGGTATGTACAGCTTACGGAGGTGCGCCTTTTATGCCTCCAAGTGGCACCCATTGCTGAAATCCATCCTACATCTCTGACCCTCATCAAAATTTGCATTTGAAAGCCATCCTTTTTCGGTAACATAGTCAAAGAAGCTTGCAATCCCCTGGGCTATGAATGCATCGAATCATCTTGCAGGCTCTCTCTCAAGAGACCCGAAACAACTTCTCTTAATGATATTGCGAACCAAGCGCATTTAACACTCAGCCACCAGGCAAGCTGCCCGCCATTTTGTTAGTTTCTGACACAAGACTTTTAACAACTGCCTTGATTTTGTTTCTTGGCCAATACCTTGCAAAGCGTGGTGAAAGAAATCGTAGCTGCTATGTTTCTGAAAGCTTTTCTACGTTTTTAATTCCAAAAAGTGATTTCCATGGAGATGAGTTGAACATTTTGTACACGAGACGGCATAAGGCCTACCAATCTCCACCCAACAGAGAAGGCTGCCAGGACAAAACAAAGAGGTAATGTAGCATTTTCATTATCTGCTTTTCAAATAATGCCTGTGTTGCTACCCTTCTAATCTTTCGCGAAATTTCTAGTCTGGTCTAAATAACAAGCAGCATGGTAAGGCATGATTACAATTGAAGTTCTTCCTTTCGTACACAAACTAAAACAACTTTGAAGAACATTTCATTGAACATTGATAGCCTTTCCAAGACTAAACTTTCTTTTGGAAAATCTTTCCTGAAATATTCCAGCTGGAAACATTTTCAAGAGCATTAATCTTGTCAATCAATTCAAAGTCGATGGCCTCATCAAGTTCGCAAAGCTTTCTTTAGTTACCGCACGTTGCAAAATCGTTGTTATCGTTGGTTAATTGATGCGGCTTATGCTGTAACTTTGTAAACGAAATAAATCTAAATATCTTTGTCTTCCTCAATCTTGGCTCAAAAAAAATTTATATAGACTTACAGACATTTAGACATTTCCGAGCGTCTCCTTCGCAGAAGTTCAGAAGAGACAAAACGAATATCAACTGGTGGCTTCTAGGCACGAAATAGACTTAAGCCAAGTCTAGGCTCTATGAAGCCCCCTTTCTCTTTTATAATGGGCAATGGCAGGGACCAACGAGAAAAATAATTTTCATAGGGTGGTCTTTGCTTTGGGGTGGATGCAATGCTCTTGTTTTCTTTAATGCTCATCTTATATATTTTCGACAAAATATCTTCTAGATTTTGACAAAACAAAACAGAACTTTGCCAAATTCAAAAGTATTTTAAAGGAGACATAGAGTGGCAATCTTTTTCATTGGCCAAAGGCTTCTTCAGCAATTCATACCAGCATTAGTTTGGTTTAGTCTATAAGATAGGAAACCATGTGAATTTCTGTAAGAGCGAATCAGTTCGATGATTGTTTAACAGGGTTAAGTTGGCGTAACTAGGCCAATAAGAATCAAGTTTAGTGAGGTAGGAGGACCCGCCTATGGTTGAGTCAGACTCGAAAGAAAATTTTTAAATTTTACCTTAAGGTTTAAAAAAGCATCTCCCAGACTAAAATTTAGCAAATACTCTACTGTTTAGCAAATAAAATTCGACGGTTCTCAGAAAACTGTGTTAATTGTTTATGGAGAAAAATTGGAGAGGGGAGATGGGAAAGAAGAAAGGCTGACATTGATGTGTATGACAGAATACTGTTGCATTGAAAGGGAGAATTTTCTTTCCTGGACAAAAATGTGCTTCGTTTTTGTCTCGAGAAGGCCATGCTTACACATCCAAAATAAGGACATTCAGACATTACACAGCCAGAATAATAGACAAATGATAGAATTATTCGTAAAAAGGTTAGTAAATAGATAAAACAAAATCAATCGGTATATGAATAGTTTGTTCTATTTTTATTTCATGCATTAAGAACCAAAAATTTCGGTGGGATTTATGGCTAGAAGAATCTCGTTTGGGTGCAATGGCTAGAAAATCTCGTTTTACACCGACGGACTTTCAAAATAGCAAAAGGTTTCCCTTGATATTGTTTGAGTAGTATTATACATCAAATACATCTCAATTTTCAGTTCTGGTTCTCCTTCGTAATTAACAAATAAAACACCCAGTACATCCAAGAAATTTGAGTTCTCTATGGGCTGAACTGATGCTTCTACTGGCACTTCATAATTTACCCAATTACTTCTTTCTAGCGGTGTCAATAGAGCACCGAAGTGTGACGTCATCAAAAATCTATTTTTAGAATTTCTTAATTTTGACCACATAATCATGTTCAAAATTGGGCGAGATATGACCGATGAAAGAATTAAACTTTGCTAACGGATTGCTGTTATTCTGGTCTGGTTCATAAAATAGGATATATGGTCAAAATTGAAAAATGCTGCTCTATATCTACGCCTTTATCTTTAACTCAAAATTGATCAGAATTTATAATCCCCTCGTTATGATTGGCGATCAAAAATATTGCTAGACGTAAACGCTTCCAATTAATTTACTCCCATGGGTTACAAAAAATGAAAAAAAAACCCTCTTCCGGTTAGACAATACTTTATGAAATTCTTGCCTACTTTTCCGTTCTATTTATTGGGCTGACATAAAATATTCTATTTTGTAACATTTATGATTGTGTTCCAGACAATTTTATGCTGAAATAACTTACAAGATATGTTTCTTTACTCATCGAAATATTTTCCAAAATATATATTTCAGTGGCGGCGTTTATACGCTGAAATAAGTCTTCTTGGGTCCTGAAAATTTTTTCTGTTGCCCTGCGAAATTCACTATATTTGAGATTGGAGGGGGGGGGGGAGGAGTGCCAAATCCCCACACCTCCAGGATTTTTGCTACTGTGCATTGAAGACTTCGAGACGGAGGACACTCTTACGAGAAATGTGCCTAAGTATAGCTAGGTTTGTGCATTTGGTAAACTCTTCATATGAGGTGTTGTTGTCACTAAGCAAAAATACTTTTTTGTATGATCTCAACTATTTGAAGTGGGTAAATTCCACTTCAAATAGAGGTAAATTCCACAGTAAAATTAATGAATTTGTTGGGATTCTTGGAGGGTGGTAGGTAAGCTTGATTGCAAGTGAGATTCAACACACCAGCTTGATAATGAAAATTAACCAGATAGAATGGCTTATAATTATAAAGATAAAAGTGTGTACAACAAAGTGGAGTAAAACCATAGATCTAGTAAAATTATCGTGATTTTGAAATGTTAATAGTTAACAATAAATTTTTATGAATTTCATTATGTGTTGAGTACAATCAGTTTTCAATGAATATAAGATACAAAAATATTAAAACACAAAGATTGCTTACAACCAAGACGGGCCAAAAATCATTGAAAAATTTACAGTCTGTGGTAATATGTCAATTTAAATGCGAAGATAACGCTCTGACCATTAAGAGACACAATGAGGTTATGTAAAAATGCATAACCCCGAAATTTCGCGTTTCCGTCAACAGGAATGGCTGGCTGGCACACTCAAAATTCATTATAACCAGCTGAAAACATTGATATTTTCCGTTTTAGTTTCTAATATCAAACAAAAACCTGTGAGACATCAATGTCAGATAGAAAGCTACTTTGAATCATAGAATAAAGGTTTTTTGGAAAGCAAATATTCAGTAGATAAAATAATTCAATAAAATTGCAAGAAGAAAAGCTTTACCCTAAAGACGCGCATACAACAAAATATGCGCCTCGAAAATTGCTATATTTGCAGCATAGGATATCATATAAAATTTTTGTTTTGGAGATTTTTGAAAGATTTTTAACAATGCAATGAGGATTGCTTTCACGACGGTATGACCAAAAGAAATGTTACTTTCTGACGCTAGCACCATAAGCAACTTTATACCTTTACCTATAGCAACTAAAACATAGCAGCTAAGAATTTTGGATAATTATTCTCCAAAGCCTTGTCCAGAACACATTACGGTATGACGACTGTGAGCCGGCGGAAGGTTATTCAATGGTGCAGTAGTTTTGAGGAAGGACAATGCATACTTTACAAGAGTACATAAAGTTAGAGGGATTTCCCGTTGTGCTTGGACTTTTTTATTTACCTGGCAAACCATAGACGACTTTACATAAATTTCATTTCTAAGAAACCTTAATTCGAAATAATAAGGAAAATTTTGAGGAAAGAAAATTGGGCAAAATTCAATCTGTAGGAAGGTTGAGGGGTTTTCAGGGTAGGCCAAAGTACTTATTTTCAAAACTGTGCTCTTTACATTCGAGGTTATATTGTAATTTGTCTGCTAACTTCAACTTTTCTGTATGGATTGTGGCTTTAAAATATTGTATTCTGTCTATTAAAGATTGCTGAAGTCAGTTGATCACAACGATGTAAGATAAAAGACTTCAAATACAAATAATCTGAACTTTCCCACCAAGACACAGGACATTGACATGAACAAAAATGCAACCTGGAATTCGCAGTTAGACGTGTATTGAAGTGAGAAAATGTAAGTTTTCCTTTTATTCTTCTGTGCTTAATGTAAAATTAATACCCGAATTCCGGATAATCATGTGTGAAAAACTGTAATTGAAAATTTGTTCAAACCAATTTTCTTGAAGTTCAGCTAGAAACTTCATGTCAAAAACCATTTATCTTGAGATGAGGCCATTAACGAGGTATTATAAACATATCTTCAATACAAATGGATCAATCCATGAGATTTACTGTAGCATTCAAGCTATTTCCCAAGATAATATCTTTCATTACCCCCTCCCTCCCCCCTGCAATTCAACAATCATTTGCTTTCACTTTCATCAATGCTTTAATTTACTTTACAAGGCTGTAAATCGTGGGGCCTAACACCTCTGGCAACCATGCGTTTTTCTCACAAAAGAACAGTTACTTAAAAATGAGGGAAACTATAAGCACGTTTCTTGTATGAAAGTTCACTATCTCGAAGGGTAACAAACTTTATGGCTTGCATTTCAGGACAATACCGTACCCCTAGATTATGTTTGCATGTTACTATCCGTTGTTCTATAAATACAAACCGTACAGGCTTTCTGAACGGTCTATAAACAGTACACACTTTTTTATAAGAATATCTAATTTTTTTGCTAGACCTCAATAGTCTTAAATCTTTCTTAAATCATTCTTAACATATAGCGTGAAACTCGCATTTGATTTGCCTTCCAAAAAAACTCACATAAACAAAATATTTAATTCTTGATGAAGCTTGATCCTTGCATTTTTTACAAATCATTCTTAAATATCAGCAATTTTGAGCCTTAATATTCCTGTAGACCTTATTCTTATATAAAAAAGTGTGTATGTTGAGAGTTTTCTGGAGCTAATTAACATTTACAAAGCCTATTAGGTTTGTGAATAATCTCTTTGGTCCTAAAGTCTTGCTTTCAACAGCATCTCTGAGGGTGCGGTCACTGGCTCCCCATAAAATGCATGCCTTGCCAAATGTTTTCACCATTGGAAACTAGCCATATTTTTATCTTAAAATTTGAGGCAACCTCCAGATTATGGACAAAATCGACAAATGCTTTCTAGAACATTCATGCGCAGGGCTAGAGAATGTTCAGAGCTGTAATTAAATTCTATGTATCTATTTGGCCAAAACCTTAAGTGTTATATGTATTTGCTGGTCCTTTATAGGGAAACTTGCTATAGAGTACACCAAAGACTGGGAAAACAGTTTTCGGCTTATTATAATGGGTAACATCCCCTTCTTTTCTTTGACGAGCTTGCATTCAGTCCCATCCTTTATGTAGATTATATAAAGGGATAATGTTTTCAACATACATTCAGCTGATACACCTGTTTTGAACACAGTGGGGGGGGGGGGGGGGAGTAAGAAAATAAACGCGGGAGGGGAGATTGATTGAACAGCCAAGATTGAACATGATTCAATGGCCTCGGAGAGGTAGCTGCCTTGCATTGAAATGCTATCGCTTTTTTAACCTTCTTTAGATTTTGCAGTAGCGTAGACATTTCCAGAAGTAGCATAATGGATAGGCAGGGCTACATTTACCAAAATTTTTGCCTTTGACTACAGGATACATGTTTTCATAACAAGGAATTCAGTGTAAATGAATTCCAAACCAATAGCGGATTTCAAGGTAAAGAGGCAAAAAATTGTAACATGCCAATACTTTCTCTCTCAATAAATGTCTCATTTAATGATAGTTATTTTATCTGCTTTTTTAACAATTGCGGTTCATAAATTACAACGACGAGCTGCAATCCATATCAAGCGTTCCTCAAAGTCGTTGCAGAAGGTTGCTTCATATGCAGATAACGATCTTTCGCGATCGATAAAGGGGCGTCTTAAATTATCTCAAAATCAGACACGGAGTCTGCGGCACACAATTTTTATCCTAGCTTAAAATATGAGGTGTATAAACTTTGTTTCAAAAATTAGAGTTCACACATCTGGGATTAAACATGAAGAAAACATGAAATTGTACGGGAATATATCAGGAAACTGAGGTTTTGTAAATGATAAGGAAACTGGATTTCGGATACGGTGACTTTATTCACATACAAATAGTCATAAAAATTAGTGGTTTGTAATCACTGCAAATATGGCAGCAATTCGATGAAAATATTGCCTGAAGACAAATGCTTTGCCGTTTGTGGGAGTCGGCTGGGGGATGGGTTGGGGGCGGGGGGGTTGGGGGAAAGAGAGGGTTCATCTCATGTATCATATGCAGCAAGAATAAGCTAGTAATTTTCTTGAAGCAGCGCCTGCATTTGATCAAACTTAATTACAATGTATGTTTTATTCTAAGAAAAGAGTTATGACATAAAATTTATTGTACTTAGACATCTAAACATTGTGTGAGTTTTGACTCTGTAAATGTCCATACCTAGTCTACTGATTTCCAGCGGATCCAAAGCAGAAACCCATCATAGCATATCTTTGTATGACAAAACGTCAATTAGAAAAAACATGCACATTCCATGGTCTAAATAATCGAGCGCTTCTTGGAACGCGAATTACAAATCAAGTCGGTTAATTCAAGCTAAGGGTTTTCAACCCATCTACGTGGGAATACACAACACGTTCTTAGCAAAATCATGTCTTTGTACAGTCAGAAATGGATGAAATTACCTTCATCGAATGAATTGCTCATGCTGCAATTGCAACTTAAACTGTCCTGCACAGGCAAATATCGTATTTAATACCATGCACTTGTCTAGATCCAAATAAAACCGTCAACTGTCCCGTCCCCATATATCGACCCATTCTTCAAGTGTTCCCTGCAAATTTAAGAAAGCCACCTCAATATCACTAATTAAAGAGCACTTTGACCATTATTTAAAAACAGAGCAGTGTCAAAAAATCAATTTAACTGAATGTAAAATTGTCCCTTATATTATACGTTCTTTTCTTGGAACTTCGTATGTTGGTCCACGTGAATGGCGTTTTGTAATTTAATTAACACGCTCACGCAAGCAAAAAAACAATTTTTCATTTTCATTTCAAGTTCTTTAGGAAGGGCGTACCTCATTTAGAGAAAAAATAAATTCACAGGTGGACCATGTAATAAATACAATATAAACCAAAGTTACTATAATATGATACAATAAGATTAATAAAAAGAAACAAAATTAAGTGAGTTAATGTAAAAAGCATCGCAATTTCCGCACCGCAACTGAATTTCTTCAGCCCTTGTTGGAATTTCTCAATTGTAGATGCTCCCTTTATTTTATCGCTCAATCCATCCCGGAGACATGCCTCTCTGAATGGAAAATATCTCTGACAAGCTGATGCCATTAACAATTTTCTGAACATTTTTACACTTTTAGAGTGGATAGTATAACAAGATGACTAGATATAAATATTTGGAAAAGTCACATTTTGTTCATAACACCTTGGCATCTAAAGTGTCAGTTGGCAAAATTCATTTTCTTAGCGTATGTTGATAAAACTCGAATGGAAACAACTTTAATGCAGGAAATAGGGACTATTGAGATACGACAATAGCGATGAGTTCACTTAATTTGAGTTAGACAATGAAATGGCCTTTCTGAAACTGAAACCTATTACATATTACAAAAACATGTGACATTGCATAATTAATGCAGAGATATCAAATATGTATGATAATGTATTCAAAGCAAATATCTAAACACCTTCGGTCAATCTCCATTCAAAAAAGCATGAAGCACAATAAAATTAGAACCAACTGGCCTGGACATTGCTTTTTTTAAACAAAACAGGTGACTGGCAGAGTTCAATCTGCTATTAACCTCATATAGTTCGAGCACCGTACTCACATTTTATGGCCGACACGAAAAGGTGTACAGCGTTAGAAAGGTCTTTTCATAAACGCTTATTATAAGAGGGCAATTGAAATCAGGACCTCAAACAAATAAGGGCAACATTTTACTGGGTGCTTACGTAAAAAGTAGCCAAACGCCTCAGGAGATATAACTTCTTGATACTTAAGCAATTGATAGTCATTATCTCTTTTCACCGCTACCAGAATCCATTCATATTCAAAATGAATGACCCAGAAACGTTTTAGCGATCAAGTGAGGGCCACTGACGAGGGGGGCAGGAGCCATGCCCCATTATTTTCTTGCAAAGGAAAAAAACTTATCTATTTACTACTTCCTAATTTGTTCATGCCCACTTTCCAACTTGCGTTGGAGCCCCTGCTATTAGAATATATCGACCGTCTGAGAGCTTCACAAAGACAAATAGCGAAGTGGTGCAATTGAAGAAGAAGTGTCGGATCAGCATAATGGTCGGTGAACGGGTGAGGGATTATTTCTGATGTTATAGAGAGAGGCAAGAGTTGAATTGAACAGTTGGCAGGTCAATGCAATTTGTGGCAAATGATGTTTGTCGTTGTGACTTGGAAGATTATTATGTTTCTGGTTAAAATGAAGATAACTGTGAACCAATTTGTTGATGTCGTATGAAAGGAGCTGTGCTCGATATAGTTGGAGCTGTGCACAGACACTTCTCTGTTGCATGATGGTCTCATTGAGCATGAATAGCAACTTAGAAGAGCAACTTGAGTACCAACTTTGAACCATTCTGTTCCAACACCAAAATCGTAACTATGGTTTCACATAGGGAGGAAGACTCAAACTTCATGAAGCATTGCCATAGCGAGAGTTCTATCTATTGCATTCATCAGTTGGTGCTGTCGTCCTAAAACAACATGTGAAGACACAATCCAGGTTTACTCACCAGATGGACTGGAAGCAACCAGTCTTCCGTAATTACCTTGTTTCTTTTGCCGAGCCCTGGAATTCTGGAACCAAACCTGCGTCACTCTTTTTGATAGGCCGGTGAGCTGCGAAACTCGTTCCAACTCAGCTGCATCCGGGTTCGGATCAATTTCAAAGTTCGCTTGTAAAATTTGCACCTGTTCGTCAGTGAAAGAAGTCCTTACTCGTTTTGATCTTCCTAGACCAAACTTCTCGTTTGCCTTTCTCTTGGCTTTCTCTTCCTCATCTAATCAAAGAATGAAAGTATTACTACCAAGAATATCAACTGTTTCTCGGAACTAGAATTTGCAAATAACTATGGCATTGCTCGAGCATCACGACATTTCGGTATAATACTATTGTAATACTTTCCAGAAAGTTTTACTACTCAACGGAAAATATTATTAATAACATCCAGTAGGAATGCTAATGATGCAAAAACTACAAACAATACTTTGTAGCATATCACTATTACTTAGAGCAAACGCAAAGAGTGTTTTTCTATACTTTTCAATTGTTTTCCAAAAGAAACCATTTCCCTAAATCTGTTACGCACAAAGCAATTTTATCGTTGCTCTTGCGGTCAATATTACAGAGATGGAATGGGCCCTAAATTCAAGGCCATTATAGAGCAACATAAGTCCACCGTATTCAATATTTTAAAAGTTTATAAAACTGAGAAATGAAAAAAATACTTAATAGAAGTGCATCATTAGTTCAAATAGAAGCCTTGTAGCTGCTACAAATCCTTGGAAATTTACATCGATTGCTTTTTACAAAGCTGCATAGATTACTAGACTGAATTCACTACAATAACTACATTGTCGATCTATACAAAAACATTAATATCAAATATTTCAAAATGAATCACTACGGTTAATAAATACACATGTAGTTTTATTACATTTGAGTTTCTCTCTTGTATTAGATAGTCATTTTAGATAGCTGGAACAGGATTTTATGCAGCTGCCGGCCCAATAGTTCTGGTTTCGACAGAATACAAATACGCAAATCGCCTGGAAATGTATTATTTTATGTATGCTTCTCGTCCTACAAGACTGGAGCTAATTGATATGATACGGCTGGATCAGTCACTTAAATTCCAGTCAAAGTACAGTTATACTGGCTTTACGGGTTAGAAGATAGCCTCGGGTTAAAAAAAAGAAGGTCACAAAAAGATAAGAAGGAAAAGTCCTATAGAAAAGGCCATATTTATAGTTAATGAGAGAAGGAGCTTAAAATAACAGGCATTGCAATCCTATGGTTGAAAACTTCAGTTTGCCTTCGAATTTGTTTAAAACAGTAGAATGGATCAATGTCAGGAAATACACGATTCAATGTTGACCGAGGAGATGAAACTGCACACTTCACGACATAAATAGTTCATATCTCATAAAGCCTTAATAATCCCTTGATACAGGAAATACAAAAGTTTCCTCCCTCAACAAACACAGGCACACTCTTTCTATGTTTTAAGTAATCCGACAAGGATTGCGGAGAGAAGAAAACTTTACACCTAACAAAATAGGATTACATTGCTTGTATGAGGAAAAGAATTTTTAAAAAATCAAGTTGTGTCATCTCTTTGTAAATATTATTCGGAGCCGAAAGTTCGCGATATAATGTTTCCTTTTTTCTGAAATCTTAATTAAACATTTGTGATGAAAGAAGCTTTCCCTTGAAAAAGATCTGAGGTTTCTATGGAATACCATGGTCCTGTCAAAGACAGCCTACAAATATTACTTTATTTGAATTTCAACATTTGTAAAATGTCATGGATTATTCGTGAAACTGTCTATTTTGAAGCAATCTTGTGATCCGCAATGAATTCAAATGCAAGATATTAACCAATATTGAAAGGTGGACAGGTTTTTTAAAACAAAAAGAATTTTGGGAAGTTTCACTTTAAGGTGAATGAAATTCTTAGAAGCAAAAAGCGCCTTGGTTTGCTTTGTTGATCAATGCTAAGAAGTTTCTCAGAAAACTAGGGAGATAGTAACTTTTTCCAATTTACAACAAATGTTCTTACCAACTTACTACTTTGTATTTTAATCTACATACACGTCTTCTTTTTAAGAAACACGTAAATCCAGTTAGGCTCAAAGCTTCTTAACATTCTGTTGATTTGAGCCACAAATGTTTTTTAAATGCTTCTTAAGAACGGACTCTGTAACTTCCAGATTAACATTCTTAGAATGCATATCATCAGCATACAATGAAGACACAATATTGTGTGTCGCACTGTAACAAATTCGAAAACCGTAACTTGATTTAATTTTTCTCCCGATCCCTCTATCTGAGCTTGGCAATGTTTCCTAGATATTTCTTAGTTTTTATGGTATTTGAGCATCGTGATTTTTACTTCCATGTTCTTTAAAATAAAAAAGATGTGTAATACTTTTCATTACAAATTATAGCTTACTAGAATGCCTGTATTAAAGACAAACATCAAATCAGATTGAGTAGCATGACAGACTAAAGAATATCAAAATAATTCCCAAAATAATTACATGAGTAACTGATAGATTCCCTCTTCGTGTTAAATGTATACCAAACATTGAAAATTCTCTAATACTCATAACAAAGAAAAAAAGGAAATCTTATCTTGATAAGTTGAATCTATAAGGAAAAACACATTTGACAGATTTGAGATATGATAAATCTTCAAAGACAATTTTCTTTCTTGAGATTTCTTTGTATTTCAAAATGTTTTAACTCACACTAAAAGCCTGCTATTTCAACTTCTCCTTTCCCAAAACTAAATTTAACAGTCTGGGTAAATATCACACATTTACCCAAATTCAAAAGTTACACACTGTTGTTTGCTGAGTGAACACAATATCCTGACTAAAAAGAATTAAATTCAATATTGATGCAACATTCAGAATTCTAAAGATCTTTTTTCACTAAAAACTACAAAACAATAACATATTTTGATTCAAACAGGTGCTATTTTGAAAGAGGAACAATCATTTTGTAGGGATTTATACAGGACATGTGGTATTTATATTAGAACCTCTGAACCAAATCAATATTTAATGTTAGGATACAGATTAGATATCCTTTTATTGAAGAATATGGGTATTATCTTAAACTAATTAAAAATACAAGATGTCTAAGCATATAGCTCAAAGTTAAGGTACAAAAAATATCAGAATATGCATTTTAAGTTACTGGTCTAGGCATACAATTGAAAATCATTGATGTATCTACATAAAGTGACAATAACCATAATTTTGAAAATGTTTCAAATTCAATTGTAAAACTATCATCAAATCAAAACTAACTTGAAGTATGGCTAAAAACTCCATGGCTAATATGATACTAGAAAGTGTAATTAACTAAAAATGAAATATTGAGATAAAAGACTTACCTTCTGCAATGATCGACTCTCTAACTGTGGAGCTGTGTGAGCTAATATCACTTTCATTGCCGGATGAATTCAAAACCATAGAGCCAATGTTATTAGATCCAGGTGTTAGTGGGGATTCTAGTTTTTCTATGTAATGCAATTTGCATAAAAGTTTATGGTCAATCAGTGCAAATTCTTCTCCAGTTGATAGCTGTCTTTTACAAACTTCACATGCAAAGCATGCCAAATGATAAACATGTTGCTTGGCTTTCCTTACCCAATCTGTCTCCTGAATAGCCCGCTGACAGCAAGAGCATTTAACAGAATATTTGACACGAAACTGCCTGAAAAAGGCATAACATTGATTAAAGGTTATTGTATAAGCAAAAATAAATCAATGATTGCAGTAAGTGCAAAATATGAGAAAAACTTACAGGACAGCTTTCTTCATTTTCTTAAAAACCTTTCAAATCAATTACATTCAAACATAAAATTGATACAATCTTAGTATGAAGTGTCAATAACTTCAGTAAACCTACCACAACATAGATGCAACAAACAGGACTATCAGTCATTATCCCACACTTTTATATTTTACTCAAAAATTGCAATGAGGTGTTGTTTTTTTATTGGCACTCCTATCAAGTGCAATTTTATTTCCATCCCCAAAAACTGTTTCATTAAACTATTAGATGCAAAACATACTCCTTTAATTTTTCTATAATTTAATATGTAACAAAAATGCTACCATAAAAAGTATCTTGTTGTCTATTATCTAGAATTTTTTTCGATTTTTTTCTAAAATTTAAATGTTAAAAATCTTTAAAAAATGGTTTCTGACAAAAGATATTGCAAAAGGAATACTAAATAAACAGGCATCAAAAACTATGATGCCACTTTAGAAAAAAATTAACTGATTCAAATTCACTAACAATAAACACAAAAATTTATGAACAAAATGAGGGATAAATTTATGTGAATATTCAGCAATTCAAAAGAAGAGGAAGAATAAAACTGGTATGCAGTTTATGGAAAAGTTTGTCTGCAATAGGAAGCTAGGGAAAGGATTTTGTGGCTGTGGTAATTCATAGCTGATGGGCAAAAGATTGAAAAAGAGACATGAAACATGGCCACATATTTTCTTTTTTGCATGGTCTTTACTTGAGAGCACTATTGTAAAGTTGCCACTTGGGCTGAGAGCACCTATCCTTTTAACATTAATCCTGTGTTATCTCTCACAAGCTTCTTACAGTCAAACTTGCATGAGTCTGACTACTATAAGTCAAATTTTTTGCAACCTGGTTAAAATTGTGTTGCTATTCCATGAAGATTTTCATGGATATACAAATAAAGTCAGACTTTAGCAACAAACCTAGTCATTACAACATATTTGCTGGAGGGCAGCCTTCTTAATAAATATAAACATTTGTGACTATTTCAAGATACGGGCATTCATGATATGACACAAAAGTATATGATGTTGTCAAAAGTTACCAGGCTCTTGTTGGAGAGGCGTCCAATCGCATACCCACTCCCCTGGCGCACCTATACTACTTTCCAGGGGACTAAAATATCACATGGCACTTCAAAAAGGCTTAACAACTTATCAGGATTGGGTTTTAGATAATAAATGCCAAAAATTCAACTTGATTAATCCTCTTTTTATATTACCAAATCATTTGTCCGAGAATATAACTGAAAGAGAAGTTAGCATTTTGTAACAAATTTTATAAGATCAAATTTATTCTTTGCTTTCCCCCAAAAGACTGAATTATCTATAGTTTGGTTGATAACATTAAGATTTAGCTCCTTGCTACAAAGGGTTTTGGTTTTGTGGCACTTTATTTGGGAATTTTATATGTGTAAGTTGGACTTTGTAGTGATAGTAGGTATGTCGTAGGGTTTAAAGAGATCAGACTAAATAAGATTTTTCGTTGGGGAAACAAACCAGCATTTGTCTTAAGGACCATTGGCTTTTCAAAATTTCACCTAATATGCACATGAGCAGTTACAGCCAATGATGTTATTTTTATATTGCATAAGATACTCTGTGGTAGTGGAATATTGTGGCTTTTATGGGAATTAGTCTGTCTTGGATCAAAAGACGAAGGAAATTTAGAGAAAAAACTGTCATGAGAAGAGTGAGAACCAAACTGGTTTACACATGCAACTATGATATATATATGTATAATAGTTTTGAAATGCTGTGAAGCGCCATTGGATGTTAATTTTGTCTTCAAATTTTAATGTGCATGCCCATATGATGCACTTTCTTATTGGCTTAGACAAATGCATAGAATAATGGCTAAAATCAATATGAATATAGACTCATCTCCCTAACAAATCTTGCTCAACTCTATCACTTATACTTGCACAGGACCAAATCATGTTGCAAAAGAGCAGGTTAACAGCTGCAGGATTTTATTTCTAAATAGCACTTGTGAGCCTTGTGATGAGGCTGTGCACAGGGTTCACGTGAAAGACTGTAAATTGCAACTGTGTGGATTAATCTAAATTTGCGAAAATGTGCAAACAGGAAATATTATTACATGGGGAACCCTACCCAAACTTTGCAGAACTATGCAAAACTTATCACCTAACAACCAGCTACTCATTTATGGTGCAAATTAAAAAAAAATTCTACTTGAAGTTTTGAATTCTGTGGGTATCTTGTACTCTATTTACCACTGGGAGGCAATAAACAGCCCTACCAACGAAATTTTCAAAAAAATATCTTACTTTGGGGGGTCTGAACTGTAGATGATTTCAAATTTATGCACCTTTCACTCTGATTTACCTTCTCCATAGCCTTTAAACTGTCAACTGAAGCTAAAGATGACTTTATTTTTCACTTCAGCACTCTAGCATCAGATGTGTTGTTTTGAAATGTTTGTAAATAATCCTCCGAAACCCGTCAATTGAGGAAAATAAACATGATTCATTACGGAAATGTTCATTATTTGAATCTGGCAACTTGAAATGGTACAATCACCACTTTTAAATAAGTTTTGGCAAATTGAGGAAATTCAGATTTCGACCTGCTTAGCAAATCTGCAAGGAATGACTTTGATAATATAATCTTACATAATAAAAAGCAACCCTTTCGATGCGACGTTGACGAGCCACAAAGCTAGATATTGTTTTTAAGAAACAAAGCTCGAATTTTTCGAGATTTCTTATAAAATCACTCCGAAAATCTCAAAAACTTGAGGGCGAAAAATGACTCTAAGAGGTTGTAACACAATAACTTTTGAAATCCTTGTTTTTCATTTCTGATATAAGGATAAATAAAAAAACATTCGGCAGATGCCCTTCATAAATTCAAAAGCACCTTCGGCAAACAACTTTCCGTCTTCAGGGATGAGTGAGGAAATCTAGCTCTCCCATGATCGCAGCTTAAGGAAATCTTTTTGAATAACCAAACTGTTTATACACTGTGCGTCAAAAGGCCATCGCTACTTTGAAGCTTGAACACACGCCGGTAATTGTTCGTGCAATTTTAGGCCCTTTCTTTTGGTAGTTGCCTAAATAAGACAAACAAAATGATGATATCCACTAAACCGGGCCACTGCAAACGGCCTAATGTCCATAAATAACTGCGGTCCATTTCTGAATTCTGGAAAGTTAAGCACAAACCCATGTTCGTGGTAAAAGACTTACATTTTGCATCCAAAACCAGACAGATCACCTTCCAGCTACCAAATCGAAACCGCAAAACGCAACACAATTCAATTCAACCCTTTCAAAACGTTTACCGTAAATCCTCGAGCATCGACACACCAAGGGAACGCAACCAGGCGTGTTAGAAAGCGCTGACACACTTTAAAAATAAAGGCCCGTTGAATCAACAATTTTTTATCCGCCCCTGTTTTTGTGAAGCAAATAAAACATCAGTACAAACTTACGTTATTTTATCGGGCTATTGTATGTTACACCCATCTTAAAATTGTTAATATTTAAATTTCATGTCGGTACAATGAGAAACTCTTGATAAGGGCTACAGAATTCACTAGTAATTTTCAGGACACAAATGCAAGAAAAACATAGGCAATGCAAACGTTTGTGTTTTAGCCCATTTTATAGTATTCTTTGTCTATGCAACTCGTATATGTCATAAAAGGATGTTTATCTCAGTACGCCCCTACGCCAAAAGGGGCCCCAATATATTTCAGTATCCATGTATCTACGACTTCGTTCAAGTTCACCTTCTTTTCAAAAACTTTTTATATTCTTTAACTGAAGCATGTTACTCAGCTCCTCCTAGCTAACAAGTACAATTATCTTTACATGTATCAATTTGCAAACAGGGGCCTCATTTCAGTTTTATTCTAAAGGGCCCCAGGTGCCTCCCGTACGCCACTGCTTCTCACATAGTTATGGCTTTTAATAAATTCGGCCCTTTCCACATGACTTACTTGTATCCTCATATTCTTTTGATTTTTTATTTAATTTTGCTTTATTCTGTTTCCTAAATTCTAAAAAGGGTTTGAAAATCGCAACGATGTTAAAATAAAAAAGGAAAATTAATAATACGCTTATTCAGCAAATAAAATCCAGTTAGTTGCTTAAATTATTTTTTGCAAAATAACAATACTAGAAAGACCTTGGGAACGAGCATGATGATGTAAACAACATTTTCAAACTAAATTTCAAAATGCCCTAAACAACTAGGTTGAATCCACGTGGTTGAATCCATAGCACATAACAAAAAACCCTCCCTAATGAACAACACTGTTGCAAAGTGACCGACGCGAAATAGACAGAACTGTTCATGTTTGCGGCTTAAAGTTGCACATTTGAGTTTCATCGCGATTCTCAGGCAACTGCTCGCATCTTAGAATCCTGCCTGAAATTTTTAGAAACAGCAACATTGAATAGAATACGCTCTATCAGTTAGAACCAGAGAACAAGAATTATAATTTTTCATTTGTGACAAGTTTTACAAAGTTATGATGATAGCAGCTCAGCCCAGTTTCTAGACATCCTCCCCTCCCTGAAAGCAGATCCGGCTTTTTTTAAACTTTAAGACAAGAAAAAAAACATGAATTTTTGAGAAAAATTATTGTGATCTAATCACCTAGCAAAAACCTTACACTACAGGTAGCTTCTGTCGAGTATGAATGCTATGCAATCGCCTTGTCTTATGCCCTATGTTTATTTGTTTGTCCACTACAAATTCACATTTTGTTTGTCGTAATGTCCACTATTCCATCAACCATACTGCGCTCTACCCATTTTCATGACTAAATGGTAAAACTAAACGCAACAAAACCCTTGGTCCGGAATACGTTGATAAAACAACTTTTAGGAAATTAAGCACTGGAATGCATCAACACACTTGAATTCACCAAATATCATTTACATTGCTTTGTCACTAAAGCAATTTCAACATAAACGCTATGAAATAATTCATAAATATTCTGACTGGTTTTGAGGCTGCAACGAAGTGGAAGTGATCACTATACGCCCCTTTTTTCTAGATATTTTCAGCTTATGTGTTTCTTGAAAATCTTATGTTTTTCAGCTGCTACCGCCAATCTTGATATACACTGCAATTTTCATGACGATTATCGGCATATATAATAGCTTTGAGGTTCACGGATAAATTTAACAGCAAGTGTCAAGCAGCGATAAAATAATCGCGGTCTCTGTAGACAAAAATGTTTTCCAAAAAACTATTTATTACAGAGGAAATCTTTGGCGAGAAAATAATAGAAAGAAAATAGAATGTTTAGAACAGATGCATTTTTGAAGTAGAATAACTTCTCTGTACACAACTTAAAAACTCTTATGAATATATTTTCTTGGGAAGAACAACATACATTGCTATCAAATATAATAATCGCATACACATTGCAATTACCCGTAGAAGATTTATTTCAAGTCTAGATGGTACTCTTTTGGTATATATGGGATTAAATCATACAAATATTTAACGAAAAATATTTGAACAAGGCCTTCAACAAATTAAGTTTATACAACTAATCAAACTAAAAAGGGAACGAAAGAAAGACACATCTGGAGAAAGCTTTGAGAACTATGGAAAATTTCGATGCTCTCTAGAAGTTGGAATCAATTTGGCAAAAGATTGAATATTTGTAAGCGAAAATATGGCGCCCGAACCATCTGTGGCAAAGTTTCCTATTTTTCAGGTTAACTTAAAACAACGATTTTCTAATGGTTTTGTTGAAGTAAATGAATTGGTGCCTATGCAGAACGCCTTCGGGCTCCTCCAGGCGACAGGCTATTAGAGGAAGACTTCTGCTGGTTTTCCTTTGTAATGGCTGTAGAGTGGACATAACCTTTTCATCCAAGTGAAACCGTTTTAGCAACAAAGTACTAGGACGCTAGAGCCTGGGGGTCAAGGGGCTTAGCCCCCAAAGTTGTGCTACGTATGATGCAGAGGTTCTGGCATCAAAGATAATGATGGCAAACTATCATAACAATTTGCCAACTCCTCTTGAACTCCGGCCTCCCTGTAGAACAGTAATTTTTTGAGTGGTGCAATAAGCTATATGTTACTTTAAAACTCTTTGTGATGTATATTGAAATACACTAAATTAGCCTGGCTAAAGAAATGTCTATCCAGAATTATCATATTTCTTTATATTTTACATAACCAGGTTTGGACGATTAAACAAAACAGGACGCGACGCCCATACTTGGAACTCACAACACAGAAAGGTCAGTGGAAAGTTAGATAAAATTTTAAAAACATAGTCAGGATAAATATTCTTTTCACTTTTGTAATGTTTTGTAAATTTGGAACAAACCATCGAAACTTACTTTCTTACCAATTTACTTAAAAAATGACTCATGACATTCACATCATGCTTCTCATCGAGTTTTATCCACAAGATCTATCAATTTTCGCATACCCTGATGCTAAATTTCCATTTTCTCTTTCATAACAAATCTTGCTACGGTTATCGATATATTCCTAACAAAAAACCCGAAGTGAAAGGCCGATAGGAATATAAAGATTCTACCAATGCTCTCAGTCGAGTTTAGTTTCTGGTAAAGGAAGACCTGCCTATTCAAGAAAAAAGAAAACAGTTACATATTGGATAATATAGTTGAGGGAGCAGGGTAAAGAGGAAAATACTATACAAAATACTCTTGTGAGCAAACTATAAAGCTTAAGGTTATGCCTGAATGAGAACACCCAAAACTAGGAAAAATGAAAAGCAATTGGAAGTAGAAAGTACAATCCAATGTAAGCTTACAGGGGATACTTATATAAAATAAAGCGGTCATTTAAGAACCCATTAGAGAAAAGGGACCTAAGACAAACTATAGCTTAGTGTTATGCTTTCTAAAATAGTGTAAATTCGGTTATTGTGGGGATAAGAGACCATTAAACCAACTTTAACATAGCTGTGACAAAGGAATGAAAAACAAACAAGTTTTAGTTAAGAACATGTAATTCTTCTAAATAGTATATGTTGTAATGACTCATTTCAAAGATACTAAGAATAGAAATTCAGAAGGGCATACATTTTGCCACATGTGAAACAAATAAGATCTGTCCTGTCTTAGAGGTGGAGTGGAACCCTTTCCTTCAAATTCGCGGGATCTTTCATATAAAAAAATAATACATTTAGGAAGAAGCGTGTAGAGTGGTTCTTCATCCCCATTGCTTCAATTTTTGGGACGTTTCTTGTTGATAAACTTCATCTTCGTGAAAAGCTCCCCAGTATAAAATAATTTGGGAGTATTGACTGCAGTGATTTTGGAGTTCTTTCCCACAAAACTGCAGTTAAAATCTGATTTTACAGCTAGAGATACTTGGTACAACTCTTAAGCGTTTTCCATAAAGTTATCATTTTTTATGAGACTTTCTAGCTATTTTTAATGAGCCCTTTTTAATGAACCAAAATTCAAAGGTCCAACAGCAACTAAATATTCGCTGACGGGCCTGATTTGACCTGCGGGCTACAGGTTGCCCGTACGTACCATAATAGCTCGTCTTTTAGAGCCTGAGGCAGCCTGGTTTTCTTCGCTTAAGGTTTATTTGCCTTATTAGTACATTATAGGTACATCAACGTCAAACTGACTGCCGCGGGATATTGGGGGAAATCCATCAGTGTATGCATGAACTTGTATAAGCATGCATGACGAAAGGTTCCCTTCATTTATTCAACCCAGAAGGAAATGAGCACAACAAAGCATCAACTCAAGCAAGGCATGCACCACAAATTTTCGTAAAATGAACTCGCCAAACTGAAGATTTCTTTACAAATTTCAAAGACCTAACCTGATTGTTACGTCTGACATAAACATAAATGTAAATTTTGAAAACTTCATAACACAACACTCCCTCTTTCCACTGAAAAGCTATAGAATTGATTCTCCCTGTTCAGCCGTTTTCGAAGACATTTCTTTTTTTAATACAAAATCTTCCAAGTAAAGTAAAATCTGTTGCCATTCGTCACACCTGATTCAAAATTCCCTCTGCAGTGAGTGAGCCCCAATACATTGTTGAAAGAAGGACGATCACTTTCAGTTTTCAGACCGTCAAGCTGCTTAGTCAAAAAGTTTTTGACCATAACAATTGTCTGAGGGTAGCGACAACCATGAGTAAGGGTGAAAATAGTTTTTGACCATAACAATTGTCTGAGGGTAGCGACAACCACGCGTAAGGGTGAAAATTGATGCCTCTCTCCTAACAATGCTTCTACATTCTTAAAAACATGCCGGACACCTTCAGTTAAACGGAACAATATCTGACTGAGTGGAATCTGAATGTATGAACCTGAATGATTCTGAAAACGGAATGCATTATACACTAATAGTTACACCTGAAAACTATGAATTGGTCATTGGAAACACTTGTGGTAACAGCAGTGCAAAATATCAAAAATGGATAAAAATTTCCCCTTTTCGTAGTAGTGTTTACAGCAAAAGGAAATCAGAAACTTAATTTGACCTTCTTAGTGATTTTCAATTAAATGCTACTGCTTGAGTTAACAGCAGTGTACAGAAAATACATTTTTCACGAGGCTGCAGTTTATACTTTATCCTTTGAACACAGCTGATAAACATAAGAAAATGCTATTTAGCATGCTATCACCTCCCTCCCCCTATTCAATGTTGTGATATAAGTACACTCTTTTTTTATAAGAACAATTTTATAAGAACACGAGCCTCAAAACTGGTCAAAAGTTAAGAACAAATAAAGAACAAGCTGAGGCTGAGCTTCTGCAAATTGCAATTTTGAACAACGTTTTTTCTCAAAATCGAGGATTTTTAGCGATGTGTGGGTGCTTTTTCGGTGAATATTCAAATTTGTCAGCAAATTAAGGCTGTCTCACTCACTTTGTTGGCAAATGAGCCCTGAACACCTCCTTAGAGCGATAAGCTAGCAATAGCACTGCTTAATTTAAGAACAAATTAAGAACAATCCAGCCTCAGATTTTCGAAAAAATTAAGAAGAGTCAGCCTGAAATTAAATTTACTGGTTCTTATAAAAAAAGAGTGTATTGAGACATCAGTAACATTTAAGTAGTGATATGTAGAAAGGGGTATGATAGATGGATAAGGGGGTGTGATAGAGGGAGAAGGGGGCAGAGTCTCGGAGCCTTCGAACAGGTATGTGGAAAACTCTCGGGATCATTTTGAAGTACGGTTTCTTAGAATAAACGATTATGTTTGTCTGCCTGTAGTGGTCATGAGCTGCAGCTGTAGTTGGTTGTTTGCTTTTGCTGTTCAAATTCGTTTTTCAATTCATTTATACATTTAATGTTGTGCAAACTGTTGTTAAAGGAAAATAAGGTTAAGAATTTTTGGATATTGAATTTAACCTGGTCTTTCAGGGCTGTCGAGTTGCTTTGTTTTGATAACCACCCGTAGCCTAAGAACAGGAATACCTGTGAAAACGTTCACCCGCCGCTTAGCTCCTCTCGAAATGGTGTAAAATAAATCGAAATGAAATGCATATGACAGCTTTAAGATGAAGTTTCAATGCTGTAACATTTATTGTTTCAGGACATTTCTGTACCAAAATGTTGAATAAGCATCGATTGGATTTTTGACTTTGCACAAGAGCTAAATGGACATGGTGGCGCAGGTTTAGAATCAGAAATTCGTGGAACTTAAAGAATTATAATAAAGTCATGTCGGAGAAAGGCATGCAAGATACTTTGAATACCGGCGATACATCGAGCACGACTAGAGCTTTCGACATAAGAGATAATTATGTGATTAAAACACAGCATTTCAACACGAAAATTGTTGATGCTTATTAAATTGTCGGTTCTGCATGAATTTCGTTTCAAAATGCGCGATTTGCGATGTCATCAGAAAGTGTTGTTGATTCTATTGTGTTTTGAAAGTGTTGTTGATTCTATTGTGTTTTCTAGCCATGCACAATTCACGCAAATATTCCGTGATCCACAGTTTCAATTCATATATACCAACGATACTGCAGCGAAATTACATGTTACTAAAACTAATATCAACATCACTTGAGATCGATGAGAGGCAATTAAAAGACTTGTTACAAATAAAATAGCAAGGCATAAAAACTGGTAAACAAAATTAAAATTGCACCAAAACTTATGTCTGCCTCCAATCCTTTATTGATCTCTCATTCTCAGAAAACTATTGAGTTACAAAAGCTATAAATAGAAGTGATTTAGAAGTTCTTTAACATTTTAAGGTTGAGGAAGGGAAGTCTTTAACAGGGAATTCTTTATAAGCTCCATCTTGAAATATAACCACAACCAACTAGATCATTCTTCAAAACTGCAGAGTAAAATTCTATGGCTATTTTCTACATTTCTCTCTAACAGGTGTCTTTGGGTTATTTGCATATTTCTATCTTACATAAATATACAAGAAAATTGTCCCCTTCAGTTAGAGATTGTCCCCTTCAGCCACCAGCAAAAAAGTGGGTCTAACAGTAACCTTAGAATCTTGTGGAAGGTATATATTTAAGAAGAAGATAACGAAATAAAACATACCTTGTATAGTCATCTTTACAAAATATTTTACCAGCTTTCATATAGCATGATGTCTTTGTACCTAATTCCTGTTGACATACTGCACATTTCAGGCATGTTGGATGCCAAAAGTCATCTTTAATTCTGAGAACATATTTGTCTGATATCAACTCTGAACATTCTACACATTTGACAGTCTTTTCAGATTTCTAAAAAGTGTAAAAAGGTAAAATTACTGACCTTAAAATCTTAAAATGAAAACTTATATAAATATACTTTAGTTTTACTTAATAGAAGATATAGTATAGCCTAGTAATAAGCCCTGAACACTGAAGTAAAATAAAAAAACTGACTGCAAACTACCCCCTCCCCTAAAAGCAACCCTTATATATATATCTGTTTTAGGAATGTCAGCCAAAAAAATTCTAAAAACTGAATAGGTAAATAAACCATGCTTACTGAAAGCTATTTTCTTGGAGTTATCACCATCAATTACAGATCTTTTTCTTCTAGATAAGAAAACACTCTCGAAAGATTTCTGAAACCCCTCTAGTAACAGCCGTGATTTCACTTAGAAGCAAACAAGAGTACATATACAAACATACAGATTTATATAAGGTACATACACGCATATAAATATATATCATTTATATATTCATATAAGTTTATGATATATATATATATTTATATTATATTATATTATAAACCATGTAGTTTTACTTTCTTCAATCTATGATATATCACGCTCTACGTGCTAATGTATTGAGCACTGTGCTACGGAAGTATCAAAAGACAAATTTCTATATTTATATTATATATATATATATATATATGAAAAGTTGATGGCAGTTAATTGTTAAAATTATCATTGCATATTATTTTCTAAATTAAAACAAATTGTTCTTCAAAAAATTAAGAGAAAATTGCATTATCATAAAAGTTTGTTTTTTAAAAATTAAACCAACACCATATACAAATGATCTGTAATTGCATTCTAAAATAAAGCATTTTGGTGCAAAGTTATGTGATAACTGATCTGAACAAATTTTAAATTCCTTTGATATCAGCCATGCTACCTGCATATTCAAAATTCAATACAAAGATATCACAAATTTGAATCTGGGCAAACAATGGAACTGTGAGCTAAGGCGTTAGGTACCATAATAAAAATGTTTGTGTACATGTACTTTTCTGTAAATCACAAAACGTTTGATCGCAATGAAACGAGAACACAAATCATAATCAAACCTATTAGCTACCCGCTTCTTGATGGATTTAACCTACTTTACAAGTATCATTTCCTTTCTACTCCACACTATCGTCTTCTATACACAGTCTAACTTCGCTTCAATTGATGCTCCATCGCCGTTGAATTTACGATGAAAAGATTTACTCAACTGCGTGTTAATTCCCCTTCTTTTCAGAGCTTTATCCTGCCATTCATTATGCATCCTTATCTAACTGTTATTTGACTGTTTTCTCCTCTCGTTAGACGAAAACACACATTACGGTGCTTTTGCCCTTTTAATAAAATATATCACCAACCAATCAATTTTAAACGTTGGGGATACAATGTGATTATGTCTTATAAACACTGGCTTTATATAACATCACTGATCATAAATAAAATGACCATTCTTACAAAAACAAACATATCGTTAAACAATTTCACTGATCACTTGAACCAGAGCAAATTATGGTGTAATTGAGGGTTATTTCAGTTAATCAAACAGGCAACTTTGGGAGATGGCCTACATTTACGAAAACCCAACACAGCGGGGTTTTCATCCGTCTCCACCACACTCGCCATCCTACAAATCTACTTGAAATTCGACACTGTAAGTTATTATGCCACTCAGTTTAAACGGCTATACAGAATCCTTAAACAATAAGCTTCTTTTGAAGCTATGACTACTGCCAAGATCTTGAACGTTATGCACATTTTGGGCTTTGATGCTATAGAAGAAGAAAAGCAGGATACAACTGGCGTAATCTGCAACGATTTGACACAAAACGGCAGTTCACACCAGTTTAACGCATTCCCGAGTAATTTTCACTCCTTACTTTAAAATCACAAGTTTCGTGTTACTTCAACATAGTTACCGAAGCTGTTCATACATTAATTTCTTTTGTTCCCATAGCAGCCTGAATGAAAAACGGGCCTAGCTTGCATGAACTTAATAAAAAAATCGAAAATCGAGAAAAACCAACCTCTAATAACTCAGTGTCTCTTTCCTCAGAATCTTCGGTCATAACTCAACTAAAAAATGAACGATTTAAGAGCATCGGATAACGCTCTAGATCACGCATCTCTACTTCTGCACTCATGTGCAAATTTGTACGACTGGTTGTGTTTACAACGATTGGCGCCGATCTTGAATAGAAACATGCCAAGTGTCATTTAGCGCACGCAATAGAATTCCTTGCTAAATAAAGCCAACTGTTGACGATTGGTCGGATGTTTGCCTCCGACCGTACAACACCTGGAATTATTACCGGACAATCTCACTTCTGCTTTCAAGTGTTGACAGCCGTTGCAGGAAATCACTTCTCAAGAAAAACTTGGTTTGTAAAGTTCCCGCTTCAAGCCTTGGGCAACAGTGAAAATTGGTGTAAGACGCGGTGCACAGGGAACGACTGTGCTGCGTGTGCAGTGCTGTAGAACACGACACGACAAAAGCAAGCAATAATGAGTACAAACTCGATACAAAATTGCATGCAAATTTTGCAACTATTAATTTGAGAGGGCTGAGGTTGAATTTTCCAATAACGGGCTTCTGACAGGGGAGGGGCATGGGGGCTCTAGACGGGGGCTCCGACGCATGTTCGAAAGTGAAGGGGGAAAGGGCCATAACAAAATATTTTAAAAAAATGCTCTATCGTTTTGCAAAAAAGTGTGGGACTTGGCACCCAGCCCCTCATCGTCGGAGGCCCTGAAGAGCGACTCTAGCCCTCGCGAAAATTTTTATTAGCCCCCCATCCCAACTTGGGCATCCAACTTTTCTTTGTTGCTTCAATAACTTGGTTGCGACAGAATGGATTTATATGTGATCATTTGTATTTTCTTCTATGGCAAAGTAGTTAAATTAAAAATATCCAACAACTAGTAATCTTGTGGCACCAATTTTCTTTTAGAGATAGTAGGGGCGTCGCGACCGGGGGGTGTGGGGGGGGGGGTGTCACACGTATAGTATCTCAATAGGAAATGTCAGGTGCAATCCGCTTGGTGGAAGAAACGCTTTAGGTATTTCAGAGACCTTCATGTCATAAAATCAATAAAGGATCAAGCAAAGGTAGTTGCTCCGTTGGTTAAATATGATATTTCTTGATATGAATGAAGGTAAACAAACTAATGATTTGATGATTTGAAGATCTCTTGTTGGCACTAAATCGAAGAACCCAGGCCCTCTTCAGGTAAAATTGTGTCTTCTGTCCATTTCCCTTAAAGTTTCTCGATAGAAGCGTCAACTGCAATTCACTATGAGCTCTAGATTTTTTTTAACATTCAAAAGGCATGCTAAGATGGAAAGAGGGATCTAAATTGACAACAAGTTGTTACCTAGCTTTAGAAGTAACTGACAACATGGTATTTCTCAAGACCACGGCGAAATTGTACCAGATGTTTTTATCTGTTGTTCAATAAGTTTGCAAAAAAATTATTTTCAATAGGGCTAGGAGGATTGCTTTAGTGAAATGTACTTAAAAGAGTGCGTTTTCCAGGGAACTAGAAGCATGAAAATTCGAAAAATTTCTTGCTGCTTCGGCGAAGACCATAGTGCCGCCTCGGGTAGTAACTATATCCTTTGTCCGTTTCGATATAGAGATTTTAAAGTTGCGAATTATGAACAGAGTTAAATTGACAAAATGCATTGCAGTGGTTTGTAACAGCAACTAAAGAATTTCAGGCAAAAAGTTTTCATTCAGGTAAATTTGTAGTCCACATCCCCCAACAAGGCTTGGTAGAATGTGACCAGGTGTCAGGGGCCATGCTTAACCCCAAAAGGAATAAACTTGGTAAGTCCTACCTATCTCATATGCCTAGAAAATACTACTTTTTGTGTACTGTTTTCCTACTGAATGTCATAACAAAAGCCAAGGCGAATGACATTGGAAAAAACCAAGCTTAAAAGGAAGATAGATGTTTTATCCACAATTTCCTATTACAAATTGTGGCTTCACAGATAAGCATTTCAAGGTGGGACAGAATTTCCACAAAGCAGCTAATGTGGTGGCCGAGGAGAAAGTGGCCGTGTTTATTGGCTGTAAGGCAAAATAGCAAGGGGTAAAGCTGGAAAGCTGTCAAAGAGGCATACTGTAATTCTTTTCGTGTATCAAAAGGAGTGGACAAACAATATGTACTCTTTTTTAAAAGAGCACATCTTTTATGAATTCCTGGCCTCGATTTGACAAAAATATAAGAACAGCGGTAGAACATGCCAAGCCTCGGATTGAAATAAATAAGAGCGAAAATCTTGTCTTATGGCAACAAAACAGAGCTTTTACTAAAAATTTCACGCAAAACTGGACACAAGAGCCGAAGACATTGGGTTCTTTACTCCTAAATCTTTTCCCAATTTTTCGGGTAAAGATACCCAGAGAAGAAAAATTGTTGTATTTAATTGTAGAGAAATTAACGTTGAAACAAAAAAGTACTAAAAACGCATTTACTTTAAATCATTCAAAATTATGAGAACATTGAGCCTGTCGAAAACTATGCGATCTTCGTTGTGGAGCAGCCTTCCATCCTGAATATTATTCAATGTATGACATACTATGATAATGTATGATAATCAATATAGTTCAGCAATCAATATAGTAGAAAATCAATATAATTTTATGTGTGATTATAATCGGTGAATATAGCATCGGTGAATGACAAACTAGAAATGGATTACATTTGTGTGCGACGAAGGAGCAAGCATAATATTCTAGGCTACAACAATTTCTTAGATAGCTACTCACGTATGCGCCAACAAACAATCATACAGTTTATATTGCATATCATGGCGCAGAGAACCGGATTGGGGCTCAACGCAGATGTTTGCAATAGATCGAGATGAGATGGTTCAGTGACAATAATTTTCAAGGAAGCTATAAAGATTTTATTCAGTTCAAAATCTTAAAACAAAATTAAGGACAGGACAAGGATTACTCTGAATTTAGCTCTCAAAAAATATTTCTCGTCAAATACTGGTGAATTTACAATCCATCAATTTAATGGGTAAAAAAGATTGCCTTTAACACTATTAACGCTCGATTTTCTTACCTTTTGAATGATTCGAAGTGCGGGCGTTCTTAAAGTTATTCTAATTGATTATTATTTTTCTTTAGGCTCGCAGCACTGATTGGTCAACTACACCGGTAATGTGCTTGTGTTTTTCTGATTGGCCTATTTTGATCCACCACTGGGTATATATTTTTCATCGTGTTATTTCGGACCCTTATTCTGACGTTTTATGCTCTGAGGACTGTCAGACGAAAAAGCTTTTAGTATGTCGCAAAATGTTTGCTTTTTTCAAAGCCATTTTCAAATTGATTATTCTACAACTACATACTATGTATCGTCTCTTAGACTACAAAAAGCAGTTTTGCAAGACATTTTGGTTTATTAGTTGACAAAACATGCTTTGTTTTGCTGAAACAAGAGAATACTCTGAAAACAACATTGTTTTTTCTTCACATTTTTCATCTGAGACTGGACATGTTGTTATGATGCTCTTACAATTTTGCCAAATCGAGTCTCGGTGTTTTTAAAGCGTTTGATTGAAAGTCAGTAACCAACCCTAGAAGCTTATTTTCTGCTAAGCCCTTGATAGCGTAAATCTCTCCAGTAATATTCCGAGTAATGCCACATCTTTTCCACGACACAATCTTAGCTTGGGGCAAAAAGATCTCCTCCCTCAGCTTTCTGATATAAAATGGTCAAATATCTTGATAAACATGCCAGCCATAATGCTTTTTAAAGATGCCTCAATTGCTGGATCTCCTAATGCAAAAACGCTGGCAGTTGTTAGACGTTGTTTGCCATTTGGCTAGGTATTCCAACATCTTTCAGGTCTGAGGAGAGCCATATTACTCTTTTCTTCTTCCTTTTCTTTCTTTCTTCTTCTTCTTCTACTTATTCTTCTTCATCAACATATTCTTTTCCTTTTTAATTTTGTTACCGCAAAGTTTGAAGATAGCATGAGATAGAGAAAACATTGCATACTGAAGCACATTTGTTCAGATTATAAACATTGGATAATGACCGAAAGTAAGCAGAAAACTTATATCCAGGTGTGGTTTGAAATCATGGGTATCGACAGTTAGAATTGTTGATTGGTAAGAACCAAAAGAACCAATCAAGCGAATCTTTCTTCCTCTCACGTTGCCATCGATCCACACCTGGATATAAAATTTCAGCTTCGGTCATTATCCGCCGTTTAAACTCTGAAGAGCGTCGGACAAAAAGTACGTCAAAATGCTTTGTTTCCGACATTTCGTGCCATCTTCATTTTTACTTTTTTTTTCTCTTCGTCTCCTTTATCGCCTTCTTCATCGTCTTCTGCCAACTATTTCCTCTTTATCAACATCTTCTTCTTCTTCTCCTTCTTTTCCTCCTTCTCTTTCTCCTTCTTTTTCTTCTTCTTCTTCTTCTTCTTCTTCTTCTTCCTCTTCGTTTTCTTCTTCGTTTTCTTCTTCACCCTTACCTCTTTCTTTATCTTATTCTGCTATTTTTTCTTCTTTATCAACATCCCCTTTTCTTCCTTTTCTTCTTCTTCTGGCATATGTTAACTCCAACAATCACCAAAGAATCTATACGTGCTTATATCACTAATTTCCATCGATGAGTCCAGAACCTGCAACATGATGCTTGTTATCGAAAGTGATGAAATCATATGTGAACGCCAACGAAAGAACAGAAGAACAACCACACTATGGTCTTCCCTGCCTTGCCGGCTTTCCTTGACTATTTAGCCCAAAAACTAGGCCCCAGAGCATGAGTTAGCAGCATGCTGCTTCAGTTTCTAAGTGGTATGACTACCAACTTAATGGCATGACAGTATTACTCATAAGATTTTTGCTAAAATAATTACTCGTTTTGCCGATGCTAAAATTTTGTTATGGAGGCATATTCAGAGAAAAGCTCATATGAAAGGCAATGTCAGTTCAATTACCAACAATAAAGTACCCTTAATTGCAGTTAATTAGTTCACAAAATAGAAGAAAAGCAATGACAAAAAATGTTCAGCAAGAAAAGAAATCTTGTTCATCCAACTTTTTTGAATAGCGCATCATGAATCACGAGAAGTCTTTATGCAATGGTTGTTCAAGAGGCGCACATATAGTGCCAAAATTTTTGGCGTAAATTCATTTTTATGAAATGAAATGTTTCTCTAAAAGTTTGTCACACCAAAAATTATCGTATAAACTGCGCGTGCAATGTAAGTCGACTTAAGCAACAGAAATCAAGTGATCGCTGAATATGTATTCGCATTACAAAAAGCAAACGATGAATAAAAATGAATAGGCCTGCAAATATTTTTTCCAAAAAAAGGTGTACGTCTGAGCTAATAGAAATAACATTCAAACCAAATGGCATCATCGTTCTCTTCATCTATAAAAAAATCACCGCCCTTAAGCTCGGTACAGAAAGTTGCTTAGAATTATCACATTTTCGGCAGTGGCGTAGCGTGACCCTTCTTGCTGCGGGGTGTGAGAGATACAAAACCAAATTTTAGCGATAGAAATTCTTTCATTTCCTTTTGCATAAAATTATTTTGTTAATAATGTAAATCTACCGGCGAATTCTCTGAAAGTTGGGGGTGTGACACCCCCCACACTACGCCCCTGATTTTTGGTACTCGGAGTTTCTTACAAGTTCCTCAAGGGTTCAATCACATTCTTCAAAGTAGGTTTGAATTGATAACCTGACGTGGTAATGACAAGTCAACATTTGGCCGAAAATGTGTTTGTCCGAAATGCCAAAATTATGCCTGAAATTATTTTTGCCCGAGTATTAAACGTTTAGAATTGTTTAACTTCATGTAGTAGCCATGATTTTCAATAGGGTTGAGCTCTGAAAAGGTATTTATGAAAGGTTCGGCTGTTTAATAATTAGGTTCGACTGTCTTTAGATGTGTTTAGATGTAGAGCTGCTCTATAAACAGTACACTGAACAGTAACGGTTGGATATTTCCATTGCCAAACAGGGAAGCCTTGATTCCCCGTCTCCCCATCGGGCAAAGTCTCAGACATGTATACTTCTTGATCAATACCTGGTAAAAGATAGCGAAATACTATGGTCAGCATGATACATCAACTTCCCACCAACTTCTTTAGTACAGTTCCGGTCTAATACACAGCATTAGACATATTACAAGCCGCATTGGTTGTATATATAACCTACGCAAGTTTTAATGTATCGGATCCATTGGTAATCTCAAAAACCTAGGGAAATTTACTTTTTGACAATAAATCAATAAAGATCCTATAACAGTTGTTATCTACAGATCTTTTAATGCATCCAATATATATATATTTTAATTCTCTGTGGTTATTTATTCTATCGTTGAAATAACTCTTTCAAATTCCAATCGGAGATAAATTTAGTAAACATTACTCGTGAAGCCAAGTTTTTGTATTTTTTTGGTTATGGTTACTCTCTCTTGGAAACCGTCTTTAATTAATTAATTTAAGAATTTTCGATTCTGTATAAAGAATCCAAGTCGTTGCTTGTTAAAGGAGCATTGCTATATTCAAAGCTCGTTGAATTGAATTCTGCTGGTCGTTGCCTCTTTCATTCGCTTTGGAGGGTGTTTATGCCTTTAGGCTCTTGCACTTTTTTGAATTTTGAGTTTTCATTTTCATGTCTTTGCAGCTGATTGGATTGTTAACATAGCTAATTCTAATATTTTACTTTATCATTTCTCTGAGACTAAACGTTATGCGGTTTTTGATGCACAAGAATACAATCTTTAGTATGAAGTGATACGGTAATATAATGTGATAAAGTCAGCTTCATATATTTCTGTTAAGAGATAAGGAGCATCAAAACTGAATGGTTGGAAAATACAGAAATTTAGAGTAAAAGTAGATTATTGCAAGCTAAAGTTCCTCGTTTTTTTTAAATACACCAGGCTTTGCACTAACAAAGAAAATCTAGATTTAGGGAGGCTAGTGATTAAATGCGAATCTGATCGCACGAAACATAGCAGGGCTTTAGACAGAGTGCAGTACATCGGTCAAAGCTTGAAGGATGACATTTTCCTTTTGGAGCTATATCTGAAATTGAAGTATAGTTCATTTGCTGCATAGTTTGATCAGGGCTGCTATTGCTTGCTTATGTTGGTTTCTGTTTGCTTTTCTGAACATTAATCTTGATGATATTCTTGCGCAGTTAATAAGAGGAATCTCGAGGCTTCTTTATTGTTGACGGTTGCCTCATGCAGCTCCATGTTTGATGCTCAGACAAGGCAACACAGATTTCTTCATAACAGGTCTTATAAGATACGATTTCTGACAAAAGTACTTGGAACACCCAGCAATTTGCGTTGAATTTATATCTTTCATTTCTTTTCCGAAAAAAATTCACTACTTACAACCCCCTTCCCCCTAGAACAATGTTGATGGATTAGACCAATATCATACAAGTAGCCTAAAAGAAGACACTTCCAGATCTCCTAGGGCTTTCTATAGAAAAGCAACATTGTTCCTGAGGGAAGAGGAGAGATGGCTGAATTTGATCTTAAAAACTGACGTCAGTGTTTTGCAGGCATCGTATCTAAAACTTTTTTGGTAAAGCAAACAACCTCTAATGTTGGATTTTGATTTAAAAGAACTTGATAGCAAGAACTCTATGATAAATTTTCTTATTAGCCAACAGGTGGCTAATATTTGACTAACTACCAGCAACTACTAACACTTTCTGCTGTCATTTTTTTCTATGGCTCCTTAAATGCCTTGCACTCAGGAAAACGCATTCATGAAAAAAGTTTATCAATTTTGAATATAAATGGTAAATTTTTAAGCAAGCTTTTTCCTTGATACATTATATACATGATGTTCAACTATTTAACTCATATCAGGGCAAGAAGCACAGTATTGCAAAAATAACTTTTCTTTGAAAGGGAGAAGAAATCATGATTGCACCACAAGGATCCTGTCTGGGTCTATTTTCATGAAAACATATATCACGCTATACAAAGGAATACGATCTGCTAGAATGACTCTTTATGTTGATGATATGATATTTTGAAGATTTTAATTCTGATCACTGGGTAATAAACGTTTGTTTACATCACAAAAACGATAGGTTATATGCTAGGCAATATAAAATATCTCTCCATATGGCTTTCCAAAGCAGAATAGCTTTACAAAAGAAGCTTTATCAGGTGAAGCAAATCCATTCGTCAAATCAATTCATCATGCAGAACTTCTCTATGCTCTTGAAAAACCTTTAAAGGTTATACTTCAATTTCTACCAAAAAAACCTTTTAAGGTTATATTTCAATTTCTAAGAAGGAAAATGTATCCTGAATTCATAGTGAATGATACGGAACTATCATGATAATTCTTTCATCTTCAAAATTTGCGAATTATTAGTCCTGTATTTGAGGCAAATCTTCCTTTATACCTTCAAATAGATTTGAAGAGATTTAATTCTACTTCTCATGCCTTTTTATTATGATTTTGGCTGATTCTAATGATGACTGCCTAACATCAGGCAGAAGAAGCATACATTTTTGTCTGCATAGCGTAATTTCTTTCGAGGATTTGTGTCTGGTAGCGTAACCAAACTATTAAATGCAAATTCCAAGCAGTTTATGATTATAACATCTCGCAAATGGAATTCCTTATTTAACCTTTCATTTTTTCCTCTACGTTCAAGAATATTTATACACCAGAAAATCCGACGAATAGAATTCTAAATGGGGCCACAATCCAACAATCATTGATTTAAGAAACGAAGATAGCTCAGAAATAAGCAACATAACTAAAGGGCACCAGTCAATTATATTCCGCGATGGTTCTTGTCTCTTTTCTGCACCTTTAAAGTTTTACAA